>NC_073721.1:64076523-64693666 GCF_023634155.1 Falco peregrinus
TCAGCTCAGCTCATGCATTCTTGGCTTTGGAAATCAATACCCTGTTCTTCACCTGCTGCTTTACTAGATGCATGGCTGTGCGCTGCAGGCAGGCTCTGTGTCTCCCGCTTTGTAGAGGAATGAAGGCAGTGGGTTGGTTAACATTGATAACATGCAGCTGTGGCCTTGCTTCAGCGGCGGTGGGTTGATTGACATGGACAATATGCAGCTGTAGCTTGTTCCCACAGAACGGTTAAATAGCCTTGAGGAGTGTGGGAGAGGGGTTGGATGGAGTAGGATCCTGGAGAAGGAAGAATAGGATGTAGTAGAGACCAGGAGCAGTGTCGTCTGGCCTCTGGAGGACGGAAAACCAGCACGGACAGTAGAATCTGACCCTTGGTAAAGCTTTGTCACAGCCTGCCAGCTTGTTTTGTGCTGTGACACTGCTTTCTTTGCTCTTACGAATAGCCTTGGGAAACTGTTCCTCAGAAGGGGATTCCTTATCACCCTGTGAAGGATTCTTCCATGTACCTCTTTCCCTGCTCTAATATAAAGACCTGCTGCTACCACCGCTTGGTAGTACTGACTGTAGATTGCTGGGCCAAGCTGTAAGCCTGAGAACTGTGAAGAGCTATCTGAACCAAGGAAATCATTCTGATACCATTACTGATGGGTTTCAGAGCCTTCACTTTTCCCATTTCCACTTCTGTTTCCGTGGTGTGGTTCAGTCCCATTTTGTGGTCCAGTGTTTTAACACTTTCATGTAACTACTCCTGAAATACAAATCCCCTCCAAGTGGTTTTTTTTCAAGATGCTTCAAAGGCTTTGGCAACATTATTGAATATATCTATATTTTTTTAAAAAAATCCTGCCCTGTGGGTTTAATTTTCCATGTGCACCTGTCAAAGCTGTTAGGCATAGTGCCCGGCATACGAGTCATTGAAGAAAAGCGTGCCTAAGGTTTTCCCAGCTGCTTGCTCGGGATTTTGCTTATTCCACATGGAATAAGTCTCTTGGTTGTCTCCTGTGAACAGGAAGACTTAAAAGATGCATGGAGTGGTAGGTGAAAACTCCTGCTGGGTGGCTTTAAGTTGTGCTTGGTGGTAGGAATACAGGTTTGTGCTTCTGTTGTGTTTGTACAAGGTATGGAACCGTGTGCAATTATTTTTTTTCCTCTTTTTTTGTTTACTTCAAATGAATTTAAGGAAACATGCACATGCAGCTCCATCCTAGTGTGTTGAAATGGACTTCTTTCCAGGAAGTTCACATCAGACCTGAGCTACTGGTCATTTTGACTCCAACTCTGAAGGCAGGTGAGTTCTGTAAACCTCACATAAGGGAGAGAGAGTGGAACCTTGTCCACCACTTGCCTACATAATTTGGTAATGCAAAAGCCCAAGCAATTAACAGGAGCTAATTAACTTTATCTGACTACTATGCTGAAATGGCCTCAATTTTTAAAGGTATTTATGTAGCTGATTTCCCCTGTTTTCAATAAGAATTAGCCACCTTAATACCTTTAAAAAATTAAGCCCTTTTTCAGCTATATGCAGGCCAACATAATCCCTTGCTTGTGTGTGCTTTTTTCCTCTCTCCTGCAATCTGTGTGCCCAAACTCTAAACATCGAATCCCTGAAGATCAACCATTTACTGAAAATTTACCTTGAATGGCACCGTATTCGCTGGTCTGTGAAAGACAACACGAACAGGCTCTCCAGAGAAAAGGGGTTATCAGGAACATTTGGGGACAGACAGGAGATGCCGTAGTGTGTGACGTGCATGGTCTGAGGAGAAACTGGAGTGTGATAGCTTGCTGTATGTAAGGCAGCGTTTTACCACATTGAGTAAGAGGTTCTAATTCTGTTTCTTAGCTGACCCAAAAAATGTTGCTACTGTGGCTAAACTTTCTTGGTTAAGGCGTAAGACCTTTCACCCCAACCTCCTGCATTTCTCGTGGCACCCCTGGGTGCAACACCTCGTTACCCCCTTGACAAATGTGGTCTCAGAGCCTAGGCAGGGTCCCAGCCAGGGAACTGGACAGCAGGCAATAGTCTTTCTTCCCATGCCAGTGTCTCTGCTCACCCAAAAAGATCCTGTGATGCTGACAGGTTGGAAGGCGGATCTTATTGCCTTTCCAGCTCTTTGTCACCGCTTGCATGTGGCGAGGGAAAGACAGTGATTAGTTCTAACGTAAGACAAACATCTTCTAGGGAGCCAGTGCCAACCTTGGCAGCTAGGGACAATGTATGATAAAATGGGAACAGCTGCATGTAACTGTTTGTATGTGCTCACAGGGCACTTGAACAGGCTTTATGATCTTGCATGCCTCTTCCAGACTGATAGTTTTAAAAACTGCATCACCACAAAAGCAACATGCTTAGCTTTGGCTAAGTGTCAAGTCCCATTGGTTGATTATAATTCATGTGTCTTTGCCTTCCTTGGGAGTCATCACCCCCTTATGACCGAAGATCCCTCCACTACAGAATTGAGGGGGAGGGACATTTACCTTTTAATCATTATCACAAAACTGATCAGTATGTTCTCACTTCTTGGGGAAGAAAAGCAGCCAAGCATGGCAACTGAAGAGTAGACCAGCATCTCTGCCCTCCTTCCCAGCCCAGAGGCATGGGCAGAAATTTCCAGAGAAGGACCCAGCACTAAAGCTAGTCCTCACTAGTCCTCTCCTGCAACACCAGGACCGGGAAGGACCCATCAGCGCTCAGATCTTCAGGACATTCAGCACTTGTAAAGAACCTCTGCAGCTGTGCAATATGCAGAGATGTGCTGAAGAGTTTTGGGAAAGTAGAATTAGGTGTCTGCAACAGGGACCTTCAGAAAGTGATACAGTAAGTAGGATGTTGCCTACTAGTAGAAAATGCTGAGAAGCAACTGCCAAGGCCTGGTCCTTGAATATTGCTGTATCCCTAGTTCAGCAGTGGTGCATAAGGCAATTGTGTCGGCTCCATATTTTGCAGGTACTGGAATGAGTCCAGCAAAGGGCCGTGAAGATAAAGAACTGGAGCAGCTGTTCTACAAGGAGAGGCCGAGAGAGCTGGGACTGCTCATCCTAGAGAAGAGAAGGCTTAGGGGGAATCCTATCAAAATGTATAAACACCTGAAGGGAGGCTGTAAAGAAGAGGATGCCCGGCTCTTCTCAGTGATGCTCAGGAAAAGGTAAGAGGGAACTGGCACAAATTAAGAAATGTTAGATTTTGTCTATCGAGAACAAAAAACATTGACAGAGAGGGTGGTCACACTAGAACAGGTTGCCCAGAGTGGCTGTGGAGTTCACATGTGCAGATATTCAAAAACCTGACTGGACACAGTGCAGAGCAGCTCGCTGTAGCTGACTGTGCCTTGGGCAGGTAGTACTTGGACTAGATGGTCTCCAGAGGTCCCGTTCAACCTCAACAATCTTATGACTTTGTGATCAGCCAAAGACACACAATAATTGCAAGCCTTTTAGGCAACAATGAAATCTCCTTTCTGACGTTTTCATTTAGCCTAAGTAATAAAATGGTCACTAGGTGACAGAGAAAATGAAAAAAAAAAGAAAAAAAGAAAAAAAAGAGTGACTAGACTCAGAGGGTTAGGGTAAATCAGGCTGAAATGTCTTGCTTCACATGATATTTCATAATTATATGAAGTGTACCAGGTTTTGAGAAAAGCACTGAGAAAAAAATGTAAATGCTTTTCTCAGAACACTGACTGCTTGGTGAGAAGGAGATTTTCTGCAATATTAGAAGAGGCAGTTAGGTTCAGACCTAGATCTCCCAAGTGCCTTCTGACTGATCCAGTACTGGGAATATTAGCTAGCAGTCATCACGCAGGAATTTTACAAATTTGGGAGGGAAATGTGTGGGGAGTTTAGATCAGAACCTGTGGTTTTCATATTTGTGAGGATCTGTAAGGTGTTAGAACGTGATTCACAAAACCTCTGAAAACAGTAAAATCAAAAAAACCCCTTCACATGTACATACACAAATGTATCACCCATGCAAACATGTGAGCAAAAATAACGTAGAAAATCACAGAGTATAACTGAACAATTAGTTTATCCTGAGTCTACTCTGGTTCTAAATGAAACCTGTGCAAAACATTGCTCAAAAGAGCAGTAGATTCTGCCTAGGGAGGGAAAGAGGAAAAAAAAAAAAAAAAGGCCATCGTTGGTTGAAAAATGGAAGGATTGTGAAACACTCATTTGGCTGACCTCCAGATGCCTCTAAAAAGTCAGATCTTGCAGGTAGCTTGGGAAGATCCAATCTGAAAAAAACCCACCCTACTACTGTCAACTGAAGTTCTGCATTATTTGGTAAAGAAAGACAGGATATTGGGAATTGTGCATGATGGCCAGAATCATAATAGACTATGATGCCCAGTAGGAAAACAAGGGGCAGGCAGCAGCTGTGATCAGGGTTTTGGGAGCTTCAGAGCCTACCTGGAAGGAGGTGAAGGCTCAGACGATCTACTTCAGGTACCTAAGTCTGATCCATAGCACCCAAAGCAAGTCAACTCTGTTCCTTCGGTAATGTGTGGAAAGTCATAGCTAAATTCAGAGGACCTAAGTCAGGTCCTCATACAAAATGATGTGAACACTTTTCTGTATCAAATTGGCAAATTTAAAAGGATTCAGCTGCTGCAGCACAACAAACATAGACTCCTGGCCACAGAAGAGGAATCCAGAATCCCATAAAGGTCATGGGAAGAGCTACACACTTCAAAGGCAGACTGAAAACAGGCAGCACGTCAGAAAGGGCATACTAGGTCAATGTCCTGAGTATGCTTTTACCTGAGGTCACTGAACCTCGTATTCCAGAGAACTACTCTTAAGCCCATGGAGGTGGGGTGTGGGGACGAGTGGTGGGTGGTAGACCCTGCAAAGGAAAGAACTGAGATTCCCTGCACTAACCAAAGAATGCAAACAGGAATATGATTCCATGATCTGGTGGCTAGACATGCCTGTGGGATGGGGGATACCTGCTTCACAGACTACTTTTCATCTTTAAAGGTCTGAAATTTCCCTTTTGGAAATAAAAACCCAGCAACATCCAGGGCTTTGGGAAGAACATTTTATTGCTAAGCATATCTTTAAACAAAATGCAAATAAGAAAAGAAAAAGAACCAAAAAGGAAGAAGATAAAGAAAGGGAAAAAAAGCAATAACATCACGATATTTCAAATAAAAATTCTTAAGATTGTCCATAAAGCAACAGGGATATGGTAGAAGCCCACATACAGAAATGCACGTTCCCAAAAACTGTCCAATAGAAACTTACACAAAAAAAGGAAAGTGTAAATCTTTTTCCCTTAACTTAAAAAAGGAAAGCAAAAAGGAAAAGAAGAAAGAAAGCAGGAAATCATTTCACAAGACTCCAAGACTCCAAGAACAGCAATCTTTTACAGACATCAAGATATAATCAACTTTATATAGTTTCGGCCAGTTAAGTCATCTAAAATCGTGCTTTCATACCTTTTAAAACCTGTCTTTTTTTTTCTTTTTAGTATAAAAAATAAAAAAGGAAAAAAAAAGCTCAACCTCTCACACACGCACACGCACCACACACACGCACACATACACGCACTGAAAATATTTGTTAACATGAAAGCGTCTTCTCTAAATGTTTGAGAAGGCTGTTTTTTTGAGCTTTAGTTCCCATGTGCGTGTGTGTATTTGATGACACTTCTTCAAAGTCAAATATTCATGCGACTTATAAACACCAGCAAGAGTAGATTTCTAAACCTAAACAGCTGATTATTTTTCATCCGTATACAGAAAAAGGGTACATTTCTGACATTCCAGAGTTCTCAATCCATCTTGTTTTTTGTTGTTTTCCTCTCTGTCTGTCTGTCTCTCTCTCCCTTGTTTGTTTGTTTGTTTGTTTTCACATGATAGGCATGGCCGTCAAACCACCTAGCTCTTGTTCTGTACAGTAAGATAATCCTTTTCACAATAACTGGGAAAACGTAGAAACCAAAGAACCAAATTAAATAACTTAAATAAAAACAAAAGACATTCCCAATTTAACCATAAAACAGTATATACACCATCAGGGTATCCATATAGAAATTATACTAGCAAAAAAAATAGTAGTAAAATATGTAAACAAAATTTCAGATTTTTTTTTTTTTTTTGACACAGGTAACTGTGACAAAGCTAAAACACACACTCTTCACATTGTATGGTTTGCTTTTGTTGTCTGTTTCATTTTACTTTGTTCTTCAAGAACATTCTCATTCCACATTAAGACCATAACAGAACTTCTGTTCCAGTCGTCCCGTCAAACATACCATGATAAATATATCTGTGTGTATATATATATATATTATTATTAAATTCCTTTTTCTTTATTATTTTTTGTGTGTCACAGCAGCTTTATTTTTCTTTTATATAAAAGAGAAGGAAAAGGGAGAATAGGGCATATGGAAAGACAGAGATGATCTGAAATGTCAAGCTACAAAATTAAAATATTACATATGAAAAACAGTTTTATGTCAAAAAACCTATGTATTTTGCATTCTTTTACAGGTGTTTAGCTTTTCTGACATTTATGGGTCTTGTCACAAGTTGAACTCCAGTGGTGTCTTTCTGATCTCTTTATTAAACTGATTTATTATTATTTTTCGCATGCATTGCAATCAGTCACAGAACCAGAACCCAGAGGAAGGCTCCTTTATTTTTGCATGGTATATTCAGCTCAGAATGGTTAACCATTTTTTAAGCTTTTTTTCATCTTCAAATCCCTTTAATCATAGTTTGGCTGTGCTAATGCACGCTAAGTGATATTCTCAAATAAAGCCAATGACTGATCAGAGCAGACCCTAACCCATCTATTCTTCAGTTCAATTGCAAATACTTGAGCCAGATCCAAGGGAACCAGCTTTCCACGATAATTTTTTTCAGCACCACCCATCGGACACTTTCACTGCGTTGTTAAGCAAACAACTTACTGCAAGACGACGGATTCTAGAGACAACACAACCAGGTATGCAGAGTAAACACCATGGGTAGCTTTTGAGTTCATATATGGCAATAGTCTCTCTTTATTTATTATGGATTTTTTTTTTCTCCGAGATTTCTTCTCAACTCATGTCCTGGTTCACCCCCCACACCATTCCTCTCCACCCTTCCCTCCCACACCCAAAAGTAACCAAAAAAACCCAAACAAAAAACAACCCAAGAAACCAAACCAAACCAAACCAAAAATCCAACAATCTCCAAAATCATTTATTCCCCTCCTCCAATCTCGAAAAATTATATGTATGCTGGACACGGCCAGATCAGTTTGTTCGATATTTTTTTTGTTGTTTAATAATATTTGCATTTTTTTCTTTTTCCTTCCTTTTTTTTTTTTCTTTAAATAAGTAAACTGAAAAATTACCGATACAGTCAGGGATCACGGACATTGTTAAAGACTCACTTGGAGATATGAAACAAGTAAGCCATGAAGTCTTCTACCTTTGCAGAAAGTTCAGCGGAGGAGGAGATTTGGAGACGTCCGAGTTCACTAACAGGGCAGAGCTGTGCGCGCCATCTCCAGAACGCTAAGTGTGCTTTATAATACATTAGGGCAGAGTTTGCTGACTCCAAGCGATGACTGAGACATTAACAGTCACTGCTGATTTTTTTTTTTTTCCCAATACTTTTTTTTTTCCCACAAATGATATCTCCCAATCATCTCGTTTGCTGCAATGGTTCTGATATTTCAGTTAAATCTCATTAAGTATTTATATATTTATATATAAATAAGTATTCTTTTTTACACATAATACTCTTTGTCCTTGTTTTTCTGTTTCTTGTGGCCGCTCTTTGAGCTCTGCTGCTTCTCCTTCACGAGCGTGCCGTTGCTCTGGGCTGAGTTGCTGATGTAGTTCCGCGTCTCGTCCACCTGATAGGACCCCTCGTCCCTGTTCCTGTACTTGTACATGGCGTACAGGAGGATGAGGATGCAGAGGGCGGCAGCAGCCACAATGCCGACGACCATCCCCGTTGTGCTGCTCGACTCGCGGACCACCTCTGAGGCCCCCGGAACCCGTCTGATTCCCGGCTCCGTGGGGTTTGCTGTGGGCACATTACGGAACATGGGGGAAGTGATTAGCGGGCTCTTCAGCTTTGTGCTGTCTAGCTCATAGGCAGTGGGCAACGGAAGCAAGACTATGTCAGGCTGGGGTTTGAGCTCACGGTTATTCATTTTGCCGGCTGGCAATTTGGGCACCATCCCAGTCGAGGACGAAGCTGTGGAGCGGATCAGCTCAGGGGACAAAGACGTGGTAGTAGTCCTACCAGTTTCGGAGACTTTGTTAGGTCTAAAGTCCTTGGATTCCCACTTGGGTGCGTGTGCTTTGTAGCCACCTTCGAAGATTGAAGTGGAAAGACTCTTATCTGTTACCAAGGAGAAGGTGGTGTAAAAATCTTCATCATCAGTAGGGGGTAGGTTAGAGTCAAAGGTTTCCCCTGAGCCATACCCAGATATCACCAAGCCATCATCATCACAACCATCGCTGCCTTGGTCCGACAAGCAAGGTAACCCCGCCTCAGAGGTCATGGACAGGGAATCTTTGGTGGTCTCAATAATGGTGAGGAGGGGGCGAAAGGTAGGGGGGAGTGTAATGAAAGGTGCACGAGTAGCAATAGGAGGGATATCTAAAGGGTCTTCTACAAGTAGAGGGATAACTAATTCACCTCCTGGGATGGAAAAGAGAGAGAAAAAAAAAAGAAGATTAATACATTTTAATGATACAATGCACCATTTTCAATTCACTTAACTCAAGGGCAAGAGAGGATTTGGGCATCACGAAGAAGTGTGAGGGATCAGGTTTTTTGCCCTAACTACACTACCACCATACTTTCCTGGGGGTGCCTTTCATTCTTCCCTCCCACCCTGATCTGACATTGGTAAACTGCACGTTCCATTTCCTCCCTCTTTTAGCCTGTGCTAGGTACGTACAGTGCAATGCTCAGAACTTTTTGGGACCCACAGTTTTTGATTTTTTGAGATACTCTCAAGTGACTCTGTGGACGTCAATTTTTGGTAGTGATCTTTCTTAAGCATTTGGTTACAAGACTGTTTAAATGAATTATTTCAGACTTCCATAGAGCAATGCTCTCCTAGATGGATTTTACCACTCATCTTGCCAGTTTTTCCTCTTCCGATTCTTTCCATTTAAAATAACATTGATATTTCTTCTCTGCCGTTCAAGTCTGCTCACCTTCCGTAGCAGTTTATAAGGCCATTCCCTACGGCCTTTCCCCTTCATCCGCTTCTTCTTGATTCTTGCCTGGTTTTTAAATTGTGGAAAGTTTATGAAAGTGAGGGATGGAGTAAGAACCAAGTACTTACTGGGGTCCATGAAGGTACAGAGCTCTACTCAACACTTGTCCATCTCTTTTTAATCTTTCTTTACCATTCTGTTGGACACCAGGGTTGCCCCTTTCCTTGCATCTTTTGGGCCTGCTAATGCCATACTGTCTTCATCTTCATTTCTTCTTGATATTCTTTTACTATAATTTGATTAAAAACGTAAGATAGACTTTATTGTGATTGATGATATAACTGAATAAGGACTCTGATGACTCAAATTAGCACTTGAGCCCAGGACTGTACTGTAGAAGTTGTCTTCACACCTATTGTTACTTCTTGATACACAGATAGCTGTGATCAGTGCTGTGTTTTCCTAACATGATGGCTACCTACAGAGGACCAAAAACGAGGCAGACTTAAGGTCTACGAAGCTATAGCTATAACATTTGTACCTTACCAGAGTGTAAACTGCAACTGAAACAGGAAAATCAGTGCATCATTTCTAAGATTTGGCTTCTGAGCAGCAATATTGCTACTTTTAGGGCAGTAGTCCTGTTTTGTCTATATGTTGTAATGTGACTGTACTTCGGAGCCTATGGGTAATTAACACGCCACTGTTTTATTCTGATGTGGAGGCATAATTAATTTATCTAGTTCAGATTGCACAGTCTAATGCTGACAGGTTGCTGACACATTTTTAGGGTAAGCCATATTGTTTTTAAAGTTTGTGTATAGATTCTCCTTTGAGTAATTTTTCTTTGCCCAGCCACTTAAGTTAGCTGCTTTAAATATGAATTGAAGAGTTCATCTGAGGAGCGCAACCCAGTTAAGAAGTATTTCTAATGCATGGGAAAATTTGGTTTATACTCACCATTGCTTAAGGAAAGCTGTGAGAAAGGAATTTTAGTTTCTAAATAAATAATTCTGGCTTTTACTTATGTGTTAATAACTGCTGATGAACAATTTGGCATTATTAGAATGCTGAACGGCATCCGGGTAAAAATTCTGCTCTCTCTTGTCTACACCGTACTACATGCACTTGGTTCCCATTGAATACTGCCAGTAATGGCCTTGGGGGTTCTCTAAAGAATACAGTTTAAAATCATAATCCCTTCTAAATATATTTGGAGAGCAATATATTTGAACAAATTACATACTGAAGATAGCAATATACTGAAAATGTTATGTAACAGTTTGATTAAATCTGGATAGCTGAACTAACGGTATGGCCTCTTCTTATCCTTAATGAGAAACTAAGTGGTGACACAGTTTAATCAATTGAAACAGCCAGATTTTTCTCAGAGGTACCAAGGTGGAAATGAGGACAAACTAAGAAATATGGTACTTTGGATACTTTCATGCAAAGTTAATTTTAAGCTAAGATACAAAGGAGCAATTTGAATATGTTGTTTAGTTTTCTGAGTTTCCTCAGGATGTTCATACCACTTTTGTTACTGGAGAGAGGATGAAGAAATAAGCATCATATGTGTAAAATAATGCCAATCTCTTCAAACTACATATCCTCAAAAAAATTATGTAAAATGCTGAAAGTGCAGTCTGCCAAATGGCTACATAGTATTTTGTGCTCGTGCATCTGAGCTGTTTTCTGTGCAATGTAGAAACTAGGGCATGTAATATGATTTATATATGTCCAGAAGCCCTATCCATGGTTAGAGTAGGGCATCTATAATTTATGCAAACAGGTGGTCTCAGGATAAACTCGGAGTATGCCCCAGAGGTAAAGATCATCTGTGAGCCTGGTAAAAAATGAATAAAAATACAGCATTTAAGTCTGCATTACACCAGCTTGGATGACTGGGGAAGTTAAGTTCCAGAAAGTCAGGGATAGGTAGTGTCTCCTTAAATGATTTTTTAATATCAGTGTTTTGCTGTTAAAAAGTAGTATTCTTCTGTAATTTTCATTCACCATCTGTGACACCCAACTGGAAAAAAATCAGTTTGGCAGCTTTTAATTTCTCATCTAGAGCACTAAAGTGCCTTTGCTCTTAAAATCTATTGTACTGGCACACAGAATAGGCATGCAGTTGATCTGCGACCCACAGGGACAATATTTTTGGCAGTTTTCTTCCAAAGACAAATTCTTTTGGTCCTATTAATGATTCATTTTCTTGAAGGAATCAGAAACATCTTATTAATATGAAGATCTTGTGCCCCAGTAACCCTTGCCTTTACAAACTAGGTCATAGTTCTACAGTTTTTGTTGCCGTTGAGGACTTGAGTGAATGATCAAGACTACCGCAACTATAAAAATGATCATGGTCTTCCTGAAACGTTAAGAAAAGTTGTTAGAGTTGCTATGGGAGGTGGGGTTTCACATAAGTGATGGAGTGCAGATAGGAGCTTTTTGATTCCAGCAGGTCAGTTGAACGGAAGACAATAGGCTAGAATCAGGGATGAGTTTTACAAAGTTTTTATCTCACAATGTATGTGCGAAGAGAAATAACTTTCATACCAGGAAGACTGGATTAACTTTGATTTCCCATACAATTATTTAATCTCATCTCTAGTTTTTTTCCAAATTGTCCAATGATCCATACTATGTTTAGCTGTATACTAAAGAAATAAAGACACTGTTACAGGTCCTTCATTAGGAATCACTTCTCCATCAAGGAATTTGTTACATTTACTTAAGACAACATGCTTTTGGGGAGTATCAGGGAGATAGCTGTAAGGGTGGTAATGATGCCTGGATTTTTTTTTTTTTTTCTTTCTGTCTGTAGTGGAAGAAACTGTGAAACTGGTGAGAAATATTGTGTTTGTGGATGATATGGGCTGTTTCCTGATAGTTACAGGTTTCTTTCCCCCTTTTTAATGTTGGGTGCTAAGCACCAGCTAACAGTGTTCACTGGTACACTGCAAATTCAGGATTACTACAGCAATCTAAAGATTTCACAAGGAGTTTCCAGATTTGTTATTCACCTACTCTGTGCTTTCTCTCCTAAGGAAGGAATGGATATTTCCCAAACAGAATCATGTTTTTTAAAAAGCTTCTGTTGACAGCACGATGCCAAAGAAAAAAAAAAAACCAAAACACAAAAGGGAAACAGATAAAATACTTGAGTGATATAGGTGCAAAATTAGTTTGCCCATCAACAGCAGAGTGGCAAAAAAGTTACTGAACAGCAAACTGGAAGCAGCACCGAGAGAACCAAGGTCTGCAGGGTGGGAAACATTGTACCCAGCAGCTCAGTGCTCTCCTTGGTTTTCTCATTTCACAAAGCAAACACAGTGTGCATATATTCCTTAAAAATTAGAGTTTAAATATAGCACATATACTATTTTCATGGAGTTGTGCTTTTCTTTAAACTACCAAGATCATTGGGGATATAAAAGGTCTAGTTTAGCCTTGGAGCTGCCCTGCTTTTTGCTTTATGAGCATATTTATAGATATATAATTCATACTTCTGGGGCTGATCTCCAGTAAGAGTTCTCTGCCACTGGAAAAGACAGTGTTAAAAATTTAATAGAAGCCTTATGAACTGTGAGGATGTTGTGGGTGAGTCATGAATGCAGAGGGCACCAAAAAAAAAAAAAAAAAAGAAAAAACACTAACCAAAAAAAACCCAAGAAAAAAAACCCCAAACCTGAAAAACTGTAGCAGCCGCCGGCTTTCATCTTTAGAGCCACAACTACTTCACTGGAGTCTGAGGCATCACACTGATGCAGGACAAAAGTCACACAAAAATGAAGCCTGAAAGATTAATCTTCTCCTGACGGTGATAAGGGACACACCCTTATCGTCTCTCTCTTTTGCAGGTGTGGCTGAAGAGCTTTTAAATGCCATCCATGAAGGCTGCACAACTCATCTGTTCCTGCAGGCACTTGAAATTCTGCATCCCAAGTTTGTCACTTTCATTTTATTCTTATGCTGTTCCTCTGAAGTTTGACTCCACTCTCAGTACGAAATATTTGCCACAGAAAATAACTCCTTACCTTTTCCCCCTCTGTATCAACACAGTAATTCCTTATTAAATGACTGAGTTCATAAATTTCAGTCTAATGGTATTTTAGTTAATTCTCCTTTGAGTCCTCTGAGGATAAAAAGGGGAAATTATTCAGAACATAGTCCCCAATTCACAGCAAAGACGAAGCTATCATGAAACCTGGTAGATGAACATTCTTAATATTTTCTACTCTCTGCAGTCTGATTTAATTGCAATTGACAGTCAGTAGCAGTGGGGAAAACATCATTTCCACAATGGAATACTGCAACTTTTCATCTCAAATATCTCCTGTTCCTTTCAGAGAACATATAGTCCTCAAAGTGATTAGCTAAAACTGTATTTCTGGTGGAGTTAGTTGAAATGCTTTCCCAAGTCCTCCAGGTGATATTAAAAGACATTAGTTATTGCAGTGCCTCCTAATGCACGGCTCACAAGCAACAGGAAGGTAAAGCATTTGGGAGGTCATGAATCCCATATTAATGCTGGGCTGTGCTTCATTGCTGTAAATTCTTGGTCACCTTTGTGCAGTTCCAATCAAACAGATATTAATACCTTCCAGAAAGGACCCGACATCGTGTCCGCAGGCAGGATTCTAGAGCAAAAGTAAGTACTTCGGTGCCCAGACACTGAGCTGCTCTGAACCCATTGGAACATGTCCTCTTCCATCTCCCACTGTTAGTTTAAACTTTTACAATTAATTGGTGACAGCTTCCTACTCAGCATAATGATTTGTTCTGTTTTCAGCATCAGTTGTTCAAGGGACCCGACAGCTGAACGTAAGATACCTACTGAGCACAGCATTACTATGCAGGAATGGTGAAAACATACGTGCTTGTAAGGGAGTACAGTTTCTTTCTTTCACTCACTGTTTTTTAAAGGAATTAATTTAAATATCTTTTGAAGCAAGGGAGTTGCAGAGGTTCAGGACGTGAGTTTCAGTAGGAAAGTGTCTGCCAAATGTACCAGTTCTGGATGATATTAGCAAGCCTGATACTAGCCATAGTACGATGTCTGCGTTTGCCTGGTAAGAGTACACTTGAGAGTATCATTTTGACTGGATGTTGGGCAGATAATCAGCAATGGAGGAAATTGATAGAAGTCAAACACTTTCATAGGAATAAAGTAGGAATGATGTTGAGATGCAGTAAGAAGACCCTGAGAGCTACCAAAAAGCTAAAGAAATCTCATTGGTTTTTTACTTGACATGAAGGCTACACCACCAGGCTACGTGCAATTTAAGTAGCATGACAGAAAGTAGCATTACTGGTGATTCACTTTGGGAAAGGTGAAAGAAAGCTCTAGAAAGGGACCGAGAAAGGATAGCAGCAAACTACCACAGGCTCCTTCACCCCCTCCTATGCACAATACAGTCCGGTAACCAACAATATACAAAAGGCACATAACATAAAGGCAAATACAGACTGATAAAAAAATAAAAATAAAAATGAACATATACATTTTTCCTAAAACAAAACCATATACTAGAAAATAAAAATGCCACAGCAACAAGGTCAGAAAAAGGAAAAAACATAACAAGTCATTCACTTCATCAGCAAAAGAAAGATTAAAACCTACAAGAACTGAAAAAAAAATAATTATGAAAATCAAAAACATTATTTCCTTTAAAAACAACTCATCAAAAATACATAAAAATATTTAGAAAGCATACCACATTGATTTCATAACAGTCAACTTACATCAACAAATTGCCCGCATGTTTTTTGGCATGAAAGGAAAAATTTACAAAAGAAAGTTGTGTAAGAATGCTCTTGGACAAGTAGCATTGCCACATTCTTGTAACTTGCTTATTTTTCGTTGTTGTTTCTTAAAAACTTTTTTAGCAAAATGTTTATTATTTTTTTTAATATAATTGTTTTACAACAAAGGGCGATACAGGGAGGCAACAACACATACATCCACACCACATAACATGAAAAGAAAAAAATCTTGCACCTTAACAAATTTGAACTTGTTTTTTTTCTGCTGTTTTTTGGTTGTATTTTTTTACCTTATGTAAAGTTGTTAGCATATTACAGTTGAAAAATCCTGTACATTTTATAGAATTTACTTTTGCTTGTCTGCATATCTACATATATAATGTTTTTTGATAAGCAAAGTTTGTTGCTTTTTTGCCTTTTTGGTCAATTCAATATATATTTTTTTAAACATTTTCTTTTTTTCTATAATTTTTGTGTGTGTGTGTTTTAAGGAATGGATGACTGCACATGAAATCTTAACAATGCTAAAGAAAGGGGTGGTGGAGGGGAACTTATGGGAAGAAAAAATGCCTAGGGTGGATGGAGTGGGAGTGTAAGAATCTATGAGTGTACTACACAGGAGATGAAGATGATGGGAGTGAATGTGTAAGTCAGTTGCCATGTCCATGTAAGGGCGGTGCGGAGTGATCTAGCAGCATTAGAGCTTCTGGCTGTAAGGAAGGGATGGGCAATATACAAAAACAAATGAGCATATTCATGCCCATCAACAAAAAGAAAGAACAGAACTCTAACATTGACAATCTCACAAACCCTAAGCTGCAACTTCTTCAACATGCAAGTTACAAAAAATTAATAATTATATTATTAATATTTACATTTTCATTAAAGAGTCTCAAATTATAAAAGCAGTTAAAACTTTTCCCTACTAAAAATAGCAGTAAAAATACATAAACTAATAATAGTAATAATAATAGCAATAATAATAATAATAATAATAATAATAATAATAATAATAATAATAATAGCCAGAGAGTAAAACAAAAAAACAAGGAAACTAGTTTTATGCATTGGAATTAGAACAACTTCATCTGTAGCTACCCACAGCCTCCTTCTTCTAAGAACCAGCTTTTCTGAAACCATGAAATTGACATCAATATTCTCAATAATTTGAGACAATTATTTCTTGAGCACATCAAATCACTGTTTTTAATGTAATGACTGTGTTGGCACACCCCTTCCCCATTCTCAAATTGGATCGCTTTCATATTCGGATTCTCCAGAGAATCTCAAAAATACAGCTGTAGGATTCTGCCAGTGAAGTAGTTCCTCATTTAAAGAGGGAAATAGAGGGAAAAACTGCAGAAAACAATTCATAACTCTTTTGTTTTGTTTGTTTGTTGTTTTTTTTTTCATTATTAGATTGGAACAAACCAAATCTAAGATAGAAATTCAACCATTGAAAAGAAATACATCAAAATGTAACTATGTAGAGATATACTAAAAAAAAAAGCAATTAATTAAAAAGAGCATTTTTGTCCCAGGAAGAAGGGAGATAAAAAAATTGTGGAGTTTTAAATTTGTATTTTTAAAGAAAAAATTATTCCACACACTTTCAAAGATGAATGAACCAGATGCACACATTGAAAGGAACAGACAAAGCAGTCTAGGGACACTTTCATAATTTGGAATTTATTTTTTTTTGTTAAGAATTGGATTCTCTTTCCTTCCCTCCCCCTCCCATTTAAATTTGCTTTCAATTGTTGGCCAAAAAGACCCACCACCCTCCAATGTTGCTTTTTTTTTTAATAGATCTTTTTTTTTTAATCGCTTCTTTTCAAAATAAACATGGAGAGGAAAAAAAAGGACGTGCAGTCTGGATGTACGTCATAAATAGACATAGAAAAAGAGAAGAAATTGGCTGAGATCGACAAATGGGTTATATAATAGCTTAATTTTACTGTAGGATGTTAATAATAATGCATGCTTAAAGTAAGTTGCATTTAGGGAAAGTAGAAAAACAGAACAGCAAGCAAGGACTTGGGGGGTGGGCAGGAGGTTGGGGGAGGGGGAGGCGTGTACCATCCATGCCTCTCCAGAAAGGGCAAAACACATTCCAGAGGGTTCTCTGCATTTCTGCGGGAGGCTGGAAGGGGAAAAGGGTGAGGAGAAATCATAAGCTATGCTAGGATGCTCTTTTCACCCTATGACCTTGTATTTTGATCAAACACTCAAAATTCCAGACTCCAGCACTTATTCTGGCCTTAACTCTCCAGGGTATTCCCCAAATCAGTGGCATTTATTTTTCTGCCTAGTCAGACTGGGCTTATTCCCGTAAAGGCTGGGCTTATTCCTGTAAGTGCTGATCAGCTTGAGCAAATAGAGAATATTTATTTGAAGTGGTGAGCAGTTATTCGGGCGTGCTGCCCACGATTACAGCTGGGGGCTCACCAGCCAGCAGTATTTGGTACTAAGGCCATATGGTTTTGCATAGGCAAACCTGCTGCTGCTAGCATTAGCACTGAGAGTAGTTTCTCCTATGCTACAAAAGGTTTTAAAGTTCAAGAAGATATTTCTAATGGATGCTATCTAAGTCTTCTAAAATCCAAATATTCTATGTCCTAGCGGTGTCCTCAGCTTCCTCTGAATTCCCAGGGAAACACATACGATGTCCGTATTTTTCTCGTATAAAGACCATCATCCTGCCATCAGAGTCCTTCTACAAAGGAGCTCAGGACCCCAGCAAAACAACCTGGTCTGTCTGATGTTTTAGGAGAGGGCAAACGTTTTATATAAGCTTTGGACCATGTCCACAATGCATCTCTCCAGGAAATGGGAAAAGCAGGCTATAAGCACTGCATGTACCTTAGCTTTCTGTCAGGACTGTCAGCAAGATCATTTCATAACCCGTCATAATGGTCATCTTACCGCTGACCAGTGGAAGTAGGTGGCTATCTTGAGCTCCAGTTTCTGGGAGGAATGGGGCTATTTGCCCTGTAGATGTGGCCAGGGCTACTTTTGTACAAATATGGTAACAAACAGGTAGGATGTTTTGCTGCTTGTTAACATGAGGAACAATAGCACCTTAAAGCCACTGACAGATCAGGATTAGTTTTGGAGAACGTTAAATAAGCATAAACCCCCACAAAAATTAAATAACCTAGATGCCTAGATTGGTTTTAGATGCATTACTGGAAAGCATACAGTTCTGAGAGGAGTTCTACAAGAAGACTTTTAGCTCCTGCTGCAGAAGTGATGAGGCTGCGCTGACTATCAAAGCACGGTGCATCTGGAGCTGGAATGTACCATGCCTTTGCTGGAAGACTGCACTGGACCTGTCGTCTCCTACATCCCTTTAAATAACATATTGGGAAGGGAAAAGGTCCAACCAAAGAGGAAACCTGGTCAGGGTGATCCCAGGGACAGAACATGCAGGTTACAGGAAGCAAAACATTGGTTGACATAGGAAATTTGGGGAATTCATTTGTGGATCAGAAAAAATTGGTTAGGAATAGAAAAAAAAAAAAAAAAAAGACAGAATTGAGGCCTTTGCAGACCTCAGTGGAGATTTTTATTTGGTAAGGTTTCAAGGCTAGTGTCCCTGGACACCACTCCCTACCAGGATTCGGAGCTTCTGGTTTAATTCTACTTCGGGAGTTTCACAAAGAGGCATTTAAGCTTTGAATTTTAATCAGCATTTGTCATGACTTGCCGCTGGATTTTCAGAGGAGCGAAATACCCCCTTCAGCACATTTGAACTGAGTGCCTTCTCTTTGATGCAAAACCGACTGTAAGGCATGGGTCTGGTTGCCAACTGTGCAGGCTGTGTCAGGCGACTCCAGCAAATGCTTCTGCCCTGTTTGACAATAAATGCCTAACCCATTGCATGGGGGCCTGGGGAAGCCTTTTACTGCCTGAAAGATCAAAAGAGCTAAAGAACCACAAGTGGAGCCAGAGACACTTAAAGAGATGACAAGATTTTGTAAAGGACATCTTGATGTTAGACTTACAAGAGGATTTGAACGGTGCAAAGCAATTTTTTCTTTACTCAGTCAATATGGAGGTGCTTGAACAGTTCTTTGGAAAATCTGGGTCCAGCAATTTCTGTTGAGGCTAGGAAAATCTTCTCCAATCTTTTAAAAAAAATCTAGCTGTTAATAGTCAAAACTAGATGTTCTAATTTGAAAATTGGATCCTAAATGTTTCCGCATGAAGCTACACAATATTTTATTACTTAACATTTAGCAAATTATTCCTCAGAAAAACAAAGATTAAAAAGTATAACCATTGCATCCTTCTTTTATTTTCAAAAACTTAAAGTAGATGGAAGGCCTGGGAACAGAAGCATCTGTACTATCCAGGCTTACAAGCTTCTTGTTTGAAGGACTGAGCCAAGATAGCCAACTTTTTCAAGTGAAAAAAATCCACATTTTTTACAAAAAGCCCCTTGTTCAGCAGCTTTAATTATTAAGTTTGATTTTCTCATTTTTTGTTTTCAAGTTGCATTTTAAAATGCTGCTGGCAAAGATAATGCCTATTTCTCTGTATGTTAAAGAGCGACATGGTAGATAGTAAATTAGGATCTAGGGCTGCATTACTCGCTCCGGATTCTTGCTAACCTCTGGATTCTCCATGTCTCCTACCACTCTGGTCCTCGGGCTCCAGCAAGCTGACAGTTTATTTCTCCCCTAACACACTGAACCCCATGTTAACTGAGTTCTGTGCACTGCAACACAACTCTATCAATGTATCTCATTATCTCATTATGTGTCTCATTATTAACCAGATGCATCAGCTGCTTCTTCTGATCTAGCTGGCCAGCTATACTGTTGATGTACTTCAAATGCCCAGGATTCCCTGCTGGCTTAATCATGCATCCCTCCTTATTCGGCTTATTTTTCTTTCTGTATTTTTATATGCCATAATTGCAAAACAAGGACAAGGCCAGGAAATTATTTTTTAAATTTTTTGTACTTTGACCTAATTAGAAGGGGACCCAAGACTTTCAGGACTAAAAGGGAGCATGCATTTCACCCCTGTGTAATCTGGGCTCCCCAGCTGCTGTAACCTTCATAAGTTTACTTGATATAACAGGCAGCACCCTTTTGGGGTCATGTAAAGCCATATGTGTTGGGCAAGGATACTAATGACACACACTTCTAAGCAGCTGATACTATCAAAATATCAGTGAAAAGAAACAAACAGAGTATTTTCAGTGAACTGAAAAGTGCTCATTTTTCTGTAAAAAGTTTACCTACACAATAGAGAAAAAGGCAGTGTTAGCTATGCATCTGCTTTTAGCATCAAGATGTGTCGGCAGCATTTTCTCCTCTGGCTAGAATATTTTGGTAGCAGAAGTATACATTAATATACATAAGGGTGAAAAAAAAAGCCATGCAAAAATCTGCACTTCAGGCATATGTCTGTACACCAAGGAAGAGAAGAATCTTCCCCACTTCCAGTGATTTCACTGTGAAATAAATACATAGACAAACACGGACTAAGAGACGTGGTTCTCTCCCTCCCCGTAAAACTGGTTAAATATGCTCTACAGCTGTTTAAAGGTTAGTGAATTTATCACTTCCTAATATAAATACTAGAAAGGCTAGATCCAGCAGGAAACCCTCCTAAGAGCTACAGAACCAGCATGGGTTTTCTGATTGCCCACAACTCAGTCATTAGCAGCTATACGAGGAAACCACGAGAAAGCGAGCAGAAGCGGGGAGAGTGCTCTACAGGACAAAGTCCCAAAAGAGAAGGCAAGTAAGGGATTCTGGTAGGAATCTGGGAAGTGTGGTATTTCTAGATGGTCGTTCCTGCTTGTAGTAGCTCCCAGAACAACCTGTTCATTCTTGTATGCTCTTAACCTTTCTCAGAGCAGTATTTTTCAGACTTCCAGCCAAATGAATGCTTAGCAGTCCACAAATAACAAATAGCTCACAGATTAATAGGAGGCAAATACTAATTTTCAAGGCAAACCCCTCATCTCTACCCCCAACTCAGAACAAAAATCTGTTCCTGTGATTCTCATCGGCTACCCGCACTAATTTAAACCATGAAAGAACAGTATTTGGTTAGCTGGTCCACTACAAAACACAGAGAGATAGGAATAGCCTATGAAGATAAATTAGTTATATCATCTCCCTTGCACCAGCTGTTTCTACTGGCATAAAGCTCTTTCATTCTAAGCCTACAGGCACATCTGAAGCTCAGAAATAAAAAAGCTAATCTATAGTAAGAATATCTACATGAGCACCACTGACAAAGTCCCACATGCCATCCTGTTTGTGTGTAAGAATTAATTAACGGGGCTTCTTTATAGCAATAAGCTAGACAACTATCAAATAGAAAAGCATATTTACAGTTATCATCAGAGCTAAGGACATCCCAGGGCTAAACCACCATGGCTCTCCGAATTTTTCAGGTGTTGGCCGTAAGCTTATTACCTTTCCAGATTCCTCCAAACCAAAGAGTATTTTGATGCTGCCAGTGCTTAGCAGCCCATCCAATATCACCGGCCTGAAAGCATTCTTCCCATGCATCCCTACTCAACCGCCTTTCTCCTGGGAGAAGGATCTGATATGGTTTTTTGAAAGACTGAAAACTGACATTTGTAGTCAGGCCAACTAAGGCTTTTTTATGTAAAGCTAAACTTATTTAATCCCAAATGTCAGCCACATGGGAAGAAGTCTTTCTGAATCCTGCAGGATTTTGCAACTACAAACCAGATCCTCATACTGACAAACTCAGTAGCAGAACTCCATCCAGTAATTTGAGTGGCAGCAGGAATAGTTTACTATCTTTGGTGTAAACCCATGCAGCAATTTCCTGCGTATTTATGGTATATTAAATTGTACGTAAGTTTCCGTTTATCTGCAAACATAGAGCAGCAAGGGTATCTTAGTGTCCCCTCCTTTCTTCAATGCCTACAGCTATGAAGTAGCCAGGTAAAAAGAAAAGTGCCATCAGTTTGTCCAAATGACAGTGAATATTCCATGACTACCAAATTCCTTCTTGGTAGTTGTATCCCAAGAAGTCTTATACTGTCATACCTTTTAATATCACCTTCTTAGAAGGCACCCAGCAAACATACCAAGACAGCTCTGAAATAAGCTAAGGGATCACCAGGCACATTCATATACATCACAGAAGTGTATGAAACTTCTGTCTTGCATAACTTGCCGGGGATAATTACATGAGAACATTGAAGAATTTAGGAAGTTCTTGGATTCAGGACTGATTTGAATGTCCAGATCCTAAAAGACACCTGAAATATGCATCTATGTAAGGAGGCTACGCCATATTGAGATAGTTGGAAATGGTGCCTACTTTGCTGGTATACAAATACTTTCTTAGGTACAGCTAAATCATAACCACAAGAAGATCTGGATACTTCACAAATGCTGTTTTGTTCTTAACCTTACTGTTGACTGCACATTATCCTCTGTGAGAGTTGTACACCCAAGTTAACTTATGCATAAGTTATTCCTATGATCTCCTTTATTCATACGTAATTTCTGATGTATCTATTTTCACACTGGATTCTTTGAGAAATCAGTTCTGGTGAACTTCAGAAGTAGGCAGGACCCATTTCAGTGCAATATTTTTAATCCCTCGGATGCTAGGCTACACTTGCCATTTCTGTTGAAAGATTCTACAGAGTAACTTAATTCATCCCTCATCTAGCATAAGCACATTACATTCTCAGAGTCTGCAGCTAGTCCAGCTGTGAGTGACTGGGTGGATGGAGCTTCCTTCCCTGCTTTGAGAGAGGAGGAACCAAAGCATAGTAGATTCAAACCAAACGCTTTCTCTTGCAAAGAACGTAAACTTCTCTTCTGATAGCAAAGTAGTGATCCTAGTTCTGCCCTCAGTAACCCTTCTTCTTTTACTGTTTCCTGCTCCTCTTACAGACAGAAATAAGTGCTGGGAAGAACCTGCACTCACAGCTTGTATCCAGGGATAGCTGCAGTGCTTGTATCTTGGAGCTGTAAACAAAACAAAGCAAAGCGAAAGCATACAAAGAAAAATGTTGTCCACTTCTTAGATGGCCGAATAATCCAGGATCATCCCAGGCACTACTTATCTCTCTGGAAGACATTCAAGATCTAAAGCACTTAACTTTTTAAGTCTCTCTGGTGAAGCAGCTGCAGCTTATTCTTGAGGATACATGGGAAACAGTCCTACTACAAACCTTTAACAAGGACCTTTAACAGCATACACACTGCACTGAGTAATTTTTTTTTTTTTTTTTGACAAGCTGTAGAAGAAAACAGGGGTGTTAATGGATGTTTGGCTATACAGACGTGGTGATGAACTCCAACTAGAAACAATACACAATTTCCTTTGAAATTACATCAAGCTAAATATTGCAATAACTGAGAAGAAACAATAAACTATGCCCATAAACACTACTGAAAACAGCACAATAACTATCTGTGTGTTCTCTTCTATTGAGTATGAGTACTTTTACATCTACTTCTAGCATATTTGAGGTGTAAGAACTAAGAACTGAAGTGACCTATTCAAACTAATGTAGAAAACCTGCAATAAATCATGGAATTTTAGCACATCTTCCAGATGATGCCTTATCCAGTGGTACAGCCCTGCCCACAATGTTACTCTTCTTTGGGCTTTGGATGTCAAAGTATGCTCTGCTGTAGATTAAATTGGAATAATTCATTGTCATATCAAAAGTGAAAAAAAGGGAAACACCCCCAAAATGTTGTTCCCATAGTAGAAGTTAAATCTCAACAGTGCAAAATTGTACCGGGGAATTGACTAGCCTGAACAAAACCTGAAGAATGCAGAGGAAAATACCTCAGTGCCAGCTGTGGCACTTCAAATGAATTAGACAGGACTTAACAGAAATTTTTGATCTGTAATTTTCCTCATGCTACAAGAAGTCTTTGGGACTTCAGAATTGAGGACAAGCCCTGCAGTCTCCTCAGCCAAGAACAAGTCAAAATATTCCTCAGGATTAATACAAGGATTGCCTCACAGCCACACTGAAAAGGCTGGGCCAGGTTCCCCATCAGCAAAATGAGTTGACGTTGGGTACACCAAGGCTTTAATACCCGGTTACCCAGAGGGAGAAATGTTACATAAGGGCCTGTTACTGATGAGAAGATCAGCACCAAGTAGGCTGCTGATAGATTCTACCAAATTGCCACTGGGAAGTGGTAGAAAATCCTCGGTAGAAATCCTGATATTGAGTAGTCACAAATAAATGCAGCCCCAGCTCTTCCTCTGAAAAGTTAGAAAGGGAACGCCAGCCTTTCGAGCAGTAAGGTTGGTGCTGTTCTCTCACGTCAGTTCAGAGGATGCGAGATGCTCTTTCCTTTTGATTATACTAATGTTTAAACGCACCAGAATCCCCTTGAGAACTCAAGCAGAGGTGTTTGGAGACAGAATGGCAATGACTATTAATCCATGCTTTGACGTCAATTCTCCTACTAGGCAGCACTTGTAACTGCATCAGAAATACCATAGAGCCAACTAACGTATGAACTCACTAGCTCTGAAGCACTGCAGGGGAGTCCTTTGTACAGAGCTTTCAACATGTGAGCTGGTTCTGTCTGTCATTTGGAAAAGACAAGAGGGGATAGTGCTGTGATTCAGGCATTTTGGATGGATTTTTGGCAGAACTTCTTGTTTGCTTGTTTTTATGGGCAAGTTTAATGCTAGCCAGGAAGTGCAGAAGCATAAAGAGAGGGGGCCGTTTTTGCAGATTTCCTTTTGAAAGTTCAGGATTACAGTGGTGAAAGGCTGCTGCAGGCAAGTTTGAATCCTCTTTTTCAACATAGTGAATGACTGGAATAAACTCTACTGTGATTCAGAAGCCAAAGCTGTAAGCTGTTTATCAGAGGTTGCATTATAGCAAGAAAGTGGCTGGGAAGGGTATTTGCTCTGTTTTCATAACAGATTAGATTAGAAGAGAAACAGACCTCATTCCAAAAGCTAACCTACTTTAATATCAATGACATTAATATCTGGGGCCCCTAACATAAGAAGGACATGGACCTGTTGGAGCGAGTCCAGAGGAAGGCCATGAAGATGCTCAGGGGGCTGGAGCACCTCTCCTGTGGAGACAGACTGAGAGAGTTGGGGTTGTTCAGCCTGGAGAAGAGAAGGCGCTGGGAGACCTTTAGAGCAGCTTCCAGTACCTAAAGGGGGCTATAAGAAAGCTGGAGAGGGGCTTCTTACAAGGGCATGAAGTGACAGGACAAGGGGGAATGGTTTCAATTTGAAAGAGGGCAGATTTAGATTAGATATTAGGAAGAGATGCTTTATGGTGAGGGTGGTGAGATACTGGCACAGGTTTCCCAGAGAAGCTGTGGGTGCCCCATCCCTGGAAGCATCCAACACCAGGTTGTACAGGGCTCGGAGCAACCTGGTCTAGTGGAAGATGCCCCTGTCCATGACAGGGGGTTGGAACTAGATGGTCTTTAAAGCCCCTTCCAACCCAAACTATTCTATAACGATGATAACTTGAGTGTATTTCAGAAGCACAGGAAGAGATAGTATGTCCATGAATAAAAATGAGAAGCTGGACATCAAAATTCTTTAGGTCCATTCAAAACCTAAGTACTTTTTGAACAAAAAGTCTGCTACTGATTAATTCAGCCTACCTCACTGGTAAGCTAGATAGCCTTGGCATCCTTTTTACCTTATCTTCACACCTTGATAAGATAATGTATATCCCACCATAAGAAATGCTTATTTGTTTCCTTTGTTAGAGGAGTTGGAGAGCTAACTTTGAAAATGTGGTGGCGTTTTTTTTTTTGTTGGTTTTTTTTTTGAAACAAACCCAACAGTTAATATTCATAGAGACCAGGGCAGGTCAGATTGCTGTGGAATCACTATTTAAAGGGATATATAGTCATTCACTTGTATATGTTTTCCATATGACTACTTGTTGTATTACATGAAATATTTACATTTAAATTTTAGGGTCAGTGTTAGAAAATCAACTAAAAGATGACTTTGCATAGCTATTAACAATCATGTCTGAGCTTCATGGTTTAGTAATTCACAGGAGCATACCAATCATGAATACCTGTGAAAGTTAACTGCAGATCAAGTCTAATAGGATGGAAAGTTAATTAAAAGAAGCTAAAAAAATGCTTATCATATTATGCTTTCCTCTGCTATGAAGTAAGACGTTATATGGTTAGATTTTAATAGGAATGTCTATTACTTTCTCGTAGACTCTAATTTCCTTTATCTGTATGAGCCACAAAATTTTCTCATGCAGTTTTCTTTCCTGATGAATTCATGTCTCCTATTCATATTCTTATTCTAGCTTCTGGTCTTAAGCACAATCAAAACAGAGACGGAACTGGAAATATGATGTTAAAAGAGCAAACACTTTATTTGGGTAATTCTGCTACTGGCAAAACTTGCAGCTTTGAACTTTGTGAATGAATTTAAAAGGTGCTCAGATTCTAACCTTAGTGCCCTGAGAATTACTGGCTTATTGGGGTATTAATAAACAGCACTGTTTTGAAGTCGAAGAGAAATTTCACCTTCAGAGTGTTCATTATAAACACTTGAGCCTGTCTAGGTCCCTCCTTGCCTTTTGCAGAAAGACAGTAAACATGCACAGGCACATGGACCAACATGCTGCAGAAGAACTGGCAGATTTGCCTGTTATTCCCAGTGCCTAAACAATGCGTGCTAGCCTTTCATGGCAAATTTAATTGTTTAATACAAAGTGGCTTCTTTTCACAACTTTCCATGGCTTATCCATGAGTTATCCATCAAAATGGGAGCATGTCAGAAGCCAAATTATCAACTGCTTGATTGCTACTACGTTACACAGGTACAACGCAAAGGACACCCTCCTTTTCAACTTCTCATTGCTTCAGGTGCCGCATTCTTGGATATGTGAATGCCCCATGTTTTTAGAAGTTTGTCTTTGCTTGTTTGTTGGCTAATGAATACATACCAGCCACTCAAACAAATAATTTTGATGCAAGTTGCCATTGTCACATTATAGCTCCATCACAATTTTTTATTATGGTCTTATTTCACTGACTGGTAACATAGCAGTGGTAACCTCGAAAAATAAAGAGAAAGGGAACCAACTGGCAATTCAAACATATAACTACAAAGAGAAGAATTCAGCACAGAAGCACTGAGCTCTGAGGTAAGATGACAGTTATATGTGCCCTGTCTTCATAGGTAGGGAGGCCGTGCATGAAGCTAACTGGAAAAGCACTTCATTTCTGCTCTTTCCTCAGCTTTGCCTTTCTCTTAAAAAAATATATTCTGCTTTGAAAACTCTGCCATGGGGTTTTATGTCTCAGTGGATGCATTTCTAACCTGAAAAATATTGGATCTATTTTCAACTCTAATGATATTTTCATACCAACTCTCTGCCAACCCAAGTCTGGGATCTGAGAGTCAAGTTCAGGTCTCCTGTCATCACCGCTCAGAGGGAAAGACTGTAGGTCAGCGTATGCTCTCAGTGACCTTGTAGCTACCCTATGGTGGTTTTACAGAAATATGACTGACTGAACTTGTAAATTGGATGTAGGTAAAGGACTCCACTGGAGAAGTGAGACACAGATTTGGAATCCAGCCCCCAGCCCTAGCACTGTGTGGGCTCTGCAGGGACCAACAGGAGAGAAAACCATTAAAGCCAGTGGACTGGACTCTACAAGCAAACACATGCATTACTAAGGACGAGGAAAGACTATCTGTTTGCTCATCTCCAGCACTAATGTACAGCTATGGGTGAAAATTGTCCCTTTTGCTTTAACAAATAGGGATTTTCATATTGAAAAAAATAATTTTAATTGGAAACATTTCCTCCCCTTTATCAGTGAAATTCTTCTTTTAACCTCAGCAGTAACTTTTCCTCCTCCCACCTCTGCAACTATTACGTGCCCTACAAATCCTTTTCTCTATGCATCTCTCAAATCTTCTCCATGTTGCTCTCAGTTAAAGCTTGTTAGTGAGTCACCTAAGGAAGCATCCTTCTAACCTCTCTGACTACGATATTTATAAAGTGGAGACAACAGCATTTATCCCTCTTACTAAAGGAGTGAAAAGCTTTTTTTGATACCTGCAAAACATTTTTAAAGTGTGAGATAATGCTACTGAAGTACTAACAGTACATTTCTGGTCAAACACAGTACCTGACGCACAGGGCCAAGTGTTCTGTCAGATAAGACCAAGAAGATCCAGAACACCATCAAGTGCAGAAATAAAAATGGAAGTTGCAATGACTTACTTTAAACACAGAATATAGTTTCTAAGCAAAAGGAGGGTTAAATTCTGCTCTTTTCAAGAATACTAGTGTGCAGAGTACAGATGCACTAACTGGGCTCAAAAAAGTAAGTGAAAGTCAGAAGCTGCCTGATCTCAGAAAACCAACAGGCATTTCTCATGTATTCAAACCATGCAGAATAAAGTACAGCATTGTAATGAAATACAGTAAAAAATTTAGATTATATGCACCTAATAAAAACAAGCTGTTGTATTCTATAGCTAAGCCTTGAAATGTTCTGGCTAAAGTCTCTCCTCTTTGTTAAACCACATAGATTTTTTTTTTTTCTCCAGACTGTGATTTAAGGTCTAGCTAATTCTGTATAGTGATTTCTTTTCACATACAACTATATAAACTCAGCCCTGATCCTACAGACTGCTAAATACTTTCTACTTTCATTAATACCAGTGAAAAATGAAGGCACTCAACATCTCATCAGGCTGCTAGTTTTCCCAGCCATGTGGTTAGTGCAATCAGTAAATATGCATGCACATGCATATACAGAGGAATCTACACACAATTTTTTGAATTTTTTGACCATGAAAGTATTTAATTTGCATCCAAATTCCAGACTGCTATGGGGATCCAAGTGCTGACTGCTTCCTTTTCTAAAAGAAAAATCAACATCCCCTTCATAAATGCTCTGGACAAAAGGTTTGGAAGAGAGTTATAAACAAGTGAGGAATGTAGTGAAAAAGTTCTGCTGTTGGTATTTTAAGCCTGTTATCAAATGTAGTTTCCCAGGAATTCCTTGTGCATGCAATTTTTTTTCATGCATGCAGTGAATTTCCTAATTCACAGTTTCTGATCTGATGTTTAGTTCTGGTAAGATATCATACATCTAAAATTTAAAAGCACGATTCACTACTCACCTCCAGCAGTTTTACACTGATAATAATGCCTATATGCATTATTGCTACCTTACATTACCATGAAGTGAGAGGTAGATCATGTGCATCATTTCTTACATCAGAATCAGACAGACTGCAATGTGACATGCAGGCCATCTCCTGGGGACCAGGACAGGTTATTACCAGCACTCTGACTTCATACCTAAGATATTTGCTAGAACTATCTGAAATCTGTTATCATGCTGTGTAACTGAATAATACTTATGGTTTTTATATATATACTTGCACACATATACAGCAGTACTATATATTGCATACTTACAGATATGTTTATACACATACACATATATATGTATTCCCCTTAATTCATATTTCCAGCACCTCTCCCAGTGCTCCACTCGGAGACACAGGACTCAAATTTCTTGGATTTTATAAAAGAAAACTGCATTTGTCATCCGCTAATCCTCTGTTGCAGAGAATCTCTTTCCTCCGCACCAGTTCCGCATGCTTATTAAGCTTTCCAACTATTTTCAGGCTGCGCATAAGCAGAGGCTTCACTGTAATGGAGCAGAGAGATAACAGTGCCTCTCCACACAGCTTTGTCACTGCTACTCCCAAAATGATGTGTACAGCTCTATGCATTTCGTTACCAGAAAGGAGCAGCACAAGGCAAAACAAAAGAGAAAACTGATAAAGAACTGATGTTCAACAAGGAACAATGATCATTGCTCTAAGCTGATGTGTAAAATCTTTAACTTCAGCATAGATAGCTCAATCGTCTTGTTTTGCATTTGCTGAAATCTCTCTTGAATAAGAAAATTAATGTAATATGACACACCGCAGTAAAAGCTGTCACTGCCCTAACATGACTGAATCCCCAGAAAAATGACCTCCTGGAGTGTGTATCTGACAGAATGTTTAAGAAATCTGCAGGATCAAAATGCAACCTTTGTTTAAAAGTGAAGGAGAGATTAACCGAGGTTTGAAAGTGAAAGAAGAATTAAGACTCCAAGGTCTTATTTCAAGTCCTGCCATTCAGACGGTTCTTAAGGGTCTGGTCCACGAAAGGATTAACTATCTCTTGTCAGCATATAAATCTAAAATTTAGATCTTTGAAGCAAGTGCTCAGCTGCACTAATATCCACAAAGCTCCGTTCAGCTGCTGGAAAAATTATGGCAATGTAGCTATAAAATGCTGTTGGAGCTAATGGACATTGAGACGTGCAGCCATCTCCAGGATCCAACTGTTCAAATTCATTTTAAATAAGCACATTGAATATGTAGCTAGCACTAGAAATTAAATCCCAATAAAACGGAAGAAACAATACTGCTTTTATAGGGATGTTAAGGCAAAAGCAGTAGGTATCAATGCCAATTGATATTCCAAATATCCTTGTAAATCTTAGCCTTCATAAAAAGTCTCTTTTATAAAGTACTCCAAATAGCTGTTATCTCATTTGGTGCTCAGGCTCATAATTAATTAGCTTTAATGGCAGCTAAGCAAATTTGTTATGAAAAAAGAAACCAAACTGGTCAGGTTCCTCAGGACACTTTAAACATTTCCATGTGAATATAGCTTTCTTACCCGAGCGGCACCATCCTGGCAGCTCGGGTAAGTTTCTTAAACTATCTAAATTGGCACCTTGTGTTTGGACACTTGCCACCCAGAAGACAGGCCAGCAGAAAACTTGCAGCTTGTCATCAGAAAGGACAGGTCATCAGGGAGGCAAACTACAAAGAATCACCAGAAGAATAACAAATCTACTCGTTCTGGCTGGGCCTGATCTGGTGATCATGCAGCGCGTGCAGGTGTTGATCAACAGCTGCTGGGCATGAGCCCCCCGCGTGCCCGGGTGGCCCAGGAGGCCAGCAGCGCCCTGGCTGGTGTCCCACACGGCGTGGCCAGCGGGGCCGGGGCAGTGCCCGTCCCCCTGCGCTCGGCACGGGTGAGGCCGCCCCTCGAGCCCTGGGCTCAGCTCTGGGCCCCTCACGGCCAGAGGGACACTGAGGGGCTGGAGCGTGTCCAGAGCCGGGCGGGGGCTGGGGGGGCTCAGCCTGGAGAGGAGGGGGCTGGGGGGGCCTGGTCGCTCCCTGCAGCTGCCTGACAGGGGCTGTGGGCAGGGGGGGTCGGTCTCTGCTCCCAGGGAACAAGCGACAGGGCAAGGGGAAACGGCGTCAAGGTGCGCCAGGGCGGGTTTAGATTGGGTAGGGGGGAAATTTCTTCATGGGAAGGGTGGTCAGGCACTGGGACGGGCTGCCCAGGGAGGTGGTGGAGTCACCGTGCCCAGAGGTGTTTAAAAAATGCATAGATGTGGCACTGAGGGACATGGGTTAGAGCTGGGCTTAACAGTGCTGGGTTAACGGTTGGACTTGATGATCTTAAAGGTCTTTCCCAACCTAAACTATTCTATGGTTCTGTGATTCTATGATGGAGATTCATTTTTCCTATGCTCTCTGTTCTTTACGTTTGCGGTAGAAAATGCTACGGAATGCTCATTCTTCAGCAGAGCAATGTGTAAAACCTTTTCAGGGGAGGTAAGATAGGGAACAAACTACTGCACCAGGTTTCCCAGCTCTTCCTGTATGGAGAAAGAATTACTACTATCAGAGCAAACTAGACACACAAATGGCTGCTTTCATCTTTAAACAATACTGCTATTAGAATAGAGGTGCTCCAGGCACAACATTTGCAGCTTGTTTTACCAGCTGTTTCTAAAAATACCGCCTTAGTGAAGAAGCCTTCTTTCCCTCCCTCTTCAAAATGATTCTTGTTTGCTTTTTCTTTCCAAGAGAAAAGTGATAGATATGGAAAACAGCATATGTGGGAAAGATCACACAGCTTCAGGGATGGACTTTTGCCATTACTATTCAAAATATAAAGAAAAGCTATGAATGAAACAACTGAAGATGCTAAAATATACCGGCCCAACTCCTTTGATAAATGTAATCAAAAGTTTTATTCTTCTAACACAAATGGCAGAGAGCTAGTGACAGATGTTTCCTATGGAGAAAAGTATGGTTTAATGTTCTGGAGAATCTAACAGGGGAAAAAGGAAGCTGAAAAACAGATAAGGAGCAGTAAAAAGCTTCCAAGTTAGTTAAGGGTGAAGGTTACTAGTCAGTAACTTATAATATTTTCAGAAATATAAAAAGGGGACAAGTATAGTGAAATCCCCACGCAATACTTACAACTACAAAATTTAAGTTTACTTTGTTTCATAATAACATACTTTGTCAGAATGTGAGCTTTTAATTTTTGAAATTTCTTTTTTTAAACCATCAATTTCAAAATGAAAGGGCACTTAAGACAAAAGTTGAAATTTGCATTTGAGGAGTCATAAAACATTTTCTTGTTTTGGATTTGACACAGACAGTTCAGAGGAAAATAGATGGAGTCCCCACAGTACTTTGCCAACCCCAAATCTTCACTTTTTGTCAAAAAAGAACCAGGGCACGAACATTTTCAACTACCTTCCAGCCTGTGTATTCCCTTTGGGCTATATGGCAAGTTTAAACATGTGAAGTAAAGGGTTTCAGGCAAACCTGAATACCTCTCACTTATCAGAAGATAAAGCTCAAAAGTCATCATTTCATGCTCAAAGGCTGATCACTCTACTGCTGTGTGGGGTATCTTGCAGCGTTTTTTCCAGGGGAAAGCTATCCATCAACCACTGGACTATGTGTAGATCAGGCAGTATGTCCAGTTTACTGTACAAAAAAGTATTTCCCCCCCTCCCCAGATGCATACATACTCCCACTACACTGCCAAGTCCCTCGACTTTCTCTCCAGATGTCAAACCCTCCTCAATCCTCCCCAGAGCTCCCTGAGTCCCCACTTCCCCGGCAGAGCTAAGTGATTCAGAACCTCGCCAAAGGCACCTCCCTGCTGCCAGTTCAGCTGTGTGCCACTGGTCCTCTATTTCAGACCATGCTCACATCTCAGACCTGAGAGTCACACTCACCTGCACTCACAAAACACCTCCCCCAAAATGTTGGGATGTACTAGCTGCTTTCCGAGTTATACAAAAGCCGAGTTATACAAAACCGATTTGAATTACCAGAACTTAACAGGAGCATGAGAAAGAGGATAAGGCAAGATTCAATCTATTGCTTCCACACCTGCCTGTAAAGCTCCTAAACAAGTTTCTTCTACTGCTCTATTTCAATTTCAAAAAATGCTCCTTTTAGCCAGAACATAAACATAGCGTTAACAGATGTATAAATATACATTCATGTATGTATACACAGAGAATGCATGCATGTACATGCTTTGCAATCTGTTTCAGCACTAGAAGAATTAGCATACAGGAGAACCACAGATTCTAGGGGAAATACCGATCTCCAGGTACCCCACGGTAGTTGCTTTATGGAAAGAAGTCAGCAGAAGAAATTAAAATTATATTTTGATACACTAGAAAATACCCTAAACTAATTACAGGGCTCTGTTTTCTCTTTCTGTCTGTCAAATATGATACATATGAAGACCTTAAGGCTTCAGCACTGAAAATCAGTAGTCACTAAAACTAGTATCTAAAGTCTGTCATACTGGTTTCAGTACCAGGGGAAAGAAAAAAAAGGAATTATTCACAACAATTTAGAAAAAAATCCAAACCCACAAAAAATAACAACTCAAAATTGGTTTGCACTTCTGCTGTTCTGCAAAGACAGGACAACTTTTTTCCCTTTTGATGCCTCTGACTTTTATTGTTTTGATACTGAGATAGAACAAAACCAGCAACGAGACAAAAGTGTTGGAATTTTCCAGTTGCTCTAAAAGAAGCTAATTTTCAGGTTTTGTATGTTTGCCTGTAAAATAGTTGTAGTTCCTCTTGAATGCCAAAAATGATCCTTATAACACCACCCCACAGGACCAAACAACTTCACTTTTTATGAGACTCAGCAGAAGTTGAAAAATTAGTCCTTGAGTGTGGCTCTTTTGTAAGGTTTTAATAATGTTTTTCTTGGCACAATGAAAATGTAGCATAAAATATATTGTCGAATCAGCGGGCATCTGAGATTTCAAATCAAGACAGTTTATTTCTTTCTTTTTTTTTGCGTCTATCCGTAGTTTCAAAACTGGTATGATCTTTGTCTCCTGCTCCTCACACCGCATTTAAGAAGTGCTACCACTTCAGATTGCAGTTGGGATAAAGCACTGATTTCTGGCTGTTGTGAGTAATAAATTGGAACTGAAAGAGAGAGGCAGAATGAAGGCAAGGTAATAACCCTTTTGACATAATTATAAGCTTTGGTATCTCGTGATCTACTTGGGTTGCGAATAGAAGTAGAATAGGTTTTCCTGCTCTGCCGAGGTAACATTCCAGGTGTTACAGTTCATGCGAATATTAGTACCTTTGGGCTTCTGAATACATAAGGCACCTTCAGGTCTAGGCATGACGACCAAAAGAAATATATAATAAAAATGCTTAGAAGAACAAGTGTATCTATGTCTCTAGTATCTGTAAATGTTCAACATGTTTTCTCTCTAACAGATATCAAAATCAGATAGATAGTTTCTTCTTGCTTAAAGCTAACTAATCAGTTGCTATAGACATTTAAGGGTCTAATACGCATCCATTTGCTTTTGATGTAAAATGTGTTCCTGAGTCATGTGCTAGCTCTTCTCTTCCACCGAATGTGTCATTGGCTATTTTTTCTTTCTTTCCCATATATTTTATGAAGCTGAAAATCAGACCTAACAGGGACAAAAAGCAAGTCCCAGCAGGTTGAAAATATCATATCTTAGTATTTTAGACATGTGTCAGCTTGATAACATAGGCACAGTACTAGAGGGATTGCCAGAATGTGACAGTGCACATGGCTTCAAGTTTAGAGAACACGCTTTAAAAAAAGACTGGAAAGCAACAAGGGCAATGGAGCCAGACTGTGGGTCTGATCCTGATCTCCTCCTCATCTTAAATGCAAAACGAGGAAAACTTACACCAGCCAAGTCAGGCTGGAGAAACTGTGAAGATTTTGAAGAAAAATTCTGATCAGGATGCAAGTTCAAGTGATGGAACTGCTGATGTAAAAGATCTGTATATTGCAGTCCACTCATGACATTAATTTATGTAGTCTGAGCATGGTTCATTCCATTGCATGTGTTAACTCTAGAGAAAAAAGTGATATTTAAAAACGATGCCACCCCACCCTTCCCTGACATGAAAATATTTGGCTTTTGATCTCTCGCTTGCTTCTCTCTGCTTTAACAGATTAGGAGTTGTATCTACTTCATAAAAGTACACAATAATGTTACTTGTCACAGCAACTGAAGATAGCACTTAGCACTAAAGTCTTAACAATAACATAGCTTGCTTGTACATTTTCGGTAGTTAGCAGTACAGTACCACTTTGTTGCATTGTAGAGCAATTTGCATCTGAATATCAAAGTCCTTTAACATATTAATTAAATCTCCTTCTTTTCCCTTCCTCCTCACCTCATTTAGCCAAGAAGTATTTCATTTACTCTCCTTACAGGTAGGCAAATGAATGATACAGATGCACAGTCACAGAAGGAATCAACAGCAGAGCTGGGAGCAGCACACTGGAGTTCAGGCTTTTTATCCTTGGCTTTAACAACCTGACCCTCAGCTCTCCCCCTTGCTCACTGACAAATGTCACAAGAGCTGAAGCTGGCAGCCTGCCCTGAGACAGAAAACAACAGTATGAACTAACTATTTCAAGTGCCAGAAATCCGTATACACACTTAGTGGGGTAAAACGGAGCACAATGGCACCTTCCATGGCATCTCCTGTGCTTGAGTGAGCCTCTCGCTCCCTGCAGCGGAGGGCTAGTCACAGGCATCGCAGAGGCTACGTAAGGCTAACAAACGCAATCATTCAGCAGGACGCAGCAGCTTTACCACAGCCTGGAGGCTACTGTCCTGACGCCTGGACACTTGATTTACTCATCACAATACACCAATATGAAGGTTACCCTGAACTTTATGATGCAGGGGCTAAAACTCTGATTGTTCTGCTCCAATAACCTGCCACTTGAGCTAAAAAAAAAATAATTGTTTCTTTTGCTGTTAAGCCTCATAACAGAACTGTTCTGGTCTATCTGACAGAGGGCAGTGTTACACAAAATCACGAGCTTGTTAATCATAGTACAGTTTTATAAGCAATTTTGTTATTTTAGCAATTGACAAGAAAAAGCTTTAGATTCAGTAAGAATTAATAGTTGTGAAAAACACATAGAGGTGTAAAATCTAAAGTGAGTAAGCTTTAAATACTGATTCATTTTTGCTATGATTAATAGCACTCAGTAGTGTTTCTCAGATCATATACAAATTAAGAAAACTGAACCCAACATCAGATCATTGGTTCTTATTGGTGAAAGAAAGCTATCTTCTTCTTAACCCACTGCAAGTAAAGGAAGCATATCTTGGGTAAGTTAAATGAAATAATTAAATTAAATCATTCCATGTCAGAGACCTGAACATATCCCATCACTTCCCTCTTCTGGTAACTCTCAGCTTAAATAGATAAGCCTTATACCATGCTCTTGTGAGAAAAGTTCACAGATTTCATCATCTTCCCTGCAGAATAAACTAATTCCTGCAAAACAACAAAGATTTTCGCTAGGCTAAAGGTATGTGTAAACATGCTCTTTGTGATGTGGTGAACGTTATCTGCACGAGAACTGTCTGCCTTTTCCTCCACTACCTGGAGATGATCCACTGATGCCAGCTAATGTATCCTAATGCACTGAGACCTTCTGTGCCATTAAGATGGCTAGTACCTTCACTGGGAACAGAACTGAGATCCCAGGAAATGCACCATTGTACAAGCCAAAGGATATTTTTTCTAAATAGCGTTTCAAGTCTAAGCAGACACCTGAAAACTCAGCTTGTTTTCTTCTGCTTTATGCATTATTGCACATTCATGATGCATATGGCAGAAGACACTCCAGATGCATTTCCAGAATTGTGTTTAAGTTACTACGAGTGAACATCTGCAAGACAGTTTTCACCAGTATCAATAGGGAGGCAGACATCACACGGAGACAAACAGAAGACTGACCCCATAAAGCGAAGATGCAGTACTCTTAGAAATCTTAAGTACATCTTACATTTTTGTCTCTTAACTACAAATGGACTGTGGATTTCAGGAATAAATTCACATAGCTATCATTTCAGTGGCATGTGCATATTTCCTTCCCAAGACCACCTTTTATAAAAAAAGCCTAGGTACTTTCCACTTAACATACAGCCTGCACCCTGCGCAGCCTTTTCTGGCACCGAAAGGGCAGATAACAGGAGTCCTTACTCTAAGACATCAGCACGCACGTACAAATCCCCTAAGCAGCTGTCTGAGAAGTCACTTTAGCATTATGCCAGTAAACCGTTTCTGAGAGCGAATTGATAATGGAGTTTGAAAACCGTTGAAAACCCAACAGCTGCAACCTCTGTCTTAAGAAGCTGTGTGGGCATCCTGCAACTCACAGCCTGGGCTGACGCTCAGAATGTGGTTCAAAGCTTGGTGCCCCGTTGCGGACCTCCCTGGGGCAGGTGGGGAAGGGGAGGGGAGGGGAAGGGGAAGAGGGGCAACGGAGCGGCGGGGAGCTGAACACCAGCTTACGAACAGAGAACAGAATCACATAACAACACTAGGCCAATGGACTCCAAGACACACTGACAAGACAGATGGACACAGACAAGACGTAAGATCACTACTAAGAAATAAAAAAAAAAAAGATCAAAAAAACCCATAAAATAAAGTAGATATATATAATGCTGAGGCTGCAAGACGCAGCTGATGGTACTGGCATAACTCTTCCAAAAAGAAGAAATTATAACACAACTAAAAATCAAAATTGAAACGTTACCAACCCCCCCCCCCCTCCCCACTCCCCCCCCCAGATCATACGCTACGGACTTGTTCGGTTAGCCTGAATGCGTAGCTCTGATGAAACACAAGATGGCATCATCACAGCCCATGCACCGATTAATGAAGGCCATGGTTAGTTAAATCAGCTAAACTACAGCATGCCATAAAAATGATCTTGCACTGACCCAGAAATAAAAGATATGACAGATACTCTGCATTGCAATAAAATTCTTTTTATGCCATCTGTGGTTTGTAGGGCTTGCTTTGTCGGAAGAATTTTTTTCTGGGAGACAGCACGGGTAAAGGGAAAACTTTTGTTCCTTCTGGGTGTTTTTTTTTTTTTCTCTGAACTCAAATGAAAAAAAAAGAATAGGTCGGGGGGAGGGAAAAGACAGGATAAAGACTTTGCAGAAGTTTAGAAAAGGGAGGGAGAAGAGAAAATAAAAAGAAGGGAGGGGTAAGGATCTTCATTCTTTTACACACAACTTTCTTGGGATATCTGAAAATGTGGTTTTCTTTAGGATGGCAAGAAAAGATTTTGTTGCCTTTATTGGTTTGCAGATCTATATCTCTTTCTTGAGATGATTAAACCATTATTTTGTTGGAAGAACTCCAAAAATATAAATTGAAAAGTACAGCAATGATTTTAAAAATTAAAAAAAATAGCGGTATGGCACCATTACGAGCCAAAAAAAAAGGGAAAGAAATATAAAAGAAACTAAAATATCAATCACCAAAAATTCATGCGGCACAAGATGAGGTGAAACGACAGAAAATGTTCTTCAAATATATACAATGTATATATCTATCGATATATACACGGAGTATGTGTGTATATACCGATGGATATACCTGTATAATTTTTTTATTCTCCCTGCCCCACCCTACCCCAAGGCTAATTTGTAGATGAAACTATCAATTAAAAGTAAACAAATAAATAAAAGGAAGAAAGAAAAAACTCTAAGAAAAAAGAAATATAACGTGCTTTGTTCACCAAGAAATAACAATATCATGCATCTGTCCACGCCAGCAAATGCCAGGGTTAGATGAAGGCATGAATTTCTGTGTAAACATGTGACTGGATGATAGGGGCTACTGCTGATATTAGTCAGTTATTACTTTAGCGTATACACATATACATAGAGATTTATATGCATGCTGTCTATATAATGCATATATAGATAAAATAACCTCATGGGTAGGGACTTTGGAGCTTACATCGGAAAAAAGACCAATATGCTGAAAACCAAACTCAATATAAATTCCTAATATATATTAAAAAAATAAATAAATAAAATAAAAATTACTGTAAGTCATCTGCATGATAGATTAGTAAAACTTGCTTGGTTGGTTTCGATTTGGCATTAAGACCGTAGCTAGGAAATTCCATCAAACAAGTCCATTACACCCTGGGAAGTGGTGTGGATGAATCCCCCTTCCTTCGGATCCGTATGGGATTCAGCCTGTGAGACGGGAAGCCTACTCTGCATGCTCTGAGGCACACACCCAAATCTGAAGGCCATTTCTTGTTCACAGCATCAGAAACAGAGCAGAACTCTTGTTTGACAGAGGGAAAGGCTGGGGGTAACTGTGCACTGGATTTGTGGGGACATTTCTCTGGGGAGAGCAATGAAAATTCCCTGGGTGCTTCAAGAAGGTTGATGCAGTTTAAGGAGGACAAGAGCCAAATCAGACCTTCTCTGGGTTTCCTCAGTCAACTTTTCTTCCCTTCCAGCACACTGCTTTTTGTACTGTGCTGGCTGCTTGTAAGCTCTTGGAAGGGAGTTTCCACTTGTCTTCTGCAAATAAATCTCTGACCGAGGCAGTCTGCAGGTCCCTGGATCTGCAGCTTACCTGGGTGGAAGCTTGATTGTCCTAGCCCATAAACCATAAGCCTGAGGTGGATGGATACAGGCCAGTAAATTATAGATACAGACACGATACCTGTGGGATATGTGTCTCCTGTCTGTGGGTATACGCTACAAAACACTGTGTAACTTCCAGCACAAAGAACTGTAGATTTTGGCACCTCTGTTGCTGTCTCCAGTCCCTCATGGGAAAGGCTTACCAGTCTGATTAGACAACCTTATGATATATGAAGCCTTTTGGGAAACACAGAGCAAATTTCTCTGGAAAAAAAAATCACCTCGGAAATTTTAGGGACAATTGGAAGGGAAAGCTGGCAACTACACCAGGGAAGACACATGGGATGCGTCAAGCCAGGGAGCCAGGACAAAGCCCTACAGACCGTTTCAAGAGGTTGCACGATGGGCTCCAGGCTAACTGGTGAGCATTTCACTGTTTGCTTTGAGAAGGGCAATGAGCAGCTTGGGCTCTGATCCCCAGGCAGCTGCCTGGCCACCAGCATCCAGCCTGCCTGGTGCCAGAGAACTGCGCTAATGTACGTGCTTATGGGGAGCAAGGGCGATGGCAGGAGGAGACAGCTGCAGTCAGCAAAGCACAACTGTCAACCTCAAGGCTTTGAAGAGTCAATAATATCACGTTGTAAGGGCGCTCCTTATTTGACTGGAAAAGAGATAAGTGCTTGCTTTCTTCACGATGGCACAGTGCTCCTAGTTAGGAGTAAAGATACCTCCCTTACAAATCTTTTGTTCTCTGCAAGTGGCCGAGTGACCAAACCACCACCACTGAGCTGTGTTCACAAGCACAGGCTCAGACCCTGGCATCAGCTTTGAGAAACTTGCATATCTGAGCCTCAGATCTCCCTAGAACAAGCCAGAACAGAGCCCTGTACTTGCACAAGAGAAAAGCATCATGTTTCTGGTGCAGAAACCAGAAGGTTTTCAAATGTGTACTGAGACAAGCGACACTTCCACAGAGATAAGAGAGGGACTGTTCTCAACTGAAGTAAATGTTTCTTCAGGGCAGATGAAGTTTTATGCCCTCTGTATCACTTACAGTAAGCCATTCTGGGAGATTTAGAGATCTAAGTGTATCTGGGATTGCCTGCAATAAGATGAATAACAAGTAGTTTTTAACACTGAACCTGCAATGGCTTCTTTTTCATTATGTAAAACACAAATGGGTTTTGAATTCACAGCTTTCATTGCCACCTCTTATTGGAATAATTTCTTATGCAGGCATGCGTGTCTACAGGGAATGCCTTTGGCTACCTCAAACAGGACAGGTCCTGTGACAGCTGCTGGTTTCTGAACAAGGGGATCTACAGAAATCCCAGCAGAAATCACTTTTGGAAGAGGGGCACAGAGTAGCAGCCAGCCTGCTACAGTGTCTCCAGCTAGCAGGGAAAACCTTGAGGGGAGCAGAGTGAGGAAACTGCCTTTACATTACCTTCTTTTAAAGAGATGCCAGTATCCAGGTGCAGATTGTACACTTACTGAGATTCGGGTCTTGGATTTGACAGACAATCAGAGTGAAGTGGCAGTAAGACCTTGCAAATGGTTCTCGTATGATATTTAGCCTCAAAGTGGACATGGTTTTCTGTCTTTTGAACTATCTTTGAGTACACCAAAATCAAAGTCTTCGAAAGGGCTCTGTAGGGTACTGCCTCTGATCCAGGAGCAAGACCAAAGTAATAAATTTAGATCTTGGGATTTGATTCTGACCCACATGAAATCTGAAAGCTTTTGATTTGTCGGGCAGTATTCTCTGCTGCCCTTGTCTTGGCTGTTGCACAGCAGGTTCATCGTGATGTATCTCGTATCTCACAACTGCAGCAGTGAGTTCAGTAACCTTTGCATTACTGGACCATGGCACTGAGGGTGATGGAAGGCCAAGTCCTGGAGTTTGGCAGAAACTCAAGAGCTTTAAAAGCTACACATTATCAGAGCAACAAAAAGGAGCCTGTGCTGGGTTAGGTCATTTAATTTTCAATTTGCTGCAAAAGGGATCAAGCAAGCCAGAAGGCAGCATAAAATACACCGACCTGTCAACAGAACAGGATGAAGCAACTTCAAACAGGCCCAATTAAAAAAAAATAAATAAAATTAAATCTGAAAAAAAATCCAAACCTGTGCACTAGAAAATACAAGCAAGATAATCCAGATCTTTTCTTTCCGTAATGTATACGTTTAAGTACCAGATCTTGGCATATGGCCAGAATCCTGACTTGGCTGGTGACGTGTGAAGGCAAACATATCTGCTCAGCCAAGCCAGCACCACTGGATTTGGATAAGCCGGCTCAGATTGCTTTAGGGCTCCAGAGCGGAATGGGCTGCGTGAGTGCATTGATACCGGCTGTATTGCAGGCACTGTTCTACCTTCCCTGGATGTGCCGGGAGTGGAGACAGTAAGAGAGACAAAGAAACCTAAACGAGGAGCACCATAAAGCTGTTATTTTTCCTTCTTATTATGAGCGAATGAGCCAGGTTTATGGTTTTGGAGGCAAAAAGGACCTGCATACGTATGCCTCCTCCTGATGGCTTTGTACACCAACGCCTCTGAGAGCGGGAAACCTCAAAATTTGGAAGTATAAATTTCATCAGTGAGGACCATCTGGGAGACTTTTTAAACTCATAATCAGGCTTATTTTTATTCTCCCCACTGCAGTAGTTCCCAAGAAAAGACAGAGATTTCGGTGGCTCATGCAGACCACCATCCTATGGAGGAGGATTAGGGAGCGATAAAAGATACTGGGTGAAACTTTCAAGAATGTCTAGTAGTTTAGGGAAGTACCTTCAGCAGATTTTCAGCGAGTCATATGATTTTGCACAGCAGATATTCAAATGTCTGTAGGCACTTATAGCTGCCAACTGTAACGCTTAGCAGGATTTTCAAAGGCAAGTCGTTTTTACAAATCCAGTTTTTACCTGTTTGTAGCAATAGATTTCTAACTGTGTCGAGAGAGAGGTTTTTTTAGTCTGGAAATGTTGCTCTAAAGCACTCTGAAATTTCATGCTAAATATCCTGTTTTATCAAATTTCTCCTCAGACTTTGAGTTTTCCACTGGCAGCATAAAAAGCTGAAAACATTGCTATTACAGTTTCTAGCCACTGAAATAATTGTGATTTCGGCATTGAAACATAAACGACAATAATGTGCAAGAGGAGGAGCCTGATAAAGAACTAGTTTCCTCCTTTAACTGAAATACTGAGCAATCAGAATAATAAAAAAAAAAGGTCTTGAAATGTTAGTGAAGCTTTAATGAGACGATTCCTATCCATTCACTTGCATATCAGTTGTGGTACATCAGTCCTTTCAGCATGGTCCTATTAATCTCATGCCTCACTTTCATGATAATCACTGTGCTGGCATTTCATTACTTACTACCTGTATTTAAAATCTCAATACCCACACTGTTTATGCTTCACAGTCTAGTATTATTTGGACCGCTTTTCTGCCGGATGAGGAGTTGAAAAACTCTTAACGAGATCCATGAGAAAAGAGATGGGAGTAGGGGGAGCTATCTGTTAGCATCAGTCATTGTGTCACTGCCTTCCCTGCCATCGCAGGGAAGTCAAGAAGACGGGTGGAAGTTCCCAGCTACAAGGCAATGCCAATCTCAGGTTACTGCAAGACCAAGTTCTACCAAAAAAAAAAATGCAGGTAGAGCATGACGAATTGAAAAGAAATACGAAAGCACTAGCCTTGGGTGAATTTTAATGTTATTATTGTATTAACCAGATGGCTTTAGGAAACTAAAAGCAGAACATTTATAATGCTTTCTCGGGGATTATTTAAAGAAAAAAAAAATATCCCAAATAAAACAAAGCAAAACCAAACCAAACAAAGTAAAACAAAAAACCCCACCCTAGACTATTTATATGTTTCACTTTGAAGGACAAAAAATTCTAACCAAACTCCCTCTTTTTCTTTTAAATGTACACAGAAATTCGATGATGTCTGTTCTCTATTATAGAAATGCTTAACTCATGGCAAGCCTCAAAAAAGAAGACTTGAAAAAGCCTGCAAGAAATAAAATAGACTGCAGTTGCCTGCTGGATATCACATCATATATCTCACCAGAAAGAAAAGCCATAAATTTATCAAAATGTATCTGAAAGGGAGAAGTTGAGTCAGCTCCACATGGCCAGTTCTTCTGACTCTTTAATGGATACATTTTGAAGCATCACTGCAGATAACAGGGCAAGAATTACTACTAATTTTGTTATGTTAGAACTATGTTTTGGTGCTCCCCAATTACTTTGGGCTCACAGGAAACAAAATTAGTATAAATACATTACCATGTTAACTGTATTCAAAATCCCATGGACAAATGTATCCTTTTACAGTCCATCTTCAGAGCAATTAACAAAGATTAAACAATGCTAATAACCCATTATTGCTTCACTTTTGTTTCTCCTCTGTTTCTCATTCACCCTCCCCACTTCATAAATCTTTATTACGTGTCACATGCCACACTGATATTTTGGCTTTCCCACTGTGTCAGTGAATTAACTGATACAAACATATGAACTATTAATTAGCTGGGATCACTTTCAGCAAGTTTGGCTTTCCATGCAAACAACTTTATATTAACCAAATGGTGACTATGTATCTGTGTTTTGCTGTTGCCAAGTCCATGGGATCTGATGCTTGGCTGTATAATTTTTATTTTATATACAGTGTATATATACATAAGGGTATATATATACACATATACACACACATATATACATATATAATTATATATGTATACATACACACACATATAAATATATGTATGCATTGTTTTTTGCAAATGAAATCAGAAAGCGAGCAAAACAAGACTGACCTGACTTACCTGTACTGGGCTCACAGTCAATGAAATCTTCATCGTCACTGGAACATTCAGCTGATGAAACGATGTCGTCTGTCGTCTGGCATGTGAAGGAAAGGAGCGAAGGAAAAAGAACAGAGGAAAAAATATAAGACATTTGCAAGTCAAGGGGCTGTTACAGAGGCAGCTAAGTATGTTAGAAAAAAAACCCACAGTAACTTTAAAAATATTTAACTTGTACCAAGCATTCCAGCTATGCCTGGGTAAATGTGCTTTCCACGGAACTGGGGTCTCCTGCAGGAGGAATAGTGCTTGTCCTGTGCTGTTGAATATTTGGGGTGTGCACAGGGGGTCCCCCGCCAGGCTGTTCAGGTCCCTAGGCAGGTCCCACAGCGCTGTGAACGCGGTCAGTACGCATCACCCAGGAGCAAGCAGCACTCTTTGCCGTGTTGCTCTGGGGCAAAGGGAATTCCTGCTCTGCTAATGACCCCTCGGGCTGGGAATCCTTGGTGTGTACCCGGACAGTAAATGCCTGTGCAACCATTTTGTTGCATGATGGAGAACTGCTGCGCGTGTGAGGTGTGCCCGACGTGCCACCTCAGCTGCCTGCTGGCCAAGCGAAAAGGGATGTGGCTGTGACCAGGATGACGGGCTGGAAAGATTCCAAAAGGCCTTTCCTAGAGAAAGACGACAGGTTCTGAAAGGCTTAAACCAAACTATGACTGTTCACAGCCCTTACAGGTTTCAGCACATTCCTTTGTGTTTCCAGCTGGTGATTCTTTCTTTCTTTCTCTCTATTTTTTTTCTTTTTTTTTTTTTCTTTTTTTTTTTTTTTTCTGCTGGTCTAATTAATGAGCAGCATGTACTGCAGCATGTTAGAGAGAAGTGTACTGGCGTCTCTTCCCAGCAGCATCTCCTGCCTGTAATTGCTGCAATTAGTTGAATTAGTAATGCAGACTATTAGGGAGAGTCTGTGGCAGTCCCCGGACACAGGTTGTAACGTTCCTGCACACAGTACAAAATTACCCCAGCTCAGCAGCATTGGCTCAAACCATGGCTTCTGCTGAAATTGTCTCCCTTAACAACTTTTCCTTGGAGAAAGCTGCCTGTTCTGCTGAGCAGTAGGATCAGTGGGATGACTCCTGAAACAAAACAACTAAAATGATCTTCAGCAGGCAGGCAGCACTGCTGAGATTGAGGGGCTGTACTTCAGTACATTGTACTTTAGTACTCCAGGTGAATATTCCTGGGATTCTCACATCATGACAAGCATTCCAAATCCTTAGTCCTCAAACAGACCCTCCAGCTTCAAAAAAGGTTCCCTTTACATTCCTATGTCTGCTATGGCTGTCTCCAACATGCTCCCTCTTCTCTTCACCTAACTGTTCTGAGGTCTCAGCCTTTTCTTTAGCCCCCTGTGGTCCGAGTGCTATCAAGTCCCTCTCTCCCCTGCCAGAAGTTCCTTGCTCTCCCACTCTGTTTGCATTTGAGCTAGGGAAAAAACCCAGAACCGAGCAGTCAGTCAGAAATATCAGATGGAACCTAACATTCCTACACTCTTGATTTCAATGGCTTGGAGTGAGCCAAGAAAGAAAACCAGGATTGGTCGGCTGTAAATAAAAATTATAAAAATAGAGTATCTGTAAAAAAACAGCTATGAAGTCAGGGAATCCCTATCATATGTGTTACACAGTCTTACCCAGCACTGTCATTTGGCAATGTTTTGTAGGATGCAATCTTGCAGTAGTATCATGCTTAAATGCTTTCATTAAATACTTTCATAATCTTGCCTCAGTGGGGAGGCAAGATTAAAAGAGCTGGAGGTAACATGTACAAAGTAATTTCCTGCCTTACATACTAAGGTCATTTATTTAGCATCCTCTTTAAGTCATAGAAATGAAAGAACACTGTCAAAATCCTGGTGAATTGTCTCTTGAAGCTAGCTGGCTTTAAAAGTTCATCTATTCAGTGAGAGGTCAAGAAAAGAGGAATGCACAAAATATAAATTTACTTTCTACAATTCTTCTGGTCCTGTCATATATATTTTATAAAGCATTATTTATCCTGTAGGACACCAAACCACTTTATAACTCATACAAACAGTGATCACATCCTCCAACAGTGAAATGCAGCTGTCCCCGGCTAGAAAGGTATTAGTTTTTAATTGCACCACTGTAAACTAATTTAGCACAATAAGTCAACAAAACTATACTGCAAGAAATTTTTTAAGCAGGTGAAATGTAGCTAGTGAAACTGGAGATTTATATTATATTTGTCTAAAGCACTTGTAAAAGAGTGTTAAGGACAGCACCATGAATAAAGAGTAAATTATCCATCACTACCAGAAGACCTTGCTCAGACAGTGCTAAGACCCTGGCAATTGACTTTGACTTCCAGGATGAATATAGAGCATGCAGATTCTGCTCTTAGTTGAAGACATGAAAATCCACACGCAGAGTCTCATAGAAGAATAGCGATGATTTGCTTCAAGTAGGAAATAAACATAAAAATTATAACAATGTGTGGTTGTCACTTATCAGCTGCTATACCTATCCACTTATCCACTTACCTGCTCATATCTAAGGGCTTCACGCACCATTAACTTGGAATCAGATCCAACGGAACTGACAGTGCAATTCAGCATTTGTAAAGAATAAGGAGTTCCTTTATAACTCTTTGTTTTAGTTCTTGTTTATTATGAAACCAGACAGGCAGCACACCACAAAAAAAGCAGGTGATATTTCCTTACACAATGGTTTGATTTTTTTATTTGTTTGTGGGGTTTTTTTTTGTTTTTGTTTTTGTTTTTTTTTTTTAACTGGGAAACTCCTTGCAACAGGATACTGGCAATAAAGGTTTAGAAGCCTTTTGGAAGTGATTGGCCAAATTAAAGGTAAAAACATCCATCCTGAGTCATTCCCCATACCTAGCTTGGGAAGTCCCTGTACCAAAGACCAAAGATGTATCACTTTTATCATTGCCCTGTTCAGGACTCTTTTGCTGAGGCCCCATAGACAGCCAGGGCCAGCAGCACGGCGCTGGGCAAGGTCAGCCTCTGCGGCCTCCCAGCCACTTTTATGCGTGACATATCCTGAATATGGGGTGACAAAGAATTCTGAAGCCAAGGTGAGTTCCAAGCAGGAGCTGAAAAGTCATGAAGCCTGGCCCTTTTTATCTTCTTGATGAATTTCCCATCTAATAAGCACCTTAAGGATGGCACATGCAACATTTTTATGCTGCAGTCTTAGATCCGTGTTGTAGATTTCCTTCTATAAAAACCCCACGCAGCTTGTGTTGGTTCTGAGCAGAGAAGGGCACAGCCTGCCAGACTCGAACAACATGCAAATGTGTCACGTGCAATACTCACCAACCCTGCCAACTCTGACCTGTACCTGCGCTTTTTCATGACTGGTTCCACACTTGATTCTATCAATTAATCACTGTCCTTTTCTCCCCATCTCCACTGCATGCTATTTCCCTGATATTCCAGTTTTTCTTGCTCTGATTGCTATTTGTCCCATGCTGCTGATTTTGTATGTGTAAAAATGAGGGTTAGAAAAAGAGAAAAACCTCCAGAAGTGGTGTTAGACTTAAGTCGAGGTCATTAATGAGATCTCTAGAAACCACAGAAAAGATAAATACGCTAATCTGTCTTGCCATTTCCTATCTTGTATTTTGAATCTCAGTACTTTCCATCACAATTCATCACTGACTGATTTTCTAGTCCCATCACATATTGGTTTTCCATGCACCTTCCGCTCAGATACCAACATCCGAATCATCCCAGAGGAATAAAACTATTTTGGTGAGAAACAGCAGCAAATTCCTGACCACAGAAACAGAGTCGAGGAAACCTCCAGAAGACCACAACTTCTTGTAACTGGAATCTGCACCTTTCAAAACCCTCCTGGAGATGAGACTTTTCAAAGGATGATTATTAAATTTGCTGCTTCCAGGAGACAGGAGAGGCTAGTGAGCAGCAACCCTAGAAACCTTTCTGCCAACATCATTTATTTGCATCAGAAACAGCTCACTGTGATGCAGTAAGCAAACCCAGCTATTCCATTTCTGGTGCCCTTTCCCCATTTTTGAAATGATGCTGATTATAATCAATCTATCTATTTTATCTATCTATGGCTTTCTTGTTGGCCCCAGGGCAGGGAACCAGATTAATCCTTTAGTGTCTGCCTAGTGATGTGGAGATGGTAAATGCTAAACATTCTTATGTACAGGCAACATGATAGTAACAAAACTTTTCCGTCTGCTGTGATGGAAACTACATTTATGTTTTCATTGGAAAGAACATGAGAGAGAAAATATTTTTTTATTCCATATATTAGCTAAATTCTATATTAAAAATAATAATTCATACTATACTATTTTAAAATATGTATTTCATTTTTAAAGAAACCCAGCTTTGAAATTACTTGGCCCTGTATTAAAGGCCATAAAACTAAAGATAGGTATTATAATAACTTTTAATAAAATCTCTCTCTGGCAGGAACCCTTTTTATTCCTTCCTCTGAAAGATTTTTTATGGCATTTATAGTATTATTTTTTCTCTCCCTCTCTCTAGTGTTTAATGAAATTGCCTTGGAATAAAACCGGGGTAGGAGAAAGTGCTAAACTCTGAGTCCACCCTGGAGGATTTATAGGCATATTTACCTTCAAATTCTTTCAATTTCACTGAATTGGCTCCACATTCCTTTCCATGAATTATTAGTTCTGTAATCACCTCCTCCTAATTATTCACTCTAAGGGCCTCTTCAATCTCGCCATGGTGATGGTTCTACATCTTTGTTCATTACACTGTACATACCGGTGTGGGATGTAAAGCGCAAGGAAAGTTGGGATGGTGTGGCAAGACCTGCTCACGCAAGACCTTCCAAGCACCCAAAGCCCTAATTTATGCATCGGATCCACAACCTTTGCTCCTTTGTTCTACACAAAATGGCAGGTGCTGAATCTTCCTTTTCCCAACCACCAATTTTTTTTTTGACACCTTGCTCTTTGGGTGCACCATTATTTGAGAAAGATTAAGCACTCTGGGTAAAATAAGTGCTGTCACAGAACAGCTTTATGAAATTATAAATAACACACCCAAGAATGATGGAGTTCTCACTTCTACTCAAGAGAAAAGACAAGGGTCCATAAATTCAAATCCCAGACAAATTCCTCCAGAAGTGCATACCTGGCAGTTGCTTCACTCAGTAAAGTAGGATTTAATTTTCCTACTTGCTTTTTCCTTGAAACTCTTCTGCACACTGTACACATTACTTCCAATTCAACACCATTATTTGAAAAGCAACACTTAATGCTTTGTTGCTAGAGAAGTGTAAATCTCTTTGCCACCAAGGAACCACAATTTACAATCCTTCTTGAAATACAACCACCACAAAATGCCAGGCACAAATATCTTCCCAACAGCAGAGAAATACAGTTGTATTAATTGGAGCAGCGCATTGCCTTTCACACCTCAAACATACAGCGCTGAAACTCAACCAACTTCTCTTAATCTGACCACTTGACTCCCTCCACTGCTCCCATACTGCTGTGTTTTCTAAATATCTAGCATTTATTGTGGTAAGTGGACAAAGTACTGTCTTCTATGCCTAACAGTATACAGTATGAATGCTCCCCCAGAACGGCAAAATGTCAGTGATGCTGTTCTGTCTTCCAGAAACCAAGATGTTTCTTGGCAAAGAACAGGCTCAAGGCATTCGCTGTATCGCCAAAAGAAGACAGCAGAGGAAGTGTCTGTCTCATTAGATGTCATTTCTAGCTGGAATAGCTCAACCTTTTGTACTTAGATAACTGGGCTTTTTAAAGGACTTGTATTCTGTTCACACTATTCCAATTAAATGGGAATCCTTTGTCTGTCCTTTTTACACCTTGTATTTTTTTCTCACTTTCTATTTAATCTTTATTTCCAAAATACCCTGGAGTTCATTACAGTATCGCAGACCTGAGAGTCTCAGCCTAGACAGATTCAAGCTACTACACACAGACAGAAAGAATCTGCATACAAATGGGAAAGTATTAGAAATGTTGCAAAAATCATAATGAGTATTATAAAAGAAGCTGTAATTTGGGACTGTATAAACTTCTAAGGAGAGTCCTGCATCTACTATCTGTTGCTAAAGGGTATTAAACATCTCCAACTCATTAGCACTGGATAGTACAACATGTATTTTTTTATCACAACATAACCATAAAGATGTGCAAGTCCTTTCTGCGCACATACACACATGCTGGTGCTGAAGTTGTGTCTGCCTCTGCAGAAGCAATGCATCAAAGAACATGAAACTACTAATTTTTCTTCATATAGCTTATATGAGGTGAATATAAAAACAAGAGGGCCAAATCCTCTGTTGGTTTAAATTGGCATTGATTTCAACAACGCTGCAACAATTTACAGCAAAAGAGCATAGCTCATTATGTTTGGTTTTGGACAATTCAATGCCAAAAGGTTTAGAATAATTGGAGGCAATTCAGAGAAGAGCCACTGAAAAGATGAAAGAACTGGAGAGATGTATGAAAGAGACAGGCTTAGCAAAGCTAAACATCAGAGCTTGACTTAAGGACCAAAGGTATGATAAATTTCTAGAGGTGTCACAAGGGTGTAATAAACATCAGGAAGAAAGATGAACTATTTAGGGTGCTTCAAAAAAATCATGGATAAAATTAAGCCAACAAAAATTTAGGATTACTTTCAGCAAGAAAAATCTCGATAGTGATCTTTATTAACTATGGAGAAGTCTCCCCAAGGAAATCCCAGAAACCGCCAGTTCTGCGATTAAGCAGTTGCCCAAGCCATTCAGATATGAATACCATTAGTGTAAAGGCCCTAGTGGGGAAGAACTCACCCCATCTATCTTCGGTTCAATCTAATTCACTCTAAATCAATTTGGTATTTGCATCCTCTCCATCACTATCTAATATGAACACATATTACGCATTTCTCTCTGTCATTCCACAGCAGGGGCAAAGCTTATCCAGCACAACCTTTCAGCTGGTTGTGCTCAAGGGAAGGAGATATCATTGCTGTAGACCCGTTCAGACCATGTGAACCAATCCAGCCTTATGTTCCCAGGACCCTGCCTGGCCAGGAGCTGGTAGGTAACCAGCAGGCACGCACCCCTCAACAGTAGCTCAGCAAAAGTGCATTTCCTGGTTGGACATAAAAACTGATTTGCTGTCAAATTATATCATTAAGAGGGGTCATGAGAGAGCTACCCCTTAACAAAATCAGCCATTTGTCCATTATGACGGTAGACAAGAGATAAAATAACGAGCCAGTTAAGTAAGAGAAAGCAAAAAATAATCCCTGCAATTGTGTGTCAATCCAGAGTCATGGGCAGTCATGTTTAAAAAGAGCCTTGAAAGCTGAATCAGTCCTTTGAAAACCAAAAGTCCATCTCAACAGAATCGATAGTTCATTAAGACTGTAAAGCCTGACTCTTCTTGACCAAGTTTGATGACACACTTCAGGTACTTCGTTCCGTCCCTCAGCTGTGCCAAAACAATGGGGAAAAATCATGTTTCTGCCTTTTGGCAGAAAAATCATGTCTCTGCTGGCAGTGGAAAGGGAGATGATGTTGCAAGGGAGTGTGAGCACAGAGAGAAAGGGAGGGCAAAGAGGGAGAAAGGGAAGGGAGGGCAAAGAGGGGAAAAGGGAAGCGGGGAGGATTAATCCATCTGTTGTTCAAGGCACCCTGACAGGGGAAAGAGAAGTACTGAACCACAGCAGCTTAACCCAACTTCAATGTACCTTCCCAAAAGCAGAAGGAATGTAATGCTACGTGGAGTTCTGCTGATAAGCAAATCCTTCTAAATCCTTTCAATTTATTTCTTGGCCCGAAGAAATAACATACTATTTAGGAGCTAAATAACTAAATACAATTTCATTTCCAGGAATCTAGATTGGTTGTTTATTGATTACATATGCACACAGACTCACTTGCTTTTCTGTTTCTTTCTTTTTCCAATAGAACAGTGCTCCTTTTGTCTCGATCTGGTAAAGGATCAGCTAGCAAGTCTTTTCCAAACTATTCAGTGTAACCCTCAAGATTTGCAAGAGTTTTGTACTGGACTGTAAAATATAATTTCTTGGCTTAGACACAGAAGATACAGCTCTGGCATGAGAGGAGGCTCTTTCCCCCTGCCTTATCAACCTGTTGCTCCCTTCCACATGCATTCGCCTGCTTCCAAAGAAATATTCCGATTATGACAGTTGTCTGTCCATATGCTGAAGTCATTATCTGAGTATAGCGCCTCTTGGAGTGATCACACAGGAGCAATTTTCACTGTGAGTGTCCTTTTTATCATCTGATACAATTTGTTCCCCTTCCCTACTTATTTCTTATTGAAACAAACTGCCGACACAGAAACCGACAGCCCTCTTTTTAAGCTGAACCCCGGTTATGCAGATGGTGGTGATGCAGGAGAAAATTCCATAAGAAAGGCACACTAGTGTACTCATTGTGAACTAAACTAACTAAACAGTCCTAAAAATGGAGCCGTTACAGTTGCATTCACAATAACTCGCACCCTGAAATTGGTGAGAGCTGCTGGAAGGATGAAAATGCTGAAGTTCAGCCACTGCTCAGGAGTCTGACTTTCTGAAAATCATGTCCATCTACACAGTGTTGTTTCCTAGTGCTTGCCCAAGACTCTTCAGGCAATGCTCCGAAAATTGTTTCAGAGTGGTCTGTCCTCTGCCGTGATCCCCCTCTGAAGAAGCAAAGCCAGCCAAATACCCTGGGTAGCACAGGCTTCAATTTACCCTTCTTCTCGGCATCTCCTTAAAGCAGGGCATAGAAAGTAAAAGGTTCCCAGAGGTATGTAGGGAAAAGCCATCTTATTGCCTGAATTTAGCATCCTGCTCATGTGGACCCTTGCCCCTTGTGCGCACGCAGTCTGATGTATCAACTTAAACTGCCACAGAAATAATTTTATTAACATGCTGGGCTATGAACTGCCCTTGCTGAAGAACAACATGTTATCTACTTCACCAGCAAAAGGGCAGGGCACACTGCTGGGGAGCAGTAACTTCTTAAATTGCCCAGACCAAATTGCCAAGAACATTGAATCAGAGCCCTCATGTTACTTGATTTTACACCCCTGATATTGTCATAAATTCACTGTCTGACGTCAGGAAAATTGCCTCCTTTCCTCACGCTTCTGTTTATACAGCTATAAAATGGGGAGAAAACAACTTCTCTCTTACTTGGCATACAATCAGAGTTTTAGTAAACATTTTACATTCTCAAAGCAAAGCCTAAGTACAGAAAAATCCTTTACATTTAGTGAAGGGAAGCCTATGTTTCAGAAAGTTAGAGACTCAAATGATCAGAGATGAACCAGCTGCCCTTTGAAGACTCAGCCTCTAGTAAGAGTAAATGGGTTTTCTTTGCGTGCTAGCTTGCACTTAATAACTGTGTCAGAAGAATATTTTTCATTTACACTTTGCTCTTTTGCTGGAAATCAATATGTCGTTTGCTGGCATTTTCTCCTGGACATCTTTATTTAGCTTGTCTTTTCTTCCTTGGAGGGGGGGGAGTTGTATTTGATTTTGTTCTGTTATTGATTGGATCACTGTGAGCAAGAAATAAATAACTAAGTACAGCACAGTAGTTTTAATGACAATCTCTTAATCCTCAAAATCTGCACACCATGTTGCTCTCCCTCTTAACACATGATTTAAAAGAAATAAATCTGTAAAGTAAGGTTACTATGTAGCGAAGAGGCAGTCACATGTGCAATTTAACTGACATTTCTATTTACGTGCTCATTAATAAACCCATACAAGTCCTGTTTCTATTTTTAAAGCACTACTCCTATTGCAGTAGTATCTAGTGCTGGGATCTCATCATCTCTTAAAATGAGGCTTAACGAGAAATTAGAGATACAGGAGACCTTCTCCCAGCAGACATCTTTCCCTGGAGAAAATCTGAGCACGTTCATGTATTTATTACTGATGGCAAGTGACAGCACAGACTAATTGTTGCACCCGCTCTGCAAAAGCCCAGCCCAGCAGATGATGGTGGAGGGGCAGTCACTGCGCCCGGGCTGCCCCGATGCACCAGGCCAGCCCACAGCATCTCTCCCAGCTCCAGGGGGTGCACAGTCATTGCCATCATTTTTTTAAATTGGGGAGTTCTTTGCCTCCTCCCCGTGCTTCTCTCTTAATTTCTGCTGTTCATTACGTAGGCCACAAACAGTTGGCATATGCAATGGTAAAATTCATAAAGGAGAAAATATCCTGGTCTATGGTCCAAACCATCACACTTAAAATCTAATGTGGCAGGCTATGTTATTCATAAAGTAACAATAAACCTAATCACTCTGAATAAATGTGCCTTAAAACAACTTCTGCGATTATTGTAGGTACCTCTGAGTCCAATAAGATAAACAACTATCTTTGAATAATCACATTAATGCACTAGACTACTCTTTCCAGACAAATATTGCTCTTTCTCTCTAAACATTAACACACGCTTAGAAAACGGCATTTAAATACTACTCACAGGATTCACACATTAGCTCACAAGGGGAAGGGGGTTGCCACACATATTTAAATACAGAATAAATATACTGCAGAATAAATCCCAGCCCACTGGTACACATCAGCACCTAGAACTGCTCCCTGAACAAGGCCATACAGACAGAACAGTTAACAAAGCAAAATAGCTGCTAAATGCCTATACACCAGCATACGTACAACATACCTGCTAAAAAAGGCCATAAATAGTTTTGATTAGAAACAATAAGAAGGTTCATAAACACAAAGAAGGTCCCGAAGGCAGCTGTGGTAGAACACAGATTTCCCAGGAACAGTGACAGCCTCTTAAACCACAAGCCCATCCTTCCTCTCTTAATAAACAATATAAATGATTGCCAGCAGCTGGTACAGAAACATCTGTATAGACAACAAAGGTATATATTACCATTAACTTAACATACTAACATATTCATATTATCAAGGTCAAATCTAATAAAAATGAAGTTAAACAGCTCTAGATATTATTCCATCCAGGAATACCTCTGCCAAATATCTGATGCTTAAAAATTATGCTTTTCTATCACCAGCAATTTTTTTCTTTCCTTCTGAAATGTGAATAGACTAACAACTTCACTGGGGGGATAGGGAACCGACTTCACGCTACACGTTCGCAAAAATCAGGTAACAAAAAAGTAAACAAGCAACACAAATCAGTCCCACCACCACCAGGAATCATGGGGGGAAACTTAGGAAAGTTAGAGACAGAAATTTGTCCATTCTTCCCTAATCCTAATTTAAACAAGGAAAGAGAGCTACAAAATACTCCCATCAAATATATACCCATCAGCTTACAAATCATAGTCAGTCCATCAAGTATTGATGAAGCCAGGTAAACTCCTGAGCTGCTGAACATAACAAATGCCTCCTGGGATCCCATTAAATTTGAACTGAACTTCACTTAAATGCCACATCAAGTCGTCCAAGCTGAAAGCATTTGTCATGCAAGAAAAATCCGCCATTGGGTAGGCAGACTCCCCTCCACAACAAACATGGTGAACACTTATCCCTGCTGGGTTTCTCTGCAGCCCCTGCCTAATCAGAACATTTGCTCTCTTTGATGGATAAGAAGGCCATTTTCCTTGCTTATTTATTTAGCTCTCTATTGAGTTTGATTAACTGTAGTAAAGGGAAATCAATCTTTTGTGTTTGTGTAAAATGGAAAAAAAACCCAAACCCAAAGTTAGCCTTAATGGCCCAACAGATGCTCAGCTGGAATGCACTTGCCGAGTGAGAGGGCTAGACAAAGGAATTCAGGCAGCTTTAAACACCACTGGGAACATGCTGAGATCATCTATACTTTTACCTGTTTAAAGGGAAAAAAACCAACCCAACCCCACGCCCAGTGAAGAGGTTTTCTGTTTCTCTGCGATTCTGTGTATTAAAGCATCAAGCACTACAAGGTTTTTCTCTTGTATCCTTCAGAGTTCCAGCACCAAAGCTGGGAGATGCTAGGAAACAAGTATCCAAAGGAATGCTGTCAGAAGGAGAGGACGTGAATCTCAAAATCCATGAGAACACTTCCTCCGGTCAGTAAACTTGCCTCTCCACTCAGATTTGTTGTGACATCGATACCCTCTCGTAAGAATTGTAAGACAGCATGAAATTCATGACTGGTATGAAATTAAGAAGCTTCTGGTAATGAATTTGAGCGAGACATTTATCATTTCAAGGGAGCATTCTGAGATTTGATTATGGTGTTGAGAACAGTGGAAATCACTAAAGAAACGATGCCCTTTTGATTTGTACAAGGGGACTGTACGTAATGCCTTTTAAAAGCCTCCAGTATTATACAGAAATACCCAGGCCTACCAGACTATGGGCGGCCAAGTATTAGACCGCAGAAAAATTAACCTCAGTCTGAGTAACACATAAAACAGGACCGATTGACCAGGATGGAGTAAAAAAGTAGCAAGAGGCACTTATTCCTGTATCTGAAGTACTCCAGTCCCTGAATGGATGGATAAAAGCGTGCGCATCGGTTTCTTGCTACATCAGTTTTGGCCTTTTAACAAGAATTTAAAAAAAGCAGAAAGAATCTGACCATCCTTGTTCTAAGACAAAATTTGATGTTCCCTTGCTGTAACAGTTATAGCAACAGCTTTGGGATGACGGTATATCTCTGGTCTCTCCTCGGAGGAAACAAGTTCGCTTTCCCTTAAAATTCCTTTCTCTATGGTATCGTTACTGTAGCTTCACTTGTGTTAACCAGAAACAAGTCACAGAAGCTGCTGACATTGAAAGATGGTGCCTCCTGGCTTTTTTACCACTTAATTGGGCCCTACTCACGCTAGAGAGCTCTACTGATGTTACAGCCGTGCCGGCATATCCCAGTTGGCAGCGCCGACAGACGAGGGGGTTTTGCCGGCAGAGTTAGACCACCTCTGAGCGCTGCAAGGTAAGATGACAAACGTTGGCACAGTTCTATCTGTGTCAGGCTTCTGACTGGCAGCAGCATGTAAAATCAAAGCATCTGCATTTTTGTACGCTGGGACACTGCAGTGACACTGACAGGACTTTGGGGTATAGCACTGCATTACTCTGAACTGCTTCAGATGGCAAGATAGTTCTTAAAGAATCCTATAATCGTCTCCACGGTTGTTAGTAGGCTTATAGCTTATGTAAATTTAGCCAGGAATTTGCAAGAAAGAGATTGCAGCCAATGAAGGTTTATTGGATTCAGAGATGGCAAGGTCAGAAGGGTCCATTATTTTCACCTCGCCTCGTCTCCCATTTTACACCACTGTGGAATTACGCAGAGGAGCCGAGTGCCAGGACACCTCCACTTCTGGTTTGCAATGACCCCCAACACGGCTTCAGTTTTAAGACACTGAAGATGCACATGCATCTCTTGGAAGCAATGGTTATAAGCTGCTGTGAGAACACTTGGAGGAGAGTACTGTGGGATCACCAGGAGGAGGATACTGTGATTGTATCCCATTTTTTATATTTTGTGAGCAGAAAGACTCAGGCGGTCAAAAATGGAATACCCATATGGACTGTAACAAACTGTTAGGTGGGGTTGAGGTAGGAGGGACCTAAGAAATATTCTGCTCTCTTTAATGTTTCTGGAATGAAATACAGTACTGGAAATGACTGCACAGCCCTACAAACTGGGACTCCTGTGTACGGGGGAAAGGAGCTTCCTGCAAATTCTCCTCATCAGTGGAGAAAACCTGCAGCACACATCCACAGAAATAAACAGCAGCAGAGTTTAACACCATTCATCACCAAAGGCAAAAGACTCTTAGCAAAACAGCCCTCCACAGTGGACTACCAGTACTCACCCCGTCAGAACGCAATCCTTGCTTTCAGACAAAGCACAGCTTTTCCAACAGGTGCAGAGAAATGCTCTGTAACCTCTGTACTGGGCGGCTTTGAACCTCAGCAGCTCATAGGTGGTGGAACAAATTGCCTGGCTGGTCCCAGGATATCCCTTGTACCTAAGTCTCCCACTTACCCACAATGTGCAAATGATCGAAACAAATGCTACAGTCTGACAGCATGGAGCTCTCGACAGCTGTCAACTCATTAAGTTCTATTCACTGGCTTCCCACCTCCTTGCCAACGTATTACATAAATTGCTTTTTAGCTGGCAGCCTTTCCTTTTGCTTGAAACCAGTTTGCACTGAGCATGTTTAAGTCCATTGTTTTTTTTCTAAAAGAATGCGTTTATTCCCTTCCCTTTGGTGATTTGCCTTGCTTTGCAACAGTCTGAATGGGCTGCAGGATACTGTTTCATTATCAAGCTGCAACTGGAAATGAATATTTTATAGCAGCTGAACAGAGGTTTGGCTGTAAATGACTATATCCTAATTAAACAAAACAAAAGGAAGACAGAAAGAAAAATTATTTTAGTTAATGAAATATTGATGCAATTTACAGATGAAGGTCTTCCCACGTAGAAGGGAATTCCTGCAATGTAAATTTTAGACGACGAGTTGGACGTTCACTGCCTCCTCCTTGATTTAACAAGTGATGTTTCTCATAATTCATTTTTGCCTTTTTCAGCTTCTTTAGAATGCCTGAAGGTATGTCTGGTATCCATCCATATGAAGTCACAGATGCAACTGCTCCAAATGCAAATATATACTTCAAATGACTGTGCATTAAGAACATGTAAAAAGACAGCATAAGTGTAGTCACGCCAGCTCAAAACTCCATCTAAGCCTTGATTCCTGCCTCTGGCATGAGCCAGTTATTTATGTTTGTTCACAGAGAAAGGACAAACACAAGAGAAATACACAGAAGTACTTTTCTCGCACGTATGCTAATTGGAGTGGCAAGCATCAGTTAGGAAGTGGTTATACCTGCATCTTTATGCTGCATAGATTTTGTATTTCATAGTTCTTAATGGGCTTTTCTACCACAAACTGGCATATTAGCTTTTAAAATCTATTTATATTTTTTTCTACAATATCATATGGCAGTGAGTTCCACATCTTGTGTGAAAGTACTTCCTCTTGCTTGATCTCAGCCTGCTGCTACTTTACTTCACTCCTCAATCTTTGTTGCATGAGAAACAGGGAGCAAGTCACTCCCTAGTCACAATTTCTCTCACCATTTTGATTTTAGAGACCTCTGTTATCACCACTTGGTTACTGATTTTCCAGCCTGAAGAATGCCAGACTATTTAACCTCTCTCCATGTTGAAACCATTGCATATCCTTGATCATCCCTGCTCATCTCTTCTGCAGCTTTTTTAGTTGTCATAGACCGGTTTATGAGAGCTGATGGCCAAAACAGCACAGCGCAGAAGGCAATGCACACTACACATTTACACAGTGGCACAATGATATTTTCCATTGTTGTTTTTTTTTTTTTTAATATTTTTTCTTAATAATTTCCAATTTTTTTTTCTTCTTGAATGTGAATAAATGTCCAAAAGTAACCAAAACTGGCCATTTGTCAGCACAGAAACTCACTGTCAATATTCAGTGCAGTCAAGCACATACAGAAACCAGTGCCCGATAATGCATTTCTTCTGCTACGGCCCCAGTTTCTGAAATCTTTGAATTAAAGGCCCTGTAACAGGAGGAATTTATGGATTCTTGAGATGCTTCTGAATGCCATCCATTGAATTGTATTATGGCAGCAGGATCTACAAGTAAGTGATAAAGCATTTGGGAGGATGTTGGGTTTCTCAGTCATTCTAACTCGAAGGAGCTGACAAATTTCCGACACTGCAGGAGGCACCTGTGCAAGCCCAAGGGACGCCTGTTGGGTTCACAGTGGCAGGAGGCAGAAGCCATGCACTGCAATGTGGCATCATTCCAAACAGACTGCAGCAATCCTACTGATGCACGCAAGGCCACTAACAGGGAGAAGACTCAATATTTAAACTAGAAATGTGGAATGTATACCTACACGTTCCAGAAGTGGGGCCAAACTGTAGAATCTTCTCCAACCGGTTTCCTCACCTCTTGTTGCTGGTAAATGTTCTTTATATCGTGTACGTTGTAAAATGAATCAGGCTTAAATATAGTGCCAAAATGTTGCCTAAATCAACCTGGAAGATTATAATAGCCCTGAACTTTATAGAAAACCACAGCTGTAATTTATAGCCCAACAGACAGTTGGAAAGGGAAATACTGTTTGCTCACAATAATCTCTTTTTCTCAAACCATTGATATCATTTTGGGTGCTCATGTCATTTCACTCTGGGGTGGAGTCTACTGCCCACTAGGGATAGCGATGAACTAGTTGTAAGGAAACTGCCCCCGTTTAAAGTTAGTAAGGACAAGGAGAATGCACGCAAATAAATCCAAAAACCACAGCGCCAAACAAAACACAGAATCTGGTTCTATGTGAAATGCAGAAACCTGGGAGGGAAGCTACTGACTTTCGCCAGCCCATACGTGATTTGACTAACTGAATAACAGTAGGTAAATCTTTGCAGAAGGAAGAGAAGTCATTGTCCTGAAAGCATATAACCTATAATGTTCTGCAGTCATAGTTTCTTTAAATCCTGTATAGCATGTGAATGTAAAGGACACAAATGAAAACATAGCTCCTATACAGTTCCATGCCTTGCCTTTGATTTAAAGCAGATCTAATTTCTCATCCACTTCATCAAAAGAAAGAAAAATATACCAGGAAAGAACAACTGAAGCAGATGGAGAACAGACATAAGAAGTTTGGAAGGGAGACAGATGCCTTTCACAGACTTCACTTACCTCTCTCCCTGTGCTATGATTTGCCTTCTAGCTGGGATCTAAGGAAAAAGGGAGACCTTAGTCCCCATCTCCCGCTCAGAGTTCCCAGCCTCAGCCCAGCATTGCAGAGCCTTCCTGCTCGGGGAGACCCTCTCCCTCCTTCACGGCAGGACTGAAGCTCAGGGGCTTTGGTCTCCTACTTTCAACGCTGCCCCTGTTTTTCTCCACCACCCCTTCTTCTTTTAGACTCTGAGGAAAGCCGAGTGGCTCTTTAATACCAACAAAGATACCGATCTTGACTCGAACACAGGTTTTTAAAATTGCAGGGGAAAGGCTTCTTTAAATTCCACATTATCAGAGAACATACAGTTTATACGTGAAGATACAACAGCTATTACCTGAATTTCAGAATAATGTTACTACCCACAGCCTCTTAATCAGACCAAGATCCTGTTATTTAGATGCTGCAGTATCAACAGGACCAAAGAGTCCGAGTTCCAAGTGCTGCTGTTTAGGCAAACAAGCAACATATTTAGTGCAGCAGACAAGGGAATAACAGCTCGGGTTTATGATAAATTATGATGCTAAAGCATTAACTTTTCTTCTGTGCTGGAACAAACCCAAATATACTTTATAAATCATCTCAGAAAAAGTATTATATCAAAGGATCAGTTTTCATACAATACTACTACTACTACTACTACTATTATTATTATTATTATTATTTGCACCCAGATTTCAGCCATGCTATTTGGTATGTGCATGACAGCAAAGCACACAGAGGACACCTCAAAGGGTGTAGCCCCCAGAAAGGGTTAACCCTGCACAAAGGATGCAGGTTTGACATCCCTGCTCTTGAACAAGTAAAAGCAGGGGATTTCTTCCTGGATCTCACTGCATCAGGAACATAGGAACGAGAACCTACAGCATCTCCTGCCAGGAACAGTGTCCTGATCGCAACCTGCTGTGGTGAAAGAGCCTCTCCCCCCCACCCCCCCATCACATACACCATCCTCTACGGCCCCCATCCACTGCCATGCAGATGCCTTGCAGAGACTGTGACATGAGCAGAGGGTAACGTGAATGATGGCAGGAAGACAGCTTTAGGGAATGCCACCTATCGCCACGAAGACGAAAGGTGCAGGGGAGGTTCGGGCAGAACGAAACTGCCTAAACATGGATGCTTTAAGCTGGTTAGCCTGGGAGATTTCCAAAGGCTAATGAAGGCTGAGTTTAGGAAAGCAGTTAGTGCAGGTTTAGCACTAAGACTATACCTTAATAATCTACAAAATAACACTGTGAAAGACTATACTCTAAATGCTTGCAGGGCCTTCTGACAAGAACAACTTCAGGGAAAAAAAAAAAAAAAGAGAGAAAGAGAGAGAACAAAAATGTAATTGCCTGCCTATCAGCTCCACTATCATAATTACTTTCAAACTCTGACATGGGTTGAATCAGATGAACACCAAATCAATTTTTGCAGCCAGCAATCAGTGCATTCTTAGCTCATAAATTAAAATGTCACTGGTAGAGTGAGTACAAAATAATGCCTGTTTCACTATTTCGCACTGCAGACAGAACAACTTACTTCTTTTTCCTTTTGTTTGTGAGCGTTGCTTCTGTGTCCTCAAGCACTGTACAGTACATTGCACTCATTTAAGTCAAACCAAAGTTTGCACAGCTGGGTGCCACACATGAAAACACAGGAAACCATACACGAGCTATGCAGTGGGGTAGTGTTATCCCCCTGAGTGCCCAGAGTCCTATTCTAGACGTGGGGAGATGGTGGCATGAGTTTTTCTCCAGCGTTTGTGCTTCGTGCAGCGTTTGGAATGTGCTGGCTGCACACAGCTTTGGGAGAGGCAATGCCTTAAGGCTCCATTCTGCTCCATTCCCCTTCATTCCTTTCTGACCCGCAGTGAACCTCCTCAGGCTGAAGTGAGTACAAGCCTCTCCAATACAAGGAAAATTCTCAAAAAAAACCCAAACCCCAACAAATATTTCAAGGCCAGAAACTACTCATTGTTGTGATTCCTTTAAGGACTCAAGTGATCAGATGAAACCAATGAATCAGCACCATATGTTGAAACTTGACTCATATTAATAGAGTGCTTAATTTCATCTTACCTTTCGTGCCTCAATTCTGAGACTGAGTAGGAATAATTTAATGGGCCATTCCATTCCCAGTGCCTTGCCTATCACTTTTCACTCCCTGCTTCAAGCCACAAACTCTGTAGCTGAGAGGCACAGCACCAGGCTGAGAGTTTACTTCTCATGTAATTAGAGTTGTCAAGATACCTCGTACTTTTCTCCTTTTTAAGAGCTTTTGCACTTTATGTGAACTTTTAAGTGCATTTTTTTTACTGTAAGTGCATTGCCTAATCTTTACTTAATGATTGAGATATTCTTTCCCCATATGATGTGACTAGCCAAGCCCGAAATTCCCTTTGTGCTCTGACTAGCTCCAATGTCATACTTACATTCCAAAAGTTAAAATTCAAGCACCTTCCTCTCCCATCCACGCCAGCTGGAAAGCAGCTGTGAAGACCAATGCTGGATGAATATCTAATTGCTCCAAAAGTCTCCTCCGATGTTTCAACTCCAGATACCACTGAACAAGACATCCAGCTATCCCAGCAAATCCCGCTAATCCTTTCTAATGCATTTCCATAATAGCCAATGTCAGTATTGAGAGTTTTGCCTCAAGTGATATCTTCGAGGAGCTCGGGATTTTTCTTCTGCTCTTTCTAGCCTTCAGAAGCTGAGCTATAAACTTAATGAAACCTGAATATAAAATAATTCCTTATTTAGTAAAAATAGGAGTGCCTATCATTTCAACCCAACCAGCAGCCAGTATACAGGAGTTTTGGAGTGTTGAAGTCTCCTCTCTTGGTTACAGTTGATTACTTCACTGGTTTGGAAAGAGAAATGTCACTGTAAGTGGAATGGGTGACTCTTAGCCGAATCAGTGGGGCAAAGAGCCATACAATGTGACTAGCCAAATAAACAGAAGGTCTTATTCTGTATGTTTGTCAGTGGGTTGTCTGCTACCCCCTGCCACAGGGAGCTCTGCACCTTTTTGCAAAAGCCTCTTGCTCAGTGCTGCTGCCTAAGAGCTGGCAACTCATCGCACGGCGGCTCCGCAGAGCTCTGTGATGCTGTCACCCATACGGCACCAAAAGAGCGGTAGGCGCAGAGTCATCGTGTTCACAAATCACAGAAAAACAAAAAAGGAACCTCAGAAGGCATTAACAGCCAGTACTCAGCAGCTCTACACCATATGAAGGGGTCAATAAACTTATTCTCCTGGATCTTTTCATCCAGGGGACTCCCCCTCTGGACAAGAACCCACTTCTAACTCCTAGCTTACTCGCAGTTGGATACTGGCCATTTTGAGCCATGCAACCCTTTCATTTTAAATAAATGACTTCCCAACCTCCTCTTTGTAAACACAATACAGTTTCAAAAGCAATCACACCTCCTTTATTCCTTCAGCATGCGAGCTAAAGGTCAATTGTAAAAAACCTCTTCTCCGAAGACTGAGTCCCCATTCACAGCTTTGTCCTTCAAAACCTTCTCTGTACCCATGCCAGGTCCTACCGTCACTCTGCAACACGAGCAAATACACCTTGAAACAGCACTGAGTGAACTCAGAGGGAGAATATTTTCATAAAACACTTTAAAGAACAATCCTGCTGCAGTAAAATGGTGGGTATCTTTCTGTGAGAGGTTTAAGAGGTCTTTACTTCCACAAGTAAAGGAATGCAGCTAATTATGTTCTGTCAGATAGAAACCCGCGTTTGCTACTGGTTTTAACCAGGTTGGTATTCAAAGACTACCAAAAAAATTGAAACCATTTTTTAAGGAAGGGATTTCTAGGGGCTTAAATGCAATGAGGTTTAAGGATCAGCCCCACATACTGTTGATTGAATCCAAAGCAGAGAATCTATAAAATGGCACACAGAAATGTGTGCCTCGCCTGAGCACAGAAGGAAGCAAAGAGATCAAGCTGAGAAAAAAAAAAGGCAGTTACTTTTCAAACTGCCATCTTTTATCTCTGAGGAAACACAAGAACTGGAACTGATAACTGTCTCGATACATTATCATTTATGATAACTACATTAGAGAGATGCAATACAGACTAAGTCCTTAGAAATTCCAAACTTACAAGTCAAATATAATGAATAACTGAGAAAGCCCCACTTTCCATTTCAATTCTGCTCTCCTTATCTGCCATGCTAATATTTAGAAAGTAATTATTGCTCTTGATGATTAAACTTTTTTTTTCTCGTCTTGAAATGACTGATTTTTCTTTTGAAGTCTGCATCACCCTGAAGGGAAAATCCATTTCTCAGCAGATTTTTTTTCCTTTTTCCCTAGCAAGTAAAGGGGATTAGAAAAATTAGAATAGAATGACAGTAAAAAGAAAAAGGGGGAATGGGAAGAGTGAGCAAGGAAAGACAGGTCTTTTTTTTTTATTATTATTATTTGAGGAATGTCTTTAGGAATTTATGAAGGGAAAGTGAAAAATTATGAGCTCATTGTGATGGGTATGGCACCTTGTGCTGCAATCCAGAGTTCCTGTACTGAGGTGAATGGGCACTGATGACAGCCCGTTGCTGGGGCGGCGTTAAAATGAGTTCTGCACCAGCAGGCCAGCCCTATCAGCGCTTGGCATCTTCATCGCACCACATTACATATAATTTTTTTTTTTTTTTTTTCAGAATTACTGCAGCTGGGTTAGTTCTCCAAAGTGAGCAGAAATGTATCTTCTTGCAGAGTCTGAGTGACGTGACCAAGTTACCCTGGCCTGGAGGGAAAGGAAATCGCACTGTAATGGTGAAGGGAGGTGGATGAATCTAGATGGTTGTATACTTTATCAACATAAAACGATTAAACTATGGAAGTTTAGCTATGATTATATCAGACTCACGCTTTTCCTATAGTATCCTCCATAATAAAAGGCAAAGTAAATAAAAATTAATATACTATAGGTTATACCACAAACAAAATGTAGAACTATGTGATTTCTTGTTCTCAAAACTTCTCCTTTTACAGTGATATAATGAAACACTGGGGTTTTTGGTCCTGTGGTATACTGAAACCATAGGTGAAAATCTCTGAGAATGAATGCCGATACATAGCAATGCACTTATCACCAACTCACCCCCTCCAAACCCCTGGAATCAGCGTATACAATGCAAATTTATTTGGACATATATATATATATAATCTCATCACATAATTTGTCAGTATGCCTTCATACTACTTCCATCTAGATCATTACTGCACTCTACTCTTGCAGAACGGAAAGCATAAGGTGCATCATTATAGATGAAACATTCTTTCTCCTTCTCTATACGAGGCTGACAATGTGGAAAATAATACTTCAAAGCACTCTTCAGTAAAATGCTGTATGTCAAAGACATTTCCTTTTTCTCCTAACACCCCAACCCCCATACTCATCAGTGGTTGTTTCCAGGAGGAAAAAAAGGAAGAAAAGAAAAGGTGGTTGTTCTTAGAAAACGACACACTGACTCTCAGCTAAATTTTCCAATAGCCACTGAAGTAGCTACTCAAGCTAGAACTTATTCCAAACAAACAAGCTGGAGGACAGCCAGCTCTGGATGCAGTGATTTCAGAATATGAAGTGTTTCTTCTTGACAGCAAGCCATGCTGACTGTCCTTGGGGAGATGCTCTAAAGCAAGCTGAGAAGAAACCTTGATCTGAAGTGAGAGAAAGAATCGCTTTTGGGTTGTATAATGGATGGCCATTCAACACCCTTGCATCTGCACAGTAGCTAAGTAGAATCTGAAACAAAATAAAGGTCTTCAGTTGCTAAAGGGGCTAAACATACGTTTCTTGGACCTGCTGTTAGTATTTGGTATCTCATCAGCAAGTTTTGTCGTTGTCGCCTTCTTTGTTTTAAACACACTGCTTTTGAAGTTAATAATACGACTTGTTTCTCCCTTGTGCTGGACCATTTGCATAATTATAAAGAGGGTTCATGGAAGAGAGTCAATCAGATAATTCCCACATGCAAATTAAAGATCTTTCAATTAACATGGCAGGACGTGTGTGGAAACCATGCTAATGTAGCAGGAGATATCCCTAGTGACAGTTCAGCTCTCTGCCTGTATGCTGAGGCAACATCTCTTTATCTCGCTTCACTTTGCCGCTGGTGACCTCTGCTTGGGCAAGAGAGGGTGGTGGAACAGAGCAAACAAGGGAGGTTCATTAGAGATCTTTATTGCAATGTTACTGGTGGGGTGGGGGAGCATTGTTTTACTCTTAATTTTGTTTCAGGCAAAAGTCAACCTGACTGATGAAACAACTGTGTCTTGCCATATCAGGGCACAATTGTGGCAAGGATCTGCTCCTCAGAAGGCATTTTCATTCACAGATCAGTGTGCTTACAGTTCTCCTACCGAAAGATGACTTCTCGCTCTGTCTTCAGCAATAACTCACACTTCATAAGGCTTTCCTTGCTTCTCTGCTTGCAAGGAACAGCCCCACAGAACAGCTTCTGAAAAGCAGATATGAGTAGAAAAGGAGTCCGGATACTTGGTAGTAACAGGTTATATCTGCTAAAAAAACAGTGAAGTCTGATCTTTAGATTTCACAGACACAAGCTGGTCTTTCCCTCAAGCATGGGAAACATTAAAGACCCTATACCAGAAGAGACAGATCCTTGTTTTCCACCATGGCACTCTGAGAGCATCCTAATCACTGAAGGAGTTTTCAAAAACAGCTCTTCCATGTCTCTGTCCTCCAGCAGAACAAACCAAACTGGTCTATTTTAGGAGCTAGCTGCTCCTTACTCCTGAATAGGGACTCAGATTAGGAGTCTAAGTCTGGAAAACAAGGGTCCCTATGTAAGCATGTCAGAACAACCCTATGAAGGTACCTGCTGCTGCAGCATCACTCTGACACCCTCCCTGTGAAGCTGCAATGCTCCTTGTATAGCTCATTGTTTGCCTTAAACCCCCACACACACCCCCAAACAAACCAGAACCTGCTCTTTGCTCTAGGCAACAATAATTCAGTAGAATATACATTTATGTGGGTGATGAAAAGGATGTAACAGCAGTGACTATCACAAAGTCCAAACTATTTTAAAGAAGATGAGAAAATAATCTTTTCTGAATGTACTCTAATTGTACTTTTATTTTAACCTCAGACACTTCCTTATTAAATGAACACAACTTCCACAAACAGGAATAATCTACCAACTAACTGAGAAGATGAACTCGTACTGGCCTTGGTATTAGTATCTCTCCCTCAGTTACATTAATACCATCACCAGTTTACCTGAACAAACAACAACAACAACGACATCATCATCATCATCATCATCATCATAACAACAACCACCACCACCACAATAATGTCTTGAAAAGCTAAAAGATGGATTAGGTACAAGTCCAGCCAGCCCGCTGGTAGCTGGACTAGTAGCTAGTAGTAGCTACTCTGTTCCTACTACTGAAGTATCATGGAGCACAACCTAATTTCACAGACTAAGTACAAAACCAGGACTCATGAACACCTGTTGTAAATCCCACTGCTTTTTCCTTGGAGCTCATGATGAGATTCTGCACCATACTGGTGTGGCAGACCTAATCCATCCCCATCTTAGCTCCGCTTTTGGGGCAAATCACTTTCCCACTCATGTCTTAGTGGTCAAAACTCACAAGTGGATAGTGTTGCGAAGGAACCCAAGTGAGACACAATGCTTAGAGTGCTGCAAAGTTTGCAAGGATGCAATTGTACCTCTTACACTGTGCATATAACCTCCAGCTTAATGGAGTTTTCATCCACTTACCAGCATCTAACAATAAAGAACAATAATAATGAAAAACTGCTGTGTTTGCATTCCTGTGCCTCTGGATTTGACCAGTTTATACAGTGGTTCAAACTGATCAAAAGTTTTAAATGTTGTTTTTGTGGTAGCCAATAAAAAGCAGGAGTTCATTCTCAGCAGGCTATTAGTTTTATAATTATTATTAATACCAGTTGCTTCATTATGTAGCACTAGCAAAGTAAACTCAAGCTTTTTCAGCACATTTTAGCTTTAACGAAGCAATTACTTGAGTCAAAATCATTTATCAAATTGAGCAACTCCTAGCAAGAATTATATTTCTGACTTCAAGTCTTTGTTTTTCAAATAGTAAGGCATAATAAGTTCTTGAAGAATTAGTAATCAACGTGTCACTCCTGTAAGTAATTATTTTACTTGAAAGTCTGTGTTCCCATTTGAGGGCACATGTAATTGTAATGTATTGTTAATTCTGCAGTCTTTTGTACAGAATGAATATTCAACTTTAATAATCACGGGAAACTATCAAACTATCTCTAGTTTATGTTCTCTGTAAAAAAAAAAAAAAAAAAGATTTAGCATACTGAGTATCTTTTTAAGTTTCAAACTTCAGAGAAAACCACAAATTAGTGAAATGTGTCCTGCGTGTCGTGTTTGTGAGCATGCTCAGCATGTCCCCTGGTTTTTCTGTTGTTGTTTTGAAAGCCAAACTATAGGCGTAGCAGAACTCGGAATCAGATGTGCTTGTTTCTCTATGCTTGTCTCTCCCACTTGCGTTCACTGTCAGACCAGGAGCACAGCACAAGGCTCTTCTCTACCTCAGTTTCACTCCCTCTAAAAGCAAAGAAAACTAAATCCATCTTAGGGGCAGAGAACATTGTCGTAATGAGTTATTGTTTGTTAAGCGCTTTAAGATCAGCAACAGAAATTCTTAGTGAAGCGCAGAGTATTACTTGTTTTTAGAAGATAATAAATTAAAATGTAATATAATAAAACTTTCCAGCTGCAAGATATGTCTTAGGACACACTTATATCACATTAGACCATGAAGTCACATTTTCAAATGAATGAAACATTTTCACATGAAATGAACCAGATATTTTACAGTGCACGCAAACACTGCACCAGCATAGGGGACATGACTTCCCACCCTCGGAGGTGTTCAGGAGCTGACGGATGTGTCCCTGAGCAAGCTGACATGACTAGATCTGCTTCAAAAAGGCCATAGCTCCTTGTTACTGCACACTTGTACGAGCCTTCCTGGACCTGCCTGAGTATTTCACACTTCACAAATGTGAAACTCGTACAAACGCACAAACGTCAGGACGTCGGTGAAACCCACGGTCTAAACACCCCTTGGCAGCGCGCAGGGTGCAGCCAGAGCCCGTGCTTTGAGCCTGCTCTGGTCCCAGAGATGACCAGACACATTACCTCACGACTGTGCCTCTGCAAAGAAGCCTTGCCTGGTGTCTGTGGGCGCGGTGCTGCGCTAAGGCAGCCAGCTGGCCTTTCTGCTGCAGCTTGCCCAGGGAACGGGCACAACTGCCCGCACCCGAGCGTGTCCCACTGCCCGCAACACCTTCTGCCACCACAGAAAAGCACCATTTATCCCAGGCTCCAAAAGCACAGGTGCCACTGCTGTGCCTCTGTCACTGCCTCTTGCAGCCCAACGCTTACAGCACCACGCTGGGGCTTTAATTAACTGCTGACAGGAGAGAGAACAGCAGCTACTCAGCCATCAGGAAAGCCCGAGATCACTCATCATGTGCCACTGCCACCAGTCCAAGATGAAACCAGGTCTCCAAGCTGGACGTTGATGTCATTGCTCTTATTTTGTCTGTTTGTTTGTTTTGTTTGAGGTTTAATGCCTATGCGGTTAATTTGAGGGCGATAAATAGCTTTTTGAGAAAACTAATTTGTACACAGCTGCAATTAATCAGAGTGCGGAGGAGAGTGCAGCAGAGCTGAACGCCCCACTGGAACAGATGGCTGTGCTGCTGCCGCGCAGCCCCGCGTGCCGGCAGAGGTTAAGCCAAATTGCGGAGCCCTGGGAATTGGAGCGCGCACACACGCTGGCTCTCCCCACAGGTCTGTAGGGAAAAGCTTGAATGATTTTCACCTGGAAGCCTCCTGGGGTTTGCAGCCATTACTTGAGAAGTTTAATAACCACTGGCAGGGGGGAGGAAAAAAAAAAAAAAAAGAAACAACACAATTCACTGAGCCTTTCCAACTGCACAGCTGAATCTAGCATCTAGTCCTGTTCCTGGCTATCTTCCTTATACCGTCTGATCCTCAAAACTTTCCTGGTATGAGAGCAAAATAATATCAGCCAGATGGCAGATGCTGTTTACAACCAAGCAACCTGAGAAGAATGCTGGTTTCCATCGGAACACAATAACACGTTAGTATTCCCAAAGAAAGAGAAGCTGGGGTGCACAGAGAGAAGGGTAATGCTTTCAAGCTTCAGGATTGTGGAGTGGCTCCCTGCAAACCTTGGACTGATCTGCAGCAGTCCTGAAAGATGATGTGCTGATTCGAGTGGAAGTTGTGGGAGCTCGTGTCAAAACAGAACTTCTCTGAAATGAGGGAAAAATTTCATTCCACACCACCCACCATGCTCAGGGCACACAATGGCTTGTAAGATGGTTATTTATGAGTTCTGTTCACCACCCTCCTGAGGTGCACCAAAGAGTTACTAGGAGGAATTTTAGCACTGACTTTTAAAATCTTGTCATTTAAGACAGACAACAGGTGAAATCTGGAAAGAGGGTTATGTTTGAAAGTTGAAATTCTTTTTAATACAAAGATGCTCTTCTACATAATCAGATGACTAATATCCTTTAGGTATTACTGCTAAAGTGAGTCTTACATGCAACAGAACAGTGATTGTGCAAATGCCACCACTATTATGAGTGATTCTCCAAAGGTCAGAGTAAAAGGTCTTCCCACATGTGCCATTATATTATGAATGACAGTCCCAAAAGAGACTAGTGTGAGACATACCAAAACCACAATACCATGTAATCTCTGCTTTCAAGTTGTTGATTTCCAAACTCCTAGAATGAATTTTCATGACTTGATCGAGAAACACAAGGCAACAGGGAAGCCAAGTCCCGACTGTATGGGTTTGCTGCAGCCCTGGGAAGAGGATTTCATTTTGCTCCCCATTTTCCTTTCCTGTGCAAACACACAGAGTCCTGCAGCAATGCCTTGCATAAGGGAAGCACTTCAGCTAGGGAGTAAAAGCAGGTGGCCTGAAGAGTTAGAACCTATCAAGGCCCCTCTAGCAAATCCACATCAGACAGTTAGTGTCAGCTTTCTACTTTCTTCCTTGCTAACTCCTCAATGGCTTCAATAATTTGTTATTATCTTGCAAAGGAGGGATGAGAAAAAGGATGATCACAAATGGTTGCATAAAGATGTAAGTACTGCTGCAGGCACTTGGGGAATTCTAGCAGCAGGGCAGAAAGATATCTGCATAGATCTTTAAGGAGACTGAACTTGTGAACCTCAGAGTAGAAAGGCTTTTTATGATTCTGCACAAGTCCTGTGTGCTTTTTCTTCTGGCCAGGACCTTGCTCTCCTCAGATGCAAAAAGTAATTACAGTGATGACTCCAATAAACTCACAGTGTGTTATTTCTCTCCTTTACCCAAAGTACATGCAAATGTATTCAACAGGCTATTGCCTCTGGCAGTTGTTGCAGGCAAGCAAAAGGAGTCACCCTTCCAAGATGAATCATAACAGTGGTGATCAAAACAAAAGCAAGGCCCAGAGTATGATGACTGACATTTCTAAAGGTAGAGAGATGCAGTTGTGGGTTGAGAAGCTGGGAGAATTTCTACATGGTCCATAGTGACTGCACATACAACAGCAGCTGAGAAACCAGGAACCCAAGCAGGAGTTCCCATGGCACTTTAGCAATGATAAAAACCTATGTTATTGCAGACCTCACAGAACAAAGGCATAGTGTCTTCTGTTATTAAACTTTGACAAAGACAAAGCTACAGCTGAAGCGTAATTTAGTTATTTTAGTCAGAGACAGAAGCCCAGACTTCTAGTTTCTGCTGCTGGCTCTGATATTAGACTTTACCTTATAGGGCCACCGCTACCATAGCATCTGAGCACCTTTTATGTTTTATTCTCATAACTGATAGTAAAGACTATTAACCTCACCTTCAGGTGGGGAACAAAGGCACCGAAAGGCTAACTATCTTCCCTAAGATCACATGGGAAATTCATAACAGGAATGAACTGACCTAGTTCTCCCAGGACTCAGGTTTTGAATTTTCTTCTTTGCTCAAATCCACTCAAACGGCCATAACCTCAGTTAACTCTGGATATAATTGTATTTTCACCAAGATGGGTAAGACGACCGAATTTTAAAGCCTTCTGAGTTACGAGGATGGAAGGCACTACAAAAAGTTCAGTGTACTATAATAATCATTGGCCTCATATCCTGCAGTGGTAAAACAAAGTAACACACTACAGCGTATTTTTTCTCTAGATAAAATGTTCTTTTTATTTCTACTGTGTTTGTGTTTCTGCAGTGCTCAACTCTGTAACACCAAGGGGCTCCCGTTGACCTCCCAGCTCCACACCAGTTAAGGACTGCTCTGCAGCACCTTACAGTGGAAGCTCTGGGTGGGCACCTGTGGCACAGCAAATGGTGGCAATAAAACCAGCCTCAAAATTTATTGCTACAATATACCAATTGTCTTCACTCCTCCAGTGCTGAACGGGCTGAAGATCAAAAGTGGGGGATATCCCGTTGGGAGTTATGGATCAGCAGTACAAAGCAACCTGATCAATCCCTACACAAACATCAGCACACGCTGATCAGAACAGCAACGAGAAAGCAGTGTAAGGCACAGCAGCAGGTAAAACCCAACAGCCTAACTGCAGCCACACAGATTTCTTACTGCCTGCAACAGGACAGCTGATGTAGAGTTCGACACAGCCTGGGATACTCTGCTTTTCCGTGGCAGTGGATCTCCCATGAGAACCAGAAGGAAAAAAAAAAAAATCCCTCAGGCTAAGCTGGCAGGAGCAGTGCTAACACCTGTGTGAGATGTACTTTTGCAATAATCGGAGATGACCGCTGTTACCAGCTTTTTAAACAGTTATGGGAAGCTAGCACACGGCGGCCCAGCAGAACGAACACCCTCATTAAGAGCTATTTCCATTAAAGCAATCACCACTCTCTGCCTGCAATTTACATGAGCTCTTCCTATCCACATCAGAGCTGAAACAGAAATGGTGTGAAGGGCAAAAGCATTGATATGAAATAAAAGCACAGAAGTCCTAAATCACATTCAAGTGCTTGCTGTTAGATCAATTAATGAACTCCCATCACCTCTTGCACAAAGCCACCTTCACCAGGTTTACAGCCTTCCTGCACTCTCTCATAAAAGACAAAGAGGCTGAGGTTTTCTGGAGGCGATCCTTCTGCCTTCACTGGCAGATCACAGAAAGCTTTTCAAGGGCTGTGCTAACGTGACCCAGCCACGCCGGTGTGTGTGCGTGGGACACTGCCCTGCCATGGCTACGGAGTGCTAGCCTGGGCTCACGCCTGTGCCCGGTGCCTAACGCCTGCTGAACCAGACCGCTGCCTGTGGGAAGGAGTTTGCTGTACCTGAGAGCACCGATGCGTGTGGGCGAGGGAGATGATGTGTGGGAGGGTGTAGTACACAGACATGAGTATGTGTGCGGGCCTGGAAATAGTTACAGCAGGCAGAATGACATGACTGGAAACTTTCCTGTCGCTTTTTCGAGTACATGAGTGTATACCTTCTGGGCAAATGGTACGTATGTATGTATGTTTAAAGTGTATTGTAAGGCAGCATATGTGGCTATGAACACTTACATGAATTTACTGGGGACCTCTAAGCATGGTTTAACATTTACCCCTTCCCCTTACACACCATTAAGTGCTGGCCAGTATGAGAGGGACCAATGCATCGTATGACAAGTTTTTGTTATCCAGCTAAATAGACCGCCCCTCTCTTCCCTTCTTGGTCTTTCCACTCGTCCAACATCACATTGTTCAGTTACTATCTCTGCAATATTCTTGTCCATGAAGTAGATGTTTTGGGGTTAACTCCCACGATGCACCTGGAACATGCATGAAGCACGTAGTTCTTTGGGATGGTAAATCATGGGAAACCTCCCCAACACCGCCAGAGCTCTTCTCTCCACAAGAAGCAGGCAGGAAGCCGATACCAACTAGATCAGATGCCTCTACCTGTTTCAAATCAGATCGAAAGCAAAGCCTTCAAAGGCACAGGAAGAACTGACTTATGTTTTAAGTGATTTTAATACCGTGTCCGTTCTGATCTTGAAAGGCAAGACGACTGTCACTTGTACTTCGCTTGCTCTTCCCTCCCATCCAAAACCTCCTCTTGATCCATCTTGATCCTTGCAACCAGAAGCCTGTGTGACACCTCCTTTCTGTGACTGCCAGTCTGGGGGGCAGGAAAGCAACTCCCACCAGTGTCTGTGCAAATGAAATTCACCTGGCATTTACAAACCAGACAAGAGAAAAAGAGGCTGAAGTGAAAAGGAACCTTTTTCAGCAGGGAGCAGAGCACAACAAGGAAATAAAAAGATGAATAAACCTGTCACAGGCTTTTTCTTTATGGAGCGAAGGCACAGTTATTAGGTACCCGCAAAGAAGGCACGCTGGATATATGACTCCTAATACATCGTCCATAATACAGCGCTGTGCAGAAGGCATACAACTTTTCAAACAGTTGTCAGAGGCAGAAATAAATACAATGTCTTAGTGGGAAAAAATGACCAAAAGGATTAGAAGTAAGCATTTGGGTGGTGCAGGCAGGAGCCAGACAGCTTTCTCCAACAGCATTTTTTCATACTTGCTACTTGTCAGAAACAGGAAAATTATTAAGCTTTTATTATTATTTTTCTCTTAATAATTTGGGTGAGTTTTTTACTGCTCATAAAATGTGACAGATTGATAGCACTCACTAGAAAGGAAAGACCGCAAACACAGAGCTCTGCCAAGCGTAACTCCATCCACAATTGTGGCACCCTCTTTACTGAAGACAGGTCACACCATTCATTTGAAACCCCCGATCTGACTCGCAGCCTCCTGTCTTCAGCTATTCTAGACCCAAAGGCCCCATAAAACTGCTGCCAATTGTCCTCACTGCTAACGTGTGACTTCCTACCTCTTCCTCTCTTCCTACAGTTCTGGCAAAGTACTGCGATCTTCCCCCATATTTCTCTTCGATTTTCTATGTCTGGGGTCAATCACACACTCCACCATGCTCTGTAGCACCCCTTCTTATCCCAGTACTGATCCCCTAACACAGAGTAGAACATCCCAACCCCGAGTTACACAACTGTGCCATCTCCTAGCGCAATGAAGTCAACACATTTGTCCTTAGAGTGGCTTCATCACACAGCCTTACCCAGGTGGCTGTCTGCCTACCTCCACAGCACCCCAGACCTGGCGGGGAAAGAAGGATCAGTGTGTGCAGGTTAGTTGTGGACACACACAGATTACAATGATGGGCACCGTAGGGAAGTTCAGCTTAGAAATGGAAGGGGTTATGCTGTGAACAATGCTGAGTGGGGGACGTTTTATCCTGTAAATTTGTGCACTAACACTTTGAACTAAGTAACAGCCAATTTTTTCAAACATTTACCCTGCTAAAATGCCTTTGCTACTTTTCTGAATAACATTCAAATATTGCCAGTAAAAGCTTTCAGTAACAGCCATAAGTAACATCTATCAACCATCGTCTACGCCTTCATCACACCATTAGACCACGCTGTCTCCATGCTAACTAATAAGAATTGATTCTGAAATGAGAAACTCGATCTTTTCCATCCTTTGTTCTCCAGTCTGGCATTTGATATACTACAATTCACACAGGAACTACTTCAAGACACATCCTAGCCCAGATTTCTTTATAGGCACCTCATTTCAGACCCTGGCCTGAAAAAGAAAATATGATGCGGTTTGCAATGATGGATGATCTCAATAGCAAAATTGTGTCTGACCTGCTGCTAGAAGCAAGGAGCATATTACTGAGTCGAGGTAGGTAAGTTCGTTAGGATCAAATACCATAAACCCCAAAGCTTTCAAACAAAACTGAACTTGCAGCTGAACAGAACTTTTTTTCTGAGATTCAGATAAAATGTTTTTCTTTTCCTTATGCACAAAGCGGTGTGTATGTGAGCTCTGGCTGAGATGACAAGTGCCCTATCACCACCAAGGTAAAATAGCTGACAATCCACCAAGATTGTCAACACTTCATTTTCAGTGACCTACCCATCTTTCTACTCTCTCTCCCTATCCTGATGTCTTCCTCTGATCTTTCTCCTCCTTGCCTCCAATTTTCCTCTCCATCCACACAATCTTTTTCACTATTTCAATAAAATAACAGCATAGCACAATAACCATCTCTTTCTTATATTTTTATGTTATGAAAAAATACAAGTAGCATCGTTCTTTCAATAATCTAAAAGTAAGCAAGAAACTCACCTCTGACCCCAAGCCTGGCAAAGGGTGATCCCTAGATATGTGATTTTCAAAAAATAAAGATGAAGTCACAGTAGGAAAGGCTCAAATTGCATCAAAATAAAAACTTGCATCACTTTCTGGCCAGCTCGTAACCAACACGCAAATTAGGTGTAAAGTAAGACCAGTTTTTACACCAGCCCTTCTCTTTCTCATGGTGCTGCTACAAATGTACTACTCTCTAGCTTTGAGTTTCTTTCTTCCATGCTCTGCCACGCTCAGAGATGTTTAGACGTACAGCTCAGCTTCAGGAACAGGCCAGGGCACAGAAGCAGTGATCTGTCCTCTCAGTAAGGGTGAGTGACATCTTCACGTAATTAAGCCCTTCGTTCACTCTGCCGTTAAGCTTTATTCATTTCATTTTTGAATGTAACATAAACACATTTTATGGGTCGTTACTCAGACAGGTGCGCTACATAACTACACCTCTTAGATTTGTAGGCCGGAAAAGTGGGAACAGGAACGGCAAAAATTATTTGCCTGTGAGCGTTCAGGGAATGCTGTGAAATATTTAATGACATGCAAGTGAGTTTTGCGTTTTATCTTCCAAAAATTCTTTTACAGTTGGACATTACATTTCTTTACTCCTCCACCCCTTTCCTATGTTTTACACTTTACTGAAAACAGCATTTTTCAGATATCATAGATCAAACAGTTGCTCTCCTATCTTCATAAACTAAATGCTGCAAAAGTGAAACATTTGCTTCCCCCCAAAATTTAAAAAACTAATCGTGATAATTTGCACCCTTTATAATACAACCCAATCTGCTGTCCACATCTGATGGGTACTGCTTAGGGAAGATGCTCTCAGCACAGTGATGACAAGACCAGTTCCTTGCTAATGTATAGTTACATGCGGAAATAATATTTGTTGGCCTAATTCTAACCTCTGAGAGTGGAAATGAATGTGCTTTTCCAATTGCATTAAAATGGTCTGAGAACTTATTTTCCTTTAGCTTCTAGATACTGCCAACAAGCTCCTCCTAATGCAGTACCCACAATTTCCAGAGAGTTTCAATTCAAAATAAAAGTTTCACTTAATTGCATTCATTGATGGCTTCGATCAGTGCATTTTGTACTGCACTAGGAGCACCGATGTAGTCAATTACTGTATTTCAAGCAGGGTACTAATTTTTTTCACCATGCAAACTATTTTGCACAATTGTAACTGCGTCTTCAGCATCCTATATGATCTGTCCCTCTTTCTGCAACGAAAGAGGACAGACCCCTGCTCACCCATGTACAAACTTGCCCCAACAAATTTACTACATAAAAGGTAAAACTGAATAGAAACAAAACTTAACCTGATAAGGTAACTGAAGAAGTATCGTACTTCTTAAGTATTCAATGATCTCACAGCGAATGCATCGTTTTCTGGGACAACAAAGAATCTTTCAGCATTTCTAGAGAAGTCTGCTTAACTTCTTTATTGGATCAGTACCTATAGAAGTCTGAACTGGATAGGCCATTCCTTCTTTTGTGGCTTTTTTTTCCCTCCTTGGTCTGCATGAAAATGGGGATTAACAAATGCGACTTTAGGAATTAAGTGGATTTGCACCTACTTAAATCCAAACCACCAGCCCCTCCCGTTCTAAAATGCTGTGTGCTATTTCTGCACATTACTACACAGCATTTGCACTCTGCAAAAGATAGCTGCATAGGAGAAATGAGGGAAATGAAGCCTGAACAGACTAGAAAGACAAATATTTAACCTGCTAGAGATCTTTGAGTGAAAATGCTAAGTAAATGCAAGATTTTATTGCTACTAATCCGCAATTCCTTTTGTACAATCAACATTTTACCCTAATAAATTACATTTAGTGGTCTGTTCATTACCAAGGATGGCAAGAAGTTATCAAAAACCAACCTAGAAATGCAAAAGCTTTTGGGATGAAGTTAGCTTCCAACTGTACCCCGCTGGAGGGGACAGAACAGCGTTCACATACCCGTCTTTTTGATAGGTATTTCCTGATGACTGTTGCAGATTAGGAGATACTTTTACAAGCACACACTACAGGCTTTTTTTCCTAGTTCACGGAAACTCGGAGAAGATGAGATGCAGTGTTTTGACTTACCTGAAGGACCTGGTTTCACCACACAGAACTCTAAAGAACAGAGGTAACTGACTGAAAACTGTTTCTGCAGAGTCCCATCGCTGATTTAAAGGCCCCAAAGGGTGACAGAATCTCATCCACTTCTGAAAAACCTTCCCACTCCAAATTCAGAATGTGTTCCTTTCCCACCAAAAAGAAAACCCAAACTATTCTGACAAGAAAAACCCTTGACATCGTACTTCACTACACAGGCAGAAAGTATTCCAGCCTACAACCGTGCTATGCTGAGTGGAACTATTTACATATTACAGCTTGAATCGAGAGGAGAAAAGACAAGATCAATTCACAGACACATTGGCCAATTAAGTATATGGAGTTAATCATAATTACAGTAAATTATGCCAAGCATGACTAGAGGTAATCACAGGGCAAACACATCTTGGTTCAATTAGCAACAGAAACAATTTTATTTTTTTTTTAAATTCAGAGCAATTTTTATTAATGCTAGAGTAGCAGAAATATTCTAGATGATCTGGATATCTGCAGTTTACTATTTCAACACCAGCATAAGGATAGTTCCATACCAGTTTTATATGTGTGTATATGAGAACTCAGTTACTGCAAAACTTGAAATAACAGAAGCGTGTTCGCTTCACACGAAGTAAATTGTACATTAGAACTGTTTGAATGACAAAGGTAACTATTCATACAGACTGATATCTTAGCTTTTGTAAAAGCAAATATGCACAGATAAGCAATATTTCTTTTAATAAAGCTGCCAAAAGCGTGGTACAGAAGCTTTTAAATCATTGAGGACTTGAAAGAAAAAACTATTTTTAAACTTCTTTCATTAACGAGGAACAGATCATAGACTTACTAGCCATCACTGGCAGCTTTTGTACCATTCAGTTGTACAGTCTTATACCTACAACGTACCGAAACCGCACAAACCAGCGCTGTGAAAAAAATACTCTAAATGAGTAAATGTGGATGCTAGAAGCAATAAAGCCATGTGGTGTTGCATACTACCTTGGCTAATTTCCCCTGTTTCTCAACCACGTAAAATTATCTGCACAGAGCTCGAGGCTGCCATGGGTAAACTGCTCCTAACATCCGTGCATGCTCGTTCTGAGCTGGCGCGCAGGTCATTACAGTGACTTCACCAAGAGAATGGGCGAGGTTAGAGGCCAAAAAGTCGGAGGTAACTGATGTACTGTTTATTAGGCTTGGGTTTAATAATAATAATCTCAGCGATAGCTCAGAGCTAGTGTTCTGTAGCCAAAAAGGCTGGGTTCGGGGGTGAAGGAAGGCAGGCTGACCTGAGCACTCAGCATCTGGATTCACCGCAGCTTTGAGCCACACGAGCGGCTGACAGAAAACGAAGGCACAGAAGCAGAAGAGAGAAAAGCCACCGTATGTCTTGGAGTCAGTCCCAGCTAGGGCAGGCTGCTTTATGGAAGTTAAGGGTGAAAGTAGTACAGAGCAGATACCAGCAGAAATGCCAAGAAGAAATAATTTGCAGAGAAGAAGAATGAAACATAATCTCTACATCACAACTGCAACACGAAGCTTTAATTAACCTTTCACAGCTCTGGCACACTTGAAACACCAGTTTCTATTCAGTACGGGAAACCTGCGCAGGGTTTAGAACCACAGGTATGGACGAGACACAAAGGCAGAACTGCGGCTAGGACACAGCTGAAATAAAATCCAGCTGTCTTTCCTTGTGGCCATGTGTATCGTGACAAAAATAGAAGCAGCTTTTACTGTGGGTTCGGTCGCACTGGGGACAGCTATTGCCACTGGCATGAGTAACTGGCTAGCTGCTAGCATTGCTGTAGTGGTTTGGCTGGCACAGATCACCACTTTCCGCAACAGATCTATAAAAATATCACTGTTTGAAAAATTCCAGTTCGTTCCATTTTTTTAACCACTTGTTTTCTTTGGAAATAAATATCCTAAGTGCTTTTGGGACTAAGCCCCCTCAAGACCCTTTTATAAATAAACTAGATCACAGACACCAGAAGTGGAAGGTATGTATTTCCATACATTTATCCTATTACATGACCCACTCCTGCCTGCCTCACAGCCAGTACAGCATAGTCCCACACAATGCCTTCAGTAACAATCTGTACAATCCAGATTTAAATTTGCTAAGCAAGGATGTTTTCAGTTTTTTCCTGGGGAGACTATTCCACAGTTTACCAAGTCTTGCTCTCATGAAATTGCTTCTGCTTTCAGCCTAAATTTAATCTTAGTTCCAGCTCAATATTCCTAGTTATACGCCCTGAATGTATCACTCTTAAACAATTTATACTCCTTCAGTGTTTAATCTCCTTTACTGCACTGTTGCCTCAGTATCATTTAACAAACAATGCACATTCATATGTTGTGTCATTTCGCATCAGCTTGGCTCTTCTTTTAATTGTTACCCCCTTTTTTTATACTTAGGCATCTGAAGTGGCTTGCAGCAGCAGCACAGGAGAGGCAATTCTGTTCAAAGTCGTTTGGAAACTCTTTGTTTGGGCCTGGCAAGCTCTGCTGATAGCTGCTTAAAGGATCATTTGTTACCTATACAGCAGTACGGTATCTTAACGCAAATAGGCTCGGAAGAGCCTTGCGTCCTGACATCATCTTCAGCTTCATCAGCTGATTTGATGAAGCATCTCCATTTCCTCTGTAGATAACACTAGCTGGAGGCTCCAGTTCAACTATTGCTGCGCTGGATTCAGAAGTAGATTGGGTACCTAATTGTTTTGGGTTTTTTGCCGCTGTGACTCACTCGGCTCACACTGCACCATCTCTGGAACATCGCTGTTCCCCTTAGCGGCTTGTGGCTTCATGAGAGTATTCCACGTGTTCAGATTCAAGCATTTCCGTGTGGTCTCTGTAACAGACACTTCAGAAAGTTACCCTGTTCCTCTGACAGTGTTACAGAGGAACATTGTTCAATATTTCTTCATACACAGTTGTCCCAGAAGCCCCGTAAGACCTGTACTAGTTTTACCAGAATGCCCAAGACCATCGCCCTTGGTGGTACAGCTGAACATCAAGTCTTGTGACCTGCAAGCTGAGGACACCATAACTTCTGAGCTCTCGACAGTTACTGTACACTTATCATCTGTCCCAGGAGAAGAAAAGGATTTGTTTCAAAAGGTGTAACAGCAAACAACATGGCTACAAATTTCATTTGCATAGCATCAGAAGCAGCTGCCCATCTGTATCAGTGTGTGTATGCATTATATATTAAAATATCAGCCTAGGAACGCAGAGGTATTATTAGAAAGTGGAAATGGATTTTAAAGCATTCGAGGTTGTAGATGTTTGACATGCTGAAGCCCTGCTACTCTAACTAGATGACTGCAAGTCAATGAATATTAAATGATTCAGAGAAGAACCCGATGAAGCTTTAGCCCTGTTGACAACTTTTAAACTAATTACATCTATTTTACTTCTGTCATCTGATGCTCGTATTTTTTCATTCTTTGTGTGAGGATACTAGAATTTGTATTTACATACTATGGGTCTAATATAATTTTATATGCCTGCATGTATGTATGTGTGAATAGGGAAGGAGCACGAAAAATTATGTATTTTGAGTGTGCGTAAGGACAAGCTTTTCTGGCACCAAAGAATGAAGAGTTTATACATGCAGCATGAGCAAGCAAGAGTGTGAGCAGGAGTGTGGGATGCATGTGTGTAAGGTGTAAAGTTAAATGTAAGACAGGCATGTGAGTTCAATTATAAATGTAAATAGTTCCTCATCTGAATGAAAATCTGAGGTAGGCAGAAGCTTAGAAAGGCAGTGCCATTTGATTTTGTGGCAATTCTTTTGTAAACCAGTCTCTTTGATTTAGAAGGTTTTTGGGGTACTCTTTATGTTCTTGCTCTTCCACATGCAGCAAAATACATTCCAAAAATGACAGCTATCTGTGAACTCAGCAACTTTGCCAACTAGAAAAACAGCTTTCAGCCCCAGAGCCCATTTGGAGTGATAAAGAATTGCTGTGGTCTTGCACTGGAATGGACTGACTTCATTATCACGCTCAACGATGGTTTTAACTTTGTATTTCCTCAGCTCTGCCTGAAGGAAAAACGATACCCCTGATAACCAAAGAACATTATTAAAGCTGGTTTCCCAAGGAGTTTAATGATAACTATATTATTTCTCCTTAAGAAAACTAAACTGAGAAGCCAGTTCTGTTCAGTGTGTTTAACACTGGTAGACTTTGTACTATTGGGTTTTAAACAGCAAGCTGGTTTGATTTTTGTATACATCTGTATGTTGGATTATTCCATGGAAGGGTTTTTGCAGCACGCTTTGCAGGTAAAAATGAAGCCTACCTAGAAAATGATCTTATAATGAGTCTGTGGTCTTGTCTTTTCTTTCATGCTTGTCAACAATGGAAATGACATCTGGACTTAATAATTAATCTGCTGTGTATCTCACTGATTGATCAAATTAGTGATTTCATGACAGCGAGAACTTTAATTGCACCTTTAACTCTTTATCTCTGGCATACATTGTACAGCCGATCCTGCTGCTGTGTATAAGACTAGTGAAGTGGACATGTTTTTAAAGCTATGTGCACAGGTTGATGAGTCTCCCCAGGCTCAAAACCTTCTTAAAATGGTTTCTTCAAACAGAAGGTGATGAATTATACACAGGAATTTGTTACTCTATTATACAATAAATTCTTGCATACTGAGGGATAATGGAATGGATTCTGTCCTCAGTTATATTTCACTAAAATGATAATTATACTCTGGCGTACTACCATTACTAATATAACCTATGCTATATTAGCATCCTTCCAGTGATAAGAAAGGTCCTCTGACTTGATGAGTTCACATTCTAAGCAACAAATACTTCCATCTAAAAAGGCAAGCCAGAATGAACCCTTTAATCTGAACTTTCAATATGCTTTCTAAATTTTCACTGACTAAATTTAATGTCACCCGTAGGGAGACAGCAATTACCCAACCAGATCAGATGAGTGATCCATCTATCTAGACCGGTACGCTGTACTCCCCAGAGCAAAAGCAAGATGCTGTCTGCAGGAGAAGCCTCTACCTACCCTCCATCTCATGCAGCACCATGAGCCACAGCTACTGATTCTCTATAATTCCAAAGCGTGCTTCTGTTAATGCCTTAAAACAAATTTAAATCTCTTTTAGGAATCCTACAAAATATTACTGAGGATATTCTCATTAGTATACACTTGTTTAATCCTCTTTTGAGCACTGATAAATTCTTTGGTTTAGGCTCTTTTTGTAATTAGTTTTACAGGTTAATTATCTTTTCAATACAACACAGTTTCTTCTATCTTCTTTAAATGTATCACCTTTCAAAGCCACTGAAATCCTCCTGTTCTTGCAGTTTCAGAAAGGACAAGTAAAAACATTCAGTATTTCCTCCCCAAATCGTTCAGGAATTCTCCCCGTGCCTGCCCGCCTTTGTCTGCCACAGCCACAACCTCCCAAGTAGTTCCTGCCGCAATTTACTCTTGTGTTTCTTGTCAACATTAGCAGCTGTTTCTTGAACTTCCTTTAGTTATACCATTTCATGATTCTATGAGCAGAAATGAATGCTGCACCCTTGGTAAGGATGTACCGCTGGTTTATATAATGCCATGATCAGTGGAATTTTCTAGCCCATTATTTCTGTATCACAGTGCAGTATTTGCTTTTTGACTTCTGCTGTGCAACGAGCAGATGTTTTTACTGAGCTGCTGGCAACGTCCCCTAGGTTTGTGGTTGGTTTTTTTTTTGTTGTTGGTTTTGTTTGTTTTTTGGTTTTTTTTTTGTTTTTTTTTTTCTCTCCCTGAATGGTTACAGTTAATTTAGAACCCAGTAATGTGTACAAACAATTCAAATTATTCCCTGCAACGGGCATTACTTTGTATTTGTCACCAAAGGATTGCATATGACGTTCTGCTGTCAATACAGTCTTCTTTATTAGGTACCTCTGAAATTCCTTATGGTGTTTTCTAATGTGGGTTCCCATCAAGAATTTCTTATTAACTGCAAATCTTGCAGCTTCTCCCATTTCCACATCACTGATTAAATAACAGTGGTCCTCAAACAGAAGTTTGAGGCACCCTTTCATTAACCTTTTGCCATTTTTCTATTAAGCTGAAACTTGAGCATTTATTTCTCTTTTCAGTCTTCTGTCCTTTGCCAGTTTCAAATCAATGACAAATATTAACCGCTTACTATCTGACAGCTTTGTTTTCTTATCAGCTCTTACAAGCAATTTCTGAAAGACTAAATAAGTCCCATTTATTTGTTTTACTATACCCACTGTACAGGTGGCACAGAATTAATACAGGCAGATTGGAGAAGCACAGAGTCGATCCCAGATTGTCACTCTCATGTTAACTCAGGTGCTGTTTCATACAGTAAATTCATTTAATTACCATTTCAACCAACTTTCCTGAAGTCAAAATCACCGAGCTATATAATTATGTATCAAAATCATGTGTGCTTACTTCCTGTTTCTGTTCTACAGCAGTTACTTTAATAAGTCTTTTTTTTTTTTTTGAGTTGTTGAAGCACTTGCTCCTCCATCCTTATCAAAACCCTTACTTGTTAACCTGAGCACCCATCCTTTTTAATATTCTGATCTCTGTCTTCCTGAAAAGAGCAGGTTTGAGGCATGTGTCCTTTACTATAGATTTATTGCTGGAGAAGATTCCAAGAAATTACTTGGCACCTCTGCAATGCTTTCCAGGAAGTATAATTTCTCCCTTTACTCCATCATTGTCAAGCCAACTCAAGGACTCGTTACTGAACATCCTGATTCTGATATTCCACGTATGATAATCATTATCTTGCTACCGCAGATGGTTAACTAATGACTGCCAAAATGAACGATGTGTCTAAGTCAGTGACTTGGCGGGTAGCAGGCAGTAAAGCACAGGATCATAATCTTTCTTGTAATTTTTACACTATGTTATCAGTTCAATATTCAAGTGGTGCAAAAGGAGGGAAAAATATTCAAACTGTAAGTGCCTGGAAGATAACGAGGGGGTGAGTAACAGAACAATTGGGTTTGTCAAAACCAAACAGCATCGAGACAGCCTGTTTTCTCCACAGATTGTTGATAAAGGTAAAACCAGAACATGTTATATCTTGAATATCTTTCAACAAAGGCTCACGTGCTATAGGGAAACATACTGCTAAACAAAGGCACAAAACCAACTGAAAAACCGTATTCTGAGAGAAATTAGAATAGTTCACAATGAAAATGGAAGGCTATATTAAGTAAATTTGTCCCTCTTTTGGTATTGATAATTAATTTCTTTAGGATCTGGATGAAGGAAGAAAAGGTGGGCTGATTAAATCTTCAGGTTACATCAAACTGAGAGCTTGCAACAAAACTAACACCCAGAATTTACTTCAAATTGATTTTGAAATCGGAAATTTGGAAAAAAATAATTGAAAATATAGGAGGTGCAATCCAATAAGGATAGACATAACTTTCTACAGTGGGTTAGAATAAGCCTGCCTGGCTGCAGGATGGGGAGCCATCGGGCAGGCAGCAATTGTGAAGAGGAGGACCTAGAGAGGTAAGAGCACATCCCAGGATACTAGCCAGTCAGAAAGCTCATGCTAACATTAAAACGGGGAACAATAAACCAAGGTCTAGAAATACAGCTATAGTTCATTGCACAAATACAAACCAAAGGTGTAGTACTGTCTTACATACAATGTATTTCATGTAGATAAATCTTTCTCTTGAGCACTGTGCTTGGATGCTAGAGCCTGTGAAGTTATAGGGCAAACAGCTGGAGGCTGTCAAGGAGGCAGCAACAAGAGTAATCAGAATGCTAGAGAACAGAGACCAGAGGAAAGATGAAATAACCTGTTCTTTAGCCTGGAAGCTTTGGTCTGAACATGGCAGCAGTATTCAAATACGTAAAAGCATGCTGCAAAAAACCATAACTTGTCAGGTGGACATGACAAGAATTATGAGATTAATTTGAAGAAATGGAGATTTCAGATAGGATAACATTTCTAAAGGTAAAGGTGAATAACCATTGAAAAGTTTCTTTATAAGGAAGTTGCAGAATCTTCGTTTTAGAAGCTTTTTTTTTTTTTTAAAAAAAAGAACTGATCCGGCAAACATCTGCCTAGATTGAGCAGATGGTTTTATGAGCTTCTTTTTACCCTCATTGTCTGCAGGCTTAAAAGAAAAAAATAAAGCAGCTGCAGGAAAAATGCTGGAAGTAACAGAATTGCTCTTGGGCAAATGGGAATAGGTCATGACACTGAGGAAATAAGGTGGCACTACACCATTTAAAATACCTCCTTCCCTCCCTCTTTGAAGCTGTGAGCAGTAACTGAAATGACTGCATCCATCAGCAAGAGAACCATCTAGTCAGCCTAAGTGAATCGAGTCCTGGGTTGGTCCTCTGGCGTGGCACTGGTTCACTCCGCTGCCTTGCTCGAGCTTTCTGCACTTGCTTTCCTAGCTCTGAAAGAAGAGCATGTATCTACCTCAAAAGCATGTCACTAGCGCATGGTGGCAGCAGCCCTGGCTGGAAAGGTTTGTTATCAAGGAAACCAAGAGAAAGCATACCTCCTGGAATACCGTTTCAGGAGGGCCCAGGAGCATTGCTCTCTTCTGCCACTGCTGATGCCTGCGTGGTGCATCAGATCCTTTTTGATCCTTTCGGGCAGGCTATCAGAAAAGCTGGGGTTGTTCCCCACAAATACATGGAAAGATCTCAGCAGACAGTCACCACACACACTTTCAACCTGCTTCCCTGCCTTTCACTTGCCTTTTTGAGCAGGATGATCACTGCTCCTTCTTGGCTCCTACTGAAGACATTTTATAATGGTTCTCAGAGGAACAAACAGCTTCAATCTAAGGTTGTTCTACAAAACATTCTCCTCTGAAGTTCCTGGATGGTCCTAGCTCCTATGCCTCCTACCTGACAGCACACTACCCTGGAAGAGCAGAGGTACAAAACCATTCTTCTGTGCACTTGATTTTCATCCAATCTTAGGGTATTTTATGCCCATTAATTTCATGGAGCACTATCTTAGGAGAGATGCATCTTTATGCTTTACAACCAGAAATTAAGAGTCCTAGTGATGAATTCAGCATCACAAAGCAGGGCAGCAGCTCTTCTGGTTGAACTGATTTCCAGTTGTGTGCTATGATAACCTACATGTAAGTTTTTATACATCCATATACATGCGTGTATGCCTAAAACTGTTCAGCTATAAAGTCAAATAGAAGCATATGATTCCAGTTTCCCTTTACTTTGTAAAAGTAAATTCCAAGTAGGTTCAATTCCAACATATACACGCAACAGCTAAATGTTTTAAACTACATGTTTCATGGAATACTGAACAATTCTTAAGGATGGTGTTTTTCGAGGAAAAAGGGTAGAAACTGTACATGTTGGCTAGAAGTATTTTGTTTACTGTGTGACTTATTGAGAAAGCCAAGTCTGACCTTCCTTCTTCTGGAGAGCTGGCATTCCTAATTTTGGTTGTTTCTTTCTTTGTTGACTACAGAGCTGATACACTTTGATTTTCATACATGACTTCTCCAGCTTCCGTGTGCTTTAAAGCTGTCCAGCCTGGAGGCATCTATTCTGGCCTCAGTCCAAGTCAGATTTCAATACTTAGTGGCAGCTGGGGACATGCACAGTAGGAGAATACTAGTCCTCTGCTCTTGGATTTCTTTATTTAAAGGAAAAGGTTAAGTTGTCAAATACAAAAAAATGGAAGTTGCGACAGGGCACGATGTAGAAGTCACCATATAGAAAAGAACAAGAAAGTTGTTTGCCTTTTTGAAAGACTCCGATCGATAACTGACATTCCTGTTGCCTTGTTAAGCCACCTCCTCCATTTTTCCACTAAGTGATTCAGAACAGTTTATAGGTAGCACAGCATTCACCAAAGCAGATCAGAGCATCAGTCAGTGCCCCCAGTTACAACAGCCTGCCCCTTCCCATTCCCGGAGAAACCACTAGTTTCTCTTGTCTCTTACTCAGTCTCCCACTGCAGCAGCTCAGAGCGCCCCATTCAGAACGAGCACCCTGTACTCACATCCAGCAATGAGCACACAAACCTACACTACCACTCTGTTTATAGTCATTGACTTATATGCAGGATCAGGGAAGTGAATACGTCCTATACGAGAGAACTCTTCTACCACACTCTGCAAAATCCAAGCACTTTATAACAGTATGTTAAAGGCAATGGCCACAGAGCTGAAGCAACTGCTTTCTCTCCCTTCTACAGCCTAACCTATACACTTGGGAAAGTGATTTTCCTGTAGCAAGAGGAAGATCATTGGCCTTTGTCCTGGGCTGTTCTCTCATGGGAACAGTGATTCTGGGTGAGAGGTGGGCTCCAGAGAAGTGGGAATGAAAGAAAGGTTTGGGGAGCAAAGTGACCGCTAGGTACAGAAAAGGTGGGAGATGGGAGTACTCTTTCCTCTTGCTGCAGTTCTGAGCTCGCTCATGAGAACGTGTGAGCTAAGAGGTCAGGGAGCTGGGATCCTGGGGGGCACTGTGAAGAGTCCTGATTCACTGCAGACACAGAATTGCCCTGCAACTCGTCTTTACAATATTCTGGTGTACATGTTGGTGATCCAGTAGCTGGTGGTTCTTTATAGAACAGCAGAGCACTAAACAGTGTTTTTTCAGAAATACATTATGGCTAAAATATGTCTGTGAGTTCATATGCAAACTGAACATGGCTTTCTGTTCCGGGAACGTTGCTGTGTATCCTCCAGTGCCAGAGAGCTGGGGAGTGCCTGTCATGCTGGCATAAACCTACATGTCACAGCTCTGCTGTTTCTGCAAGGGACAGGGAGGTGAGCGACTCCTCCTTCCTCCTCAGTGATTAATCACTCTGTACGGCAGCAGAAGCCGTACTTCACAGGCTCCTGACTGGCAACGCTACGAAAGACATCAGGATGGCCATTTGATGGAAAATCATTCTCTCTCCTCTCCTGTGTATGACCACGCTGATAGCTGCACAGGAGAAAGTACATCAACAACCTGTATGAGTTGCAGAGTTGATCGCCCATTTTCTTCAGCTCAGCTTTCAACAGCATCAACTCCAGCACTGCAAATATTCTTTAAAAAAAAAACACCCTTTTGAGTCTTCCCAGCATCTGTATTTGAAAGTCTGGCAATAGTGAATTCCAAGAGTGTCGAAGACCAAAGATTTCTCATTACAAACTTCCTTTTATCAGTAGGTCATACTCCTATTCTGCAGGAATAATATCCTTTGTTAAGGTGACTTTTTTTTCCCCTGAAATCTTATATCCCTGGCCTCAGTATAAATGTGCCATTTAAGGGGAACAGTCCAATGCTCACTTTGGCCACATTTGCAATGCGTACACATACAGGAAAGAGCAATAAGAGTATTTCAGTGATCGAGCTCCTGATTTTACCACTGTGGACATGATTTCAGCTGGTAATTTCAGATTTAAAGTCTTTAACTCTCCTTCTCATGTTAGGACACTTCTCAGGTTATAGGCTCTATCCCTTAATATCTATGGTGTTGGGATTTTTCAGAAAAGGACAAAATTTATGCCTTCAATGATATAATATGTGAATATGCAGAAGTGTGATTGTGAGTGTAATAAACTGAAGTTATAGAAAGCATTTTTGCAAAAGACTCAGTGTACTACAAGCAATGAATTAATAAATCTGTGCCATTTTGGCAGAGTTTTTAAGGACTGGATCAGTCATGGTACTCTTCAATAAACTAAACCAAATAAACATGGTTACCCTACTACTGTCCGTGATGCTCACATTATTTGGCTAAACATGTAAGATCAGTACCCAAAGTGTAGTGCTTTTCACCAGCATTCAATTCATTAACAATTAAATAGAAGGTCATACAAAAATCTCTCTTTAATATTATATCTACCTGTTTAGAAAAGAAAATGATAATTCCTGTGGAATAATTTCCTAAGTTCAGCTGTCAATGAAAAGGCTTTGCATTACCAATGAAGTGCACAAATTAAAGGGAGAAAGAGGGAGATGGAAAGAAAGTGTAAAAGAAAAAGAGTGTGACTGATAGCAACACGATTTGTTAGCTTCAAAGGTCAAGGCAGCCAGCGTTTTTATCGGATCTGATTACCTAGGGGCATGTGCAGTGCCTTGACCTGAAACAAACAAGTCGCTGGCAGTGCTTCCATATATTTATATCATTCCTAGGCTAATGTGATCATCTCTTCCAGTCCTAGCGCAGCACAGCTAGCTCTGTGCAGTCATTACCCATCGGCTGAAAATGCCAGGAAAGAGACAGTGGCCCAGCACCATCACATACATTTCTCCAACCTCCACTTCGGTGCTGCTGGATCATCTTTGCCCTTAGGTTGCTCTGGTGGCAAACATCCTTCAGAGGCAGGAGATGGCAGCAAGGGGTTGTGCAGAGCCACTTCACCATGGAACTCGCCTATTCATGCAGAAGTGGTCTCTTTAGAGCCACTCCATTCCCAGGGGACTTCAGGTGGGCTCTGGGATATACACAACAGCAACAGTATTAAAAAAAAGATACAAACATAAACCCACCTGGATAGCCAGCAGTTTCCCAGATGATCTACTTTCAGCTGCACTTACACTTGAATTTCCAGGCTTATGATTCTTCTTGAAAAGAATGACTGACTCATCTAGTTAATAAGGAAAGTTCAGAATGCTGGACTTTTCCAGTTCATTCCAGTAAGACTATAAAATCTCCTGTGGCAGTGGCTCAGATGTCTAGTGGAAGATGGCATCCTGGCCAATACAGCAGATGTTACGAAGGACCAATTTCTGTGTTCACCCCATTTTTTTATTGGCTGCGTAGCGATGTGAGCTACCTGAATTTTCTAGATTGAGAACAGAGCCCTCAAGTTCCTAGTAACTTTTGCTTAAACCTTGAGAGAGCTATGCAGGCTGCCAGCCAGCCTTTAGCCTCTGATGTTGGGTTCCTGCTTCTTCTCCTGAGGGAAGCGCTCAGTGAAGAAAACGATGGTGCCAGAGGATACGTCAAGTATTCTACTGTCCTGACTTCAGGGAGGTTTGCTACAGACATGTTTACAAGTTCCGCATGGCAAAACGTGACTCTAAAATGGAGAGGTGAGCTCACCTCTCATGAGCTCATCTCACATGAGCTAAGGAAGGCAACGGCAGCTGTTATCAATACTCTTGTGCAGCTGAGGGGTACCACAGTGTCACATCTGACACACGAAAGATCAATTCTACCAAAGCTATAGATCAGTACTACTACTAGCTTCCACCAGATTGCTTCACTGCTGATTCACACCTGAGCCAGTGCTAGGTTTACTAAAGGCTTCAGCAGCTGAAGTGCACAGCCAAGTGCACTAAATCAGCTATAAATTATGGCATAATATAATACCTACCCATTCATTTCACATAAACCACAGAAATCTTCCAAATGATATTGACTCTCAACCACTAGTGACTTACGCTGGATGTGTTCTGGAAATCTAGAGGTCGTAAATATGGTCTCTTATTCACACAACTTATCCACAGATGTCTTTCAAAAGCAGGTGAAGCCTTCAAGGGGTTAAGGAAACCTATATACTAGCAAAATGAATCATCTTTCATTTTTAAAATATTCCTTCCATCTCAGTGAGCACAGTATCACTGGTGCTTACACATGCCAGCGATGCAGAAGCTTGTCATCTAATAATAACCAAGGAAGCATTAGAAGTTGCTGTGAAGCTCAAAGTCTGAATCACCTTTAAGGTCCTTCCAGCTGGGGACAGTCTGTTTCTGAGACACGCATCTCGATACAGAGGGGAAAGACAACATTCCAGCCTCGGGGTTTCTTATATGTTCAGCAAAAATTAGGAAAGCAAGAGGTAAAACTGTCTTGAGAGCAGTGCTGTCAGGAGATGACAAAACTGGTTGTGAATTTTAGGTCTGCAATGTTAAAGGAGAATTTTCTTTCAGCTTCTAAATAAAATGAAGACTCCATAGAGGGAAGCTTTTACAGAAGCTAAGACACAAACAAATTATTCATGCATTGAAAAGTACCGCAAGAATTAATTTGAGAACAGCAATAATCCTCTTCCTGTGTGGTGCAGATACCAGACATAAGAACAGGCAGAGGCTGAGAAGAGGTAACTGAAACTCACTCTAAAGTGACAGAAAGTCATTGTCATACAGGAACAAAATGTTGAAATTAAGGAATGACATTGACTGAAAATTCTCCCCATTAAAAGTTTGAATGAAGTGTTTTAATCCAAACTGATATTATTTAGCAATACACCTCACTTTTCAACATCCTCGCAAATACCAGCCCAACATTTACATCCAGTTTTGACAGTTCAAAGAGCTACTAACAGCATTTGGTAGCTGTTGGTAACCATCAGATGCTGGTATCTGCAATTATAGTTTTACATAGCTCAAAGAAATAACTTAATTGAACAAGTGTGTACTAGAAACAAAAGACCACAAAGGATCAGCTGGACAGAAGTTTACCGTAGTACTACTGTTATAATTATGTGGTATGTTTGTCTGCAATAAAGCTCTTAGTAAATTCTTTTTAAAAAGAGTAAGTTCAGCAACATTGCCTGCCTGTGTGTAAAAACGGGCCAAAGGAGACATACCGCATTTTGACAGCCTAACTGCTCAGAATCTCTACTAATTGTTCTTGTCTCTGACCTAGAGCTCAGCCCACCCTTTCTCCTTTTTTAAACACTCCTTTTAATTAAACCAATTAAACAAGCCAAAGAAGCAAGTCACCCTTTTACCCTAATCTGGGACGCCGCAGGATAGAGGGACATAAAGGCTTTTGAGTGAGAACAAAGAGGCTCAAGCCTGGGGGAGGTCACAGGAATTTCCAGCCAATGCTCCTGCGATGACTCCCGCCATTGGGAAGAGCCATATGAGTTCCCTGCACCAGAATAATTGTGCCAAGCAATACTCCTTTGCTGGAGATGCACCCAGTTGCTCTCAAACACCTACGGCATCCCCCGCTCCCCTGTAGTCAGAAGCGGAGGCTTGGCCCAGAAACGCTAACGACTTTGAGCTGGCTTGCATAAAGCTCTGGGAGAACAGTGCTGGGCAGGACAAGAAGCCAGTAGTCGGAAAAGAAAATGGAAGTTATTTTTACACAGCTCAGAATAGCAACACGGCGCGGACAGCTCGTCGTCTGCTGCGGTTACCTTCAGCAGCAGCAGTGACAAGTGCTGAGCTGCACACACACTTTCATTTATCTCTGCAGCTCCAGGCTGAGGGCAGACAGAACCCATTTTGCCACATGACCACGCTTGTGAGCTAAGACAAGTGTACTTTCAATTTGCAAGGTAGCGAACTGAGTCATGTCAAGGGCAATATTAATTTCTACAGGGTCCCAAAAAGCAGCTCATTACTCCTGACTCTGCCTTCTGGGTTTCGGATGCATTAAATAAATAAAATCCATCCCAAAGAAAGGCATTTGTTGTTATTGCCAGTGTTCTGCGTTGTTCTCCGTGAGATGTGTCAGCTGAGAGGAGGTTTCTTTAGGCTCGGGCAAAAAGGATCCATCAGATACAGTGTGATAGTACTAATACAAACAATTAGTATTTTTCAGCCATACATCTGAAAACACTTAAAAAGGAAATACCAATCCCACATTACATAAGGAAAAAACTTAGCCACACAGAGGTTGAAGCACCTAGGGCAATAATATGCTGAAATGCCAGGCAAAGTCTGGGAACAAAATATTACTGAAGAGACCATAGAAAATGGTGTCTGTAATAGCTGAGGGACTTGACCCCGTGACTCATGTAAGTTTTTTTGTCAAGTCTTCCTACAGTGGACTTATAATCATACAGTTCAAGCCTAGAGAGTTGATTCTGCTGTCCTATCTACTGGCTATAACAGAGAGGGAGACTGCAGAAGTTTTTTATTTACTACTGAGAATGGACTCAGTACAAAACACAAGTTTCTTCAGTGAAGAACTGGCTCAGACAACTACGGAAAACACTATGTTTGGGACAAGGGAGGGGAGGAGACTGGTGACAACAAAAGGAAGTTTTAAGATTTCACAGCAATTTTAGCATGTCTTTGGGTCAGTTCAACTACACCTACCTTCCTGAAGAATCCCTGCCCCTACACAAGGCCATGAGAGTCCTTTCTAATTCCCTTCAACTGCCACCCACCGAGAGTGGTATTAACAGATACGGTTGAAAGGTCTGGGTTTCTACTAATGAGCTGGAGAGCAGAAACAATATTCTATTTAATGTGAGTTGTCTTTGCATGCATGACCATTGCAGGTATCATTGTTTTGAAGAACAAAAATGCTATGAGCAAACTCTTCAAAGACCTAAGCAACAGCACTTTTGCTGTTTAACTGTTTAACTTCAGTTTTTGAAACGCCAACTCTCAAACAAGGCACTACAGCAAACATGTTTCTGCTTTGTTTATCAATTGCTGTCAGAGTCTGTTCATAGCAGCTTTGGACTGTGAAGTTTTGATGGAGATCACATGTGGTACCCACTGTGAGTGAATCCTTAAGCTTCCCTCACTCAAGAAGACAAAACTAGTTATGAAGAGGCTGTGTAATCCAGCTAGTTTGAAAGGATGCTTTAGCATGAACAGTTAAACTTTTTTTTTTTTTTTTAATTTCTACTACTAATACACTCCCACCATCCTAGCTCTTGCCAAAGAGGAAATAAGAAAATCAAAAGGTAAGGTAATACAAAGAAAAGGTAAAACCAAGAAGAAAATAGAAAATGTTTTTATTTATATAGACACAGGATCATAACACTGAAATGTACCCATCCAGACATCAGATGTCCACCCTTTGGTTAGTTTTCCAGGTTCCTTTTACAGTTATAGGGATCTCCAGGGGGAAGTTAACTCCTCCTAAGTCAGGCATCTATTTCAGGATGGGATAATCTCCCTCTGTAGACGTCTATCTCTTTCCATCAGCTGTAAAGAGGATTTTAAGTACAAGCCATGACTATCCAGTTAAGTTTTCTGTTGCTGAAGTTCAACATGATGACAGTCCCACTTTGCATGTCTGCAGACATCTGTCCATAATGCAAAGCCATGTCAGCAGTGACATACATGACAGCATGTTGCCCAAAGCTGACAAACAGCACTGGAAGGAATGAAAGAGGAAGCACTAAGCTCGGTGTACTTCTAGTCTTACATGTGACCTTGAGAAGAAACTCAAAGTGAAGTAAACCTGTGCACGGCTGAAGTACCTATCTTACAGAGAACGCTTCTTATTATGAGTTACCAAAACCTCGCACAGCCTGGAAAACATTTTGTCTAGCTGGAAGGTGTGTGTCAAGTAAAGAATGCAGTAGGATTGTTATCCCAGAAAAGCTCCAAGGAAAGGGAAGGCCTGCAGCTTTGAATGGCAGCCCAAGTGCCTTGAAAATAAGGGCAGGCAGAAAACACATCCCAGCATTCATTAAAGACAAGCAAAATACTCAGAGAAAGGATGGCTGCAATGCTAGACAGCTTTGGGGGCAGATAGTTGCCAACTCCTCCACCCAGCTAAAATCATGAACGAGTTTAGAAATATCTGTATTCTTAAATACAAATCACAATTACATTTTACTGTTACACTTCTCTTTTTATGACTCCATTTCTAAGTTAATGTGAAGGAAGTTTAAACCTATGCCTTTGTTTTCTTTCTTACTTTTCAAGCAATTGCAAACAATTCTGGGGAGCAGAATACTGTTTTTGCTCTGGAAACAAACAATCCCAATAAAGCTGTTGCAAAAAAGCCCTCTGAGCATCAGCAATCCAGAACAAATCTGGGATTTTCCCAACCAAGCTGCAAGTGTCAGACCACTGCCTGCCTGCAGAAAGAGCCGCTTTCCCCAGCAGAAGTGATGCCCTCACTAGCAAGTGGCAGGTAGCCAAGGGACCAGTCGCAACTGTCTTAATCCCAGGTTATCATAGAGAACCATTTCTGCAGCCATCAAATAATTTCCAATGGACTGACTTTCTTTCAAGGCTGAAATGAAATCCTGTTTTACTGATAGAAAAGAAACAGCCCTTGGGCTGCACTGGGTAGCCCACACAGTGTAATTCTTAGAGCATCATGAGGTAGCTGAGGATAGTTACAAACTGGATCTTGAGCTTGTGATTGCCCCTCAAAGGAGAAAGCATAAAAAGAAAAGAAAGAAGGCTAGCATTAATCCACAACTAGATTAGAAGCTTGTTTCTTCATTCATTCTCATTACTTCCCCTGTATGCAGTTATTTCTAATTCACATTAGTTTTGTTTAATTTGGGGTTCAAAGAACTCTAGAATCATTTAGGTTAGAAAAGGCCTTTAAGATCATGAAGTCCAATCGTTAAGCCAGTACTGCCAAGCCCATCACTCAACCATGTCCCTAAGCACCACATCTACGTGTTTTGTAAACACCTCCAGGGATGGTGATTTCACCACCTCCCTGGGCAGCCTGTCCCAATGTCCAGCCACCCTTTCCGTAAAGAAATTTTTCCTAATATCCAGTCTAAACCTCCCGTGGTGCAACCTGAGCCCATTTCCTCTTGTCTATCCAAGAAGAGAGTCAAGTTATTTTGATTTATAGCTAGCTTAAGTTTTCACCCCTCTATAGTCACTTGTGATTACAGCGAAGTTACATGTGACTCGGCTTTGAAGTTAGCTGTTACAGGTGCATGAGAACATTCTAGACAGAGACATGAAGTTTAATGCAGGCTGTCTTTAGCTGCTTCTTCAGTATACATGGAATTTTAGCTTGCCAGTTCTCCTGAATGAGGATGGATTAGTTCGGAAGAGAGAAACACCGGATTCCAGAAAACATCAAATAACAGGTATGGTTGACCAGAGGGTCCCATTTGTGTTGTTCTGTAACACAAAACTAAGGCTAGGCAAATAAAAAAGCAACTTATTTTAAACAAAGAAATGTTAATACTTTATATTTCATTAAATGTACTGTTGTATTCCCACAGCTAATTGAGTAATAAACATCCTGGGAGGATTAGGTGTTTTCATAAACAGTGCTTGCAGGAACCTTGGCCAGGATAATACTGTAAGGCAGTTAATCCTCACACTCTGGGAATCAACATCCAGGGGCAGAATCGAAGAGAAATATAGCACACACATGTAAAATCCATGAGCATATGCCCTGGGCAGGTAACAGTGTCCTCTGAAACCTCCTGCCCATTTCATGGCCTCAGCTCCTGTCGGTTAAGCCTGTCAATCAAGCAAACCTTGCAAGGCACGTGCCCCCCATTCTCCCAGGGGAGAGCTTCACCCTCTTTGCACGTTGAAAATCTTCTGGAAATGAGAAGGGCGCACCCTGTTCAAAGGGGCCAGGGATGTTACAGGGCCCCTAGCATTTGTGGGACTCAGAAAAGCGATTCCATTTGTGTGGGTTTGTATCACTGGACAAGGTTTGTATTCAGCTGTCGTTACAACAAATAGAAGGTGGAAGAACTGAAGCAGTAGTGGGGACTTGTGGAAAGTTAAGACACCTGCACAAGGAAGGAGAAAGACAGTGTAATGTGACCTAATGGCAAGAGAGGGGAGAAAAAAAACCAACAACCAAAAACAAAAGATGCAAGCCGAGACAGAAAAGGTTAAGTCAGAGCCCTGGCAGTCTAACAACATTACTGTGAATTCTTTGGGGGGAGACAGCTGCCACTGACAGCACATAAATGCTCCACAGTAGCGCAGCTTCAGAAAGCACAGCAGAGGTCATTCACAACTGCTCCACGTCTCAGAAAGCCTTTTTTAATTTAGAAGGAAAAAATACAGAGTTTGACGTGAATGGCTTGGCTTTGATTTGTTTTCCAGGTCTGCAGATAAAGATGACACAGTAAAGCTGGAAATCACATGTGAGCTCATCTTTTTTTTACAGGTGCCTTGAACAGCACAGCAAGCATCACAGTCTTAGCGAGAGGACCATATAGGTGTGCCACTCAAGGTATATTTTAATAAGCTTTGCACTCCTGGGCAGGAAAATAATTAGGCTCACTTGGCTTTCCTTTTTTAAAGAGAAAGAAATTCCATATGATTTAGCAACCATGTGATTTTAGCCTGGTACAGAAGAAGCAATGAATAAACCCTTCTCATGGGATGCCAACACAGGGTGTGAGATCTCAGCATAAGTGGTCAAAGCCAAAGATCAGTTTAATGAACACCCTTGACAACTAATGAATATCTTTCACTCGTTCAAGAAGGACTTCAAAGTGGCAGCACTGTCACAGAAGGAACAGCAGTCTCAGAAATAAGTTGTTAGTGAGTACACCTAGGGAAAAAGGATATTCTGCTGAAGCAAGTACCGCATCCCATTGAAAGCTTTGGATACATATCTACGCTTGGCACTTCAGAATGCAATGCCATACGGATAAACGTCAATAAAGCACATTGCAAGGGCATTGAAAAGTCTTGCCATATTAAGAAATAGCATCATTTATAATAAAAAGCTCTGACTGACATAATTTTTTACTCCTGTGGCAGTGGTTGAAGATGCTAGCGTCCCCAGCTTTCCTCTTCCACCAGCTAGAGGTTATTGCCCCTACAGCAAGGGCAGCAAAGACGACTGTGTGTCCATTCCTCCCCAACTCCATCTGAGGAACCAGCACACAGTGTAACCTGCTCATCTTAAGGGGCTGGCACTGCAGCACAGGCTGTGACCCGAAGCAGCTCTGGCAGAAGTGGGTGTCCTGATGAGACTGCTCTGCCAGGAGGCAGCTTAAAGGGGTGATCAGACATGCGAATGATGACCTACTAAATGGCAAAATTCAGTAAGGAAAGTCTTTGAGTCCTGAACATTGAAGCTTTGCTGTCTCTTTGATTCTGCCACTGAAGTTGTCCACTTGTGTCATCTTTTGACTTTGCCAGTTTGAACCCCTGCTACCTCTGAAGACAGCTGCAGTATATCCTCATAACAACCATGTTAATATGGGGTCACGTGACCCAATTCGTCTGAGATAATATTCCCTGTTTCTCAATAAGTAATGTAACAAGTTAATACGAAGAACGTTTTCCACTGCTTAAACTGAGTTAATTTAGATCTAGTTTGGACACTGCTTCACTGTGTCCAGACCTACCTGTCTTTTCTTGACAGAAAAAAGTCCAAACCACCTACGGTCTCTGTGGATGAGAACAGCTTGTACATGTTAACAAGATATACAAAGCACAGCCACGGAATGCAGATGGGAAGGATTCTCTTTAATCAGTGCACACAGTTTTGCATATAAGAAGGGGCCATTGTTGAGGCAATAGTCTTACTGAGATCACTTGACTGTTCGACAGCCTTTTTTAAAATATCTGATTTAGGGGTGTCCTGATGCAATGACAACTTCATTAATTATACCCTGCTTCTGTGTGTGTTTTTTGCTTGCTTCATGGCCACGTTGAGAGTGTCTGTAGTTGCCATCCCAAACTACTGCTGGTTTAGCTATGCATTATTAAACAATAACTCAGTGCTAACCTGCAAGTAGCTGTGTACCTGTGATGGAAATAACAATCCTTAGGTGCAGTTTTTAAGGTGTTTCAGAAAAATGCATGCCTGTCCTTACTGTTGGCATGCATGCACAGTGCTCCAGCAGGTGCCGCAAGGTCTATCACAGACACTGAAGCCTTTGGTCAAGTGGATCTGAAACCCACCCATTTTTCTTGCTACAGAATGAAGAATCGCAGCTCTACCCAGTGAGGTTTGGCTGAAGGGATTGCTTTAGACAAGCCCCTCTACCTGGCACTGTGTCAAAGGCATCAACTGAAATACAAGTTTCCCCAAATTACACCCAAGTAGGAAAGGAAATTCTGTGTCTAAGAACCAGCAGTGGCTGAATTCCTGCATACAGCCTGATGCCAAAGAAGGTCAATCAAGTTCAAATTGGCTTCCTGACACTGCCATGTGGGTTACAGCCCAAACGCCACTGCTCTGTGCAAATGAAAATCATGCCAGATGCATTAAAATAGAGCAGCAACGGCACCTGGAACAACATGATCCTTTTAAATGAACAGTCCCTGCAAGCAGTGATCAGAAAAAATACAGTCCCACTACAGACACCATACCAAAGTTATAGGACAATCCACATTTAACCTCTCCATATGTACAATTTCCACTAACAAGCACTTATAAGCACACACTTCTTCAGTGATGTGAATTTTCTGTTATGGCACTGCTCGGCATTTTCAGGAGGAACAGCCATTTTCACCAACACCACCTCCTTTCTATTATTCTGTAGCTTTTAGAACTGGCCATCACATTTTCCAACATGAAGGTTTTCAATAAAGCAAATTTGCTGCTAGGAACAGTGAGTATAACCATTCATGGTCACTGATGTCTGACAACTTTGAAGTAAAATTCATATTATGATTTTTACTATCATTTTTATACGTGCATCTCAAAAAAGTCAGAAAGTTCTATTTTCAAGACCCCACAATTTCATGCAAGTAAAATTGAAAAATTAATCTATGAATGATAAAAATAATTACACAATTTATTAATTCAGTATTACTTTTGCAAAATGAAAACCAGCCCTCCCCTTTTTCAGAAAGTACTATATTTTTTTTATTTTAAAAGGTCTTCCCAGGCAGCAAAAAGGAGGAGCAATGACAAGGGTCTGGACTGATTTTTTTTTTTTTTTAAAAAAAAAGTCTTTGCCTTCTATGAATGAATTTGCACAAGACTGCTGGATTGTTCCCTGACTTGCAACATGATGAAGTTATGATTCAGCACTAATCTAAACCTTTATATAGTTCTATAGTAACAGGTATCAGTCATATAAATAAACATACTGATAGAAAGAGAGGATTTCTGGCTCAGAGTGATGTAACTAACAAGTGGATTTCTGATTTCTAGGTAAAGTACATAGGTGTTTTGAGTTAATAATTCACTAATTCTCCCCCACATCCTTAGTCTGAATTTATAGACCATTGCAGGTGGGTGGGCTCCTGAGCTGAAGAGCTCTCAGATGCCAAGGCAATACATGTGACAGGTGCTGCAAATACAACTTATCAGATGGAGCTTATCTGTACCCATGGATAATAGTAGTCACTCCTCTTCTCCTAAATGTCCTATTGGAGGAAATGGGGTCTGACACCGCCTAACCACTGCCACCTTTCATTGCCACCACAGAAGCTGCCGCTCAGCTTCAGAAGGACAAAAAAAGCCAGGGAAGAACAGCTAACAGGAAAAAAAAAAGGTTAAAAAAAATAAAATCCCCAAATCCTCCCGACCTTCAGCTACTGCTGTCATTAAAAAAGGTTTGACTAGAGGAAAAACAGTCAGTAAATTCAGAGTGACCAAACCTGACAGAAGCAGAGGGACAGCCAGCCTTTGCCATTACCTCTCTCTGCCTCCAGAATGATCTTTCGTATTGTAAACTGTTATTTACATCCTCTGCCCTGTTCAATCTCCAGCTCTGTCAGGGAAGGTGATGACATTGCCCTCCTTTCAACTTATTTCTCCCCTCCCAGCAGAATCCCTGATGCCATTTAACTTTCTAACTCTTTGGCTGCCTTTGTTGCCTAGTATCCACTGCTTCAGTGGTACTCAGGAGAGCATAAATCCCTGCCAGGAATCGCAGCAGAAGAGCTTCCGACGTCCCACCAAAGTAAATCTGGCCTTGTGGAAGTGCGAGGGCAATTCGGGCTCAGAATGTGATCCAGGGACCTAGCTGGAACGGTACAACAAACCGCCATAAAAAGAGCAAGGCACAGACCGCAGGGCTGCAACTCCAGTTGCTATGGCATTTCCTGCAGCCAAAGCGAACATGGCAGATCCTGGTCCTCAACACTGCACAGCCAGGCTCTTGTCCTCCTCTCCAGTTCTTGCCAGCTTCCTCCCTCCCCTCCCTCCAGGAATCACATGGAGCAGAAGCTAGTACCATTCCCATGGCTTCAGTTAAGAAAGGGCAAAATGACTTGCAAGCATCAGATATTAGCTGAGAGGCAGCCAGAGAGACACCAAGGCTTTTCACAGCAGATTGTAAGTGGTTCTTACTTCTTGCCAGGGCAACAAATGTTATAGCCAAGCAAGCAGAAATTTCTCTGCTGTGCTTGAGCCCATAAACAGAAGGACAACATGTAATGAGCCATCTGAGCACCAAAAAAATTATTTATCTTCAGGCAACCAGCAATACCTCACAATTAGTCAGATGTGGGGGTGTGGAAGAAGTCCTCTACAGGAGAGGCTCTCACTGCAGTAGCTCTTTCTGAGGCATATACGGACACACAACCCTCCTTCTTCCTCCCATCTACCTATCCTTTCCACCCTGGCACTCTTCTTTATGTCTAGCACCTGGAAATCCTGCCCAAGGTCTGATCCCCAGCACCTGCACAGGGCTCCATCAACGAGCCGGGCCAGCTGCCCTTCTAGCTCTGGAGGAAACCTGTAAGCCCTGCTGCACAGATCCTCCTCCAGCACTGTTACAGCTGGGGGCTTGCAGGGACTCCAGAGGAGCAGGCTGTATATTCTGACCGGCCTAGCATATCTACATTTCTAAATTTCATTCTCTCAGATTGCTCGGTCTCAAGATGAGACAAGCGGGTGACAGCAGTCGTCACCTGAACAACCATTGCTTGCAAGCTGAAGAGCCGCTTCAGTTCATTACACAAGTCTAAAGCGTGACAGAGTGGATGGCAATGCATTAGGCAGGAGAAGACAACTGAAGCAGTATATGTAAACTGGGAGACATACACGGGACTAACACAAGTGGAGGAGTTGCATGTATCAGGTATATGGAATCAGACTTGGCTTGCTTTTCTATGTATACCTCTAATGAGGTTACATCTATAACGAAGAAACAAACCTGGGCACTAGAGACCCACATGCCATAAGTGTTAATACACACAGCACTGCTCCAGCAGAGAACAACAGGATTAACTGCTGCCTAAATGTAATCAATTGGGAGCCAAGATAATTATGCTGAAGATTTGGACCCTAAACATATTTGCAAGTCTTGAGCCTGCTCTGTGGAGGAAGAGGAGATTATGTCAATATACCCACAGCAAAGAGTAATAAAAAAAACCAGAGCCAAGGGAATATTGATCCTACCAAAAAATGCTTCTATAGCACAGGTATCATCACTTCTTTTTCTATTTCTATCTCATTTCTTTTTTGACGTCCATCACCATCTCACCACAACAAGCATATATTTAGGAAAATGAATAGTCACACTTGTTAAAACAGCCAGAATGCTGAAATAAGGAGAGAAGCGACATGACCCTCAGTCCCAAACAATATTCCTTTATTACAGGTATTCCTTTCTGTATTCTTCTCAAAGAGAAAACAAAATAAGGTGTGACCTCTTGATTACCAATTTTTAAGTCTTTTTTCTTATGATCCTGAGGAAACAAAACAATTGGAATCCATTCCTATTCACTCATAAGACAGGCCTCCTACTTAGATTTAAGTCATAGCCATTCAAAGCATCCGCTTCTGGTTTTACCATGGCACAGAGTGAATTTTCTGCTCTATGCTATACACACCTGTGGGATCAAAGTGGAACTACAGGGTCATAGTCCCACTAGGAAAGAACAAGGCCAAAGACCAGGCAGGAGGGAAATGGAATAAAACACCCGAGGGAATTTACCAGCATTGCCCATACTGCCAGAACAGTGCCTGTAATTTTGGCTGGGACACAGACCAAGGAGCAGCGTATCCTTATTTTACTACACCAGGAAAGTCAAGAACCATTTAGCGAGGACGTTTGTGACAGCTGCTGAGTGAATCGAGTAGGGCTTAGAAAACAGTAGCTCCTGGTTCAGGACCTGTATTCAGCCTGCTACAGCCTCCTGGTTTTCTAGCTAAAATGCTGCAACCCCCAAGCAGCTCAGCAGCTCCCCTCCTCGTGCAAAGTGCCTGTGTTCACTTGCTGTGGCCTGCCCCATTCATCTTCTTGCCATCAAACCTGCTCTCACCTCTCGCTTCCTGCTGTGTCAGTACATTAAGTTCTTCTAACAGGAGAAAAATATATTAAAGGAATAATAATACACTGATAACAATAGTCTAAGAAATACATATTTCTTCCTCCGTATTTCCCCTCATTCGATTAGTCTCCCAGCAAGAGCAGCATTAATCACTGGGGCAACAGATAAAAGATAAAGACCAATTTGAATTTTGCTGTGTGCTGCTGAGTGTGTATGTGTGTGCTCAGGCAGCAGGGAGGGAGGCAGCAGGACAATCTGTCATTTGGTATATTTATGCTGCTGGAGTCAGTCAAGACTGGTTCTCCATTATTACCACAGATTAAAATCATTCATGTCCTTATACTTTCATTGGAGGTCATCTTTCAGGAAAGAAAGGAGGAAAAAAAAAAAAAAAAAGGACATTATGACCAAGTTAGATCCAAGCTATTTGTGCAAATCTCTGTGTATGGCTTGGGCACTGAGGCTATTACTTAGAAGAGCACAACATATAGTAGTTTTTTCTCCCTACCTGACCTGACTCTTTTTACACTAAGAATGAGTTTTCCTGCTTTGAAACAGTCACTGGAAAAGAGCTGTCGCAAGTGAGAGGAAGAGGTGATTTTTAGATGATAGTACAAGTGTGTGACAGTCCAGCCCCGCCTGGCTTTGAACTGCTGTGGAAGAAGCCATGGGTCCTCAGATCTCAGTATCAGCAGGTACACTGAACCAAGTCCCTGCCAGCTTGGAAAAAAAAAAATAAAAAAAAAATTCCTTTTATCCCTGGGAAGATAGACTATAGAACAAAGCAGAGATTAAAAAGTAGAAGAGTGGTTACTAAGCCATATGGGTACGAGTCTCTTGCTTTTCTCTCCTTTGCCTCTCCAAAAGAGAGTTGCTAGAACCACCAGCCCACCACCTCTAGCCATGTCACTCTCCATATTTCAATCTTGCTGTTTCCTTCCCGTATCTCTATAAGTCATCCTCTGGATCTTGGTTCCTTGTCAGTAGTCATCCCTTCTCTACCCGTGTTCGTAGATTTAGCCATCAGAGCATTCTCAACGCTTCTACTCTCTGGTTGATGACTCCTAATAAACTACTGGTATTCTCTGGAAGTGTCCTTACCCATAAATCGATTTCCTTAGCACACCCAATCTGAGACACAGCAAAATGGGCAACACAGCACCAGCGGAAAACTTTCAAAGCAGTTACTAGGGAAGACAGTCCATTCACGAGTCATTTTAACTGTGAAAAGCCAACAGGACCAAATTTCCTCCAGATATGTAATATAAGAAAGAAGGGGATCATTTGCATCCCATGCAATACCAAGAGAACTGAAATCCAATTCCTCGCCCCTTTGGCTTTATTTTTGTATTGAAAATTTGTGGAAACAAATTCTTGTCTTTCAGAATACAATAGAACAGAATTTTGCAATCAAAATTAACAACATCCCGCCTACTCATATGCCTTCTCAGGGAGGAGAGAAAGGATTGGCGGTTGCATAGCCTGTCTTGCTAATCGCTACTTTTAAGAGGTGTACTGTGACAGACATATCTTGCAAATCAGTGACGACTCATCCCACAGACGAAAAAGAAACTAGCAGAAATCCTTCTGTTTCTGCTAGTTAACACCACCATCATTCTACAGAAAACCCAAGGCATTAATTAGATGGTTTCAGAAAGCGGGTCTGTCACAACAGCATGGATGTGTTTCTAATTTCTGCACATTCATTCAGATATGAGCTAGGAAAGATAAGACGTACATTCCAAACTCTCAGCCAGCCTTGTAAAAATCTCAAATAAATAATATGCAACTATATGCTCTGGAATTATTTTGGCAATGACTGCAGCTTCTAGGCATTTCCCTGAAGTATATAAATAGCCAGCAGAGCAGATATGCTATAACAAAACGTGAGCTAATCCTCCAACTATATTTGAGCTATAACCATTGATTCTACTCCATTTATTTCTAAGCAGTTGCTTTTGCAGTATTGGATCTCTTCATCATATATTGTTGCAGCAAAACTGCCCTAGAACACACTCGTCCTATTCTTTCATTTGGCTTGTGATCAAATGTATGGTCAACTATGGTAGCTTCAGTTCCTGAGTACTCCATTAATCAGATTTTGAAAATAATCTTCCACGTGACTTTCAAGAATCCTTTTTGGCAGGGCAAATGACATGTTTTAATACACAAAGGGATATTGTGCCCTGAAGAAAAAAAAAAAGTACATACTGATGTTATTAAGGGCACTTTCCAAGAAATGTATGCCTCCTTGCCTGCAGAAGGTAGGTATCAGTTTACTACAGTTGTTATTACATGTCATGGTTTAACCCCAGCCAGCAACCAAGTGCCACGCAGACGCTCGCTCACTCCGCACACCCACCCCAGCGGGATGGGGAGGGGAACTGGGAAAAAGGTAAAACTTGTGGGTTAAGATAAGAATAATTTAATAATTGAAATAAAATAAAAATACATAATAATAATAACAACAAAAATTGCAATGAAAAGGGGGGAGAGAGAGAGAGAAAGGAATAAAAGCCAAAAGAATAAAAAAACAAGTGATGCCCAAGGCAGTTGCTCACCCCCTGCTGACCAATGCCCAGCCAGTCCCTGAGCAGCGACCAGCAGCTCCCAGCCAACTCCCCCCAGTTTCTATACTGGGCACGATGCTCTGTGGTATGGGATATCACTTTGGCCAGTTCAGGTTAGCTGTCCTGGCTCTGTCTCATCCCAATTTCTTGTGCACTTGCCCACGGGCCGAGCATGGGGAACTGGAAAGTCCTTGACTCTAGGGTAAGCACTACTTCCCAATAACAAAACCATCAATGTGTTATTATTCTCTTACTAAATCCAAAATACAGCACTTTACCAGCTACTAGGAAGAAAATTAACTCTATCCCAGCTGAAATCAGGATGTTACAGCTTCTTATCCTTTTGTTACACAAAAGGGTTTGCTTTAAGGACACCTCAAATCAAGCAAATATTTCAGTAATTTCTTGATCAAGATAAAAAAAATCATAAACATGCGCTGAATTTCTAGAAAAGTGCTAAACCCCCCCCACCCCCCACCCCCCACACTTCATATGCTGGGCCAAATCTTCACTTCCAAAATTCACAGTAGAACAGAACTGGGTACGTGTTTCAAAAACATCAGCTGAGATTTTGCTGCAAATCCTGAATGACTGTTCTGATTAAAGGCAATGTAAACTCAACCCTTATAGAAATGGATCTGCTAACTCGGGCCTTCTGTAAACTGTTAGATGGAAGAAATAAAAAGATGATGTGTGTCCCAGCAGAACACACAGAGGAGTGGCTGAAGTGACTACTTGACAATGCTATTATTTAAAAACAGGTTATGCAAAGAATGAGAGTGTAAGCTATATTTTGAGAAATCATACTATGCATCAACTTGAGGCAAACTTGTGTTTGCCACACACATTCAATCAAATCCCTCCCCTGGAGTCACAAAAGAGTAGTCTCCATTTGGAGCTGACAATGGTTACTAAGTTAAATGTTCAAATATCGCTGGTGATAATGTCAACAAATGACAGCATACACCAGCATATGCATGAGCTGTTTTACAAATACAATGTTCTTTATTACTGTAATTGTGCTTAGCAGAAATACAAGGCTGAGCTTATTTCCATCATCAGTATTTGTCAGCACTTGGGAGCGTAGGCTGGAAAAATAATACTACAGTAAAATCACATTCTCTTTTAGGATGGCTACTGAGCTTCTGGTTCACTGCGGCACTTCCAGAAGAGCAGCACACCTGTCTTCTGCAGATAGCGAATGAAATAATGAAAATATAGCATTATACTTTAGATTACATGAGCTTCATAGGTCATTTGAGTATCCTGAACACTACATCAATAAATATTATTCAAACACACCACCCCACTCTCTCATTTAATAAGAAGTTAAAACTTGGAGAATGTTTTGATCTCTTTCCCATACAGAACATTATCCCATCACATACACATTTCTGGCTAGGTAGCTACTACATTACACACACAAGATTCTGTATTTTAATGTTCACTACACCTATTTCTGTACTACACACTCGTGAAGTATTTAGGGGTCATTTGGTATTATTGAATTAATCACTCTGTAACCTACATGAACAATAGTTTGCATAAAAATTTTCTATCCCACATTCAGATTCCTGCTTCCAAACTCTGCTTTCTTTCTCTGCCCAAGCCCCATTACTGTATAATCATCACAGAAGAAATGTGACTTTGAATAAGTAAATGCCATTTTATGATTCCACTGCAGCAATGCAACTTTACCATCTCACTCAACAGGACTGTAGTGCAGTAGAAAGGGTCCCACTCTGAAAGATGGTACAGGTTGGGGGCTTTAGTCTCTTTAAGAAAAAATAGTTAAGGAAGAAGCAGAAAAAGAGAGATGAGAGCGAGACTGCGTTATTTGCAGCGGTACCAATGGGCCAATGAAGTCAGTCTTTAAAGGAGAGACTCATCAAAAGCTCTTTTTTCATTAGAGCTTTGCAGTCTTGGGATGAAATTGTCACTAGTGACTTATAAGAAGCAAAAACTAAATTAAAGGCCAATTTCTTTCCCCCCCAAATTATTATCTATGACTCTAAAAGAAAGTACCTAGGCAAGACCATGGGTGAGCCAATTTTATTTGTCTTAGCTGACAGTGAAAGTCTAATTAGACTGACAAATCTTCTGTGTTATTTTCTTTTGTGATATACACTGTAAGAAAGGATTTAGCCTGGAGCTGCACGTTATGGAAAGACATTAATCAAGATTATTGGACCCTCAATAGAAAACACAGTTAGAAGGCTGGAAAGCCTAATGGTTAAAATAAAAGGTTGAGAACTTTATTCTGAGCCACACCAGTGGGTAGACTCTCTATACAGATAACAGGCAGATGCCCTTTTCTATTCTTTAGAGAGAACATTCTGCATATTGTATTTTAAACATTGTCATTCTATGGCTCTGAGATCATAGCTGAAAACTTCCACAAGGAATTTATTCTCATCACCTCCAAGCTACAGCTTGAACAGTTTGGCAAGTGCCATTATTGTCATCTCAAGAAGCTGAGGCATGCACTGGATATGTAACAGGGCACACAGTTTCTGGTTCCTCATGCAGAGCATAACCAGAAGTCCATCTGTCCTCCCAGAATGCTTTGATCTCTTTTTCACAGCAAAATGTCTATGATAGTGGTGTTGGGATGCCAGCCACCCACGCCACAGACAGACATACCAGGGGCCTGTCCTCGGGCCCCCAGAAGCTTATCTGGAGCAGTTCTCCTTAAGGACCCACACAACAGCTAGAATCATATCTTGGATTTGCTGAACTCAACGTGTTTTGAATGGAAGACTCTTGTAACACCATGCATGCTCTTCTAAGCTAGCTTTACTTAGTAATGAACTTAAAAGATATCTTTACACAAATCATTTGGAAACTGAATGACCTAGCTGTGAACTGGACAGAATGCACTACACGAGAGCATATGGAGAGTCTCCCAAAAAGCTTTGAGCAGTGACTCACTAAATTTTGAGCACATAAGCAGCTGACAAGGAAGCAGAAGCCAAGAGAATGAGTGTCATGTTAACTTGTTTTCACAGAAGTCTCCCAAACCCAGGAAACCCCTGAACTACTTCACTAATAATTGAAGCTGTTCTTTAAATCAGGAAATAGGGGCACGTGGGATTGCAGGACTTTAACAATTACTAACAAAGTAACCCTGCAAGAAATGTGGAAGCCTTGCAAGAATAAGATATGGCAGAGTACGGTGACCCTCCTCTAACAGCAGCCTATACAACATGGTTTCTGGTGTCCCACACCAGAAAGCTAGCGGCTTGTCTTCGAGGCCTTTGTAGGGCAGCATGGCAAAGCAGAAGTCCCAGAGAGGATGCTGTTATCACAGAAGAGTCTGGTCTGTCAGGTCCCTGAGACCGGGAGCAGGAATTTAGTACAACACATGTCCCTTCTGAACAGACCGTACTTAAATCCAGAACAAAACCATGCATGAGGAAGGCACATGAGTGGTTCTACTCAGGGGCAGCAGAGCACAAGCCCCGTTTGCGACTCACTGAAACAAACATGATGTGAAACTCCTTTTTCTCCCTTATTTTCAGTTAACAGAAGAAGGTCAGCTCTTGTTCTTCCTTCAAGGCCTCTCTGAAGGCTATCTGAACCACAGAAACCTTCCTACCAGTACAGCATACAGTGGCACATCTCCACTGTTTCTCACTCCAGTCCTGCCTATCCTTCACTGATCTGACTTTCACTGCCTTGCAGAAACGCTATTATAAATTTTAAAACAAAATGAAGTTACAGACATTTTAAATGCTAATATCATTGCCACCGGCTATTTCCAGTAATATTTTTCTCTCAATTCCCTTTGTCTTGGTCATTTGTACAAGACTATATCTCATGTTTGGGATCTTCACAGATTGAAAAGCATGTCATTGGTCTGTGCATATACTGTGTATTTTTTAAAGCACTTCATTTTACCAGCTATTTTAATCTAACTGTGCTCTAAAATACTTCTGGCAGTACTCAGACTATCTAACTGCAGGAGGTATCATGGTGTATGTTACAAATAATTGAACTCTTTGAAGTTATCATGATCTTCTGTACTTCCTTAACAAGTGATGTGTAAATCTAAATCCTAGTGAAATTCCCCTGGATTTTGTATCACTTTGGGATTACGGACTTGATATTCTGCACAAGCTTTATATGCATTTCAAAAAGGAGAAGTTTTAGTTACTTACATATGAAAATGAGTAATAAAAATACCACAGATACTTCTAATACAGTAGTAATAATAATTCTTTATTCCAATACTTGCTATTTTGCATTAGATGCTTTGCTTTTACTTGTATCATGCCTGGTATTACTACAGTGGGCCAAAACCCTTCTGTGCGAAACAGTACATGCATGCAGACTGAACAGCGCATTTTGAACCCAAGGACTACACAGTCTAAGCATAAAACAAGGTATCACACATGGATCCAAAAAAATGGACAATAGAACAAAAAAATGTGACAACATTGATCAGCTTGATAAACAGCTGCCTTAGACCATCGCCAGCCTCACCTCTGACAACTTTTTGGCATGCATCATGACGAACAGAGACTTTAAATGGGATCGGAAAAATAACCTGCTGTTGCTTGGTGGATGGTACCAGGAAGCAGACGGATTGTTGTGATCAAACTAAGTGAGCGAAAAAATGCTTGGATTGTGCTGTTCAGAATGAGGAGAGAAGAGACTAAACCGTGAACTGCCTTGAAAGGGAAGAAAAATTGTTTATTTCTGAGCAGAAAAGAGAAGAGGAAGCTGGAGCAAGGTAATAACTAACTGTATTTGTACCGCTCATAGCCTCAGGTAGCTATATTTTACGTTCCCCAAAGAACAAACTTGTTCTATTAGATTTTTCCACCACTTAGATCTAAAATTGTAAGCAGGCTTGACAATGGTGATGTTGAACACAAGCAAGATAAAATAACCATTAGGCATCTGAAAACCACAGCTGGAGATACTGCCCAAACAGAAAAAGACAATTTCTTCTCACTTTCATCGCACAAATAACGCAACTTAAGCTGACAGAATCAAATTCTATCAAGAGTAAGGAAGAAAGGCAAGCCATCTGTGCTGCGACAGCAATAAAATGGCCTGATATTGAAATGCAGAAAGTTGTAATGGAGGTACATATTGACCTTTATCTTTCCTTCAGTGGGTAGCATGAAGTGTCAAAGAGTTATTGCTTTAATATCAGCTAAGATGAGGCCATTTGTTGTGGTGCATGTGTATCCAGGAAATCTCTGCTCTAACTATGTTTTTAGAAGCACTTTGACATTTTATTAAACCTTCTTGATGCTCTTTCAGCACACAGTGGTCTCTAAAGGCTGGCTGAACTGCCATGTAGGCTAGGCAGAAAGCTTTCTGGACGAGTTCCTCTTCAAGTAAGCCAGGGTCATTTCCAGCTTGATCCAGCCCACAAAGGTCCACTGCTACACTCCATTACACTGTTATAGCTAAACGCAGTTCTGCTGCCTTTATAAAGTATAGAAAATCTCCAATAAACTAACAAGAGCAGGATCAGAGCCACAGATTTTATCCTTCTGGAGATGAAATCATACAGATTTCCTCTAAAATTACAGCTAGCTGGGGAGAAGGAACTGTAAGACTTTCAAAGTTTATTACAAACAATGACCAAACCTGGGTTAATTTCCCCTCATTTAGCTGAGGCTTTATAAATCACCTCTTGGGTGTTTGTAGCTAATAACTCAGTTAATCCCAGTCCTGCTGCCAACTGGATTTACAGAGTATCAAAGGGACCAATGTTAAACTTTAGCTTGGAATTAATTACTCTAATAGCTGTCAATTCGGCTGCAGCCAGAGGTACCTCACAGAATCACAGAATGGCTGTGGTTGGGAGGGACCTCTGGAGGTCACCTGGTCCAAACCCCCCCCCGTCTCTGGTCCTGTCACTGGGCACCACTGTCATCTTTACACCCTCTCTTCAGGTATTTGTATGCATCAATAAGATTCCCGCTGAGCCTTCTCTTCTCCAGGCTGAAGAGGCCCAGCTCTTTCAGCTTTTTCTCATGGGAGAGATGCTCCAGTTCCTTAACAATCTTAGAGGTGTCTTGCTGGACTCTCTCCATCTCTCCTTTGTACTGAGGAGCCCAGAACTGGACACAATACTCCAGGTGTGGCCTGACCTCCTACATAAGTAAGAGGGTGGTTTTTGTGTTTTCTCATCCTAAGTGACCAGGACTAGATAAAAAATAAAAGAGTATGGACACACATATATACACAAAACCAATCAATAACTGATTAAACCTTCTGAAGCAGTCAGAAAGCAGGCACGCAACTTGCATCATTAGAGATTTCAAAGTCCTTGATTTCATGAAGGTCTTCTGTCCCAAGCACCAGAATTTGTTTCAGAGAAGGAGATGAAATATTTTTTTTTCTCCAACTACACAATAATATACCTTTCTCTGGAGTTTTAATAAAGGGACATTCTGATCAATAAGCACTCGCCAGTGTCTCAGCCAATGTATGCTGCTGTCAATTCATATAGAATGAGATTCTGACGTAAAGATTTTAAAACAACTGTTTCATCCCAGTTGATAACTTGATAGTATGCCACTGAAATAAATAGTTTTCAAAATCTGATCCACTGCTCAGATTGCACAGACAAGAAGAGGCAATTTAAGGTGTTTATTTCTAATCAGTACCATATTCTGGCTATCACATGAGTAGTTCCAAACCCACTGCATTTTTAGGACTCAAAACACTACATTGGCACAATTAAGCCAGAACATCTGAAATGCATTTATTTTGTAGGAATGATTTTTACCAAAGATATTGGAACGGCTCTATGTTGGAATACCTACATTTTGCAAGAAACTGATCTTGATAGCGTTCCTTTAAAATTTCCTACAGGAAGGCTACAAAAGGAAAATGAAAAATGGCTCTACCTTGAAGTAATGCTCCATTGCTTTTCTCCCCATTATGAACTTCACCATTGCTGCAGTATATACTGTCATAAATAACCATACACCCATCCCCCATTAAGCTTTCTAACTCTCTTAGGAATATGTTTCCCCACATATGAAACTGTGGAAACAAAGTTAAAATCATGTTTGTGTTCACATTGGGGCAATCCTCCTTATATAAATGGGTTTGCACTAGAACTGAAGCAAAATCTGTCCCCGTTATCACACGCGTGTGCCATAATAATTCATCCAGCTGTTTGTTCACCAACACAGGAGGACAACATTTTGTGGTGGTTTACCCTGTACAACATCATTAAAAAAAAGTTACATGGAGCATGACTCAGGGAACACGGCTCCCATGAGCTTACAAGTAAGCAGCAAAACAAAAGACTGATCAAGAACCCAAGGAAATGCAAAAGACTAATTGCCTCACCTGGATACTGGGTGGTGAACGATTTTTTCGGGTTGTAGTGGTGGCCATCGTAGTTGTGGTTTCCATGACTGTAGTAGACATTTCTGGTGGCACGGAGGTTGTGGGCGTTGTTCCCAAGATGGAAGGGACTTCACCAACAAGTCGGACGCTTCCGTTGATTTTGATGTTGGGGTTGTTCTCTGCTGCCATATTCAGCACTTTCAAGCCGTTGTAGTAGAGACCGGAGAGCTGGCCTTGGAAGAGACGCCCTCTGTCCTTCCCTCCTATGGCTATTTGCGCCTGGGTGTTGAAGATCGTTAACTGTCGTCCTAGTGAAGGGGGTGAATAACATTATTGCCAGACATTTCCTTTGTTTTGCATCTTACATTGAGTCCTGGCCAGAAATGATGGACAACAAAGAGGTAGATTCATTCTTGGTAGCGTTTATGATGACTGTAGAAATACGGTACAGAAAAGTACTGCCTAAAGCTTATTCATAAGGAAGATTAACCTGAAAGCAAAAACAGCTAAAACTGAACCTCATATTTCAGCATCCACTCACACATCAAAGCTCTGGAGGAGCTTTGACTCAGTCAGAAATTTGAACCCACTCTTTTAGAGTTGGATCCATTGAAAACTACAAATAAGGCTCAATATGTGGCTATTTTACTACTATCAATTCAGATTGCAGTTCCTGTCAGGGTTTACCTCATAAGCAAACCTATTTTGACTGGTCAAAGGATGGGATTAACTCATAAAGCCACTTCTAATAATGCAAAGCTTTTAAGGGGTGGCTTAAGCGCAGTAAAACATTGGAAAAAATTGATGGTGATATAAAGATTGTGTGTGAATCTTAAGACAGGATCAGTCATGATCTTCCAGCTATGAATATTGTGTTGTGAAGGCTCACATATCTAAACCCAAGAAACACTAAATGCAAACATTTCTGATGTCTCTGAAAGAGCAAAGTTTTTGAAATAATGAGGATAACATAGTGCTTCAGATGATTAAGCCCCAGAATGCCTTACATGTGACTCCCCTCTTGCAGACAGTGAAATTCATATGTAGGCAGGTTGAGAGGTTTACTCAAGGTCACACCTTGAGTGTTAGGAGTGGTCCAATATCATATATAATGAAAAATATATTTATTAAAAATAAATCTAGCAACAATTGCCAATTCACCTCGTTTTGCAGGACACACAAATCACATTCAGCCTGGACTGTTCTATAAATACTGCTTATGTCCCAGGCTGCACTAGGTTGACTATGTTAAGAAATAAATTGCTTCACGCAGTGCAAAGGCAGTGCCTATAATTTCACTGTTACTCAGAAGATTAGAGGCACGCCACCTGGAATCTGTTCAATTAACCGACAACCAGACTGGGCAGAGCGCAGAAAGGTTATCAAGTCAATCATCATTCAAATATCTATGTAGTTTCCCATTTTTATGAAGTTTGAAACACATGTTCCCATCCCATTCCCGCTCCCCAGTTCTCACTCACCACTTTCTCTCTCTAGTCAACCCTGATGAGAGGTGCAAAATGCCACCACATAGCAAAGCACAGCCTATAACCCACTGCTCACTCCTTCACAGCCAGTGGTTAGAGTAGATCAAAATACAAGGGGGGGCTCACCAATTTTGGTGGTCGTCGTGACGGGTCTTGAAGTCAAGTGGTGATGCGGTGTTGCATCATCTTATGGTGACAGGATGGACCATGGGGAAGAGAACGGGGACAAGAGAAGAAATGTATCTGAAAGGAGTTCCTGTCCCCAAAGACGGCCCTAGCTAACTAAGCAAAAAGTGTATGGAGAGGTGTAACATATGGACATGTGGAGGTGGGCTGCACGTCCCTGGTGCTCCTCACCCACAGATGTATAAATGAAACACTAGGACTTGATCAGGGTTGGGTAACCGCATTGATGAAGAAATGAGAAATAAAAATGGAGGATATCCTTCCCCTGGAAAGTGTTGAAACACCTGATGCGATATTCTGCATCTCAAAAGGTTTTAAACTTACCAGGGGCAACGTATGTCTATTAAAACATCAACAAACATGCACTGAAGCCACACCTCCTCAGCATGTAAACAGAGCCTTTCCTCTCATCTAGGAGGAAAACTGGATCCAATAACAATATCTGTCAATATCGACAGCCCAGCTCCTGTCTGAGCTAGGTGGAATGGCACTGTACGCTGTAGAAGGACAAACTCTTGTCATATACTATGTCCTTAGTTTGCTTTTCCCCTCTGTCCTGTTGTGCTTTGGATTTTTTTTATGGATATGCTGTCAGCTCTTTACTACACCCCCTTCCCTTCTCTTCACACAGCCCCTCCCTCTCGTACTGTATTTATTTATGTGCTGTCCCTGCCCCTGCGTACCCAGACATTTCACTTGCTACTGTTCCTTCCTTCTCACCCTCACTCATGATGGAGTGCCAAAAGGCAGACGTGAAGAACAGGGCGTTATTCCACCAATACTGAGATGTTATCCCTGAAAATGGAGGGAAGGTACTGACTATTCAAAGCTTTCCATTTCCACTCCTTTCTCCCTTTAAATCAATACTGTATGTTTTTCATCTTTTACCAAAAGGAAAAAGGGTGGGCAATGATGAGGAAGGAGAATTTTTGCTGTCCCAGCTAGGAGTGCTCCCCAAGCCAGGATAGAAAACAGGTTCCCTCCCTTTTACTGGAGCATGACGACTTCCTTCAGGATGTCATCTATTCTAACCCAAGCTCACAGCACAGCATTAGACATCCCTGTCACATCTCTCACTTTACTTTCAAGAATGAGGAGTTAGTATATTAGGGCTGAAAAAGAGATCATGACTGTATTTCTAGGCCTTCATCTGTGTCTAATAATGCTGAAAGAGAGTGTACACCAAGGAGGTGGCCCCACCGCAGTAAAATAGGAGCACTGACTGCATGTTTTGGGGTCTGCCTTGCTTGTGAAGTGGTCTTCCAGACCAGGATTCATGCACTGCACTGTATGGTTAATGCTGGAGATAGCAGTGGTCCTAGGACTGTGTTTGCTTAAAGAACAATCACTTGTTGGAGTCACCTACAAACTGTCGCTCGCCATTCTTCATTTTACAATGGTGTACGCACGCATGAATAAAGACAACAGGGAAATGTATATGGAATGAAAGAAAACTGTTGAGAGAATATACCCTTAACTCTGCCGCTGTCGGTCTCTTCTGATCATTCTTTTGATCTATATATGGATGTGAAGCCCTTACTTCACCCAAGTAAAATCTATTTGGCCACTGAGTTTTACTGAGGAACTGTTTACATTAGTAAATTCTACCAGGTGTGTAAGGGTTGCGGACTTACAGGGGTTTTTTTCCATAGTGAATTCTTCCTCCTGCTATTTTAGTGTCATACTAAAGAAAAATGGTGAGCATATTTTAAGTTTTTGAGGTGTTTCGTAAATATTCTGTATAGTTCAAGCTCTCATTTCTTTGTTTGCTCTCTCATTGACTTCTTCATTTGGAATAATGAATACCAATTAAAAACAGAGAAATTTTACTGAAGTGCAACTTTTCTACAACAGTAGGAGAGATTTTGGGTCTGGTTTTGCAAATCCTAATTCACACTAATAGCTCTTGCTTCAACAGTGCAGTCACTTCCATCAATGAGACTTCACGTGTAAGTAAGAGAGATTTGAAGAATTAAGCAATTCCAGGATCAGTCCTTTTGATGAGATGCTTCTGGATCTGTATTAGGTCATCCAGTTGCAGAATAGGTAACATCTGTGCCTTAGCAGACACCATGTATTCTGCTAAGGAAATCTGCTGGTTTTATGACTATTTGTTGAACAATTTAGGATTAATACTTCTTTTACTCACATACATAATCTCAGTGAGGTTAATATGGCTTTGTTTTTCAAAATGTTAAATATTTTTCTAATTACTCATATAATCAAGATTTTAAATCTGGGCTCCTCTTGAAAATATTTTAAACTGTTCTATAAAATTCTAAAAAAACCCAAAACAAAACCACAAAAAAAAAATCCTAAACCCAGCAATGATGCTACTCCAGAAAGACGTTGGGTTATATTTCTTTTCCAAGAATGAACTATTTCATTGTTATGAATAATGGAACAGTGTTACCAAAGGAAGACCAAATCTATGGCATTCAAAAATGTCAACCAAAAAGTGTTTCATCTTAAATCACACAAGCCAAGAACTCATGTGGGCAAGACAGCTATTCTATGTGCTATCTTTTTGATGAATCTATCTATTCCTCCATCCATCAGTTCATCTTGTTCCATTTTGATAGCAAGCTACCCTTTCTCTCATCATCTTTATAAAGGCTTCTGACAGAAGGTTTCCGCGTTACATTAATTGTTGGATGGATGACCAGATGGATGAGCAGGTTGGTGAACAGCTAGGTCAATTATTTGTTCTTAGTATTTTTTTTCATGTGAGTGGTATCTAAGTTGCTGAAATTGTCTATCTAGTTTGGAATGAAGGAAAAAAGCTATTTTGTCTCAGGTGTTACACTGAACAATATCATTCCCTAACACAAAGTGTGAAGACTGAATTTCCTTTCATTTTAGTGAAAACATGGCCCTACCCTTCTAGCTCAAAAAAAGCTAGTGCTTTGGGAATGTCTGAATGCTCCAGTCTTGTCTTTTTTATACCCTATGCACATGTGATTGTCTTTTAACAAAGCATCAATATCCACGAAAGGTAGACTTCAGTTCAAAACTTCAGGATGACTTAAAAATGAAAGTGCCTTGGCATGCTTATAAGCTTAAACTTGGAGCAACAGTGACATAAAATGAAAAATCTGGTGGAAAACCAAAAAAGAAAACCCCAAAGACTAAAATCAAAACCACAAAAGAAAATGAAGGTGGGTTTCTCAAGCACATGAATGGCATCAAGGTATTAAACATGCATCTCTTTTAACAAAATCGAGGCAATCATTGTCTTTAGTGTTAAAGGGACTTTAGCAATACAAACTTACCAAAATTATCCTCTTTTTAGTGTTAAGCTTTATTTATTTATTTTAGTTTGGTCTTGTAAGTTAACAGGGCAACCCACTGAGACTCAATAAGCATTTTCTGTATACCTTTATCTTGAAATTTATTTACAATTTCACTGAATTAACTGTTCTATAAAACCCTGGTGGTCAAAAAAAATATTTGTTTTTGTTACACAAAAATTTTAGTCTTACTTTCACAAATACTTTAGCTTTAGTTACAAACATTACACTGTTGTAGACCGAACCTGAAAAGTGGGCAGCGCTGCCAGCTCTTATTGAAGTCAACAGGAACTGAGTGTGCACAACACTTTGCAGGATCAGATGCTTCACATAAAAATATTTTGACTGTGGTCAGCCACATCCTTTGTGTCCTTAACAAATTCATACGAACCAAATCAATTTGTTAATTCAGCTGAGGACAGAAGCTTGAAAAAGAACATAAATTATCTTTTTTCAAACCTACAAAACAATGGTTTTCCCTCTTAGAAAATTTGTTAACCACCATAGTCTATGTCAGCACAGAAAATGCAAGATCTGAGTTCAAAGGTCATCCCCTTTTATCAGCAGTAGTTTCTTAAGAGGAAACAAGAGAAGATCGTGTTCTGCTTTTTCTAGATGTCAAGGCAAGGAATGAGTTAGTGGGGGGGGGTTATTTTTATTTTTTAAAACACCAATTTAGTGTAGAGGGAGATCTTCCTGACTTAAGCTTCACCTTAACACCAAGAGCCCAGTCCAAACCCTGCTGAAATCAGTAAGAGTTATTCTGTTACCTTCAACAGGCTTTGGAATGGACTCTACATTGGAGATTTTTCTCCCCATCCAAATTCCTGATTAAAAAAAAAAAAATACTGTTCTGGTGCAAGTCCCATTTCAACAGGTCACAGAGTGCATGCAGAACTCTCATTCAAGCCAGCTGGACTTATGCACGTTAACAATATTTGTGCAGAACTGAGGCCAATTACTCCCGGCAAACCCACAAAATCAGGTAGAGCTGCCTGAGATTAAATAAGGGAAGAATTGGACTGATAACTTAGACACATGTATCATTTCAGTGTTCCAGCTGTACTCCAGACATAGCATAAAAGAAACAGAACAATCATCTTTCTCTGTCTTCCTCATTGTAGTTTAAATGAAAATGTTAAAAAAAATTTTCTTTACAACATTTTTAAAAATTGTTTAATTATCTTAATACAAATAGGAAATACATAGCCATAGTGCTAATCAGACTAATGAGGAAAAAAAACCAAAACCCAAACCAAACTTACAGGAATTGGTTTAACAAATAGGTTTGAAATATTTTTCATAAAACTTTGATAATAAAGATATAAATGTAGTTTAAAACCAAATCAAAATAGGAAAATCATGCAGTGGTTAAATTGCCATAATACATGTTGTTGCTCTTCGCTCTTTGTTTTGTTTTTTTAGAAAATGTCTCCTGAATTTTTGCTTGTTTGTTTGTCATTACTGTTATAGCAAGCTTAGAATTTTGTCCCTTTAACTGCATTTTAATAGCAATGTATTATAGCATGATTTATCAACATATGGCAGGTGGAAGCTAACACAAATTATAATGAAAATTAAAACAGTCATTTATGCAGCAAGCGATTATCATTTAAGAAACATTTATTTGCAGGCTTTAAAAATGAGGGTTTAGAATCAAATGGGTTTAAAATGAACGTTTTAATGACTGTTACCTTTTTCCTGCAGCCACTCCTCTACGGGCCGGTTATATTTGAAGGGGATTTTCTGTTTTACCATTTGGAACCGTTCACTATCAGTGTTGCCTTTAAAGTTTAAAAAACAGCTTAAAAACAATCTGAAAAGTCAATGAAATAGTTAAAACATCCTAGATTTTTGGGTTTTTTTATGACCTTATTTAGCTATAAATAAATAAGTGCATGTGTGCGTACAAATATATATTTGAAAAGAGAGAGATGTATCTTTAGTAAAGTGGAGAATAGTTCTACATCCAATTGCCTGGGGTTCTGGAAGGTCAAAAAAGTTAAATCCTATGAAAACCATATCTCAGATTCTCCTCGGAGTATTTGTTTATCCAAATCAGTTAGAAGGCATGTGTAATTTGTTTGGGACATGAGACCTTGCGTGAACTCAGTGCCATGAGCTAAACCATGTTGATCAGACTCCAGATCTGATTGCATGAGGACAAGGCACTGTGTCAGTCACACCAACACACAGTAGTACTTAGATAAAAAACCTTCTTGTAGTAGCAGAAGACGTGTTAGGAGTAGAAACCCAATAAAGAGGGAAAAAAAAGGAAGAATTTATAAGAAATCTATGCTGGAAAGAGGTAGTAGAAGTTTAAAAAAAACCCTATGAGTAGGTAGATAGGAAAAAAAGGGAAGTAAAATTTAAAAAAGAGGAAGAGCTGTTAATTAAGGCTACCTGAAGGCTTGTGTCCAGTTACCAAAGACTTGGGCCTGTTGCCAGATGAAAACAGAGGCTTAGAAACTAATGTAAATGAAAGCAGAAATAATTACCCAAGATATAAATTCTGGCAAGTGCAGTTCCATTGTTCCGCACTGATGGATAGCAGAGCTATCCACCAAAGCGTGGTTTGGAGAAAAGCTCTTACCACTCCTACAGGACAGGGAGGAATAGGATTCACACAAAGGCTTTGCTCAAATTCCCTGGCTGCTGAAAAGTTGTACAGGTAAGATGGGTTGGGCCAATATCCAGCAGAAAGGAGCAGCTCAGTTTGATGGTGTTAGGAGTGACAGTAAACAAGTGCCATCATTCTGCTTTTTCATTTTCTTCAGCTACAGTCACTTACTGACTCATTCCAGTTTTTGCTTCATGTATTATTTCTATAAAAACTCTTCTGTCAGGCGTAAAAAGAGTGTGTCTTTTACAAACTTCATTATAACGTAGAAAACTAGAGTAAGCCCCCAGCTTACTGAAGTAATATTACCCTAAACAGAAGTTCAGTAGATCTGTGGTGCTCCAATACATGTTTTGAATAAACGGCAGCCCAAGAGTAAGCAACTGCTCTGCACAATTTGCAGTACTGCTTTTAAAATCCCACACATAAATAACCTAACGTGGCTTCACATCTATCTTACTTTCTGAGACAGAGGCTGGAATCTTTTTTTCAGTGCAAAGACACACCAAGGAAAAAAATCCAACCATCTATGACTAACAGCTGGCAAGATGCTTCACCCAGTCACCAGCAGACACTTCCATACTGCAAGCCGTATGACGGGTAAGCCTCACGCATTCGATAATCCTTACTGGGGAATTGTTGCTCCGAAGTGCTGCCAGCCTGTACGAGGTACCTGCTGACCACAGCTATCCCCTCCAGCATCAGCTTGTTACTGCTGGCTTTCTGGAACAGTGAGAGGCACTATAGCAACACACCCGCTATAAGCCCACAGGATTCACATGTCATAAAGCACTGACCTAATCTTTAGGGGTATTCGTAAAAATAATCATCCGCATCTCTTTAAATCCAGCTGAAAGGAAAACAGCAGTTTGGATTTGGGTTAATATCTCCGACTATAACGATGAACATTTAGGAATCTTGCTGTTTATTTACAGCAACAGATAAAACAAAGCTAAACCATTTCAGAGCAGCTTTACTGGCCTGATTCCTTATCACCTTCCTGGAAAGTCATCTACTTTTTTCCTTCCACATAACAGATTCATTGTGGGAAACTGCTATTCCCCATTGTAGAAAGATCTAATTAAACACTAGCTGACACACACAGGTGTACCGGTTTCTCTATCCCACCTCAGAGACCTGCCATGTACAATTGGTTACTTGGATAAACTAGAAGGAAAGGATAAAATATTGGAAACACACTCTGTCAGTCATTCATCAAATAATATTAAAAGATGTAGTGTGGTGGCTTGCAGTCACTCACAGACATGAAGTTATCTTTAAGTACATTCCCAGAGCTCATAATTCATACCAGCACCAACAAAAAGTACCAAAAGTCAGTTCTGTACTTCCATGAATACAGACTGATAAACATAAAATTTGAATCATGGTCAATACAGGATTTAAGAAAAAAAATATATAAAGAGCAGCTGAGGCAATATAAACAAAAAAACTAAAAAAGCCTCCCACCTAAAGAGACAGAAATATTAACAAAAAAAATATTTTTGATCTGTTTATTAATAATAAGCTGATGACTAATGTAGGCTGGGGTCACACAGGTCAGTTATTTTCCCAATTTTTTAAACTAAAGGAGAGGTCCCTTTCCTGCAGGTTCTCCCAGTCGCTTAAGCCTGGGGAATTTTACACGCACTGGACAGGGAAGCAGACCTGCTGGTTTGGGGAGAGTGAAAACAAAAGCAATTAAGTCAAGTTCACTACAAAAACAATTCTTTTTTTAAGATCAGTTAGCAAGGCATTCTGCTTATCCATTAGACCTTCTCTCAACACACTAATCCACGCTCTCCTTCACTAAACCAGCTAAATCTTGTAAATGCATAGAAATCCTGCATCTCCTTTAGGATATTTTTGGTCCGTGGCAGTATGCATATTTTTCTTTCTGTAGGAAAGGAGTACTAGGTCATGAAAGACACTTAGGAGGTGTTTCAATGGCACCGCAAGACCCAAATTTCTCTGTGAACTCATAAATCTCTCTGTCAACCCAGACTTCAACACTTAGAGACAGTCTGCTACTACATATATATTGCACATGATATAGAAAGACAGTTTCAGTAGAAATGGAGTTTTTTCCCAACTATAGAGTATTGTTTTTTACAGTGTTCTGAATAAGGACTTCTGGTTAGATGAGTGCATTGAAATCTAATGTTGATGGGCAAGAACACTTTCTATAGTACCAAAGAACTTCTATAACACACTTTATTCGGAACAAGAAACTCCACTGGCTTCACTCGGTACGTACATAAGCAACCTTTTGCTGGCTGCAATGACATCTTTTTTTCAGAATAAAGAATGATGCACAGTTCATGGGAGCACGAGAGTCAGCCAGTGGCTGGCATGGAGTGCTTCTTCCTCTGTGTGGAGGGCTGACTGTAGACAGGGAAAAAAAGGCAGTGGATTGAAATTTCTCGTAAGTAGGGCATCTGACAAGAACAGGCCAGCAAGACTAAGGTAAAAAGAAAGTGTGACAATAAAAGGAGACATGACAGGGAAAAATGGGTTTCTTATAACACAGTCTGAGACCTTCCAGAAAGCCAGTAATGATAACTATTCCCCACCGCATCTTTAAAGACTATTTTTTAAAAAAAATCAGTTTTAATTTAATTTTATTATTATTATTAGGCAGATATATTCAGCAAGATTAAAATACGTATAAAAATCATACCTTTAAAAGCTATGAAAAATTGAAGGACATTAGAAAATTCAAATAGGTTTAAATTGCAACATTAGTACCTGATCTATTCTCTTTTTGTTTTGTTTTTAAATTTTATTTCAGACATTAATAAGAATGATTTTTAAAAACATGTGCATGAGAATGTGTTCACTGATATACTGAGTTACAACATTGAGTTGAAGAACAAGTTTTCCATTGTTAAGCACTTGGGAAAATCATTAAATATCAATAAAACGATACAGTTATTATAATTGATATTGACTTCGAATTGTCCTTTAAAAAAACAAACACAGCACTTGATATTTCAAAAAGGAAATACCACAGTTTGCAACACAGAGTAACATAAGTTCAACAAGAAGCAAGCTCATTAGACCCCTGGCAGCTGACCCAGGGTGTGATTAAGGGGGATTCTTGCCCATTTTCATACACAGAAATTTTTGGTAACAATCCTATTGTAGCCTCAAGGCAATGCTTTTCTAGAGCTGAACGATACATATGTTCAAACAATCCCTTCACACAATGCATCTAGATCCCCTCTTTTTTCTCTTTGAGTCCAGCTCCAATTCAAGGCTGTACTTCAGAGTAGAATACATAGGATTAAGAGAGCAATTTAAAATTATCTTAGAAAGTACATTTAATCCTATAGCTCTTTTGCATTCAGAATCAGTGTAGGTCTCAAAGGTCTGCAGGATATAATTTGTTACAGTAAAGTTGTGTTGATTAGTTTTGCTACTTGTGATTTACAAAATATTTTTCCTCTCATAGGTTCTAGCTGCTTAAATGAGACAAGTACCAATACAAACAGCTCATTTAACGTAAACTTCCTCCTTTTGCCTTCATCTGCATAACAAATTCCTGTATATTGATAAGACTTATGATCTGCTTCTGGACTTAGCTTCTTCTAAAGAACTATACCTCAGAAATGCATTCTTCCACCTATTTTTTCTCATTTCTGATGCAAAATTCTAAAGCACAGCCAAATACAACTCTGTGAAGACTTGGATCAAAAAAAACACTTTTATTTCATTTAGTACTTATCTGTACAATTAACAGAAATCCTACTGCATCTCCTAAGTTTTCCAACAAACTGATAAGCATTCAAGCTCTTACGACCTTAAGGATTTTAATGGTAACATTTTGAGATCTTCTGGATCCCTGAATCTTGTTTAACCTGAACATTCAAAATATTTTGAATACCACAGATATTGCTGAGGACTAAATATTTTGGAGAGGAATCTAGCAGACGAGCTCTATTTTTTTATTTGTCCCTCTTTCTCCCAGGAAAATCTGGCACCTCAGTCATAAAAATCAGAGCCTGCTGCTTAAATATGACAGATTGCCAGTCTTCTGGATTTTTGGTGTTTTGGTTTTTTGTTTTTTTTTTTTTTTTTCCTGGAGCCCTCTGTATCCCTACTCCATAGACTATACAGACAAATAGATCAGGTTCACATCCAGCTTCAGCTTTTGATAATCTTCAATTTAGATCAAACTAAAATGGGGGAAAAAATCAAAATGAATTTGCTTGTGCTAACCACTATTAGCAGTTCCCACAGGAAACGTTTTTGATACAGTGCAACAGTTCAAGGGGAGACACTTTAAATTTGCTACTGGGCAAAGCAGAATTTCCTTCCACAACCATTCAACCCTGGATGATGTTGTGCTTTTCTGCTCCTGGACCCTTTAACAAAATAAACAATCTTTAATGCGATTAAACTTATTTCTAAACCAAAATGGATTCTTAAGCTAATGAAAGTAAAAGAGCAATTGAAGCTCTACAAAATGTTGCTTCTTGGCCTAGATACTAGTCATGATGATTTACTGCCTCCTTGGTGTGAAAGAGAAAAGCTGAAAGGTTCCAGCAAATTGCACTGGGCAGAAATTAAGTACTCGCTTCCAGGTGGAATATTAATCCAACCTGACGTGTTGTCAAGTCTGCGAAGATGCTAAAAAGAATACCATAAGAAAACATCCATCTGTCCTAAATTAACGCCAAAGGCTGTTTTGTGAAGGGACACTACAGCAGCAACATTTTCTTCATTGCTTAATAACTTTCAAAAACACAATAAGACATTTGTCTAACAAGCAGTTATTAAATGAAAGCCGATATGGTAATACTAAGGATTTAAGAAAACATTTTGATATTGGTGCCCAAGGTGTAGACTGATTCCACCTCTTCTTTCCCTTATTGTAGATGGAATTTCAGCAGGAGAAGGGCTAGCAAGTGTGTGATAGCTCAGCTGACCCAGCAGTCTTTAATGCCACCTCCCTTTGACTTTTTACGCGTGCCCATAATCTCACTAAGATTTACAGACACTTAATTGACATCAGTATGGGAGAAGGGCACGGCAGCCTGCTACAGCCCACAAAGTTTACCTTTGAGTGCTAAATCCTCTACTGACATAAACTGACTCAGTTGAGTTCAGCCCCAAAACTCTTCTAGAGCTGATGCTGCGTGCCCTGGAAAAGGCAACTCGCATGCATCACGGAGAAGCTACCATTTTCCCCTAATATCTAAGAAAGGGCACAAAAGTTTCAGAAGTGTGTTTGCGATTGGCAGACACTGAACTTCTTCAACCACTTCTGTTTTCAGGCAGCTGCTCTTAAAAACTTACAATATACAGAATTGTCCCATTTTCCCACTTGCTTAAGTAGATATTTTGTTTTAAATATCACAAAGTACAACCATCATTCATTCACATTTTATATTCATCTAGGAAACTAAGACAAGCCTATCTGTAGAGTTCAGATTTAGGACTAGAATCTTCTTCTTCCATAAATCAGAAAGGAGTAAAACCACTACAACCAGTTTTAGCATCAGGCCTGTTTTTCTGCGTTACTATAAGACCATATTGTGGTTTACATTATACAACAGAGGGAATGTTTGCATTAAAATCAAAACATCTCAAAACTCTCTACTTTCAATGTTTTTTATAAAGCACTTGAAAAAAGTTCAAAGCGGAAACAACAGATGTGGCTTACACAGAAATGAAACAGGATGGCCATGCAACTAAACAAATAATTATAAGGCAGGTGATCTGGAATCTAACTGCTACAAACTGTCCCTCTACAAATTCTTGCAAAGCTTCAGTTTCGCCTTGTGTAACAAGGGGTGCTATGGAAGATTAATTCCAATCTGGGATTTTATTTCATTTGAGGGGACTGAAGAATAGCTGAGTCTTGACATTGTTTATCTTTGCTTCAGCTCTTGGATATTGGGTTTTTCCCTCTGCCTTCACAGTTCGATATGGTTGCATCTTTTGCTGTTGAATTCTCATTTTATTTCTTGTCCTCATTTCCCCCTTAGTCCTGGATGCCCTTGACTTTATCTTCAGTTCCCTCAGATCCTATTGTTTGCTGGGAGCCACACCTTTCTTTCCGTTCCTCTCACTGTGGACTAGAGTTAAAAGCCGACCTTCACACCACAACTCTCCTCAGCTCACTGCCCTCATGACAAAAGACAATGAGGTCTCGGTAACATAAATACTAAAAGTAGGAGAGAGAATTAACAAGCAAGATGACAACAGCAAAAGTTGCTCAGGCAACTGGAGTTGTTTCCAAGTTTCTATTGCCTCAACCAAAATCTTCATGCTGCTGCCACTCTCTAGTTTACCCTCTCTCATTTAGCCTAAAAAATATAGGGTCCTAATTCAAAGCAAAGCAGCATTCAGGCCAAAATCTCTGGGAAATTCAGAGGAAAACAAGGAGATTAGAGTCTATATGTCTGTCCAGAAGCTGCAGCTAACATGGGCTACTGTGACATTAATAAGACTAAGGAAGACTCTGAGAAGCCATCTAATTCACCTCTCTGCCCCAGGACAAGATCAGTAACATCTCAACCTCCCTTAGATTGGTCTTTCAATCCTGTCTTGGATGACTGAGAAAATGAGTGCCTTGCCCTTGATAATGTAACACAGAAGCACAATAGGAGCAAAACAAAAAGAAAACTCAGACTAGCAAAGGTAGAAGAAGGTTAATCAAACTTTTTCAAGCGTGCAGAAGAAAAAAAAAGAGTTAGCCTTGTGAAAAGTGTGATTCAGGTCTTACTTTATATGAGCAGATTATACTTAATAATTTCAGCCCTCTAGAAGCTGAGGCCATGGGCATGAGACAAAAGCAGTCTGCTTTAGTTCTCTTTTGCTTTATGTCAAAAAAGTGAACTAGCGTACAGTATAGAGAGAGCAGTTAGCAGTTCAACCTTTTTACAGGTATGAAAAAAATTTGGTGTCTACATTACCAGACCTTTGAGATGATTTGTAAGTAATGCATAAATTTCACTGACCAGGTCCAAATTAAGCCCCATATCAGGCAGCCAAGGCTAAAGTAACTATTAAAGAACAGCTGAAACTACATATTGATCTTTCCATTTTAAACAAGAACAAATTTCATTTTGCAGGAAGAGATGTGAAACAGAGATCAGAATAAAATCCACAGCTCTGTCCACATATCCCACTTCTTCGATTCCTTTGAGAAAGGTCAGGATCTGATTTATATAGCCCAGTGGGAACAAGCAGCCATAACCAAATGACAGAAACACTTTATTTGTATCGACACTTCAAATTCTATTAATTCCCATTTATCTAAAGGCTTGCTTATCTGTTTTGTGGATTCCACAAAGTTTGGGCACAGAAACGCTGAATCTAGTTTATCTGTGTTGGGTTAGGTGCTGAAGCTACATGAGTGCAGCTAGTTTGCTTCCAGGATCAATGTGATATTGAAAACAGAACAAGCGCCTTTGCATGGTGCAGGATAGGAGGTGAGAAAACTCGTAGCCTTACACTTGCTTCATAGAGTCAGTGGCTCAACATCACACCCCTGCAGACAAGAGCGCTCAGGCAGACAGCTGGTTTATGGCTGACACAGACAGCACGGAGGCTGGGGTGGAAAGAGCACTGATGCCTGCAGAACCACTTGGGGCTCAGTGCACCACGCTCTCCGTTCAGGGCGGGCTCCTCTTCACGTTTATCAGGCATTACACCAGAACCGAGACTCCTCGTTGGAAGGTGCCGGCAGGCGCTCCGGTATCCATGTAGGAATCGGCTCAGTTACCACAGGACTTGCAGTCTCTGCCTCCGCATTAGCGGTGATGGACCTGGGTTCATTCCACCAGAAACCATCAGATGGTCCTGGGTCTCATTTCCCTGGGCATCTGTTCTCAGGGAGGCAATAGGCGGAGGTGAATATACAACAAACAGAGGAAGAATGTACAGTGCTGAGTACAGGGAGGCTGCTCAGTCAGTGACATCAATGACAGTAATGCCTATAAAGCATTTACTCACCGATGAGGATTGGAAAGCTAACCAGTTACAAATAACAGAAAGGTGAAAACCCTGTGGAAGGAGGCAAGTTCTCTAGAGTGAGTGGCACAGGAAATAACTAAAAGCAAGTAAGAAACTGATGAAAGAAGTTCATGAAGAAGCACTTCCTATCAAGATTACATATTAGACAATGTTACTGTCTCCTCAGGGAAATTATTTAATTATTTAAAATTTTACTTCATAAAGTGGTGGGGAATATCAGTTGGTTACAACACAGAATACATTAGACCAAACAGGCCTTTTCCATCTCTAATTGCTACAAATCAGTGATCTTTGCCTCCTCTTGAAATCAATTCTTCTGTTTACATCAACTTAGAAAAAATGAAACAGAATTCCAAGGCCCTGTAAGTCTTCTTAAAGACAAGGGCCATTCATAAAGCCAAGGCATGAACTAGAGGCACAGAAAACATTAATACAGTGAAAAAATAATTTCTGAATAACACTGTGTCAGAAGTAAGGTAGACCCATGGGAAAAGGAACCTGTAGTTTCTGTGGATATATTATTCCTACTACAACCTTTTAAGTCAATTTCTTTCTTGGAAGTGACCTGAGTTTTGGAAATTGCTATGGAAATGCCAAGCAGTGAAGGGTTAAAACACCACTCAGTCTTGCACATTACAGACTGTCATGCAGAGTGAATCTCGCCAACTGTGAATTTGTGGGGCTAAAAAAACCAACCAAAAACAAAGACAAAAGATTTTGCAAGTCCAGCACTGGAGTTTTTGGACTCCAGGGTGCTCCAGGTACTCAGTAAATAGCAAAGATGTAAGTTAACTGGCCTAGAAAGGTTTTCATACTCAGTGAGGTGTAGAATATTTTCTATTTAATTTCCCAAAGATAATGTGAACTGGGGCTTTATCCCCCTTTACTGATTGGAAAACTGAGCCACAGAGTGGTAAAAGCATTGCCCAAGACTATAGGGAATCACATCTATAAAGCCAAGGCTGGGATTCAGGAACTTCTGGCTCCCAGTTCCGCGACTGGCTCCCTTCACCTCTGACCATCCTTTCACACAGTTGCTCTGCTTCAGTCCACAGCATTGGATTTCAATGACTTTGTACTTTCCAGCGCCTTTTAGTGAGCAGGGAGAAGGCTGATGCAGATGCCTGAGCCCCTTCTGTCACTGCATGTCAGCTGTGCCAACCTGGGATTACAGCTGGCACTGTTCTTTCTGCAGGCAATGAGATCAGAAAAGCACAAAGTTGTTGTTTCAAGCCTCTGATCCCCCAGGCCAGATGTTTGTTTGCTCACTGTGACTGTGTGTGTGTGCATGTATGAGAGGGACAGAGGGAGAGCCAGAGAGGGAGAGAAGAAAGAGAATATGTTATAACTCCATTTGACCGGGAAAACTGAAACAGAACTAACCCAGGAGAGAAACCTAACTATATTAATGTCTAGGAGTTCAGTGCACTGTGCTGTCTAGCAGCTTTCTTACCTTCTAGCAATCTTATTTGGCTTGATTGACTACATTATACAGCTACATTTTGTCATAGAATCATTTAGGTTGGAAAAGACCTTTCAGATCATCAAGTCCAACCATATGTATCGTTAGATGACTGAACCAATACTAATTCATCTTACTCCAGTGAAGGAGAAATTTATCACAAATTTTGGTGTTACTGCTTATGCTTGGTACCTGAACATTCATACAGTCATGGACCAGTGGACACAGACAGATGAGAACAGCTCATAATATTTGAGCATTCAGACCATATGCATGAGCATGCATATCCAAGCAGCTGTATACTTTAGCCTGGAATTGTTAGCAGGACCAAGCTATCAGGACATACCTACATCTCTTAGTATGTAATTACTATTCATGAGAAATGGCATAGCGATGATTTTAGCAAGAAATGTGCTGGATGTCAAAGATGCACAAGGAAAAACCCCATGGCTTGGATTCCCATGTGAATGCAATACACCTGTTTTGCACCGCAGCATGCCAGGGACAGGAACTCAAAGGCCTGCAGTGAGTATAAGAATGTAATCCCAACATTTAGGAAAATCCCTTGGCCCAGGGTTCTTATATCAGATACAAGAAGGGTAAGAACAACAAGGTAGAAAGATGCCCTATGGATACTTTATCTTGGCATAACTTCAAGTTATCATTCTGATAAACAGCATGCCTAGGATTGAGGAAATTTATCTCTTCATGAGTTACACTACATGCCACACTACCATTACCAAAGGTTAACGCAACTTTTCATAAGCACTCATTCTGTGTTGCAAGAATTTCTCTTACAAAGAATCCTAGGCTGTAAGACTAAGCTAAGGGGAAAGAACTGAGATTCCAGAATCAAAATCATCCATGGAAAAAAAAAAAAAAATACATCAGGGAAATGGAGAAAAGTTACAGATGCCACTAAACTGCCTAGGTTTTGTTTTGTCTTGGTTTAGATCTGGCTGAGTAACATGCTGACAATACAGCAGAGCAACTTCTATCAAATTCCAGCTGGAGAGGGAGTGGGAGTGTTTCCACATGATCATGTCTCCTTGCATAAATTGAAAGGGAAAAAAAGGAAGCATTTGCTTTCCAACAGAGTAATAGAAATGTAATGACTGTAGACATGATAGAAACATGTACAGTTTCTGTTACCTCATGTTTCAGGTCACAAACTAAGCATAACAGTAGGACCATTTTTTTAGAAGGACGTCTTTTGGGGCATATTTTTGTTGTTGCCATAGTGGGTTACTGTAATTCTCTGAAGCATCGGGCACTTGGGTGCTTGCCAGCTCGAGAAGCTGATCAGATGAACAAACAGGTTTTGAGAGAACAGAATACAAACAGTCCCAAATCCAGGACCATTGCACAGATGTGTAATTTTTCCCATTAAAGCAAATTTTATTCTGATTTATTTAATATTTGCCGGTAGGTTTGACATATCGGACATGTAGTCTGATTCAGGAAGATGTATGAGTGATGCTTATAATCCAACTAACAGCATGCAGCAATATAATATACATCTCTGTTCTTTTGGACAGCACCGACAAAAAGTTTTCCTCAAATTGTCAGTATTTCCTGATAGTATTTTCTTTATCCAGGCTACAAACAATATAAAGTATATTGGCTAAATTAAAAGCAGTATTGCCTCTGTGGCATGCATTTGCACCTTAGAACAACCTTTTACGTGAGTGTTACATAACAGTAATAGAGACTGCTACATAAGAATGCTTCTTATTCCTTCTCCCCTCTTCCTCACGTCTCAAGGACTATCTGCGGGAATTAGATGTTCATGGCTACTTGCACAAAGATACTATTCTATGTGTATCCTTCCTTAGGTAAACTCCTTCTTTCAATCCTTTTGCAAGTCACAATATAGTCACGTTTTTCTTTTTCTCTCTGTCTTTCCTCTCCTCTGTCCTCAGACAGAATCTGGCAGACAGACAAGCCCTACAGCACTTCCATGCAACTGTTGGTGATACAAGCAAAGTGAAAACAAACCACAGCATCATATGTCCTGTGGGAAAGCAAAACACAAAGTACATAGAAGTTAAACTGTGTGAGTAGTGGCAACATGTATGTAACTTTTTATCATGTTGGATCCTATCCCATCATCCAGTATGGATGCACATGCATTAACATGGGTGGTTTTGCACAAATTCCAATGTATGTTTGTCTGTTAATGACTTAATGTGTGTAGGTTTATATCTCAGTGGATACAGAGCACCAAAACTGACTGTTCATATCATGTAGCCATATTTATCTGTTTTCCAGCCTTATAAATATATCATAGATGTAATGGCCCTGCAGTGACAAGCTACAATCAACTCTTGATTTCATCAACTTGTCATGCTTTAATCATCCCTCTTGGCAGATCTTTCAACATATGTCACAGTACAGCCTTCAAAATGTGCTTCTCCAATCCTGTTTTATTAACCCTGTCTTTTTGTATGTTTTAGGCTCATGAAATGCAGTAAATCTGTCAGAGGCACTTTACATGCCATCTCCAATTCATGCTGATAGGAAGCATCTGAGAGCTCATTTAAGTCCCGCAAAATGAGTACAATATGAAAAATCAAAACCCACAAACAAGCATATGACAAGAACCCTGGGGATCACATTCAGCCCACAGGGCTAATCAAAATTCAGTGCTCTTGCTCCTAACTCATTACCCACTAACAAGGGCATTTGGATAGAAAAATATTAAGACCACAGTGGGATCTGGCAGTACCACAAAGAAATCCCTTCAGCTTGCACATCAAGTAACAGGACTTATTAATGACTCTAAGTACTCAGGCACAAGATCCACGTGCCTCTTCATGGAGACAACTGAATTCAGCCAAGCTTCTTACTAATACTTTGGTTTCAGAAGTGAAAAGATCATAACAGGCTCAAGCCTGAAGTAGGGAAGGGATTGCTAAAGGGGCACAAGAAGGTAAAACCTGTATTTGGGAGGTGGGTGTAAAGAAAAGGGAATAAGGAGATGCCAAAATCACTCTGGAAGAGATAGACGTAATTTGAGGGAGGAGGAGCCAGGCTCTGCAAAACACAGAGTGGTAGTTATTTCCTCTAATAAAATAAGGCTTAGCCACCAAACATTTGGAGATCACTGAAGTGGTACAACATGAGCCGTGCAGGGCTAAGTACAAACATAGAAAGGAAGAACTTGTTGTAGTGACTCAGACGTGCCAGTTAGTTCTGCTTTTGAGTTCTTCTTGTTAATGTCCCAATCAGCATTAGATTCTGCATCACTGAGCTCATGAGAACTAATAATCACAATAACGCATATTATTTACAATACCAAAACGCATGTCAACTGAAGAAAGGATATGTAGCCTTCCCTTAAATCCTCCAGTGATGCTACTATTAGATCATCCAAACTTATCTTCTCCTTCTTGGCTAATGCATTATAAATTAAATAAAGCAAAGCTGGGAGAGGTAATATCTCATTTGGCATATCCCAACTGATAACAGTTAAAACATACAAACAAGTTTTCAGATTTGACCTTAAAAAATTACACAGAGAGAAAATTAAAATGCCAATGATAAAAAACATCAAGAAGAACTTATATATCCAGAAATAAGGCTGCTTTTTTTCAGCTGTATTGGACTGACTCATAAAGACTGCCTGCCTTCAGTAATCCTGCCTTAGTTGTAACTGAAGACTACTACAGGTATAACACACTACTCCTCTGTTATTAAGACGCTCTTGAAGGTTAGTGTTCTCTCTTTCGTGAACAGGAGGGTTAAGATACCCTCGTTCAGATGGTCAGCAGGGAGCAAAACACAGAGCACCAACAGCTGGCTCAGTCCCCTTTCTTTACTCTTGGGAAATCTACTGTCTCACCACGTTCAGCATAAAGCCACTGAGATGAACCCAAGCCAGCACCTGCAAAGAATCTGGATGCAACTTTGTGAGACCTCCTGCTTCAAGGACAAGATGGGGACTAATATATTAAAATCAGCAGTCATGGCTGGGAGCTGTTTTCTACAGCTCCCCTCTATGTTTTACATCAAACAAATCCCTGCTATATTTTGTCTTTAACAACTACAACAATCGCTGCATTATCTGAGGAAATTCCTCATCATAACAAGCTCTTGTGTGTTTTGTGTAATTCCTTTACAAATAACCTTGAGCCTTGTGTATGTCCTCTTAATATCTCAGGAGAGGATCTCACTTTCTCCTCTTCTCTTCCTCTCCTGCCTGCCTCCCCCCCCAACCCCAATTATCTCTTTCTGTCTTCTGGGTGGTTATGTTTAATCTCAGGATTAGGCAGAAACCTGCAGTTTGCCTTGAACAGCTTATCAGCTTCCAAGAGACATTTACAGGGAGAGAAAGACTCCAGTTTTGATAGCAGTAATTGTATTTAGCTTGTAAGATACAAGGCTATTTATCTCATGGCTGGGAAATCACAGAGGGAGAGAAAGAAACGTTGCTGATAAAAAACTAAATAAAACCAGAAAGAATGAAGAAAAGAAACAACACCCTTCTCAAAGTCCCTCCAGCAGAGGGATGAGGTGGGAAATAGACTTCATAGAACAAAAAGATCATGCCACTTGTGGAAGGAGATTGAAAATATCAAGGGAAAGGCGATAAATGGCTTGAGTAGGATGAGAAATAACCTGTTTCAAAGCAGACTATGAACTCCAGTTCAGTAGTCACAATTCTGTAAGACTCAGCGAATTTGATTTGTAGAGATGTGTATAATAATTTTTAGAGATACCAAGTAGCAACACTCCATTTAAAGACAGCTGGACCTGTGGACACCCACATATCTGAAAATCTAGTTTTGTTTCCCAAAGAAACTTACAATAACACTCATCACAGATTGCCGGTGTCATACAACACAGTATTTAAACCAGCTTCAGTGACTCTGCTTGCTGAATGCCTTTTCCATTCCACATTTGCAGTATGCAGTCCACTCTTCCAAAACAGCTCCACACTCCATTTCTCCCAACCCAAAATCCCTGATGCTGACTTAACTCAAGTTCTGTTTGGCATACTGCACTACTGCCTTTTTTAAATGCCTATATTTAATGGGTATTAAAGAAAAAATTATTAGGATCTAGGTATTTTGAATCTTAGGCCGCAACCAATATTCTAATGTGGTATAATGAAAAAAGCATGCAAGCAGGGCAGAGTTATCATAATTCCATTGAGAAATACTCAGCATTTTGTTAAAGTATCCACTGGTTTTCAACAGCAATACAAGCCCCACCCCCATTCCAGTTTGTATCCTTTTAATCACAGAAGACTTTTGTAAAAGAAGTATAAGATGGAGCCATACATATCATTCAAGTGTATCAAAAGGGGAAGACAAATATTTCACTTGTTTCCACCACCATAATTCCTTCTCTACAGATAAAACTTAGAGTATCTATTAAACCTATAATATATAGATGTTGTATATAATTTCAGCCATCCCAAAACTAAGTTCTTGGAAATTTTCTCAAAGATGAGAGGTCATAAGGTAAAAAAAAAAAGTCAGAAAAACTGACAGTCATGAGATTCTTTCTGGAGATTGTGTCTCTTCACCTTTAACTTAAATGTAAAACTATAACCTTTACCAAACATTCTCTGTTATACTCTGGGATTGAGTCAGTTTGGAATTGAATGGAATACAATATTTTTCAGTTGAAAAGACCTACAACAATCATCTAGTCCAACTGCCTCACTAGCTCAGGGCTGACCAAAAGTTAAAGCATGTTATTAAGAACATTGTCCAAATGCCTCTTAAACACTGACAGGCATGAAGTCTGTCACCCACTTCTCTAGGAAGCCTGTTCTAGTGTTTGACCACTCTCTCAGTAAAGAAATGCTTCCTAGTGTCTAGCCTGAACCTCCCCCGGTGCAGCATTAAACCATTTGCACATATTCTATCTCTGGATACCAGAAAGAAAAGATCAGCACCTCCCTCTCTATATCCCCTCCTCAAAAATCCATAAAAAGCAATGAGGTCACCACTCAGCCTCCTTTTCTCCAAACTAGACGCCCACAAAGTCCTTAGTCACTCCCCACAGGACATGTCTTCCAGCCCTTTCACCAGCTTTGTTGCCTTTCTCTGGACGCATTCAAGGACTTTAACATTCTCCTCAAATTGTGGGGCCCAGAACTGCACACAGTACTCAAGGTGAGGCCGCACCAATGCTGAATACAGCAGGATAATCACCTCTTTTGACGGGCTGGATATGCTGTGCTTGATGTACCTGGGAATGCAGTTTGCCCTCCTGACTGCCAGGGCACACTGCTGCCTCACACTCAGCCTGCTCTCGACCAGCACCACCAGATCCCTTTCCGCAGGGCTGATCTCCTGCCACTCCTCTCCCGATTTACACTTGTGCCCAGCATTACCCCATCCTAGGTGTAGGATCCAGCACTTGTTCTTGATCTATCTAGATCTCTCTGCAAGACCTCTCATCCCCCAAGACAGTCAACAGCACCTCCCAGTTTGGCATCATCAGCAAACTTGCTAATGGTGCATTCAACTCCTGCCTCCAGATCCTTGATAAATGTATGGAACAGAACTGGCCCTAGAACTGAACTCTGAGGGACACCCCTGGTGACCAGTCACCAGCCACATGTAGCCCCATCCACTGGAATCCTTTGAGCCCCGCCGTTCAGCCAGTTCTTCACCCAGCACACTGCAAACTGGCACATCTCACAGTTGGACAACTCATCCAGAAGGATGCTTTGAGGGACAGTATCAAAAGCCTTACTAAAATCCAGAAAAACTACATATGCTGCCTTCCCTTTATCAGCTAGGTGGGTGACCTTATCATAGAAGGATATCAAATTAGTTAAACAGGACTTTTCCTTTGTGAACCCATGTTGACTGTGCCTGATTATTGCATTATTCTTTAAATACTTTTCAACAGCACCCAGTATAACCTTCTCCACAATTTTTCCAGGAACTGAGCTTAAGCTAATAGGTCTGTAGTTCCCTGGTCTTCCCTCACACCCTTTTAATAAATTGGAATAACACCGGCTACCTTTCATTCAGCAAAGACTTCCCCTGACTCCCAAGACCTTTGGTAGATTATCAAGAGGGGTCCTGCCATAACATCCACTAGTGCCTTCAGTACTCCTTCAGTTTGGTGGAAAGCTTCTTGAAGTTAAAGTAAACTTCTTTTTCAGTAAAAAAAAATAACCTATTTTTTCACCAAGAAAAAAAAAAAACAAAGAGGTTTCATACCTTTCAGATTTTAGATAGGTAGGACAATCTAGACCACTATCAACTTCACCTGTGCTTCTGGAAAGCTTTTTATTTCAGGCAATGGCAGGTGAGAAAGAATGACTTTGTTTCATAGACTACAAATTATGTAGTTCAGTGAAGACTTTAAACTGGCATAAACCAGCCTTGCTGATAAAGGAAGTAATGTTATCTTTCCCTGTCTCCCGACTGGTCATTTCCACTGCCATGTGGCCACATGCCATGGGCCAGGTACATGGTGAATGGCATTGGTAAAGCGATCTCCCTGAACAGAATAGGAGAGACAGTAGAAAACAAAAAATTGACTATTTAAGCAACATGAGATGGGGAGTAATGAAAGAATGAGCTACTCTGTTCAGCTCCAGCTATGTTTTATGGTAAAATCCATCCACATCAGCATTCTGGTTTGAATCAGGAGCACACCTCCAATGTATACCTCCCAACTCTCTCCACTTGCTAGACTTTGGTTCATGTACTGATATGCTCTCTGGGAATACAAACTGGATTCCTTTCAAATGAAATTAAACCAGAACATATGCCCCAACTTTTGAGGGTTATTCAGTCCTAGGGACCAGAACCATTCTCCCCAGAATAGATACCAGGATCTCAGAACCAGCTTTTTGTTTTATAGGTATGCACTTAACAGGCCACAGTACTTCCCAGAGCAGTCAAAGAGTCCCTGGAGTTCCGATGTCAAGAGTTAACTGTCCAACTTTTCCTAAAATCCAGCTTCCTCTCAAACATGTACTTGAGAGAGAGAATGAAGTAGGGGCACAGAGGTTGAGATCTTTTTTCTTTTATTCAGTACCAATAGAACTGCAAATTAACATCATCTGAAAGGGCAGAGAGTCCTAAAAGAAGGCTAAGAGAACACTCAAGAGAATGATAAAGGGGAAAAATATAAAATCTGTATTGTGTGGATGAACTAATGAATCCTGATAAGGACCCAGTTGTTTAATGCTGTCCTATTTCTTATTTTTAAAGTGCATTAATAAAATCCAGGCTATAGTTCTCTTGCTAAATTACACATTTCTTTAAATGACAACCTCTTCCTGCCTTTTGCCTCTCTTCCTTTAATCTTCTCCTTTAAAACATTAGTCCAATTAGACTTCATTTTTGTGTCACTAATACTCTTGCTTTACAGCTTCTCTTAACCTAATTTTGTTTCCTTTTCTACTGCAAAAAATGTAGTCAGTGCACGGATGAATAATCAGGAATATCAGGCTTGTTTCGATGTACACTACAAATCTGGCAACATACAAAATACTACTTTGCAAGCAAAGTAAGCGGACTGAGACAAAAAAATTCTTCTGCCTAAGAATTAGTGAAAACGTAGGGACTGAGGTATCCCAGTTCTGTGTCAAGACAGATTTATTTTTAACTCTTCTGAGAATTGCTGACTTCATCTCACTGTAAAGTGCTTTAATTTTGATGAGTTTTACTGTAATCTGAAACAAAACCATGTCAAATGCTTCCTCTTCCTGAACTCTTGGTCCAGAATTACTCCTACTTCATCACTAAAAAGATTTATTTAGGTATAGAGAAGGCTCTCAGCAAGAACATAAACCCAAGAAAATAATAGTGGCTAAGCACAACTGTTATCTGGAATGCACACCGAAGGGTGAAGGCATGCGAGACAACAGAAGGAAGGCACTCATGGAAAACTGTGTTTCAGGACACAGCAAAAGGTGTATACTCTGGCTGAGAGATCCATCGTGATGACCAACTTAATTAATCAAGCGTCAAGGAATTGGCTATCAAGGATTGCAAAAAAATCCATCTCCTTACTGTGTGCTTGAGCAAAAGGAGAAAGGGCAAACCTAATGCAAGTAAATGGCTCAGTTGTTTAGGCTGAAGTAAACCACAACAGCTGACCTGTAGATAGCAGCCCCAGTGCTAATGCTGCTATTTGCATCACCTGGTTCTCAGGATACCTGACTCAGATACCTGCACCTGGCCCCTGTTCAGTTACTGCCCAGTAAGAGAAACTCTGGCAGGGTTGGAATGGTACAAATGGTGAGAGATCACCCCTAATGATGGGGATTATTTCAGTCCCAAAGCTTAGCCAATCTTAGCTCCAAGTTAATTCCCTCCTTTACCATTTCTCGCTAACCCTTTTCCTCATAAGAAAGCATAAAGCTTATGCTGCAGGTGACTGAGATGCAATTGGATGCTATAAAAAACAAAATGTCAGTGGATGAATTGTAGGTTTGTTGCTTTTCTGTTTTCCTTCCACTTCCTTGTCTTTTATTTGAAGTTGCAAAAATACAGCTTTGGAGTGTTTCAGTCGCATTGGGCTAGTTTCATTTAATTTCAATGTAACTGAAGACTGTGTTTTAAGAAAAGCCAATATTCTCTCTCTTTGCTCATTTAATGAATATCCCACTTTTATTTGTACTTTCCATTGAGCAAGTAATTATGAGTCTAATGTATAATCCTTCTACAGGTAATAAAACTCAGAGAGGAGCATGGAAATGCCATTCAGAATGCAGCCCTGCTGCCTGAAGATTGCACAATGTGATGACGAGGAAGATATTTTAGCTAGTTTATAAAATTTGCAAACATAAGGCTGTAGTACTGAGCAGAAAATCAAGTACACATGAAATTGTTCATGTTACAGACAACACAGCGTGCCCAAACACGCATGTGCTACAAATATGATTTTTAAACACTACAAATAACTGTGTTTCCAGAACTGAAGTGATGTTTAAAATACAGGATTCCTTAGCTATTATTACAGAAGTTTGACACAAACTGCAGTTTCAGCAGGCTCCAGTTGAAACACACTGGATTAGCCTGAGTCACCCCAACCATAAAGCTATTTACAGAGTTGAAACTCTGCTGAACACCGGTTTGGTCTTGCACTCAGTACAAGAAATACTAATGTGAGTTTGGTCTCTGAAAGACTACAAATTACTCATTTCAAAAGCTGCTGTTCGGTCTTCTTTTAAACCATAAATTGCCCAGAAAATGGACTAATAAGGATTGGTTTCCTGTACTTATTATCTTATTGAAGCTTTTCCTGAATCTAAGGCATTCAAAATGCCTCTTTATTATATAGATATTCTGGTATTTAACATGAATTGAAAGCAAGCCACAGTCCTTTCCCCTGGGAGGGCTCGAACACTACCCTCTACCCTTGGTTATTTCTTTTTTCTTTTTCTTTTTTTTTTTTTTCTCCCCCAACTTTTGACCCTTTAATAATTTGGCTACAAAATCAGTTTGAAAGAAGCCGGAAAAAAATAAAGGAGACACACACACACAGAGTATAATTCCATAAGCCTTATTTCCACAAGGACAGGCTGAAAACTTCATCATCTACAAGCAGCCAGAAACTGAAATACATGCATGGAAAGGAAAAGTTGTCTGGAATATGAAAGCATCTTTTTCCCTTGGGGTACAACGGCATATACCCAATACTAGCCCAGAACATAAGATTAATGCTGATTCTACAAAACCATACCTCTTCAATGAAAACACAGAAATACCTTAGCCAAGACAGAGGTAGAGGGTACTGAAGTAGTCTCTGAGTGTGATTTATTTTCCCTTTTTAAAAAAAACCCTCTAAAGCAATGAGCTGAATATTTTGTTTCTTTACACCAGGGACTTACTAGAGCAAGTAATATAAGAAGAAAATTTATTCATGGGGTTTTTACTGACTGTAATTGGCTGCCAACTGGATCAGAGGTATTTTACCACAAAATAATTGATGAAGGGAACAGGAGAAAGATGCTTAGTTTGGGCCTCTCTAGCCACACTTCTCTCTCTAACCAATGGATAGCAGAGCTAGAATCTAACTCAGCACGTCTGTCATGGTGTTCTTTGAAAACAGTTATTTCAGAGAAATAAGGATAATTATTAAAATGTACTGTTTTGTATATACATCACCAAAACACTGACAAAGTGTCATGTTGAATATATGCTAGAGAGTACCACAGGATCACTCAGATTAAAAACTTTCTTGTGCACTTTTTCAGTGAGTGGAAGAGATGAAATTATCCTCTTGGAGTAATTTATTAGTGTAACATCACATAAACAATTAGGATATTTCTCATAATTTGAGGTTAAGTTGCTTGGGGGCTACTCCTACACAACTAGCAAATTGCCTCATGTTTATCACAGAATTCTTCCCAGGTCAGTTACGTACAACCTAGTAAGGAAGACCTGGAAATTGCTTAGACTTAATACTGGAAACCAACAAGAAGATTGTGGCTTGATCTTAGACAGCAACATGTGACTAAGAAGAATGTGGTTAACATTAGAATTCTTTCCTTGTGCTTCTCCGGCCTTTTGTAACCAGCCACATCACCAAGCCTTAGATATCTTATGTACTGTCAGCATCACAAACAGCTGTTTTTCACAAAAAACAAACTTGTTTTTCACTTGCAATGAGCTTGACCTTTTAGCATGGTGACACACAGTATTATGAGGTTGTGAGTTGTCAGTGGTAGATAAAGCATGGGACAGTGACTCAAGAGCCAGTTGTTTGCTACTCCTGGTGGATTTAGGGTGATGACTTCCAAAGAGATACCGAGTTGTTCTACTGCATTTTGACCTAAAGTCAACTAAGATTGACATTTTGGCTAGATTGTGTGTCAAACTTTATATCTGCAAATCTAAAAGCGGGAGTGAAATTCAGATGATGAAAAATTATGAGGTAAGCATAAGGTCTGTTTAAATACTTGCAACTTAAACTTCCACATTCCTTACACTTCAACTCTATAACTATACGGACAGTATCTTGGTTGTGGCTAAAGTCACCTCTCCTTTTTGTAAGGTCTGTTCAACACTTTTCTCCCTTAAATAGTTAGAAAATATCACAAGTAGCAAAACCAAGCTTGTTGTTGAATCAGTTTGTAACTCCACAGAACCAGCATTCCCTTAAGAGACCTCTGAAATAGCAGGACCTACGTGCATCATACCACACAGCTGGCACGCTTATTCTTCCAGCATAAAGGACCATTACTTTGTTTGCCAGCAGACAGAACGTGCACCACCAGGATGGTCAATTTATTGTTGAGATGAAGCAACAAAGATTTATATAGCAACAAGTTGTTACTAAACGTTAGTTTGTAGGTATGGATATGCTGAAAGACAAAAACCAAGAGAAAAAAGCATGTACCTGTTGGGTAGTGTTCATTCACTGGCCAGCTGTCAACCTGAAGTGTGGCATTGCCACCGTTCCTAGTAAAGCGTACCACATGGTATTTGCCATCATTTACAGGTGTGCTTTCCTCTTTAATAGAGATGTCCACTGTGCCGATATTGAAGACTACACCAATCTTGCCTTGCTCCTAAAAAAAAAAAAAAAAAGAAGAAAAAAAAAAAAAAAGAAACAAACGCTGCTTGTTAGGAAGAATGTTCTTGGTTTATAAATGCCTAAGAGGTCATTGTGCCGGTAGGTGGCACTGAAGAATACACAGAAGCAGCGTTTTGAACTTTGTCAGGACACATTTCATTGGCTCTGCCTCAACGCAAACATTGTCTTTCCTACTCTTCTTTACAGCCTTCACCTGAACATAGCGACTCATTTGCTCTCTTAAAACAACACAGAAGACAGTTAAGAAATCGGGCAACAAAAATCTGGAGATGGGGATAAACAGTTGTTTGAGCAGTATCTCTATCGATTATTAGTAGTCACTTGTTCAACTGCCATCTGAAATGCAGACGCAGAAGGCTGTATCCCAACAACTGTTTTGTTCTGCTCTTCTGCTTGTGAAACAAACAGCCCCCCCACCCCAAAACAAATAACCATGGGATCCAGCAGGGAGAATGCAGTTAAAAGATGGATGGAATTAGAAGGGAGCAAAAATGTAATTAGCTGACTCTGACCACCTGAGGGAAGCTAACTGCTCTTAAACCAAATGGAAAAACTTCCAGACTTTCAAAAGACAGGAGTGGCCACAGTCTTTTACTTTTCTACATCACACCCTAAGCAATGCCTTGCCAATAAAGCAGTCCCCCAACAGTTTTGCCAAAACTTTCCACCGGTCGCTGCCTGAGAGGGAAGAGCAGGCAAAGGCAGCTGTACCGGCTGCAACACTTCCTCCTGCAGCTCCCCTCTCATGTAGCTCCAAGTAACGACTGTACTCCATGACTTTAGGTTGTAAAATACACACCCAGAGTATATTCAGATGAGATATCCACATTTAACACTACTCATTTAAACAGTGCCAGAAATTCCCATCGCTGTACAATATACAATTAACAGGAATGCATCATCAAGCCCTCAGCCAGGAGAGGCATAGCACACTGGTGTTGACATTTATGAAGGCACATGAGGTGTAACAGCAAGGATGCAAATCCAGTGCAGAGGAGCAGCACTAAAATGTATCATACAGGAAGCCAATACATTTGCTAGTCATCCATACCATAAAATTGGCAATAGCTTTGTCAACTGTCTCGATAGAAAAATCAAAGAAACAAAACCAGAAAGCCGACGGCCATCTTGTACCCAAATATAGCCTCTCCAAAACAAAGCCGAGGTACACTAAAGGCACAAGAGACATTTTGCTACTGTTATTACCTTATATATCTGCTTGGTGGGCAGAGGACTCCATCCTTCAGGGTTGTTGCCTTGACTGACTTCGCTACATTCACCTTAGCAAATCTCAGCAATAAGAAAGAAATCTCTTCTCTTGTACTTGAGGGTCACCTCCGATTCCCCTCCTGGATTTACTCCTGTCTCCTGGTATCAACAGACCTTTTCTTTAAAAACCCCATGTCTTCCAGTTTGTCACAGAAGCCTTTGTTGATTCCTGCTCTATCTTCCACTTCACAGTTTACTCACACCAATATAGTCATCCCAAGTTCCTTATATCTCCAATACCCTTCTTTTGGGGATTTTTTTTCCCCCTAACACCCCCCCCCCCCAGTCCTCAGACTACAACACTGTTATTAGGAAAGGAAAGCAAACAGTCCTGTAGCTGAAGAGGTCATTAACAAATTTGGACCATACTTAAACTATTTGAAAGTTAGCACTGTAACAGTAAGCACCCTGTTTTTTTCCCTCTCATTATAATGATAAAATTTAGACTCTACTAAATGCTGGATAGCAACAGTCTCATGTACAGTCACACTGCTATGCTTTCAATGGACTTCCCTGCAAGATATCAGTATCTTTTTTTCACTGGAATGCAGAGTGAGTGCATTGCTGCTCCCAGTCGATGCATGAACTCAGATACCATTTGAAAATAATCAACCTTTCTTCTCTTGTAGTACACCCAAAATAAGTGACTTTTCAGTGAACAAAGAGTTATTTTAGGTAAAACCACTGGTGGCACAGCTTCATCACTAGTTTGACATATGAAGTGATCTCCCAGCACTGTTTCAGTGAATATTTTGCTGGCAACCATATAATTATCTTTATCTGCATAGTAATTAGTGAAGAACAAGTGAGTAATTTTTGCTCAAAGACTCAAAAAATGTCTACTGACCAAGTAACTTGGCTACTGTCTCCATGTGGTTTTCTGAGGTGCTGCCTCATAACTGACCTCCCGAGCAACCTCTCTTGCAGCTTTTCAATCACCATCAATACATTGATCTTCTTTTGCAAACTGTGGCTGCTGCAAGAAGAGTCCACCTTGGTGAAGGCACAACATGAGCAGGTAAGATGAAGAGCTGCGCCTTGTCTACTGGAACAGATCTCCACCACCACAGAAGAGGAAGGGATTAAGAGGTATTCAGCAGGGTGAACGCCACACACCTTTAAGCCCAACAGGCTTAACGAAGGAGGCAGAGATAAAAACTTGCAAGTGGGGAAAGGGATGGTGGGAGGTTTAGCTAATCTCCTCTGCAGAAGGAGAAAAATGTTTCTCATCTCTCCTTTGAGGAAAAGGAGATAGAGCCTTTCACCATTCCTTTTCCTCAGGCTTCAAGGAAAAACCCTATTTAAAGGGCTAGTGATAACCCATGGATAAGAGAACAAACTGGGAAAGAGATAAGATTCTGGAAGCGGAGGACTGCAAACAACCAGTGGCCCTTCAGTCTGCTGGAGAGAGAAGGGAAATGAGCAAACTGGTGCCCTCCCCATCCCGAGCAGATTGCCAACCGCTCCCACAGCCAAGGGAACAGCACCCTTCTAAAAACAGTCTAACACGTTGTTGCAACTGAGAAATTCAAAAACTTCTCTAAAAAAAAAAATCAATCACGGGCCTGACTGAAGGCCTACTCGAGCTCTCTTCAGTCCCCCCCGTGGGCAGAGCTCCCTGTGACTCTTGAACATGAGTTTTGCAAAAGCACAACTTTATGCCTGATTTTGATAGTCTTATTTGGGCTGAGTAGGAGCTTGTCATAAAAATGGTTCTCTTCGAATTACCAGGACCAAACACAATATAACACAACACGACGCAAGCAGGGCTACTGAAGCCAAACTGCACACACAGGCTTCAAGACATAGTTTATTCATGATATTTTAAATCTCCAAGGCACCAGACACTACAAAAAAAAGCAACAATTAGTTTAGGCATTCCTGGATGAAAAAAAAAAAAAAAAAAAGGTACAGCAAACCACAAAGAAAATTCTACAGCAAAGAACAGTGACCATGGACACAGGGGGCAAATCCAGGATTTCTTTTCAAGATCTTACCAATTCCGGTTTCCTACACTACACCACCTAATTAAAAGCAGCTTTTACCAAGACCTACCTTCCTTCTAAATCTGAAAGACAAGCTTTACCGTTAAACTTTAATACTTCCTGATGGATGTGACCTTTTATTCCTTTCCCCACATATTCAGCTAGTAGATTTTCTTTCCAAGTTACCAAACACAGGTATTAACTAGATTGGTAAGTATGTGACAAAGAAAGATTTAGCTTTGAGCCACTATCTGTAACGTTTATTTTGTAGTTAGAGAAAAAAAAAGTCCTAACCAAACAGCAAGGGAAAAGCTGAATACAGAGCCACACAGACTATGCAAGTATGCGCTCCAAAAGTGCTCAAGAGAATATTAACAGACAGTAGGCATTTTTTCCCCTCTGTATCAGTATTCAGTAGGTGCCCCAAACATTTTCCATGAAAAAGTGAGCATTAATTAATGTTTTTGAAATCTCCAAGTGACATCAAGTGCTGGCACTATATCTTGGAAGACTGAGAACCATTTCATTTATAAATAATGAAGTAAACTCAGCATTCAATCTGTATTTTACTTCTCCCCTTCTTTAATTCATGCTCCTGTGCCAAAAAGGATTTTTAAAGTTCCTCAAGAATTTATCTTTTGCTGATTTGTCCCATAAAATTGCTGCCCTCAAAAGCCACATTACCGTTTCCTCACTTACAGTCCTTCTGGAGATAAACTTCTGCCATGATGTCTCAGACTCAGACAAATAATTATGATCAGATAATGGAATGGTTGTAGATAAATTCTAAGAACAAAACAAAAAAAATTGCAAAGTACTAAAAAGAACATACAAGGTCTCACGTTGACCTCCTAATCTACACCATGTCCTTCCACAGGCTCCTGGCAACTGTTTCTTGTTATATGCACTGTTACCAAAACATTCTGAACATTAATAAATTATATAGGGGCTAATCTACAGCCTGGATCAGAATATCCGTAGTCTATTGCTTGACCTTACACATTATTTCACTTTGGGCAACTTTTTCTTTTACCTTTCTGTGAAACAGATTCTTCATCTGTGACAGAAGGGTGACAGTCGCCTATCTTTCCAAGCTCTACAAGCCCTGTAAATCCAGGTATATTTTACTTAAACATTGATGACATTCTGACAATCCCAAACCTTTCAGACCTGAAAAGCAACTACAATCCATGAGGAGTAGGTCATAAGCTTTTCTCAGCTTCTGCTTTCAGCTCCTCCAAAACCCATTCCTTTCCTCTGAAGGGACCTCGGGAACATTTCTGAAGTCTCATATTTTTGCAGGTATGACTTTTTCTTTTGTTTCCCTCCACCCAAGGAGAACTAGAGCCTGTCTGCATGCAAACTGTCAAGCCTTTGTTCTCTCCACGCTGTGTCTTTGTATTTTGAAGGCATCTGTCTTTCTGTAGCAGACCAGGTGGAAAGAAAAGCAAATGGAGGCGGCAGTGATTTGTAAGATGAGCAGTTGGGTGGGCTCTGAAATGGACTTTACCTGTGAGTCTTCTTTTTCGTAATCTAAAATTCAAATCATCCAGACTGAAAGTATATAGCTGTTCCCTGTGTGCAGAAAACATTTAATTTCAAAAACCAAGACAGAGAACCCCAGGCAACAGGACAAATCCTGTCCTCAGCTGCCTTGATACAAATCAATAGCAATTTTGTAGAAGAAACTCAATTCCTAGTGATGCAAATGGAAGCAGAGCTTATCACAGTGTCTTTATGTTGTTTTGTTTCTTTTTCTGAAACTAAATGTAAAAGGAAAAATAAAGCATTTATAAAACATAACTGAAATCCAACTAGAATCCCAGGATAACTCTGTTTCCTCATAGTCATTTTACTTCATCATTTTTTAATAGTCACTACTGTGCAGACTGCCTCCTCCTCCTCTCGGTTCCAACATGACTAGACATCAGCCCAAACCTGGCAGACAATACTCCTAGTTACCGCTTCCTGAAAATCACTGCTGATATTGCTGCTTTCATTTGAAAGTGATACAAGCTCTTTCGGTAACACAACAAGCCATTTCGCACTGTAGGAAGGCTTTATGAACTTCTTTTTTCCCCCAGAAATGCCACACACATACACTTCAACTCTGCTACCCTCTAAATTTAGGAAAATTGCTTTGTTTTCTTATAATTCCAAGCATTGCTCTTCCTGGAATGGCTTACTTGTACTTAGGCTCCTCAGACCTGCAGTCGATGTTTTTAAAAGAAAGAGATTGAACTTTTATTTCTCCCTCTTTGGAATTTTTTCCACTTTAAGTCTTTCTTTGCTTGATTTTCTTTGGGGTTTTGGGTTTTGTTTGTTTGTTTGTCTGGTTGCTTTTTATTTTTGCTTTGCCTCAAATGTGATACTGGATGTTACTCCAGCTGTCAGTTTGCTCACGTTCTGCAGTTTGGGGGACATTCTGTAATTACTACAACATCAAATCACTTTATGTGAACTTTGACTGTAAATAGAAACTTGGAAAGTTCTTTTACTGATTAGAGAAGCAGTAAAAACCAGCACTATGCTTAGAGGACCCTTCTGAGTTGCAACTAGAACTAAACACATGGCTGGACAGGTGTTTCTAGTATAGGTATATCAATAATTTTAAGAAGGGGAACTATTAGAACCTGTATTCAGCACAGAGTATATACAGTTACTTCTACTCCTTTCTGTGTGGTCATATTTAATGCCATTTTTAATACCACTGGGAGGTAATCTGAAATCAGAATTCAACATATACAAAACACTAGAGCTGGGTAAAGGAAGAGCTTACTGGATGAAGTCTTGCTTTATCCAAATAATGACAGCAGGGAAGGCGTGCTCAAGAACCAGTACAGCCACCCCAGCAAATGTAATAATCAACAAAAGCAGAAAATATAAAAATCAACAAAAAGAAATGACAGGCACTGAAGCTCACTTAACTTGGAAGGTTTTGATCAGTGTTCCAACACTTTACAGTTATCTTGAAACAATAAGAAAAAATATTAAGGTGAACAGAAGCAAACAGTCTCAGCTAATTTTGGTCAGATTTCACGGCTGTGATAAGGAACAGTAGGTTGTTTTTTGTTATATACTGCTTGTTACTGCTTCTTTAAGGTGTTGAACCAGATCTACTAAATGCCAGTTATAAACCTATTTATCAGAGAGAACAATACACACAGAGGACAAAATAAATAGAAATTATTACCCTTTGGGGCCATGGTTTTTAAAAGAAGCAATTCTCACAGATACATAATTTATAAGGATAAAAGGACAATTGTTATAATCTAGCCTCCTCTAAAATTTTATATGAGGCCATATATCTTGTCTGAATTGATTCTTTGTTGAACTGTAGGATATATTTTAGAACAACACCTATTTGTTATTTGAACGTTTACAGCTGAGGAAAGAAGCCTTGGAGTCACTGCAGTCGCTTCTTTGATGAGACTGGCTCAGTGTTGAACATGGTCAAAAAGGCAAGTGGAATGTCAAGAATTATAATGAAAAGGGACAGTGTACAAAAGGAAAATCTCTTACAAGTTAATGGTGCACCTTTGACTTTAATTCTTGAACACAGTACACAGATCTGTACAGGCCGTCTCAAAAAGAAAAAGAGAAAATATAAAAGGTTTAAAAAAGTACCACACTTGAAACTGTATATATAAACCCATAAAAAATAGAGATGATTCACTCAAAGAACTATAAATATGTAATGAAATCCTTTGGTAGTAAAGTTTAAGCAAAGAAAGTACCTTTTGAGACAGTACATGACTGAATTGCACAACTTTGTCACAGGATGTTTTGGATGCCTAAGGTACATTCAGAAATGGACAAATTCATGGGAGGAAAGTCAATCAGCAGCCACTGACTACAACAATGTGAATATAACCTTCCCACTTGTCAGTCCCTTAAAAGCAGATCACCACTGTTTCTTCTAACTTTTACTTCCTATATTGAAAAACCATCTAGCACCACACTTATATAAATGCTTTGTAAGACTGTGATCAAATAAAAATTTTCTTGAAGGTTTTTACTGATTCTTACCCGTTTTATAAAGTAGTGAAATACTGAAACTGGCAAAGACTAATGAGAATCTAATCTTTTTCATTGAAGGCTTAGAAAGGGTAGTTTAGATAAACATCTGTCATAGCCAGGCTGCTGTATTCAGTCCTGCTTCAGAGCAAGAAAATGCTAGAGCCGATGACTTAAGGTTCCAGCTTCATCTTTCTGTGGCTGCAAATTCTCCCTGCTGCTTTACAGAGCATAAATGAAAACCACTCAGCTCTCTGAGATTCTAACTTGAAAGCAGGTTTTCCAATCCTTCATTTAATCTTCCTCATGCCCCCCAAACTCCTTTGGTTTACTAATACTTTCCTTCAAATGTAAACACCAGAAATGTTTAACTTTAGTTTACAAAAATTAGACAGCCGCTTTGGTTTTTATGTTTGAAGGCCACATTGTATCTTTTGGCCACAATCTTACCACGGGGCTCACATCTGAGGCTTATTCACCACACTCAACAGCCTTATTCAGGAGTGCTCTCTGGGAGTGTCCCTTGTATTGAAAGATGACCTCTACGTTTTGTTTTGAGACACGTTATATTGTTTAGCTCCAGTAAAATGTATACTAATTTCCTTGTTAAGAGCTTTCCAAACTGCCCTTCATTTTTTGCCACTTGACTGTCTATGTGGGACACAGACTATTAGATAATACTTTTTTAATGGCCCGTACCAGTGCTACTGAAGTACATTTTATTCTTTCCTGTTCTTGAAGATTTTTTTTTTTTTTTACTAAACACCCTTGCAATATCACACATATACTGAGTTACCAGTGGGATGTGAAATTGCAGTTCTCTTGCTTTACTTGTACATTACCTCCTTCTCTCCCTTCATCCTTCTTTTTTTTTCTTTCTTTTTTTTTCTTTCTTTTTTTTTTTCCTTTTGTCTAATAAAAGTTTCTTTTACAAACAAAACTATCCTGAAGACAAGCCAAAAAAATGGATAAGAGGCTCAATCCTGTGAATTCTACCAAGGTCAGGAATGATTAATTAAGTACTACATCACACGCAAGATATTTCAGCCCAAGAAGAGCATGTGCGAGATGCAGAAGCTGCTTGTTTTTTCAGCCCAGATACATAAAGCTCTTATCAGGTGCAGGGTATCACTGCAGGTTTTTAGGTAACATTAATATACAATATAAACAGAATTAGACTTAGGAGTTAAGTTGGCAACAGAAGGTTCTGTATTTCATGTAAGGTAATACCATCACTACAGTTTAAGACCTTTCAAATTTTAACTCACTCATAGAGGTAGTCAAGCCTGGTTAGGCTACATGGCTGAAAGACAGAAAAGATTTCTTTTCTGCTTTTACTGCTGCTCTGCTGTACCTTGAACAAGCCACTTTGGTTCCTCTCCCTCTGTTTCGTCTTTTTATACTATGAAGCCACAGGCTTACCAAACAGCATATTCATATGCTATCTACCACAGTTGGGCCCTGGTATCTTCTGGGGCATTCAGATGTTGTTGAAGTACAAATAATATCAAGCAGAATATCCTGATCTACAGTATCATCATTACCGTGACCAGACTTCTACTAAACTCACCCTAAACCCGTTTCCTCAAAATCTGGGGAATGCTGTGGCACATCTAGTTGCTCTTACTTAAATCTGACACCTGCTGAGCAAAGTCTAGTAATCAGCAATATTCAGCAGTCTTAAAAGGAGAGGCTTGCTTATGTGCTACTCTGCACTGCCCAATTAAATCTTTCCTTCCCATGTCCTAGGAAATACATGGCCAGTCAATTACCAGGCAGTAAAATGTTACAAGAAATACATGCAGGTGTGTTTAGGCTACACGATTTGTAGAAAACAGTTGTTATGCAGCTGGTGAAGCTCCAGCCGTGGGGCTGTTAATCCCTCTCATGTACGGATATCATAACATAAGTAGAGTAACAGAAATCAGCAGCATGCTGAAAAGGGGTATTTCAGAGGGAAACAAAGTGAATTAAGAAAGCGATACCTGTCCATTGGTTCACTAGCAAATCCATTAGTCAGATGGTTAATTTGTTCCTCAGCTCATGATACATATCATGAAAAGCTGCTCTATCTGATGGTGTGAACTCCCAACCATAATTAGGATTAAACATTCTGATGGGGCCTTTTCAGAATATTAATAGTATATCCTGGAAAGTTTTGTGAAATGATACTTTTCGATAAGATTCTGCACCAGGGAAGAAATAGGAACCGTTCTGAATGTTGGTGTCAGCTTCTGTTTTTCTGCAGGACCGATCCAATGCATAGCATGTGCTGCATTTTGAATGTAAAGCATCCCCAAGCTGCTGCACTCCTCCTGCATTACAGAAGTTGGCTGACTAAAAGCAGGCCTCTACGTTTCTTTTTTAAGTACTGACACGTAACTCACTCTTCAGACAAAAATGTGACCAGCTGCTGAAATATCACATCTATTCAATACACAACTGCAGTAGCAAGTCAGATTTTAGTAGGGCACAAGAACAAGCAACTTGCTCAGAAGAGTAAGCCTTCCCGGAGGAAGTATCTCCATCCACCTCAGAACACCTCCCTTGGAGCCTTAATCCACTAGGTGACATTGCCAACAGTTCACAGTGACAGAAGCTAAAGTGGCAGTTACACTGAGGGGGGATGGCGGGTGCCCCCGCCACTGCTCAGTTGCTGCCCTTCTCAGCCGGGCGGGGGAATGTAGTGCCAGGCCAGATCATTAAATAATCATGGGAAAACAGATACAACTTGGGGAAATTAGTTTGATTTATTACCAGGATAATAAGAAAGAAGAGCAAATCTTAAACCACCTTCCCCCCACTTCATTCCTGGGCGCAGCCTCCCTCCCACGGAGGGCCAGAGCTGGCTCTGGCTGGGAGCCACTGGTCTGGGCCCCGTGAGGCCCAGGGCACAAAATAGGGCATCAAAGATCTGATACCTACAGGCAGCGTGGAATAAACCCCGTTCCTTCACTACTAGCTTCCTTATCAAGAGCACTGGTACGATTATGAGGTGTCTGTGGGCTGAAGGCACAGCATATATCACACGGTAACAGCCATCAGGGCCGTCTGTCTCAATCCATAACCCACAGAAAAACAAGCACTTGTCAAGAAGATGGCATGAAAGAAGGACACTGCTGTCTGACAGGAAAGGTGATCACAAACACCAACTGGCCACCATCCAGTTAACCCCAGCACAGTAGATATACAAGTGCAAGGGCTGAAAAGGCTTTGGACATAATGAATCCGTTTAAATATGGTTTTGCCTAGAGTATACTTGTTTGTAAACTCTCTTCTACCCTTAATAATAAACAGTACTGTAGGGTTTCAGAGTGTTCAAAAAAATACACGCTGAAGAATATATGACTAAGCACTATATATTACTATATTGTTCTTTTTCAGTGTGGTTTTTTCATGGAATTCTAAAAGAATTTAATGCATCCAGGGTCTATGTTCTACGTTCCTTTTGAAATCTATGAAGCAGCTTTCACAAACTCTATATAATATCATTAGCATATTGTAAACAAAGTAGTCAGTCTTTACAAGACAAGCAAGAGGTCTGAGGTGAGGTTCAACAGGACTCTCCCATCAAACAAGGTAATGAGGAAAAGATCAGTACATGCAAACACAAACAATGCCTGGATTCAATAACAGCTTCTTTCTAGCTTTTCAAAGCTTGTGGTTTTTTGGTTTTTTTAAACTGCAGATTTTTAATTTTTTTTTTTTAAGCATGTATAATGTGGCTTTTGAGATATGGCTGGGCTCCAGCAGAAGGCTTTTCCAATCCTGAATCAAAGAGTTTTCCTAAGATTTTATATGGAAGTAGAAAATACAGATTACAGTATACATGACCATTAATAGTATATGAACATTGCAGTATAAGAAACCTACATTTCTAAATGAAAATACGCCAAAATAATACACTTCTCTGCAGATTTTACTAAATTTCTATGACAGAGCACTACTTGGTAAGGAACAGTAGAATATTAGACAGCAATGGAAAAAAGAGAAGCACATAGTGCTTTTGGACACACAGCTCACAAAGGAGGCCACCAGTACCATTTGCATATTGGAAAACAGAGCCAAAGAGAAATTACCTGCCAAAATTTGCCGGAACCAGGAGAAGTTACAGGAACAAAGCAAATAATTAAAAAGTCCTTTAATTCATAGGGCAGTAGCTTGTCATTTATGCTACCTTGACTTTCCTGCCAAAGAACCTTTCAAACATTCATGTTTTACATATGCTTAGGTACAGTAACTAAATAAATTCACATAGACTCTTCCCATTTTCCTTGACAGCCTTTATATCTAGTTCAATGCATGTTTTCCCACGACAGACTACCGGGGGATCTCTGACTAGTATTTCTGTGGTGCCCATTTCTAGGCCCTTCAGCCTCAGCACCTCTACACCCAGAATAGCACTTGGCCCCTCCAATCCCAAAGAGCATTTTTATGTTCACCTTCACCAGAAGTTGTTCATCTTCACCAAAAGTCAAAAGGCTGCATCTGAACCTTGTTGGAAACAAGCACCTTACACCAAGGCTGAATTTTCCTACAGAGAAAATATGAGAATTTTACTGAATCAAGATGAGCCACTGGGAAAAAGTTATGAGTTGGCTATTCACATATTTGTTTTGTGTTGTGGAATTTGCTTACTGTAAAGCTGCCTGGCAAAGCAGTAGCCAGAGACCCTTGCCAAGTTTGCATTACGTTAGTCAGATCAGAACTCCTGATGTCAAATTAAAACTTGACTGTTGAGAATGGAAGTCATACAGAAAGCTGAAGTACTTCCAGGACTAATTTTTTGGCATAGTAGGTGTGGGAAGGAATAGAAAGTAAGGAAATTAATGTCACTGTTTCAGTTTCTATACCTCTGATATCTTCTCCTCTGTATCTTCTAAAAAAAAAAAAAAAAAAAAAATTATGAGATGTGAAAGGACAAATGATACATCAAAGGAAACTGTTTTCTTAGGATTTTGCTGAGAGCCTAATCCTACTGCAATCCCAGCTGCCCTTAGAGGATGAGGGTGCTCTAGCGTCTCTAACACTTTAAATGAGTGGGAGAGAAACACGGGTGAATTAAGCATGAGGGTGAACTCCTTGGCTCAGCTTCCCTCTCTGTACGGCCACTCACTCATTCTGTGGGAAGAAGCTACGTTTCATCAGGCCTTCAGGAAGAGGCAAAAGGACCTCTTTACACACAACCCTCTATTTGTAAATCGTTGTAGCTACCGTTAGGAGCACTTGGATAAAGGCAGCTCAGGGTTTAGAGACCAGTACAGAAACAGCCCTAAGATGTCTATTCCATGATCAGAGCAGATTTTTTGTGAGGAAACTGAAAGACAGTGGATTTTAGAGCTACATGACTGTTGGGATTTAGACTGTACTCTTTGTGCTTACACACTGGAAGGAAAAGTTTTCTTCCTTTGCCCAGCACTCCGTGATACGGCGACACTCAGTAAACATTACCCAAATAGAAGAATGGAGTCCCTCTCCTCATTCATTATTTTGTCAGCACGCTGTCGAAATTAATAGGTCAAACCTTGACATTTGTATTCAAGAGAAAGCCCTACAGACAACCAGATGTGAAAGAGAATTTAGCTTGATACTGTATGTTCAGCACAAAATATCACAGCCTTTAGAAATCAAATTTTAAAGAGCTGCCATTTTGTTCAGGGAAATAACAGAAAGATGTGCTTCATCTCATCTTTTTGCAATGATATGACTATAGCCCCAGCTCCCCAGATTTTCTGCTTCCTACACAATTTACTCACCTGACTAGCTGATTGGGAGAGTCAATTAAATTGTAACAGGTTGATGGTGTGAAATACAAACTGAAGGAGAGATAAGGGTGATGGATGCCTGTGGCCAGCTATTCAGGCTGTTTGTGGCTCTTCTTTGTGCAGCTGGAGGACAGTATTGGCAGCATATGGGATAGGAGTTTGGGCTTGGAAGGCAGATACAGCAGACTACTGCTAAAAGGAATTAAAACCAAAGCAGCATGGTGGCTAGCAAGCCAACTTGATGGATTGAACTGTCAACCACCTTCCTAGTTTCTGCACCTCTGCACCCTACTCAGATCTCTAGGATCACACCTCCATTCGTACTGCTTGCCTTTTACCTCTGCCTGCAAAGAGAAAGCCAAGAAGCCTTAGCTAGAAAGGGGCTAAAGCCAATAACCATTCTGGCAGACGCATCCAGGCAGCAGGTGGTCAGTTGGTGAGGCTGGCATGGATGAAAGTCTCATAAAATGCTACGAATACTACTTCTCCCTTGAAAACCTTACCACAGCCTGGATAACTAAATGCTTGAGAAAAGGGTCATTTGGGCACTTTGGTTAGTGGGACACACAGAAGAATAAGGTGATGGAGCTGGTCAGCAGCTGTCCTTAGAGCAAGACTCTTGCTACAGCTTCAACAGTAAGGCATATAGGAGTATGGCATCCCAAGCCTTCGTGAATAACAGGATACCCTGTACATGACAGAGTCACCTGGCCACTGCTGCCACTGAAGCCAAGGTCTTAATCTTTTGCACTAGCTGTGACCTAGGCTCCTGTGGGGTTACAAGTTTATTGCCATTTCTTTTTCTCCTGAACAGATTTAACACTAATCTTGGATAACCTTTCTTTCATATAGTTCTCCTTTTTGTCATATCAGAGTTTGGACTTGTTTCTTCTCCCAGTAGATTCCCTGTTTCATTTGTCATGGCATCTTTCATCCTCTTCATTTAAGAAGACCTGAACATTGTAACAGGAAGGGTCTTCTGTAAAGTGTGGTAAAATCTCAAGAATTATTTCACTGGACAGTTTGTGATCTATCTTCTGAACGTTTATATCAGAGGAGGAGAAGCTGGTTTTAGTTAATAAGCAACTACTAACTAGATCATTAAAAATTACCTGCTTTCTCAACCTTACTGATGGACCTACCTATGTCCATGCATGTTAGTGTAAATAGCCACATCCTTTCAATGTCTCTGCTGTACCTTTGCTATGGATAGACTATGGCCTTCAAGAACATTTTGAAGGGCAACTATCAGCCAGCTCAGTAGAAATTTTAATGCTGCCAGTTTAAAAATAAATGCATAAGAAATTATGTAACAGTGAAAACAGAGCCATTCACCTTTTAGAGCATTGGATTTCACAGACAAAGAAATGCACCTGAGGGCAATACACATCTTCAGGATTCAAAAGCTTATTCTGCAAATTAGTGTACTATACTAGTGACACAGTCTTGTCAGGCTACAGTATGAAGAAAACTATACCAACAAAACAAAGCAGACAGTATGTGTATGGATGTGGAATCACTTCAGGAAAAAAAAAAAAACAAAACCAAAAAAAAACAAACCACCAAAAAAAGGAATGCTAGCATGGATTCCCTGTTTGTAGCTATTTTGTATTCTAGGCTTTCTCACATTACAGCAGGAAAAGAGACCAGAAAAAGAGAAAATACAATGAAATAGGATGTGTCTGCTTTTTACAACGTTCCTGTTCAATTCTGTGCAATCTCACCACTGCTCTGAATAAATATCATTATCCTCAAATTGCTTTGTACCTCATTACAATACTAATAATTGAAGAGTCTCCTTCAGAAAATGGGTACAGTTTTTTGGGAATGAGGATTATGATGAAGTTTATGCTGACCCACCAGTCACGCTCTTGTACCAAAGGAGAATGCAGTACATGACGTAAGTGAAAGAAGCTCCAGGAAACTCAAGTAACACCAGCCCGCATGCAGAGATAACCTATACTACAGCTTTAAGGCTAGATAAAAGAAGCAGATTGTGGTTCTGTATCATGATATCGTGACTTTTTTTTCACACTGGAACACAAGTTAACCTAGTTACAGTCTCCCTAAATAGATGGGTACAAATGACAGCCTAAACGCACAGCAAATTCCTTTGTCGTGGCTATAATAGTTTCAGAAGGGTTTGTGCAGCTTCTCAAGCCTCATAAATTGAGAACTGACCTAGTGTGTGAAAGGAGACCATCAATGAATGGCCAGAATACTTCAAGGGAGCGCAAGAGCTGGTTCAGCATTTCAGTTTTGTTTTGAAAGAAAAATATCAAAGACTTCAAAGAAAATACAGTATATTGGCTTTTAAACTTTTAAGCTTTTTTGTAAAAAAATTAAAAAAAAAAGAAATTACAGGGGTTTTATTTAATTACTCAAATTTTGTTAGAACATGTGAATTTCTAGACATATATATACTTATTCTTCCATTTGGTCTTTATTTTCATGCTCCCCTTTCCTTTGAAGAAAAAAGAAAGTAGAAAAGATGACAAAATGAGGTAACACAGAAGTGTTCTTACAATTTATAAGACTAAACTCCAGATACTTATTTTATCTGAAGACACAATTTTCCAAAACAGCAAAAAAAGTTAGTTTCAGTGGAAAACGTTCAAACTAAAAATATGCCCAGTTACAAAATGTTCTTAGTATGTTTATTTATTTGTACCTTTCCCTCACAATGAAATACATGGGTTTCTAAAATTGGAATTGTATGCAGAGAGTAACCACTTTGAACTAGTAACTAGTGGGGCTCTACAATTATCTTTAAAAAGACACATCATTATCATCTTTTGTATTATAGAGTATTTACTCAGTGCTCTTGCTAAAGAGGTTGGCCTTCCTTAATCTCTCTGCCAAACTTTGGGCAGTGTTATCTCAAGAGACCAATAAGAAGAATTGCTATCACAGGAGATAACACTGTCCTTCTAATAAAGACTCTTCTTGACATTGAAGCATGTGCTACGTGGTAGTAAGGGAAAGTTTGTTGGGTATGTTTTATTCTAGAGTTTGTTCAAATTTGTTGGTAGCGCAAATAAAGGGTGTCTGAAAGACACAGCCTGGCCATACTCTAAATGTGATGCTAATTCTTCATAGATTAAGTTAGCTTAGCAGTTTCATACAGCTGTTTTCTGCTAGAACCCAACATTTCTGTCTGCTATAACTACAAACAATGATATGGGAGCAAAATATTTGAATATAATTTCTTCAGGCAAAGTTATTTGGATCTCATGGTGTTTTGGTGCTTTTAAAAACGCACTTACCAATTCACCTTTACTATGATGCACTTTCTTCTATCAAGTGACTGAGTCTTGGATTGCTTGGGCATTTGTTTGGTTTTTACTATTGCATATTAATCACTTAAAGATGCCGCCCTAATGTAGTCAGTTCAGTATCACAGCCAGTGATTAAAAGCTCTGCAGCCTTCAAGGTGGTATTGGATGCATGCACTTCCCAAGCCTTCAGGGCTACATTTCTTTCTTCCTTTGTGAAACTAGGTACATGATTTCAAGAAAAAAACGGAACATGAAAGCCTTGTCTTCTTTTCTAGCAAACACTTCACCAACAGAATGATCTGAAAAGCTAAGTAAGCTATGAAAGAGGTTTTATTGGTTTTTTGTGAGAAAGGCTAATAGCAATAGGTGCATTTAAGAAAAAAAAAGAATTATGAGGGGAATTAATAAAAACCAGCAGCTATGCCTCGATCTGGATCAAAGTAATAGAGAAGGAGCTGTGACAAGTGTTCCCTGTGAAGCACCAAGTGTTACCCCATTTTTCTGGATATTTTTATACACACGCAAGATACAATACTTAATTAGTCTCTCTTTCCCTTAAAGAAAACAACAACCCACAAACAAAACCAAAACAAAACCCCCAAAAATCATCCAACTGCATGCAACAAACAGCAATGAAAACTCGCTACATGCCATCCTCACTAGCTGATGAACCTTCTGGAAGGACTTCAAGGAAAAGGAGTGGGTTTCAAACCCTACAACCCATTCTTTTTTCAGGCTTTCAGGACAGATGGCCAGTAAGGAGCTCTAAATTTTTCTTGGTGCATACTAAAAGCCTACTGTTTTTTGAAGATTTGCAATTTTCCAAGCGTTATCAATTGGTTGAGACTCTAAGTCATTTGCTGGCGAGTACCAAACAGCTACAAAAGAACTGTATCTTTTATTGCCTGTGTGGACCGAGTTCAGCTACTACCTAGAAAGGAAGGGCATTGTTTAATCCTGGCACCATTCCTTTGGCTTCAGTGATGTTTATCTAGAAACACATTTGACTGGAGAACTGTTGCTTTAAAATGATCCTCTGAGTCTTCTTAACCCTGTTAGCAGTTGAGCTCTGGGTGTACTGCATTATTTTCTGAGATTTACCTGTGGTTTATTTGCAAAAGCCGCATTCCTATCACTGTATTGACACACAAATGGAACCTGCACTTAACCCTACCACATTTGCTAACTGAACACAAATCAAAGATTTCCACACTTTGCTGTCAGAAGGATGAACTGTTTTCTGTCCAACCCAAACAGCCCTAGTATATCCAGATCAGTCACTTTCCAGAAACAATGTAAGCCAAAATACACCAGGTCCTGACCACTAACATCTCAGAACATTTCCTTCTTTTGACTATGGGTTTATGTGTACTTTGCTTGCTGTGACAATCAATTTTGAGAAAAACATTTTGCAGTTCCATTTTTGTGTGTCAGTTTTAAGTTATAGCAGATCATAGTGCTTTCTGTCTTGTATTTTAGGGTTGGAACAATGATCCGAATTGCTCCTTCCTGAAGGGCCTCTCATAAAACTATGAAAAGGAAAAATGGGGGAAAATAAAGGAGGAGGCAAACGCACAAAAGCATCAACACCACAGACCAAAATACTGCTGCTAGCACAGATCAGTGCCTCTACTGGGTGTCTGAGCTGAAAAAGAGAACAGATGCAATGACTCATGCTGCTAAAGGTACAGTCCTTGTGATCAGAGCCGAGTTTCCTGGATTGTTAAATCAGCAACTTTGTGAGTGCCGAATTAAATATGTTTAAAATGGTATTTCACAGTTACAGTTGGTTACATTTGGGCATGCTGACCTTAACAATGTCATGTTAAATACTTTCTTTTTACTTAAGATAATAGCTAAGCTCTGAGGATGAGTATTGTTTTTCACTTCATTAATTTTACTGTTAAATGGAAAATAAGATATAGAAACAGATTAGCAAAGCAGCATGACAGAAGGGACCTTTCAGTTAGCCTAAACTGTCTCCACAATACTCGTGGGTCCAGACCCGTCAGTGTTTAATGCTAGGCAGACTGTGTGCACAGAAGCCCTGATCTTGGAATTGCGGAGCACCCACCGTTCTAAATACAGCTCATAGACTGGGTGCACGCTGGTCAATGCTGCCAGTCACACTAGCTGGTCTCCACCATACATGTTAAACTCCTGCATAAATACCAGGAAATATTTATGTTATTTTATTTTATTTTTAGCAGCAGAAGGGCAGTTCTGCAAGCTCCCTTTCTGTTGGTTGCTGGAGTGTTAGCACTGAATATTCTTCCAGCACAATAAAGGGAAAAGTTACATATCCCAACAATAACTTAGGCAGCACAGACAACAATCAGCATCGCTTACCAAAGTTTAACCAGATTGCAACATGATACAACATTGTTGTCATGTAGCATAATCCTATAGCTTCAAGGGAACGACTTAGGTTTGAATCAGCAACTAAAATTAGTAGAGCTATACAGTGATTTTTGTAATAGGAAAGTCTCAAAAAGATTTTTGTAATAGAAAAGTCTCAAAAATCTTGAGAAATTTTAACCTAGGAAAGCTTAAAATGGGAAAGAAAATAAGAGATATACATAATAATGTACAAAACTGAGAAGGTAAGTCAAGCACTTTGATTCATCTTTTCTGATCAACAGACAGCTACTGAAACTAAGATAACAATTTACTTTCTTTTTGAACACAATGCTCGATCATAATCCAGGCACATATTTGCTACAAAATATTAGTGAGACCATTGCATTAGGGGTTAACACTCATACAGATAACAGAAGTTTCTAGAGGGGCAATTTCTTTTTAAGAAGCCAAGAATAAAGGCTCTTGTGCTCCAGGAGTATATGATAAACTGATAGTGCTTAGAAAGAAACTTTTGCAGGAGTCCAGAGAACTGCTTCCTCTTCTTGTGCTGGCTTTGCTTGGTAAAAGATACTGGCCAAAAATGCCCTTCTGGGACAGGCTGATAATATTTCTGCATTCAAAATCAGTGCTCTGAATACAGGGGCACTTCTTACAAGCTTTCACCATAGATTTGGGCAATGTTTTCATAAGCGGTAAATGCGGTAAATTCAAAATCAGGCCCACCCATCTCAACCAAAATGTACTGAGAAAAAGCTCCTTTACCCTTCACAGTTATTAGAGAGAAGTGTTAACTTAAACAGTAAGAGAGTAAACAGCTTCCCTCATGCTCTTTTTGCAAGCATCGCATCACTCTTGCTCACAGGATTTATTAGTTTAAGGCAAGATTCTCATTGGATTCATTCCTGAAAACACCAGCGACACATCACCGCTTGCCATGTAAAGGGGGACAGCTGGCAGAGCATCTACTCCAGTGACCGCGAAACAGCAAGTCATCTTTTCGTAAAGGGAATCATGGTTTAATAAACTGGAGAGCTGCAGGTCAGAAGACCTTAATCCTACCCCTTATGCTGGAAGGGACTTGCTGTGTAACTTGCAGGAAGCATAACAGCATTTTTGCCCCAATTTCTTTGTCTTTAAAAGGAGAACAACAATGTGTTTATTAAATGGTTGTAGAGTGCTCACAGATCCCACAGTGGGCAAAGTCTAGACAACTGCAAACTTCACCCAAGACTTGTCTGACCTCTTCCTGAAATATTTGCAGATTTCTTTGCAGGCTGAACAGTTCCTGGTAGCAAGGTAGCTTGTTTCACCGCTCAGTCCACCCATTCTGTCTGCAGCTGTTCTCAGGGGAGAATGTATAATCATCACATTTGTCGTGATGGCAACGGCGATAATGATACCGTGTGCACTAATGAAAGGCAAGTACATATTTCACTTTCTGTGAGGGCTGGTGCTGGGGCAATACTACCTGCCAGCTGTCTGTGTCCACACCACAACCTGTAATTTAGTTAATAAAATGAGCCATTTCAGAGATCAATCATTATCCTGCCTGTCTTTATCCATTTACTATTGCTGCCTGTGATAAACACAGTAGGTCTCACAAACAAGGTCTTTTTGGGTGGAAAGGATGGAAAAATAAACATAGAAAAAATAGGACTCTTGTCCAATCTTATCTGCCTATTCAGAGCTTTTTACCATAGTGCTGGAACTTCTGCTGCTTCTCATCTCTAAAGCTAAGCAAAAGCATCTTGGGAATACAATTTATTCTTGATTTTGCGTCTTCACTTCTAGCTTCCTTGATAATTTTCAGGGGGTTTTTTGTGTTCTCTGCAGTCTGACCAGAAATTCTCACTAGAAAGCTCTTTCTGCTTTCCATCCATCATGTGTTCTCAGATCCAGGTGGATGTTATGGTTCAGTTAGTCTCCTAGCTAGATGAACTTTTAGGGGTCAAACAGCTTCAGTGGCCATAAAGAAACAATCTTTTGACACCACTGATGTTTCACCTCCCATTTACATGAAAGCTGAGGAAGGAAGTCAGAACCTTTCACTGATTTAACTTTTCTCTCTGTTGATGGAATAGGTATGCCCAGATCCCTTTCCTAATCGGTAGTGGGAACGCTGCTCACAGTCCAGTATTAGTCAGGTGCAGAGTGCAGTTCTGAGCATAAATCACTCAATTTTCTTCCTCAATTTTACTTCAGTGTTTGCTTAACATCTGGTATTGCACCCTCAGTTTCCATTTATTCCACTCCTGTGTTCCACTGACTGAAGAGAACCTGCCTCTGAGAAGTGCAAGGATTTGCACATCACAAGGATGAAATGGGAAGGAAGGTTTGGTTTAGCCTTGAGGGCTTCAGAGGAGCAGAAGAGCCCTCATTCATTTCTGGAGAAGCTACTCGAAGTCTCCCACTGTCGCTGCTGCCAAGGGGCAGGCGCAGTCCCTGCTCTCTGAATGCAATCAGCTTCAGTTCAAACTAACCTCCAACTGATTCTAAACCTCTAGAGCCATAATCTAATCACAAGGATGTCCCCCATTAGATATGATCCTGAAAATGGTAACTTGGAAAGAAAATTTAACCATCTTCAGACTACAGTTCACACAAACTTACTGTATTGGAGTAAACCAAAGGTGGAAAAGTGATGTTATCAGGTCTGCATTTTCCCTATTCATACGACAAGAGCAATGATACAGTACCATTTCATGGGAGTTTTGTGCAGCTTACTGCATAAATAGTTGTGAAGAGCTGTAATATCTACTGAAAGATACATACATTGTATCTATTATTCTCAGAATAAAATACAAACTGTGGTGACCCTAAAAAGAGTTACTTATGTACTTAGTTGTTAAAAGCAAAGTTGGTTTACTAGCAAAATTATGCATTCTTTCATACATTATTCTACAGACTACAGCTACTACAGTACTGGAAGGCAACATAGACCTCCTTGTTTTCTTTCTTTTTTTTTTTTTTTTTTTCTTTTCTTAGAGGATATACATAATGATTCTGAGAATGAGGCATCTGCAAACCTTACTTCGTTGTCAGGCAACATAACAGAAATAAATGTCAGAGATTATTAAAATATGATAATATAAACCCAATATTCTTTCCATAACTAATCAAATGTACCAGGACTCTTTGGATCTACAAAGAAATAACAAAAGACCAGATAAAAGAAAACAGGTGTCAGCCACCACTTCAAACGGCCTTTTTAAAAAGCACTCTACCAAAAGACACTATAAAAATCGTAACGGGAGAAATGCTGTAAAGAATTAGAAACTGATAAAAAAGACAGTAAACAGCAGGGAAAATATTCTGGGTTTTTTCTTTTTTTTTCAATATGACAAAGAAAACAATGGAGAAGTTCTGCTTAAGGAGCCCCATTTCACATAATTGTCAGTGCTGTGGAAAAGGAGGTAAATAACAAAGAAACAAATGTGCAGCTGGCACAAAATTATTTAAGTTATTTCTTAGTAGGAGCTCTATGAAAATGGTCTACACAATGGCAAATTAAATTTACTGTTGACAGATGCAAAGAAACACATGCTGAAAATAACTAATAACTGCATATATTCTGCAGAGCTCCAAATTAACTGGAAACACCAAGAAAAAAGACTCCCGTGTGTGTATATCAACCTGTCAAGGCCTAAATACGAGATACAACATGGGACAAAGATCCTAAATGAGGGACACAGCAAAACCACTCAGGCAGAAAACTTGAAACACTCTGTGATTTATTGTGGATATCTTGTTTTCTGAAACCTCTGCTCTGTTGTTCCCCGTTTCCGATATAAGCAAGTTTTGACATTAAAATTTGGCAGAAACTGAACAGTGACAGAATATAAATTAATCTGGGTGTGTGTGTGGGGTGGGGAATAATATCGCTTACAATGGATAGAATTTGAAAAATGTGTTCACAGGTATGTCTTCACATGAGGAGGCCACTGTAGCATCATCTACCCTGGATCCTACAACATGTCCAGATGGATGCTGGTTAGATGAACCACTGGTCTGAAGAATAACACACCTATGGTATTGCAAGGCAATCGAGCTTTGCCCTTGATAGTACTTTGTCAAGACATACACAGGCGAGGCAAGAATTCAACCCCCTCCTGAGTTTTTTATTTGATTACAAAGGAGTCATTGCTCAGACTCAACTCTTAGATTTTCCAAATTGTGACGCACCTCTGACGGATGGATGATTCATGTCAAATGAACCAAAGCCATGCAGAGCCTTACATCAGTGCTGGAAAGATGCTCAAAGCACAAGCCAAGTGTGCTTATTTCTCAGGGGATCCCATTCCAGCAAGGCAAAAGAACAGCCTGTTTGGCTTTGTGGGTGATGCAAACAATGGAGGCAGTATTCACATCACATTAAATGTTTTGTAACAACTTGTGAAGCAGAGAATATGATCCGTCAGAGGGATGGAGCGTGTAGGAAGATGTAAGAAGCAGAAAAAGTATTTAAGGAATGGAAGCTACAAAAAAGTGACTCCTCCCCCAACCCTGAAAGCTCCCTACTGACATAATTAGACTAAAAAATAAACCACACAGACAGAGCAGCAAACTCACTTTGGAATGTGATCTAGTTTAAGTAGATGTGGGGCTGCTCAGAACTAAGGTAGAAGAAAGAAAGGTAAAGGGGCTCCTGTTTTCTCTTTGCCTTGCCCTTGTTACAAGCATTTGTGCTTGTGCAAATGTTGTGAGATTAAAATTTCATTCCTTACCAGAGCATGATCATTGCATCTCTATCTGCCCCTGCTGGGACAAAAATAAGGTCAATGTGTCACAGGCAGGATGATCTCAGTGTGCAAAAAGAAGAAATATTACTAACAGGAAATCAGTACAGAACCACACATATCCCTCATGGTCCTGCACACTGAGAGATGTAAAATTCAGAGATCAGAAAGAATGAGAAAAAAAAAAAAAAAAAAAAGGGAGGAAAGAATAAAATAATAAACATCATTTCTTCACAGCAGTAGCCACGTTCAGGTGCTTACTAATACATCTAAGGATACGGGAATGGCAAGGGGAGAGGATAAATAAGTCAAGTAAGTGTCTCTAATCTAACCTCTGTATCTACTAATATGCTCTATACACAACCCCGACCTGTTTGGAATGACCGTGTGTTTGTATGTCCTCTGCTGATCTGTGTCCCAGTAGGCAGAACACACCAATCTAACCATTCACAGTTTTAATTTAAAACAATCTGGTGAACCTGGTGAAATTATGATATGAAGAAATAGACTTGGAAGAGAGTATGGTTGTGGATGAGTTTAGTGGAGCAGGTAAGGAAGAAATAGGACATTTGACATGTATCTATACTGAAGAGAGGAAAAGGGCTAATTGCAGGTGCCACCACCCTTGCCTCCATAGCTTCATCCAAATAACTCTTAGTAATGTATCAGGAGAAGACATTTCACATTTACTCCCTAAGATCAAGCTGACAGCTTACCAGCTGTTTCTGTACTCTTCTTCCCACAACGGTATGAGTAATCCAAAGAGTGTTCTTAACTTTCTCTGCTAGCAGCACGGTTACCTGCTGCTCATTTCTCCTAGTCTGCTCCCTGAGCAGCGATGTACTCTTATTTCCCACTCGCTCTGCAAGCCATAGGGTTTGATATCATATAAGCACAACTATTACCTCTATCTCATCCTAGAAGTTCTCGAGCCAGGAATATAGCCTCCTATCTCTTACCTCTAACAACACTGCCCCAAAGATACATTGGTCATTTTTTGGTGCTATTCCAGTACCTTGGACTGAAGAAGAAATTTATGGACCAACACATATTTCAGCTGTTTCCTTAAATAGTAGAACAAAAGGATATAAATGAATAAAGTATAAACAGAGTCAGTTTGGGGTAAGGTGCTCATCTCTCATAAGCACCTATTGTTGTCTAAGAATGAAAGATACAAGTGTAAAGGGCATTGAGGGGTTACGAGTCTTGTACTCTTAAAACTCAAAACTCTTAGAAAAAATACTACAAGAAAATCACTACCTAGGATTTGAGCCAATCCTTGCAGATATGTGTAACTTATCCTGGGTTACACCATATCACCCAAAGTCTAGAAGTCCAAGGAAAGTACACTTAGTGTCATAACCAATAGCTGGAAGGACACTTGAAAAACAAAATGACATGTGCCCCACATTCTCTGGTGTACTTTGTGGGCTAACACCTGCCATGTCCCATTATATCAGCTTGACAAACGTTAAGAGACCAGGATGTATGCAGCCCTACTCAACAGAAATTCCACACACACATCTCCTTTTTTTAGGTTATTTTTCCTGTTGCCTGTGTCATTAGCTATTTTCTGAGTAATTGTGCCTGTGTAGGTAAAAGGCCTGTGGGATTTGTTTGCCCTTCTGGCAAACCATGCAGGCATGTGCTAAAATGGAGAGCCAGAATTCCAATGTGTTTGCCAGCACCATTCAACTCGCCTTTTTGAAATGTTACAAAACAGAAAGAGAAACAGTGTAAAGGAGGATAGCAGTACTTGCCAAATGGCATCTCCTGTCATATGCACACGCTGGTCCGGATAGCCGCTTGGGTGCAAAAGTAAAAAGCTATTAGCATTGAGATAGAAACAGGCATCCAATTTCTCCACCCATCCAGATGGAGGAAAATAGAGCACCTCACTGGTAATGGTTTTCAGAGAGAAAGGGATACAAAGCAGGAAACAAAAGAAGACAGACTCCAGCAACACCTTCCCCCCGCCCCAGCAGGTTCTATTTTTTCATATCTCTCTTCTACTGTCTAATCCATAAAGGAATCTAAATCTCATTTTAACCCGCCCCCCTCCCCCCCTCGTTCCTAGATGCACTTTACAGACAATGTAGTATGAACAGAGGAAAGCACTGCAGTTAATAAAAAAGGACTTTCCTGTCTCATTCTCCATCATGATATAATATCTAACATACCCAATAAATGTGGACAAATCACAGAAAAGCAAGACAGCTCAGGATTCAAAATGTGAGGCATAGGTATACCCAAGCCACTTTGAAGCTTTTTCCTGTCTCTCTGGAGCTCCCTTGAAATAAGGTAATAAACCAAATCAACACTAATAATACCAACACTGCTAACAGTAATAAGTTTATCCCTGTGGCAGAGCAAGAAGAGACCATCAAGAAAGTGGCCTGGCCACACTCAGTGATAGGACAGCAGTCATAGCATAAAGCAAGTAGTACTTGATACAAGTGAGCAACACACAGGGATGCAAGACAGGTAATGCTTGGTTTCTTTTCAAACAGGACTTTGTTAGCAGTAGATCAGACAGAGAAAAGGCACTGATGGAAGAGACAAGGAAACACAAAGTCTCAGAAGGAGGGAAGAAGCAGTAAAGAAATGGATTAAATCACCAATGAATGGAGAAGGTAGGAAAAAAATCAGCATTTTTGTTCCCTGCATAAGTTCTTTGAAGAAAACAGTTATAGAATAACACACTGAAGTTCCAGCCAAATCCATATCGCAGTGCAGTCACTATTGTTATTACCGTTTAATAAAACTTTCTGTTCTGAACAGACACAGCCCTAAGACCACCACAAAGCATTTTAAAGCATTTGAAACCAGGACACGGCACAATGGCTATCAACTAAATGAAGGCACAAATGAAATCTGCAATAAAACATGTTGAAGCAATTTTGGGCCTGGGAATTAATCTGCCACTGCGAAGTCAGTCCACTCGAAAAAAAACTATTAGCTTGGGAAAAACGCCATAACGGGAAAGTACAGGTTTAAATTTTAGGTGCCAAGTGATTACAGCCCCATATGAACTGGGCCAAGGAAGCAGGGTTATCACACCTTCTACTGCGAAAAACGCATAGAGATATTTAAAGACCGTAAGCACAATTGGAATGTCAGTTCTACCATCTGTCTTAAATGGATCATCTTTAAAAAGATGGTGCCACCCAACACCATTTTGAAGCCTTAATTTTGTGTCAGCTTTGAGACCAAGACAAGGGGCGTAGATATCCCACTTTAATGGATTGGAATGGTAGCTTCAGGATCTACCTAGCCACCTCTTCAATGCTCTTTACTTCAGCTCCCTTCAAACTTACTGTAGCTTGTTGAATTAAATAAGATTACAGCCAAAACCAAATACAACATCCAGTAGCTATAGTGGAAATTTACATGAAACTCACATTTCCCTGTTGTGGATTTTAGTTTGTTTATTTGTGTGTGTGTGTTTGTTTTTATTATTCAAGACCTACTCCAAAAAAGTGAAAGTCAGCATTTTACAACCAAGTTCAAGTAAAAAAAACCCAACACATTAGCGATGGAAAAACTACAGGTGAAAACACCACTGGTATGGTTGACAGTTATGCTTGCTCTGCCCAATCTTCAAAAGCTTGTTTACCTTGAGTAGACCGCTCTTTACACTAGCTCTATTCACAGACCCAGGATCACTACATACCAGAGGATAGTCGAGTCATGTTTTAATGGTCATACTCCTGAGAACGTGTTCTGTTCCTTTGTAAAACACTTTTATTTCAAGCAACTGGCCCCAGGATTTGCCTTTGGCAAGGCACAGCTGATGATTCCAAAAAGACCATTCTGCACTTTCCTTATGGCACATGATTCTTTAGGCATAGATTAAATTCTCCACAACTTTAGTCAAGTGTAAATTTTAGTATTTGAGAATTAAATACAAATTCTCCCTTTATCTCCCTGAGAAGGGCAGATGTGAGAAATGAGAACATGCTGAATGTACGGAGTTGACAACTGATGCCCAAATTATTAAATTGTGGAGGTTGCTGTCAAATGAAAATTCAACCCACTTTCATAGAAATTGTTAATATTGATGTTAAGTCATCCATCTCCCTAAACAGTTTCAGAAAACATAAAAGTTCTTGCTGTGTGTGGGAGTAAATCCTGTATGGGAGATATGGTGAGTACCAGAACCTCACACCATGAATTGTAAATACCATGCTCACAGTATGCACGCATGACTCATTGATCTATCTGTATAGATGAATTGCACCACTACTGAAATGAGATGGAATGTTATAGATCCTTAAAAGCTCATAGCAACATCAAACAACACTTTAAAACAGGAAATGCTTACCCAAGCAATGTAGAACTTAATTATAGCGTAATGTGACCCATACGTCAGGGAGTACATTTTTTTTCTAATGCGTTTTACTTCCTAGCAATTTAAACTAGTGCTCCGTCCTGAATCTCACTGATACTTAATGTACTTGCATGTGCTTTAGGAATTGCATATATGAACACAAAGCAGTATAAACTCTTCAGTTTTTGAAAGCTACCAAGACCATAGACAGGCATACATGTCTACAGTTGCGCACACACTTCAGTGACATATGAGAGAGATGTACACAAGAATGGAGCACATCAGTAGCACATCGCTTTGAACAATCAGCTATCTATGGCTGGATGGGCTCTTCAATACCTTCTCTATATGGAAAGATGGAGTTTCCCTCCCAACCTTAGGCAGAGAGATTCAGACAAATCTATTTTTTATTTATTTGACTATTTCAAAGTCAGTTGCCTAGAATCCTTCCATAGTCAGTAGTGTGTAGTTGTGCTTCTGCAGTGAGAGGCGATCCATTCGTCTCAATGGCATGATCTCCTCAGTGGAAGTGCCCATCCCTCTTCACTGACTACAAACAGGACCCAGAAAACACCACTGGGCTAAAAATGTAAGATCTCAGATAGCTAAGGATACGTAAACTGAGTCTCACCTTACATTTGAATTGTGTTTCTTTCTGTAGCTCTTTCCCATTATTTTCATCCTCTGATTCTATACCAAAAAAGCGCATTAAAATCCAGCAGGTCTTTTGGTCCGCTGGTTTTAAAGGAAGATGCATTATCTCAAAACATACCTACCCCCTCCATCCTTTGCTATCACATAACATTGCTTATTGACCTCAAGAGGCACCAGCCACATGCTTTCAAGTAATTATTTTAATTACCTATATTTGCCCCTACTTTTTGTAGCCATCTCAAACACAGAAGTGTTTGGCTTTTTGAAAAAAATATATTATCCAGCAACACCAAAATGAAGACCTGTAGACTAAATATGTTGAGAGCTATAAAGCACTCTAGTGAAACAGCAGTACTCTGAGTAAAAGAAAGGTGGTTAAGACACAGGCGGTGTCACCAAATTTCCCACTGCTGTGTTTTTCCTAGCAAACAAGTCTCTGAACCTATTGTGTGCCACCTCCACCCTCCATAAACAGGCATTACAGCCCTTGCCCACCTTGCTTTATTCAAAATACCAGGACAGAAAAATAATAACATTATGTAGTAGTAATATTGGAATATTTCCCTGTGTTTATTTTTTTAAATCCTAGTTTTCCATGTACTGCATTCTCATTAGATTTTGATGCAGTCAGCATCAAATTCTAAATAGCAATAGTAAACCTCATGAATCATTTTGGCAAAACCTTCCTTGCAGTGACTTTGAAAAGGCAAGATAACTTTTGCTAGCTTTATCTTTGTCTTTCCTGACTTTGAAAACTGGTACCATCACATACTTAGTTGTGTCCTCCCCCACTTGTAAACGGAAACATACTTACAGCTAACTTCCTACCTCTTGCAGTTTGAAACTTCAAAAAAAATCACCTTCCTAATATGTGCCTCTAATTAAATTTCAGTCCCTAACCACAGCTGCTGTGATTCATGCATACCCTGCAAGGTTCAGTGTTAATTAATGAGGGCTCTTTAAATTCTCTGAGCCGGGGTGTGGGAGGGAAATAGGGTGTATGCAAGACATGAGGATTTCTCACAGTTCGTTGTGGGGTGTTGTGATGCCCCTCTGGGAGGCAGTTCAATTACAGTATGCATCCAAACAAGAATGAAAAAGGAGGCAGAGAACTGGGAACAAAAACCCACACAGTGTATTATTCATAAGCAAATGTATAATTATGCAGTCTCATGAATTAGGGATCTACGCTTATAAAGAAAGACAGAAAAAAATGTGTCAGAATGTTGCGCTGCGGTGTACTGGTTTGATATTCCCTTCTTCCTATGAAAATTTAGAGAAAAAGTGGGACACAGTCAACAGAACCCAGGGGCCTCCAGGCAATCCAGGGACAACTTCTGACACGTACAAGTTGAGGTATTAATAAATTTCATGGAGTGTGGATTTCTACAATCCCTCTTGGGACTGCAATTCAAGGCTGCAAATGAAAGGACCCAGCAACTCAGCATCTCTGCAGATAAGGAATTTCAAGGTGAGATTCTAGAGCTTTGCTAAATAAGCAAAGCAGTCAGTCTGGCTCTCATGCATGCAAGTTCATAAATAATCATGATTATTATTACGCATTTGTGTTACAGACAGGCTGCTTAAGACATCACAAGTCTGTCTTCAGCTAAATGGCTGCCAGTCTAGAACACATCCACTTCTCACAGGTTGTACAAAATTTTGATCTGAGGAGGCTACAACTGTTTGGAGACAAGGATGAGCATTTGACCTTTGTCACTTCTGCTTCAGGGTTTGTTTTTTTGGTTTTTGGTTTTTATTGGTTTTTTTTTTCCTTTGATAATTGCATTACCTTGCACCTCCAAAGCATCTTTAATCCTTTATATGTGTTCTCAGCAATGCAGCAGAGCAACTATAACAGCCCAGTATTAGGATCTAAAACTAAGTAGCCTATAGCTAAATGAAACCTCCAAGGAGAGGTTTAGAAGAACAGAGTGTAAATTCATGAGGAGGGATTTGGCCTAGGCTTTCACACTGCTGCCTCTTACAAAACATTCTTTGGTATATTTAACAGTCCTGAGTAGTCATAACCTCAGTCTTTGTTTTACCAAAAGAATGATATTACGAGTACACCAAAAAACACAGTCCCACAGGTGATGAGTGTTGTGCTTGCAGTTGGGGTGGAATCATGTCTTTTTCTTTCAGACTGAAGCTTGCAGTAAAGATACCAGCAAGCCTTCCCAGAATCAATTTCATGGTTGGTCCTCTGAGGACTTTAACTAATGGTGGACAGACAATAACCATAAAGCCTTTCAAAACACTGTATTTTTTCCTATTAGTAGAAATTCTGCATGGGATAAAAGAAAAAAAAATAATTAAAGTAACAGGGGAAAAAAATTAATTCAGTATCTATCCCAACCTAGTGCTTACTGTTCCCTCGTTGCTGGTTTGGGAATCCCAACCCAGGGATATGCAAAAATTTTTTTTAATGAATAAGTACCAAATAATTTGATCATTACTTTTTCAAGCCAAGGGCTGGCTCTGCCTCAGCTGGGCTTGTCTGAGCCAGGTACTCTCTTTGCAGAGGGCACACTGCAGCTGCTCACAGCATTTAAAAAAAAAAAAAAAAAAAAAAAAAAAAGACACAAGAAGTCTTACAGCAAAGCTGGCATGTTGTCATGGTCTAAGCAACATTTATTCACTGCCTAGATATAGATCTGAGCCAACCTCAAGAGGAACTTTAGATAAACTTCTTCAAAATTTCTCCTGGGCAGAGGTGACCACTCCATCAACCTCCCCAAACAATTGGTTTTCCTTTCTGTGGAGACTCTTTCAAGCGACAGGTTCTCAGCTCTGGTTAATATCTTTTGGATTTCCACACTTGGGTCTTGCCTAATAAATCAGAAACTGCAGATATACTGCCCCTAGGGACTTTTATATTATTAGGGATGGCAAGTTGAAGCCAGCATGGTGTAAGGACTTACGTAAGGACAGCACGTGGTCTTCCTCCATCTATTTCTCTGCCTCCAACAGCTATCTATCACCAATTCCTTCTCAGATAGTTTCACCATTGGCAGCCCCTCTTCTTTCCCCCAGAAGCAATTATAAACTGGCTAGTCTGGTTTCTTCAAGATACAAATTATTTATTGATACTTAGAATTTAAAAGACAGGAGAAAAAGCTTTCACTTCTTTTCTCCAGTTTACTCAGAACAAGGTATCCCCCCAGTCTGACCTCCTGGGAGAGCAGGATTTTATTTCAGCTAGATCGAAGAAAAGTTCTAAAAACTGTATGGAATTAGTGATGCATGGAATTGCAGGTCTACATTGGTGATCCCTAAGTATTATAGCAAGAGACATCTTTTTTAGCCAAAGCAGAGGAGGCCTGGTTTTGCAGAGTCAAACCAGAAGGACTCAAGTCCAATTCAGCTCACTTGCCAGATTTATCATGAACATTTGGTTACGTTCTTATTTATCCCAGGCTATAGGCTTATTACAAGATGGGGCTGCTAGCCTCCAGAATGTCTCTCTAAATCCTTAGCTGCTACTCTTATTGGATTGTAATTTGAATGCTTCCTTCTATCAGACTATGTCCTCCTTGACTTTTTTCCACTACAGATTCACTGCCTTTCTAGCACTTGTTCCTTTGTTTCTGAAAAAAGAATCTTTTAACCCAGTCATTTATTTCAAAGCTACAAGGTTTCAGAAAGAAGGCAAAGGTTGTGCAGAGAGAAAGTCAGACTAAAGCACTGGAGAAAATGCAACATGAGAAAACCTGCACAGATTGGAGGTTTTGCTTCACCTTTATGCTTATGATTCCCTGAAATACTCTTGGGTTTAGGCAGTTCAGATAACGCAATGAGAAAATGACTTGTGGTTTCACCTAGGTCAGTTTTGGTTTTCTATATAAAGGCAAAAATGATGCCCTTTATAGCACACAGGGGGGAGTTTTCTCACAGGTGATTCTGAGAACACGGAAGACTACGATGTTAGCAGCATAACCCCTTGTAGCACTCACAGACAGTACTGCCCCTCTGTACTCCAGAAAACTATGCAACAGATTTGAGGTTTGTTATAAAATGCTAAAATCTTTGGCCAGAGATGGAGAAAGTCGCTCTACCATAAACTGCAGAGGACCTATTCGGTCACTTCCTCTAGGGCCAATAATCCAGCATTTCGCAGTGCTAGCATTGATTCCAAATAAATTGAAAACCCATTTAAAATAAACTGCGGCACCCACAGATCTGAGTATATACCTCCACATTCATATGTGCTCGTCCACAGCACTCAGCAGCAAGACAAAAGGGAGCTTTCCACTGTCCTCCCACATCCCTTTGGTGTCACCCAGGTTTTTCGATATGGAGGGGAAGTAATATCAACCCCAGGAGCTTTTTTCTTCTGAGGCAACAAAGCTGCTGAACAGACAAATTGCCAGGAAACAGCCCCAGGCAAATACTCTATTATCTCTCAAGACAAAGACAACAAAGAACTGACAAGTCTCCATATAATGCAATTATTTCCACCTTTAAGGCCATGTTAGAGTACCCCATGCCATGTTTCATCCAGCCATGAAATTTTCAGGATGTGAGACTGTTCTCTGTGCTTCCCTGAGGATATATCCCTCCCAGTTTATGCGATCAAATGGCCACTACAGTTACAGAGGGAGACAAAACCACTGCAGATTAGAGAGCTCCCCAGAAATCCTTGGAATTGACCTAATGCTTGTTTGAGGACAACTGTTGAAAAGAATGTTTGCTGTTCTTTCAATATGCTGTGAAACAAAAGAGAATAACCATATAACTGAAAATCAAAGAGCAAAGTCCATGTGTAACAAGCGAATTGAAGCCTTGGCCTCCTCACAAAAAGGCCAAGAGATAATGAGTTTGTGTTTATTTCTGGAATCCTATCCTCACAATTTTTGTATTTGGAGAAAGGATTGTAGAAACAATGTAAAGACTACCTAAGGAACAGAACGGTTGGCTTCCCACCCCAGATCACTAACGGCGCTACTTTATTCAGATTTGAGATTATAACGCTGAGAAGATCCTGATGTCAAAGTGGGATTAGGATTTAACAGATCAAAACCTGCTTCCTAGATCTCAGAATGAACACAGGCATACTACCATGTGCAAAGACATTAAAAGTAAAAGGGTAAGCTCTTACAACTTTTAGTGTTAATCATATGTTAATGGATGCAGAATTGAGTGGAGTTACAGCTTCATCCCATTACCTTTTTTTTCCTGTATAAATGTAATTATTTGTAGTTTTATGAGATTGCCACTTTTAGAACACCAAATGTACGCACAAGAAATATAATAGCATGATACCTAACTTATCAGTAAGTTTTAGTTCTGTAATCAATATTTCATAAAGGTAATAGTATATCACGTTCAGTACAACACCCTTTAAGAACTGAATATTGCCCATTTATAATCTTTAGCCATAAGGACGTGCAAGACTTTGCAATATATCCTCTGCAACTGTTTATGATTATTATGATAATACATCCTTTTTTCCCTACAAGCTTTAAAGGCAACAAATAACAAAGTTATTTGTGCATTCTCATTAGAACACTGGTCCACAAATGTTCAAAATCATTTGATTCACACTTACCAGTGACTTAGAAATAAATATATATATCCATACACACACACACATATATATATATATATATTGTGGGGATGTGTGACTGATACATACTTTTATTGACAGTGCCATCCCTCAGTCTTTAATCCATGCATACAATCCTCAACAGGGTGAAAACCACTGGTTTTACATTCCAATCTCAGCTCTTTTTCCTAGGTTTCTGTAACTTCAAGTAAGACAAATTATGCTGATAAAGGAGCAATTCAAAATCTTCTCACTTATTTCTCAGGCCCCTAACATCTATATGCAGATCGTTAAAAGCCAAATTCCTTTCAGAGTCTTTGTTGAGAACAAAATTAATCACAGCAATAACAAAAAATTTTGGCTGAAATTAACATTCGTTTACTTTACTGAAAGCTATGCAAATCTTACAATCTCCTTACCCCTCACTCCTTGTAAATAAGACCATTATTCCACCAAACCACAACCTTTCACAAAACTAGCTGTTTCATTCACAAGACAGGGAAAACTTGAGGGAAATTATTTGAACTTTCTTCCCTCTCAGTGACTCAGAGTTCCTTCTGCGTAGTCCAAAAAGTTATGTCATGAAAAAAAGTTTTAGCACTGACTTTCGTAATTAGCGAGCTCTTGCCCAGCAATACATGGGAAAGATATAGAAGTCACAATTTGCTTCTCAAGTTCTGGAAAACAACACACTCTTCTCTTGTTTGTCTGTCAGGTGAAGAACATATTTTTCATTCTTTTTGATATAGTTATCTGAAACTATTGAATGTCTCTTGACTCTTTGGAAATCTTTTCACAAGCCAGTTTATCTCTTTAAGTGGGCTGGAGATTCATGCACAGGAATACCTAATGTAAATTTTTGTTCTATTTAACTGGATGAATATTTAAACTGTTGTGCAGCAGGCACTTTGAGAATATAACAGCTAACCGCTTTTTGTTATATCAAATCTTTATGATACTCTTCAGACTTGTAGTTAGAGCTTGCCCACCCTCTTGATTTTCCAAATATCTAAAGCATTGCCTGGTCTTTTTAAATTTTTTTATTTAATTTTGAACTGTGAAATATCGGTTACTGCTTCCATCCTCTCCAGTTGTTTTATAGTATTTTCCATTTCTGACAAATTTCAGATGGAAATATTGCCCATCCCAGATATTAGCCATGTTCTCTGCTGAGAGATATGGATGTCTCTTACCTAGTGTACTGGGAGCCTTGCAGAAGATGATTTGGGGAGTTAGTGATCCTGTAGGCTATGTCTGCTCTGTTGAACCTTGCACTTGGGTTTGAGAAGCCCGTAGGTGAGCAGTAGCAGCCACTGCATGAGCCTGCTGGAGTGCCCTGTGCCGGCCTGTGCTGTGTGCTGGTGGCTGTTATGGCAGAGATAACCCCGCAGCTTCTCAGAAGACACGAGTCTGTATGCTACACAAAATAAAAGCACTACAGCCCAGGAGGGAGACAGGAACCTCTCCACAGACAGGATCTGTGCCAACGTGATGTGGGAAAAATGCATTTGGGGTCCATCCAGTCCTGCACAAAAAAAAACGGGGTTCCCAGGAGCTGAAGGAATGTAAGATTTACTCGCTGTCTATATATTCCTCTTTATACTCTATCTTATTGAAGTGGCTATTTTATTAAGCCATTTGTTGTCTGGCCTTCTTATTGAGACCTAGAGGAGCCCTTCTTCTCCGGCCTCACCCCCCTTCCCTGGTGCAGAACATCTAGCCAGTCCAAGGGGCCCAAAACCTTGTTGGAATAAAACACATACCTTACTGAGCACTTTTACCTTCACCCACAAGGTCAGTACATACTCCTCCAAAAGATCTATCTCTTTCGTGTACTAACAGAATACCTCATTAATTGACATGACAAATACTGAGAAATATAGTCTGGGGAAACACATCATTAATCAATAGGCATTGGAATGACCGATATAAATTGAAAGCTTTACAGCATCAATTGGCATTTTTTTCAGAGTTATGGTATTTGTCATCTGTTGTTGTTCAGGCAAGGGTTCTTAGGCAGTATCTGTAACTAATACATATAAAGTTATCGCCAGTATGTCAGAGGGTCCCGTGTCACGTATGGCCCATGAGGTGTCCTGGAAGAAGAGCGGGGCTCCACAGCGTGGAGGGGCTCAAAGTGACGCCCTTACTTGTTTGTTCACTTTCAGCATATTTTGAAATATTACAGCCTACATGTGCCAGGTTAAGTGGATTTATTGATTATATCATCTGGTTTTAACTAAACTAACCCTCACAAAATGGACAAGTGGCTTTTAAAGATTCCTGCAAAGAAACCACAACCTGGCAATAAGATTGATAATACAAGCACAAGTGAACAAGAAAATGGCAGAGCTGACTCCTACTCCTAGTATAAACTCTTAAGCAGCCACATCACAAGGTAAAAGCAGTAACAATCTAATCTGATCTAACGTGAACTAAGTAAAAAAAAAAATTGAAATTGGCAAGAGGATTATTTGAAATACAGATTTGCATCCATGGTCTTAACAATGAACCTTGCCCTAAATGTACACTGTGCCTTGAGATATTAATCAATGACAGTATGAAGTCACCACAGTTAGCAAGACATTTAAAAACTGAGTGTCCAGAACATGAAGACAAACGTCTAAAATTTTTTCAGTTGTTTAAACTCATGCAATATGCAAACCAGCACTTTATAAGACTTAACAATAACTGTTCAGCAGTAAGAGATGTCTTACTTAAAAGCGGAAGAAAAAAAACCTACAGACCACTGGGGAAACACTTGTTCCTTTTACAACGGTAAAAATGGCTGGAATAATACATGGAAAACAATATGGTGACAAACTAAAATGCTTTCCTTTGTCAGCAAATACTGTTGGAAGGTGCTTAGGAAACTGATGAAGATTTGAAGAAATGAATATACAAAGAAATTGTCCGGTGTGTGAGGTTTGCTCTGCAGTTACATGAATGTACAGATGTTTCTAACGTGTCTCAGTTTATGGTATTTACTAGATTCTGTTTCAATAATGAAATACAGGAAGGAAGAACTGTTTTTTTTATGAGCCACTAAAGGAAAGAGATACCAGATAATATGTATTTTCAACAGTAAATGACTTCTTTAATAAAAACGTTTTATGGAAAAACCATGCAAGTGTAATCACTTAGGGAGTGGATGCTTTGACTGGAATAAAAAAAAATAAATAAATGGATTCCAAGGTCAGGTTGCAGGGATAGCACCACGTATGAAATTTATTCACCGCATCACTCATCAGCAAGCTATTGCAGCAAAGAGGTTGGAGCCAGAGGTGTTTTAAGTGCTGCAGCATGTCATTGATATAGATCATTTTTTAAAAACAAGACTTTAAAGCAGTAGAATTTTTGCAACACTTTGTAATGAGATGGGGTGGGGAGTGACTGTGAAAATCTTTTGTACCACACACAAGTTTGCAAGTTATCTCGTGGCAAAGTGCTTAAAAGAGCTGTCCAACTTAAGAACGAGTTACATGCTTTTATTTCACCAAAAAAGACATTCCAAATTTGCTGATCTTTTCTGGGATGACAAGTGGCTGTCAGTAGTATGCTACCCAGCAGATATATTATAAAAACCAAACACACATAATCTGTCCCTTCAAAGCGTAGGTGATGTTTTAAGAATGAGTGCAAAAAGGTTTACTGTTCTGTAAATAAATACTTACATTAAAGTATTGTTTGTCATCTTTATCTCATCCTTTTTAGCTTCTGGATTTTGTGTACTTTTTACAATAGACAATATTTTAGTACAACGGTACATGTATATGACTTACAAATAAATAAGTACACATATATAGGGGGTGCAAGCTCAAAAACTTTTACTGATAAGGATGTGAGATCAAAAAAAATTGGAGATTACTTCTGTAGCGTAGGTTGGTCAGCCATTAGAGAATGGCATACGATCCATAATGTATAGTATAGGATGAAGAGTGGTTAATGAAGTAAGTGGAAATGACGTATAACGATGCCAAAAAAGGGAGCACTATGGAAGAGTACCTTGCAAATAGCTTGCAAGAAATAGTTGATTGAGCTGGTAGAGCAGCTGGCAAAGATCAACCTGCGGCAGAGCTGAGGAGGAAGCAGGGCTAAAAGGCAGTGCAGACTGGCAGAGCAGAGGGACTAGCCTATGGTATGTGCTCGATGCGCTTGGAATCACAGGCACTCATACATCAGCTGTGAAATTCAGCTAAAGCTGTGCTGCTTGTGATGAGATGCTGGTGAAGTGCATTTCTGTGAATGTCCTTTGGTTATGTGACACGATGGCTTTATCTCTACATATAAACATTGCAGCTGCTCAAGGGGAAATAAAAAGAAGCTTCTTTCTGAGCAGTTCGAATTGTATTTTTAATGTGTACCGTTGCCTCTTTGGAAGAGAGCGAGCAAGCTGAGGAATGATGACTGAGCTTAAAATACTTCCTTGTAAACTGTGGAATTTCATCATTAAATCTATCAAAGTTCCACTCATCATCCATCCCATGCTTCTAGTAATACTTTTTACCAGAGATGGGAAACTGCCACGTTGATGCCTCCCAACTAATCCTTGTTGTTAAGATCCACAGCAGCTATTTACACATCATTGATCCCCTTACACAGTAAATCCACCCTTATTCACCTTGCCCTCAGTGGCCTTCATCTTATTTGACCAAAAGAAAAGAACTAAAAGAAATCAAGGACGGAGTATCCTAAAAGAAGGGAAGGTAGTAGAATCAAGTTTGTGAGAATGATTTTCACAAGTTTTATCTGAATGTACCACCATCCTATATGATGGGGATGGGTGGGCTTTTTTGTTTTTCCCCTCTCAAATATGCTTTGAATAATCTTGGTCAGACACCAATCTCAGTTACACCAGAGCAAATTCTGAACACAGTGCACGCTTTGTACAGCGGGAGGTATGAAGCAAGATCCATATATTTTTAAGTTAAGCTTTTCTATGGGGCAAAAAGATTATTAAATCCAAAACTACACAACATGAAATGGGAATACAGAGAAACTAACATAGTATTAGATTCTCTTTGAGGTTGCCAAGAGCAACAAAGAGAAAGCATAAGAATATTATAGTCATGGCAATGTAAACTGAAAATAATAGGTAAATACAGTAGTTGAGTGGATGAAGCAGTGAGGCACTGATTTCTTTCCTGCCTTCTTTCACCAGCTACCTGCTTGTGTATTCCTTTTCAGCTGACTGGGACAGCAGCCTTCCCTTTGGAATTGAAGTTGCTTTTCCCTTGGCAGTGTTATTACATGGCATGAAAAACCTGATAAAAAGTCTTCCTTGATTTGTGCTGCCATGACAGTCTGCTCCCTTCTGGCTTGTTGAAATCACTGCTGTAAACACTGGGTACCACCAAAATATGGGCAAAAATCATAGCCTTGGACAGGTGAGGCTGCTTTAATCTCCTCTTAATTGTTTCTACTGTGGAGGTGTTACTAGTTCATCTTTGTCTGGCTTTCATCCTGCTCCTTGGTTTTATGGTAACACACTCATGGCTATCTGAGACCTGCTGGCATGTTGCTTTGCACGTTGGCTACTTAGACCTTCTAGGTAGAAACATAAGTAAACTTCAGACTTGTCTCTTCCTTCCCACTGGACCTAAAAGATCATTCCCAGCAGCAGCAAGAGGTCTGTGACTCTTGTCCATCATTCCTGTCAGAAAAGAGTGACAGCACCTCTAGCAATGTATCATGCATGCCCTTTACTATCTTCCAGGTCTTTTAGAGACGCAGCACTAAGCCAGTCCTGTGACATGCCTCTAGTTTGTTTCTCGTTATTTCTCAAAGCACGGTTTGATTAACAACTGCACAGGTTCTAGAAGCAGAAAGGACTCGCATAGTTACACACGGTCCAGTTTTCTTACAAGTGTCCCACCTTTTGCTTTGTTTGGCATTGGGTATTCAAACATCAAAACAACACTGGCTTGCTCAAAACTATTCCACCCTTTAACACATCCAATGACCAGAGGAGAGGACATTCCCTGCTGAAATGAAAATTAAAGCATGATACTGTGTTTGCACCCTTGATCCATTCCTCATGGTTAAGTCTACCTCATCTACTCCAAGCAAGTTTTCTTTATTGTCTGCATTCTTCAGAGAAGTCGATTGCAAGCTAACAGTGAACATTTCCAGGTTATTAGCAGGCAGAGCCTTCTGACAGATAACCCCCTTGCTCTTGGAACAGGAAACAACACATCTCATACCACAAAGGGATAGTTGTAGGAAAATCTGACGTTAGATAGGTATGAGAATGACATGGGATTGACAAGCATCTACTGGATATGTGGCTATTTCGCCACTGTGCTTAACCTTTTTCTTATCTCGCCACTTAACCTTTTTCTAACATATACTTTTGTGAACGCTACAAGAACTTATCAGCTGAATTATGCCAATTCTTCTCTTGTAAATGCCTAATAGCTATTTGAAGTGACTCTAATAGTTAAATTTCCCTGTTCAGTATTAGCACATTAAAATTTCTGTTTTATGATTTGTTCATTAATGGCAGTATAATAACTCAGCACCTCATCAGCTGCTCTAAACAAGCATATTTTTTTAACTAAATAATAAATCATAAATATTTATAATTAATAAATTAGAGAGCAGAAAGATCAATTGTTGTGTATACTGTATGAAAAGGACGTTCCATTAAGGCATCAATGGTGCTGTTGACTGGAATATTAAGGAAGAAAGAAGAGCTGTGCCTTGGTGGAAATGTAATGTCTTCAGTCCAGTCTCTTACTGCATCACGTTCTGCCTCAGTCTTTTTACATTATTTAAACTGATTCAAACCTATATTTCTACTAGATCTTGCCTACTTACTTTCAACCTGACATCAGTCTAGCCTTCTGGGCAGCTTGTACACAATGTTTAGCCTTCTTGCAGACCTCCAGGCAAAAGGTTTCTCGATTGTCTATTCAAATGTTAATATGTCTGAAACGGAGCTCCCAACTTACCTCCCCAGGTCTTTCCTTTTACTATCACTAAAGGCCTTTTCCTATGTCCTTTCCTATCACAAGTTTATAACAATCAGAAGAAAGTGTTCCTTCTACTCTCTCTGGCTATGCCGAAGTTGGGCTGCTGCCTTCTGTATACCTCCCTTTAGACCCACCCCCATCCCTCCTTCCCTTTGAACTACTATTAAAATTGCCTTTCCTTCTCAGTTAAGACAATCCCTCCCCCTCCAGCTTTTCTTATGGTGTGCACTCTCTCCTTTTCCACAGCAATTCAAAATGCTTTTCCCAAGATTCGCTTTGTGAGCCCTATCCTAACCGTATCCTCTCATGAAGTTCATCTGCCAAGTTCTCCTTTCTTTCTGGAAAAATGAACAAAGCCACCCAGACCCTAGTTTCACCTCTAGGTTTTCTCAGCTTTTCCCATTTAACCTATCTCATACCTGACCCTACTATTGCTCTATTCTATTCCTCCACTTTCAGTGCAACTTTCTGCTGGTTTATGATATTTTTCTCTTACATATAATTTTGTCTGCTCTGACATCCCCAAACCCAAAGAACATGGCTAATTACTAGTGGCAGGGGTCCTGCTAATAGAGAGAAGTCATAAGCTGGTGTACTTGACCCGCTTAGCTTTTGTAAGTCTCCCATCCACTATGGCCATAAACTGTATTAAGTTCTGAACATACAGAATATTGTGTAAGATGTTAGCAAAAAGTCAAAATTCTTCTGCCATGGGAGTGTAATTTGACATCCTTCTCCAAAAAGGAAACTATTTGGCTAAAGTTTTCTACTTCACTATCTAGTACGCAAACACTCTTAGCACGTGCAGCATTATAGCTCTTTTCACTCCTCAAACTGTCAGATTTTTCCATGCTACAGATATGAGAGTCCATCATTGAAATGCAGGCATCTCACGGGTAATATGTGACAGTTTTTCAATAGACTGCCACACAACATGCAGTAATTCAGGGTAGGAAGTGTAGAAAATTCCTTTAACTGAATTCAGAGAGATGATAATATAACTTCCAGGCATAGATGTACTGGGATACCAAAAGTAATATCCTTTTATCTTGACAATCAAGCCTGTATGACAACATGTGGGCAAGTAGGTCAGCCACAGCAGCAGTACAACACCTGTAGCTTACAGTTCCTTTTTCTTACATCTACCTCCCTCTCCATCCTTCTGTCCTCTCTGCTGCTAATGGGGTGGAGGGGGAGGGATTTCTCGGTGAAATTCTGAAAGACTTAGTAAATAAACTTCAGCAAAATAGAGTAATATTTTTCCAATTACTTTTGCCATCAAGGAAAATTCAGAAAAAAACCCACTAAAGCTAAGATGTGCCTCCAATGTGTGTACAATCATCTGTCATCAGTCACTGCCATAGATTTTCTTCTGTCCTTGATTCTTCTGACAGATTGCACTAGACTTAACCTATTAAATATTTAATTGCTATGTTTCTTGGCTTCTGTACATTTGTATCTCACCTTGAAGCCACCTAGTTTTGTACCACGGTAAGGTTAAGTCCCTATGACTGTCCATTTTCTTATCTATCATTTTCCAAAATGATGTGGTGTAAAATCATTTTTTTCAAAAGGAAGATCCAGTAGCCCTGTTTGCACCTCCTATTTTTTGCTTAAAGGAACACAGGATGATGGCTGCACTATTCCTCCCAGCTGACATCAGAACAAATAAAAATGGATTACACTTTACTGCAATTAAAAAATGGAGGAAACGGACAAACTCATACAGCAGCCCACATCCTCTGCTAACAGCACTGAATGTTTTAGACAGCATGCTTTTGCAACGCCTGTAAAAGCAGAGGAAAAAGAGGAACATCACACATTCCTAAGATGTCTCCCTAAGAACCAGAGACGGAAAGATGCCAGCAATTGCTAGACAAAAGCAAACCACAAATAGTCACATAATAACTGTATGTCTGACAGCCTCTTCAAAGTACTGTGATTAGCACCTCTTCAGGTCCCAGCACTGAAATACCCACAGCATGAAGATACTACCAGCTGTGATCACCAGCACAGTCCTGAGAACAAGCCTCAGAGACATTCAACCTGCTGCTTAATCTCTTGAGGTGTATCATCGCCCACCTAGCAGATGAAGGGAAGGCAGTGGATGCAGTTTCTCTTGTTTTAGTAAGGCTTTCGATACTGTCCCTCAAAGCATCCTTCCGGATGAGTTGTCCAACTGTGAGATGTGCCAGTTTGCAGTGTGCTGGGTGAAGAACTGGCCGAACGGCAGGGCTCAAAGGATTCCAATGGATGGGGCTACATGTGGCTGGTGACTGGTCACCAGGGGTGTCCCTCAGAGTTCAGTTCTAGGGCCAGTTCTGTTCCATACATTTATCAAGGATCTGGAGGCAGGAGTTGAATGCACCATTAGCAAGTTTGCTGATGATGCCAAACTGGGAGGTGCTGTTGACTGTCTTGGGGGATGAGAAGTCTTGCAGAGAGATCTAGATACATTGGAGCACTGGACAATCATTAATGGCACACAACGGAATCCTACACCTAGGATAGAGTAACGCCAACAGAAATATAAACTGGGAGAGGCTGAGGGGCAACCTCATTGCCCTCTACAGCTTCCTGAGGAGGTGCTGATCTCTTCTTTCTGGTATCCAGAGACAGGACATGAAAGAATGGTTCAAAGCTGCACCAGTGGAGGTTCAGGCTAGACACCAGGAAGCATTTCCTTACTGAGAGAGCGGTCAAACACTAGAACAGGCTTCCTAGAGAAGTGGGTGACAGATGTCACGCCTGTCAGTGTTTGAGAAGCATTTAGACAATGCTTTTAATAACATGCTTTAACTTTTGATCAGCCCTGGACTGGGCAGGCAGCTGGACTTGATGATCGTCGCAGGTCCCTTCCAAAATAAATATTCTATTCTATTCTGTCATGGGAAAATGGGGATTTGGAGAAAATTTGCTTTACTGCAGTATTTTCCTTGCCTGTTCTACAATTTCTCTAATTCCCCAGTGCTGCCAGGCTACTCAGCTCTGCCTCCAGCTCACATGTGGAATCAGACTTCCTTAAAGTTAATGTGACTAAAGTTTAGTAAAAGAACTTTCTTAGCAGCTTGGAGATTAGTTACAAGAAAGTATAAGCCAGAGCTTCAACACTCAAGCACTGAGTTGCCTTTCTGTTGAAATGACTGGGAGACAGCTAAAGGACTACATTCATAGAAATAATTATGTTTTTGTAGTATTGTCACTAACAGCAGAGGTAAGAGGACTATGAAATTAAACACTTCAGACTTTGTCTTTTGTTTTATAAAAAGGATGAAAAATCCCTGAATCATCTCCAAGCACAACCACCCTACATCACAGATCTCAAAAATACAGGTGTCAACTTGCCAAGAAAGTTGGCATTAACTGTCATTTCTTTGCATTCGTAGCATAACTGTCATTCTGCATAACTTATTTTTATTATATTTCTAGTTTCACTCACCATTCAATTTCCTACCCTGTTTTGCAAAATACTAATCCTAGAGGCAAATGACACAATGGGAGCCAAAGAACTGGTAAGGAAGCAGTTGTAAAACTAGTTCTCTTTAACCCTTTAAAAACATGGAGGATTAGTGTTTAAATCCCTTAGAAATATCAGTACTTACTGGTCTTTTGTTTGTTTGCTTAGTTTTCCTCCAGAACCTGAGGAAATAAGCTCATTATGGTTCTGTCATGCACACGTCTTTCCCTCTTTGCAACTCTTTTTTCATGTTGTCACAGTTTCAGCCAACATCTGCATTTTTCTTATCTGTGCCACATCTACATTACCTTGTAAAAGCCTTCAGGCTGCAAAGGCAGCTGATTCATTGCTAAAAGCTTGTCTATGGCTCACTTTCTCTTCAGCAATATGTGCCTTTTAACAGTATTTTGAACAAAATACACACCACATAAATAAACCACTTAATCCATGAAAAAACTGGAACAAGCCAGCTATATAGGAGTTCTATTTGGTAGCTTGTCTTTAAAGTAGAATTCTGAACTCTCTTCAGGAAAGGATGAAAACATAGGGTACAAGTAATTGTAGTTCCTGGTCAAGCACTGGCAGCTCCCAAGCGTTTCAAGAGATGCATTTTGGAAATGCAGGGAGCAGAACTTGCCATGCGATCTGTTAACTCCTGTGCCTTCCAGGATACAGGTTCTCTTCCCAAAGGGGCAGACATCAGGCTTTTCCTTTCCTCCTTCAGTCCTTACTTGTCTGACACTTGTTTTTCATTTGGGGTTTTTCTTTTTCATTTGTTTGTTGTTCCCCCTCCCCCCCCCCCCCGCCCCCCTCCTTCCTGCTTTCATACTTAGTAATGAGATTTATTACCGATTTTCTGTTCACAAAACCTGGATTGAAATAAGAAGACTATTCCAATCAAAGGTTTATCTACCTGGCTCAATCCCTTCTGTTGGCTGCAGTGAGAAGAGCCCACCCGCCTCACGTGGTGCACAGCCGAGCCGAGCTGAGCACCATCTCCTTCCGAGCACAGGCTGAGCTCTGCGGAGCCAAAGGCTCAGTGATGTGACCCAGCAACACGGCAGCGGGGGGCTGACTGCGTGCCACTAAGATGATCTTTACTGTGATTTTTGACTGGGTCTTTTTACACATTACGATAACATACAAATTCAATTTCATGGCAGCGAGGTTGCACGTTTATGAGATAATGAGTTGGTAATAATACCCGAAGTTAATAACATTGAGAAGTGCACTGTATTTACAGCAGCGTGCACACACTCTCAGTATATACTACTTAGTATATAATCGGTATAAACTTCTTGCAGCAGTAAACACTGCTTCTAATCCCTGTTCCCAGTACATACTGCTTGCAGGAGTGTGTATGATGGATGTGAGCCATTGAGGGGCAGGCGTTTCACAGCACGGTGGTGGGACTAATGTTCTCATAAGCAAATGTCACCTAGAGGTTTCTAAGACTTGGCTAGGTAAAATCAGAGCTGACCTGATTCAGTGTTGGTGACAGTCCTGCTCTGATCAGGAGGTTTGGCTAGAGACTTCCACAATCCCTTCTACCTACAGCTCCAACCGCTCTATTTCACTATCTCTTTTGAGTTCAAATGATTCCCTAACATGTTACAACTAGTAAAAATTTTATCACATCAAAGTAGCCTTCTTTGTCTAACTAGTTGCTGCATTCCACCCCAAAACACCACAACACTGCAGATTTATGGCAGAAATCCATCCTCAGATACAAGTGAAATAGTATTTTTAGGGATGGATAAATTCTGCTTATTGCAAATACGGTGCTCCACGCCTATGGCTAAGAACATCTTTTCATAGGCTGAGATAGCAAGGATCGCTGCTCATTTTTACTGTTTTAAAAAAAATAGCTATTCTATTTTAGTACAAGAAAATGGTACGCTATGTACAATATTTAATCTGCAGGAAACGCGATCATACACTGGAGTCAAACTAATCACTGCAGTGCCTTGGTGATTGCCAAAGGAAAAATACAATACTGACCAGTTTCAATTTTGGTTAGCTCTTGAGGCAAGACCTCACCAGCATTTATGACAGAAATGTCAAAAAGACCAAGCAGAAGAGCTAGGTTTTCTCATTTTCTTTGGTCTAAGCCAAACAAGCCCGCACCCCATTCCCAACTAATTATCACCTCTTCCTGTCCTTATACGGTGACGGTGTGCTGCACACTTCATTTACAGTTCTAGGACACTTACTGCCAAAGAACGCCTTACTAGCTGAGATGTGATCTATACAACACATTTGCTATATCATGTTTCCCTTGCCATAGCCTTATGCTATCAATTTTACCTCCTGCAGCCCACTGTGCACCACATAGTCCTTACTAGGACTTTACCACAGACACAGTGATTCAGATGCAGCTCATAGGCAGTGATAGAGCCTCATGGCTAAAGGCTAGAGACTTGAGTAATGAAATGTGACCAATGTATTATGGAAATTGAATGCATCCTGGTCACTGTTGCTATTTAATGTAACATTTCACAATATATGGAAGAAGCAATTAGATTGTTGTAAATTGTGCTAACGTCCCTCATAATTCAATATTGACCATCACCAGGAATGCAGTATGTGGTGAGGCTGATAACTAATTTTGTGTGCAATCCCTCCAATAAAGCAAAAAATAACCAGAAGGAGACTGGAGGAAAGGCAGTGGTAATGTTGTGGGCTTGTCTGAAGAAACAAAACAGCGTCCCGCAGAACCGACATCTGTTCTTTTCTCCTTACCACAAAATAGTTCCAGTTTTGATAAAATATTGTTGGCATATTTACAGACAACTTAATTTACAATTGCTCTAATACTAACATGTTCCAAGACTGAAAAGAACACATTCGATTAATTATTCCCAGCAAAGCTCCCAGAAAATGGATTTTGGACATTACAAAGTGTATGAGAATGTGTTATGAGGTGGAGTAGAGAAGGTTATGAAAAACACCCAAAAAGCAGTTAAGATATTTGCAGCTTGCAGTTCAAAATTATACGCCCTTTATATATCACCCTAATTAAATCAAACCAAAAGCCTTGACCCCAACACCACATCAATAGATATATAACTTCTGAATAATAAAAGTGCCAAGGGTAACAACAGAAACTGATCACAATATACACAAGGAACGTAAACTCAGGGCCTTTCAAGCATCAATGTTTTGATGTAATACGAGATTCCAAATATTCACCCTGTAAATCATAAAGGCTCTTACTATTGAAAGGTTTTGGAGGAGTATATGTAGTACAAGTAGTGGAATTTCCACTTAAGAGTATTTTAAAATTGAAGCGAACAAAAAACAAATAGGGAAGGGGAAAAAAAAAAAGAAGAAAAAAAAAAAGACAGACTTAAACCTCACAACAACTACTTTGTTTTTGCAAGAGACACAAAAACACTGAGTCATCTCTAGGGAAACTAGAAGATCACAGAAAAAGCTGTTTGCTCAAGATTTACCAAAGTTGTCTGTAGCAGGTTTGGACATAAGTGGATGACAGAATTAGGAAGGATTCAGGTCCCTAATGAAGGCAAAATACCCAGGCTGAGAAACACACCTGTGAAAGGCTATCTATGGCCACTCTGGGCTCCTTTCTAAAGGGCTCTGCATTAATTGGTCTTTCTGTTTACCCTCATCAATAAGTGAGTAGCAGTCTTTCCGCAGCCGGATCTCGTATACACTTTCTCTCTGTGGCTTGTGTTGGAGTAAAATATTTATTTCTAACAGTTTCATTGCCTTTCTTCCATCTGAAATAAATATGAGCAACTCTGAAAGGTGAAAGTTTGGGAGTTTCAAACAGGATTCATTCAGTGACATAAGACAAACAGTTCTATGAGATGATGAGACTCAATTTATAAAGCATGTAAGAAAGCTAGTTATGGGACAGCTAACTGCTGATTTCATAAATACCATACATATAGCCGAGGGACACTGAAGCATGGGAGGGCACATACAGATGCAGAAGTGTATGTAAACTTCTGTTCATATCTGCTGCCTCCAGAACAAAACCATCAGCGCTCTTCCTGGAATATTTTTTTGGAAATAAAAATCAAAAGTAACTGCTTGTAGTATCTCTATTGATGGGCAGTGTTGGATGCATGTTACTATAAAATTATTTCTCTTGCTCCCAGGAAAGGTGCACACAAGCATTAGTGAAAATTTAGCCTTGGGGGAACAGCTGTACCAATTAATTGTGGTAATTACAGTCACAGTTCCCATTTTGTCACTTGTAGACCACTCTGTTCTGAGAAAGGTGCAAGAAAACCACAGTCAGTTATCCCTCCCTTGGGAAAGCCAGTTTCTAACTGATCTCTAGATTTTGGGTTAAGTTACATTTTCTCATGGTCTTCTCAGACCTTGGCTAGTATGATAACTATCTCAGAAAGCTTTCCAAAAAACGGTAACATTTGTGGTGACAATTTTCTTAACGTACTACATACGTCCTGTGGTCAGCCTCCTACATGCTGCACTGCACACAGCCAGACTCCACAGGAATCCAGTGTTACTAACCATATAACAAAAGCTAGAAACAAGAACCGGGAATCAGAAACACATTAAACACCACAGACTTTTCACCCTTAACGGGGGCTTTGTATCATTCCTAGTGTAGCTATTAGAAAAGTTGACACTGACTTCAAAAGTGCAGGAGTTGGGACTATAACTGGTATTGTGAGCATCCAGAATAAAGAAGGATGGAGCCCACTGAGACCTCAGAGATAACTTTCTCAAATGTGATTTACTCTAGTCATTCTCCAGTTTTGTTTAATACTTCTTTGTATAGGCCCACAAAAATTTAAAATTATTGGCCTTGACCCTGACAGCAGGTGGCTCCCAAATTCTCTGAGCTTTCTGTTCCCATACACCGAGAATGAAAGAGCACAACTTTTGGTTTCCATGTTTCTCTTTCAGGGATGTCTGTGTACATTTTGTATTTTAATGATTAAATGAATGCTTGCTGACAGAAGTTTAATAGAAGTGTAGCAATTCCTTGTATTTACAGATCATCTTTGGTAAACATCTCAAAGCATTCTATGAATATTCATGACAGAACACTTTTAATTGTATTTTGAAGAAGGTATCAGGTCTACTTCACAGAGTGGGGAACTACAGCACAGGAAAAAAAGACCTTTCCAGGCAATATGTTCAAAACTATAAACAAATCTTCTAATTCCTAAATCTTGCGTTTAATTATCAGCCCATTGTTCACTGACACATCAAATATTTATGGCTGTGTGTCACCTCTTCTTAGAAAGGTTGCTCTGCGTAATTCAACCAAGTAGCAGTGAAGCATTATAATGTCCCCTCCTTAACCTTTCCCTTCTGCCTGCCTGCCACTGATTCATACATAATCTACTGATGTCTTTTTCTGCCTTTTGGCCTCCTGCTTGACGAGCTGGTGTAACCCATGATTTTTAGCAGATAGACTGACAAGAAACAATGGGAAGGATCAAATATGCTCACCCACACTTAATTAGCCTTCCACATGACTGCTTCATGTGAGAGCAAGGAACGTTCACAAACATCAAACAGAACTAAAGCCTCAAAATAGATCTGCATTCTTAATTTACTGCTGGTGTTGACACAAAGGCTGCTGTAGTGAGGATCAGCCCTGCACTTATGGGTCAGAACAGGATCTCAGAAGTTAGCAATGGGCAGATGTAGGTAGAACATTTCCCCAGCTCATTGCTTTTTCGCAGCTTCAAAGAACTTTACCTCTCATACCATACTTCTCAAGAGCTATTCACATTTACGAATGGGGAAATTAAGGCCAGGGAACAGAGAGCTGCAACAGCGGCCCAGAAGAACATACTGCACCACAGTGGCAAAGGTGGGGCAGCTCAGGGATGCTCGCTCGCAGTCCTTAAACCTCAGTCCATTAAACCTCCGGCGGTTCTTCAAGCTAAAATGGAGTAGAACTAATACTACACTAGGTCACTGAAATAAACTCTAAAAATGACACTTGTCAGTGAAAACTCCAGGTCTTGATGAACACACATCCCATTTCTAAGCTGGTCTAGAGCAAAGATCAATGCCAAAAACATTTCCATGTTAAAGCTCCTGTTCAGTTTTCCTTGTATGCTGGTAGCACATAAGCATTCTACTAACCACTTCACATTAGCAACAGATTTCTAGAATGACTAGGGCAGAGATGCCTGATGTTTGCAGCTGTAGTACCCACTGCTCAGAAAAAACTTGGATAATTTTCAATCCACTTCTCCTCCTCCCTCTTCAATTAGTCTTAATTTACCTCTGTCTTTTTTTTCCTTGTACTCCCACTCTTTTTGTTCCCCCACGACGACGACTTTGGTTTTGATTAGGTGGTGATGATGGAGAGAGTACGTCTCTGCATTTCAGCAAGACAATTTCGCTTCAGGTAACAAAAAGACATTTGCTAATTTCTCTCTTGAGTGGGTCTTGGAGACTTTCCAAGGCTCAAACAAAGAAAGTGTTGTTAACTACTTCTACAGCATACAACTGTTAAAAAGCTTCAGCTTATAGTTCAAGGCATTTTTATTATCCAAATTAGGCAATTCTTCCATCAGTTGGCATGATCTGCCAACAAGAACTCCAGAGCACGTTTCTCCTGCACACCTCTTGTTCCAAGGTTTGATGTAATAGCTGGCATCCTCTCCTCCTCTTTCATGCCTGCCAGCAACAAAAGCAATGCACACATGGTACCCCTTCCCCCACCATCACAGTCCACCTGCCATGGAACAAGGCTACTGTGGTGCACAGCCGCAGACAAAAGCACACCAAAACCGACCCTGGCAAAACAGGGCCAGTGTGGGCACTGCTGTTCAGGCAGGGATTGCTTCCTCAGAGCAAGGTGGATGCAAGCAACCAAGCCAGCTGCTCCCTGAAGCATCCTCCAGGCCACAGCTGCTTCCACACACGCACCCAGGATGCTGAATTTGAAGGAGCATAGGCCCTGACCGTGCTGCTGGGACACACGTCACCAGTGCCTGTTCTATATTTGCCTGGCCTCAGCTCGCTGAAGTCATGTGTGGCAGTCAGGAAGCCAGCTGGATATTTCCTACTGACTTCAGTTGGATTCGAATTGTGCCCCTGCTGAGCGGCATTGCAGTGGCAGCCTTTGGAAGAGCAGTGACAGGAGAGCTTTTAGCTGGGATGGTGAAGCCTCATGTATGACACAGAAAGATGAGCCAGAAGTGTGCTGGGAGCTTCAGCTCTGTCTGCAAAGACCGACACATAGTTCCAGTGACATGCTACAGAGCCAGCCTGCAGACAGCTCATGTGTTTAAGGGATCAAGAAACATTTATCTGTTTAAATAACCACTGGCACCCAAGGAGATGCCTTAGCAAGGGTAAATACACCCTTTCTGGCAGGTTCTAGGTAGGGTAACCGATGCACCATGGAGACAAGAGTCAACTCACTGCTTGTACGAGGCAAGGTTACTGTGTGGTTAGCCCAGACACATAAAACTTCTGCGGCCTTAACTGATCCGTTACAGACTAACCTGGAAGAGAGTGAACTAACTTGGATTCTGCAAGCGCCAATACACTGGTCAGAGGAGCTTCTTGTGATTTGTAATGGAAATTATTTTACCCACATATATAAACCTCTTTCACAGCAACATTAGATGCATCCATCTTTATTGATTTGGCTTTTTTTTCAAACCTCTAACCTTACTCTAGGCCTTCACAGAGCACTGGGGTATGAGAACCTGTTGTAGTAGCCCTTACTATTCCTTCACAACTGAACAACTTCCTCTCTTCCCTTCCTATCTAGTCTTTTTGTTACAGTGCATCAGCTATATTAATTCAGTTTTCCCATATACTTTACACTGTGCATGTACTCGGCTGGCCTAGAGTTTTTTCCCCACTGTGGAGTAGGAATTTCTCAGCTTGTTGAAGCAGCCCCTGGTAGTGCAGCCGAGAGGGACGACTATGAACAGAGCCAGAACAGGTGAATCCCCAGACAGAGGAAGAGGGTTCCATGTGTCACAGCCCTTTTACTCATAATTCGGTCTTCAGTTTGCATTGAGACGGGAGGAATGTGCTGTGCCTTTTTGCTCTCTGCAGTAAAGTCCTGCTTGTGGAGTCAACTGAGAACCTTTGGAAACTTCACACACCTTCCATATTTGATAATCACCACTCTAAATTGTTGACACCATGCCTTCTCCCCCATGCTTACAAACAAGACTTTCCTAAATTATCTATTTTGTCCTTTCATGCTCGTCTTGTTCTACAGCTAGAAGGAAAAGCAGAATATTCCTGGAGAATTAAACGTTCCCACTAAAGGGAGAGAGGTCAGAACTTTTCTCTTCTACATTCCACATTAGAACTAGGCATGAATCCCTTGCTTGTACCATCCAGAGAAGCGAGAAACATTCAAACATTCCCTAGGCATTACAGAGGAGTCAGAGTACAGCTGAATTGCATCAGACCCTCACCATTATCAAATACAGTACAAGTTACCCTAATCACATTTTTACCCTATTGCTTTGTGATGAAAAACTGCCAAGCCATTTCTACGTAGTAGCTTCTATTCACAATTTATTTTCTAAGCTCCACATTTTTTCTTTTCCGATTCTGCCATGGGATTCATTAGCAGCATCACTAACTGCCTTAATAGAGCTGCGCCCTTTCAACCACAGCATCATGCGCAGGAGGGCTGGAAGTTCAAATACCTCTCCTACAAACACTGTCGCCTACAAAACGGCCATGCGTGGCCTCCTCTTGCAGAACAAACCACAATGAACAATTACTTTCCCTCAGCTTTGTTCTCAAAAATGGCTGAGTTATTTTGATTGGACTTTTTCAAAATAATTCATCATTGAAAATTCTCCTCCTAATGCTAAAAACTGCTGAAAGTATACATGACTGAAAACAAGTCGTGGAACTGGTGGTGTCATCACTAGAACTGGTACGCTTCCCCCCCTCCCCCTTCACATGCCTCAGAACCTGATCAACCAAATGATGTTTGTTTACTTATGAAGACGCTACCTTTATATTTCCATCAGTTCTGACAAAAGATTAAAATTGTAGGTTAAACCTTGCTGGTCAACTCCTTAGGCCTCTTCTTTCCTCAGACCAAACCTGTATCTCTCAAGATTAGCTGCACATGTGTTTGCCAAAACAGAAGCGACTCCCTTTCAGATTACCGAGCTGCACAATGATTGTTTCTGGAGCACAATTACTTGCTGTTCCTAAGAGTTCACAGCAATTTTGAGTCAGACATTAGTGCTGCAAAGGGTTTCAGGTAATTAACATACTGAAAGAGTATCAGCTATGCTAGCAGTGAAAGAAACTGCAAAGAAATTCAAGTTATATTAGTCAGGATGAGATGGAGTTTGCAAAAATGAACTAGAGGCAAGACAAGATCGAGTAGCCTTCGTTGATACATGACATGACAGATATACAGCTGTGGCCTCTATGCCTATATCTCCCACCAGCACGTCAGTGTTTTGTAGTAGCAGCAGTAAAATAACAGTGACTGCATCTTACACTTCCCGTGGAATTGTAGCCACAAACTGACCACTTCCTTTGTTCCTTTGAATAGGAAGGAATGAAGGCTGAGTCTCCCAGAGGAATAAATTGGATGCACAAAATCTAACGTAAGCCATTTATCACTACTCTGATGGCCTTTCCTAATGAATGTCCTACAGATATTGAAAAATAACACAATAATGTAATAGAAAATTTGCTATCTTAGAAAAAAATACCTCTGACATCTTCTCTTTAACTATAGAATACAGAACAACGAAGGTTAAACCATGTAGTACCTTCTCTGGAGCGAAGCAGATTTATTCATAGAAGATCCTCCACCAAAACCATACATTATTGGAGCTAAATTGCGGTATATTAGATGCATCTGCCTATAAGGAAAATTATTGAAACTTCTAGCCTCTGGCTTACCAGTTTCAATTTGATCTATGCAAAAAAAGGCTGAAAGCCACTGCTATCAGATGTTCAATGGACTGCATGAAAACAGCAGGTGGAATTTAGTTTGGTTGCCAGTAGGCAGATATGCCCATCTTACAGAATCAGTGAAGGGAGCCATAATAATTCTCCCTTGCTTTTGACACTTTTATTAACACCCCCCCCCCCCCCCCCAAAACCACACACGCACAAAAACAAAAACAAAACAAAAAACAACCCCCAGACACTGTCTCATAGACCCCCAAGAAGCCACACAATGAGGTACAGAAAGTGAGGGATGCAAGAACTTTTCCACAGGTCACGCCTGTGATATAATTGCTTATCAAATTAAGAGACCATCATTATCCTTTTCACAGCCATCATTAGCAGTAAATTCAGTTAAAATACTAAGCAAAAATATAATATCATAACAACAAAATCTAAACACACACACACACAGAGAAACCCCAACCCAACCCCTCCTAAAATTTTTCAATTAATATTGTCTCCGAAAGAGCCACTGGTATTTGATAATGATCTGCGAACATGGAAAACTACCAATTAGTAATTATTTCTGGGAAAGGTTTATAGGGTTTGGTTGCTACTATTATTTTGCCTGTTACTACATTAATTATTTGTATGCCACTTTAGTTTGGAATTGCTCATTCACATGCCCAGCAGCTCGAAGGGTCTGATTCCTGCTGTAGTCCCCCGCTTCCTGGCCATATTGAGGCACGAACTGCCCAGCTGTTCTGCGGTGCTGAAACAGTGATTCAGTAAGGAGGTGATGGCATTGGATTTGATTCGTTAGCTTGTAGCGTGGTTTCTAGAACCCATGAATCTTTCTCATTAAATAACCATCCATCGTGTTGGAGATGATTAACTTCTGAAGTCAGAATTAAATCAGCATTGAATCTGTGCTGCTATTAGTACAGTTAATTTTCTGTTTGATGGCTGATACGCCAGGTGTCCATTGTTCACCGTAACTTAAAAAGTGGGGAAAAAAATATAATTGCGTGCACATGCTCTTCTTATTTCAATAATATGCTGGATTCAATTTTGTTTTAAAGAGTGGGTGAGAGCAGTGGGAGTTATAATGGTATTGACCTTCCCCTCCGTGGAGGATGCTAATGCTGCAAAACAATCAATATACTAAGAAGACAACCTAAAAAAAAAAAAATGAGGCCACATTTTTCCCTTTCCTCCTTTAAGATTTTTATACTGATGATGTGCCAGGAAACTCATTTTACATTAGGCCAATAATTCCTTCTATACAAAGTGAGTGTTACATTAGCAGCTGACGATCCATCAGGATCAACAGAGCCCTCTTGAGAAAGAGCTGAAAAGAGGTTATGGAATGGAGACTTTCACTTATTTTGTGAAGACAAGAAATAAAATCCCCCAAACAATAGCTACCTGTCACAAAAAAATACCTAGATCACACAGCAATTCTCTCAATCTCCATTGAAACCACAGCCAGAAACCTATGGTCTGCTTCCAAAGGAGGGAAGATAACCCACCAGCTTGCCAGCTGAGCATGCTTTCTGCTGTTGCCTGTGCTTTCCGAGCAGAGGATAAGGTTTATCCCTTTGTTTGTTCGGCATCAACAACAACATCTCTGCTAGACATATGGTCAGAGCCAAAGTTTTCATAGTCAGGATTTTAGAAATCAGCCTTTGTTCACAGAACAGGAGACGGTGACTGTATCATGGGCATGGGCTCTTCTAAGAAAAGTACTGAGGAAGCTGGAATTCTTGTAAATGCTTCAGGGCACAGGCATGAGGTATCCCTAAGGCACCAGGTTAGCTGTAGGTACTACGAACAGTAAACAGGATACCCTGTGCAAAGGCCTAGAGTGCCTTCTGCTTTGCATCGAGCAGATTTTGATGAATTTATGGTTTTGTCTGCCTCACTCCACACTTCTCTGCTAGGTAAAGCAATGCAAGTTTGCTGCTTTTAGGGGTCTGCCTCAACCACTTGGGCCACTGTTGAATGATCAACACAATTACCGAAGCCAAATGGGCAGCTTCATGCAAATGAGAGGAGAATCGATACCAGTCAGAAGACAAGAGAAGCAATTAGCCAGCCTCCCCCAACTTTCAGCTCTCTTGTGGTGCCTAACCTCAAGAGCACTCGCCCTGTTTTCCTGAGTGCAAAGCAGGTTGAAGGACGGATTGGGCAGAGGTGTCAAAGAGACAGCTGGGGAAGGGGTGATGTCATTGGTATACAGCTTGACAGCAACAGTTATGAGAACATGCTGCCCAGCTATTTGACCCGTGGATGAGTGTCACCCACTGAGAGACATCCTTGTCATCTTGTCAGCAAGCATCAGAAAGTTAAGCAAATCCAACCCATCTGCAGTATGGAATTGCCATCATGAGGAAAAAAAAGACATCTTACAGAGGACCATTAGCCTTCCTGGGATTTATAGATACAGTTGTTCTAAAAAAAGAATAATTTAAAAGGCAAGACTACTTGTAGAAGAAAACTGTAGAAGCAAGTTGATGGGACAGCAAGCATTATTGTAAGCCATTAAACTCTGTTTCGGTAGGTGTGTTTTTATCATGATCCTTTATTAATTCAATATTTAACCACTCAGAACTTACAACCTATATACATATTTGAGTACTTAACCACATGATTGTTTTAACTACTCCTTTCTCCTTCTACTTGTGAAATTCATTTATCAGACTGGACATTGGTGAGCTGTCAGGACTAGGAACTACGTCTCACTGTGTTTTAGTTAGACACCTGGCATAATTTAGCCTTACTACTGTGTCCTGTAGTCACTGCAGTATTAGGAATGGAAGACTGGGAGAAATGTTGTCACCTGAAAAATCTGTTAATTCAGAGATCATAAAAGACCATACAGAAGAGGAAGGACTTCATAGAGAACAGATTCCTTGGCATTACGTGTCCCTACCCACCACTTTCCTGGGACTTAATGAGAAAGGTGGCCTAACAATTTGCGTACATATAGTATCTGACCCCTTAACCTCTTTTAAAAGCCAAAATCAAATTAAATACCTCTCCTGAAAACAAACCCAGACTTATAGCATTACAGCCAATATACCAATTTACCTACAATAATGGAACCACTTCTCAAAACCAGTCTGGCATCCACACACCAAATATTCTACAGCATTTACTTGATTTTTATTACAGCCTTCTGCCATGCCATTGTTGTTATTTTACTGTACAGTTGTAGGCAGCTTGTTTTCACCATCAGGGACTCATTAAGAGTGAGCAATTTGATGCTTAATGAGTTATTAACCCTGAGTAAATATATTAAAATAATAGAGTGATAAATTCAAATTGAATTGCATTGGGCTTGGGTGTTTTTTTTTTGTTCAATAATGTCTTCTGTAGCAAGAGAAAGTACCATTTAAAAAGCAGTTTTTGATAAAATATATTCTAGATTGCTCACACTTAACTTTCAACGTACAATCCATCTTTTCTCTCTATGGTTCTCACTCTTTCATTTCCTGGGAGTTCCTTTTGGTTTATATAGTTTCTTCAGCCATGGCGTAAGCTCTGATATGGAAGACATTTGGCCTATTCTCCAACACAGCTTTTAAATATTTGAGTAATTCTCTTCCCTGTGTTGCAGTTTCACCCCATTCCATACAGCTTATACAGGTTTCATAAGGATCCACTCCTGTTCTTTCACGAGATTTGGATTTATAAGCAAAGCCACGTGAAATAAAAATATCAACACCCAGATTGTTCTTCTATTTGGATTTGTTTATGCCTAAGGACTGCTCAACCCCAGGTGTTCCTATACCTATTTTTTTTTTTTTTTAATTTATGCCCTAACAAGAGGCATTTACCATGCTCTAAACTTGTTCAAACCAACTAGGTTAACAGAACACCACCACCACCACCAGCTGCTGGACACACAAGTCTTAGCCTTGGCCAACTGAGTGAATCATTGAAGCGTCTGAAACTGTAGAAGGAGCTATTTGCAAAGTTTGTATTTCTGCCTGCTACAAAGCTTCTATGGCTGACTCAAAACTACCCGTGGACAATCAGGAATGAGGTACAACTGTTCTACACCATCAGCTTCCTGGCACAGAAGCCTGAAAGGCAGCACATCTCCAAGTTATATTATTTTAATTACCACCTTACTTTTTGTGTGCCACTGCATGGTTCTCCTGAGTTACGCTGCTTCTCTCAGGAAGTATGACCAAACACCAGAAGCTTTTTTGTTTTGTTCAGTAGAACAACGTACAGTTGGCATGCTACACACTTGTGGGAAGCAGCTCTCAGAGCTGGAAAGGAATGAAGCCTGCTAAACATATCACAGCAAAAACCCACCGTAACGTCTACTGAATTTACTGACAAAACTGGTGTTGAAATTGCCGACTCAGAGACAATGTATATGCAAAAGAACGAGCTAGGTTTTGCTTTTCTTGCACATCGGACAAGTTCTGAATATGATATCAGCTGGGGCAAACATCCTGACCCCAGATCAGTCCTTGCTATTGTTTAATGGGATCATCAACTGAATGGGACTTCAAGGCTTAAAGACAATAAATGCTGTAAAAGTAAGTTATAAGAAAAGGTTATGGGTGACAGGCTGCAATGTGAAATCAAACCTTACAGGTAAACTGAAGGTTAAATAATTTTTACTATTTTTATTCCCTAATTTTGTTTGTTAGACTTTCAGATTTACAGAAGCTGTTACTGATTTGGAACCTTAAGAGGCTTCTAGCTTCTTTATACAGAATTCTGGCATTTGCACCTAACAATTTCACATACCACCCTGAATAAGAAAAAGCAGAGGGGACACAAATACGGATAAGCTTGAGTGGAAAAGCCTGAGGAAGATTTGCAATGTTTTTTTCCCCCCATGGCTCCCCCATGTGACAGATGTCACATATGAGAAAGACAAAAAACTGTCATTAAACACAAGCAGAAAGATGCTTTCTTGGAGTCAAAGACTGCTGTTTAATATAGTGTCTGCATGTTGTTCAAAAATAATTTCCACCAAATATATGAGATTTCATGGGTAAGTGAAGAGGGTCACTTTGGGGTCTCCTGTGAGCCATGGGCTGACCTCAGTCACTTCTCTTACACAAAGGGAGCAAAGGGAGTTTGGGACAAGAACAGGATTGGGGGGTGGGGGGTAAGGTGGGAAGGAGATGTAGCTAACAGCAAATTTTACAGATGGATTTATCCACTATTTCTTAAGGAAAACTCTTTGATACCGGCTGTATTTTAATTTGAGGGCATGGCTTTGATTCTACTTATATAATCAGTATCGAGAGAGAACTTAAAGCATTTCATACAGTCTCGTAATAGTGCTGTTTCTTGGACAGAACATAGCAACTATTGAGTGCAGAAAAAGAACAAATATCAGTTTAAGCAATCCTCTAGAATTAAGGGAAGCAGATACTGTGTACCCAAGCTGGAATTTGCTGTAATACAACAAGACTAATATTGCTGCTTTTAGACCAAATTTGCTGACCAAGTGCAAAAGACCTGAGCTTCCTGCTTTACTTCTGTTCAGAGTTGAACTGGGAGCTATTGCTTCAGTTTCTTAAAAAACCTGGTATTTATTTCAGTATTTACATTCAGGATTTTGACCATTTTTAATTTTAAAGTTCCTTGTGGATCCTTTAGCAAATAAAACCCTCAAAAAGATTTGCTATGTTAATTGTGGCTTCTCTTTGCAAAAGTAAAACCGAGAGGACACTCAGACATGCCACCTAATTGACACACACATTTCTCTATAAACTGAAAAATAGAGGGGGGAGGGGAAGAGCTCCTTCACTACTGCAGTAAATAATCAAACAGAAATACAGCCATAAGAAGGGAGTACAGCATCACATGATAAACCAACTGTTCTGACCCACGTACTGTTTGCTCCGAATCAGTCGTTTATGAGAACAGGTGAGTGAATGAATGAGCGAGGGAACAGCCTGCTGCGGCTCAGCCTTGCAGAAAAGACAACAAAAATACATTCTCTTCTCCCTAAATGGTGTGCCAACCAGACAAATCAATGAAATGTAATCTCCTCAAACTAGGCTGGGGTGGCGTAGGCTGTATGACAGAGAATTGGCTGACCTCGTCTCATCTGATGCAATTCAGTAAGAAGCTTGTGCTGACCCACAGAAAAAGCAGAGAAAAGAGCACAGAAATTGTGCAGTTTCTGCTAGAAAACACTCATCTTTCCACTGTTATATTCATTTAGGGAAGCCTGCTAATCTTACCAGAGGTTAAGGCATGTTCTGGATTTCTCTCATGAACAGGAGGGCCTTTATTTCATCTCTACGCATCAGAAATAGTAAACAAGAAAGCCCGCCATAAATTCATATCATTATAAAGCCCATTTAACTCTGAAGACTTTGCTTACCTCCTTCTGAGATCATTCTTTTTGTTGAAGAAAAAAGATTAGCCTATTTCTCTGTTCTGTCATAATAACAAAGGTCTGTACCTTTCCCTTTCCTTCTCTACAAAACCAGGTAACAATGTTTTAATGTATTATACTAAGCAAGGTATAGACTGATAAAATATCAGTTTTTATGGGCTAAAACACATGCAACTCCTATCGCTTCCTTTATTAAACAGAGGTTGGCCAGTGCTGTCCCATCTGTATTTAACTTTTTTGCAGGAAAAGCACTCAGGAGAGCGGAGAAATGCTTACATCTTACACAGCAAATTAAATCCAACGAGAAGAAAACCAGAAAAGAGGTAACGTGTGACAGCAGCAAGTTTTACTTGAAATTTTCCTTGAATATTCTTGCGAACAAAGTATGAGCAATATTTTAGGCCCTTATTTCATCTACCTCTCCCAGTGTAAGACTGTCTAACTTCTACTAGTACCTTAGCTTCTCCACTACTGAGACAGGACATAATTTTCTCAGGGGAGATAGGACATTTATGAAGTACTTTGCTTATGAAACACTTGAAAGTCTTCAGGTGAAAGATGACAGAAATACAGAATATTTTAATTATTTAGTGCATTTCCTAATGCTTTGTCCTGTTTTGTTTTATAGTATTCAACTCATTAGCAATACAAAGGGAAGTGGCAAAATCCCAAATCTATAGCACAAACACAAGGGAAAACCACGGTAGCATTCAAACTTTTACATTCCCCAATTTGCTGAATCTCAACAACAGTAAGTTTTTCCTCTTAAGCAGTATCTGCACTTTCCTTTTCTTTAATTGCCATCCTCTCCTCCTTTTTATAACCTTTTTTAACCCTACCAATTCTTTTCCTTTCTTGGTGGTTACACTCAGAATGTTTTTTGAGAGGAGACTGGATGAATTCACATCTCCAGTGGAGTTTTATTTGCAGAGAATGAAAGTAAGAATATTGTAGTTTTCTCTTTTATTATTTCAAAGTTGCATCGAGTTTTGGTTTTGCCTAAAATTCATTTCAAATGCACTTTTGCATACTAGGCAATTAGAATGAAACGAAATTAGTTTCTGAGCAGCCAACCTTCTCCACCTAGCCTGCTTCTCCTGTAATACTGTTGGCATTATGCCACAGCAGGCAAAGGAAAATTAAACGGCTAAAAAGTCAGAGTATAAGTAGAAAGCAATTTTCTAATGACAACAAGCAGTATTTGGACATCCATCTATTTTTCCAGGTAATTGATTGCCTCTTTATGACACCTTCAGAGACCTGTGGCTGACTTGCTTCCAGTGCATGGCGCTACAAAGATGTAACTGGCTGAATCCTTTCATCTCGCAGCCATCACTGCTGAAAGAGAAGCTGTCTCTCTGTGAACACAAACAGCCAGTAAGTTCCAGGAGAGCTACGCACCGCACACAGCCACTGCCAGAACAGTTTATGGGTAAAGTCAGCTTCACAGGAAAGTGCATGCAGGGGAATCAGCATTTTGAGAGTGATGCTGAGCTGGGGAAGCCAGGCTGCAGTATTGTTTTAACAGAGTACTGTATTTCCTGCCAAGTAGTTTTCACCTACCCTTTTCAATTCTTAAAAGAACGGAGAGGAATAGTTTTTTGCAGGTGAAAAGGGTTTTTCAGACAAATTACAGCTAGCTAGGGCTATAGAAGGGCACAGGGCACGTAAGCAAGGAGGTGGCAATACTTCAGCTGTATGCTGCAACTTACTCGCATCATTTGTTTTTCAGCTCAGTCTTGCCCTTCAACATTGCCTTCTCCTCTTAATACTCATTGCTGTTACCTGCACTGTAAGGTGGATTCAACTGTGCAATGGTGCTGCACTGCAATACTCCTGGCTGAGCCTGCCTCTAGGCTCTGCTAGTGCATGTGAGTCCTGCCCTGTCATTCCAGCACTTGCTCGTTCCTGCCTCAGCTCTGGCAAACCGCTTCAGCTGTTTCAAACCTTCCTGCTGCCTTAGCCAGGCACCATCCCTGCTGCTTCAGTCTCAAGCCCTGGACACATAACTCATCTTAGTCTTAATTTTCACCATTACTTTTGTTCAAAACGTCACTAACTACATCAAAGTGCCTTTTTTTCTAGCAAGGCACACTCTCCTTGACTTCCAGTCCAAGACCTTTGTACCTTCTAACTCAAAACTCTGAAGTTTAAGTAGTCTCTGAAAGTTCACGGTGAACATCCATCCATCTTCAGGTAATGACTGCTACTACCAAGGTGTAAGGTCCTTGTATGCTCTGACGCTTCTGGTTCCCCTCAGCCTCCAAAGCTCCCAAGTGCAAGAAATCTCTCACTATAATTCATAAGCTTAAACCCCAGTCACATTAAAGGAAAAAAAAAATAAAAATGGACCTCTCACACTCCTCTGATCCTATTTGCCCTCCCAGAGATGAACAGCACAGTGAGCACTCATGTTCTGCTTCCTGAACAGGTGATGCTGAGGCAGCTGTTGGTTGTTGCTGAGTATGTATGGATGCATCTATTTCTCACAGACCTAAGCACACGATTTATAATGGACAGGAAAAAGCTGTAAGGGTGGATTAGATAAAATACAGCTTCGTGCCTTCGTTCCCTCCCTCCCCCAAAAGTAACCAAGCAAAAATAATCTTCATTCAAACCAAGAAGAAAGAAACAAAAAAATAGAATCACTAAACGAAAGTATCCTCTGAATACATCATCTATAATAGATAAGCTTAGAGTTGCTCCCACCTCACAGGGAAGCAGACAAAGGGGCCGTATATTTGTATTGTTCCTCTTATTTTTAATACCTTTACTAGAACAAGAGTATGTGCAAATATTTAAGCTGGAACTGTAGCTACGCAGGGGCAATTCCACTGCCAACAAGCTGACATGGAAGAACCCCAAGGATCAGGGATATAGGAGGGGGACAGGTGAGTTCTGCAGGTAAAATGATCTTTATTCTAAATTGCATATTGGAGGTATGCAAAGAGAACAGAGCCGCAGCTTAATTATCTAGAAGCAGAAAGTTAATTTACGTGATAAACAAAGGTCACATTTTTTGATGCATACCAACAACAGAGAAATGGTCAGTACCTTTGAAAACCAGCTGTCTTCTGCACAAAATGGGAAAAAGACTGATCTACCAAGCACACAGCTGTGAGGTTTAGTTCATGAATACAAATCTTTTTCAAACCATCAGCTCAAAAATGCTTGAGACCTACAAATGCTAAGATCTGACCCATCACCTAGATGACACAGCACAGTAACAGTAACACACTTAGCAGCTCTAACAGGTCAGAACAAGCTGTTTCCTTATAGATCAACTAGAACGTGAAATGCTTCTACCCAAAATATTTCAGCTCTTTGACAGCCCATATATTGATCTTCTCCAATTGCTTTGTGGCTGGGGACATACCAGACAATAATTTGCTATGACCTATGTCCTAATCAGAAGACGACAGGCATGTGGTAAGGTTATACATAGGAAAAGACTTTCATCTCCATTTAGCTGAGTTGGTGGCCAGGAGCTCCTGCCTCACCATTGTTCTGGTGAACATTCACTGTGGAGAGGAACAAAATCCAAACAAAGGAAGAGCTCATTTCTCATACCATCAGAGGACCTCAGGGGACTGTGAGAGTTACCTAACTCTAGTCAAATTGGCCGTGGTCACAATAATGCTTACAGGTTAGTATGTAAACGGCTGCCTACGTGGCAACTGACTATATGCCTTCCAAGTATCCTCATAGCCTTTGTCAGGTAGCTGTTTTCATATCCACACATAGTGTCCCTTCGTGTCAGTAAGTCCACATACATTACTCCACAGCATATGTCCATCTCTTCGTGGCTGCCTGTTTTTCTCTGTATGTCTCCCCATTTGTGAAAAGTCTGATAGACGTCTACAGCAGCCATATGAGTACTACTTTTCCCCGTGTAACTACTGCTCATGCACTATTAAATTAACTTGTTTGAATAACTTCACAGGAGCCTTGAGAAAACTGGTGGGGTTTTTTTGGTGGGGTTTTTCGTTTGTTTTGTTTCTTAAATTAGCTTCCTCCTTCCTTCCCTTTCCCCAGAGCAAAAGGTTGTGTCAGAGTGGGACAAGTCTTTTTCCAACATTTCTGACAAGGGCTTTAAAGCTGAAAGAGGGTAGATTTAGATTAGATATGAGGAAGAAATTCTTTACTGTGAGAATGGTGAGGCACTGGCAGAGGCTGCCCAGAGCAGCTGTGGGTGCCCCATCCCTGGCAGTGTCCCAGGCCAGGCTGGATGGGGCTGGGAGCAACCTGGGCTGATGGAAGGGGTCCCTGCCCATGGCTGGGGGCTGGAAAGTAGGTTATCTTTAAGGTCCCTTCCAACCCAAACTGTTCTATGACTCCCAAACTGAAGCAATCCTACATGCCCTTGCTCTTTTCCTTAAAGCTGGCTAGAAAAGAATAAAACTGTTTTTGCACAATTTCCTGCTGCGTAGGTTTCTTTCTCCTCCTTCTTTCTGGGAAGGAAGGTAAGTCTGTTGAAAAAAAGAAGGAAAGGCGACAGTTTTGCTGACCGAGCGGTTTCCCAGTAGCTGGCCTATTGTGGCTGAATCACATCTTCCTACTTGGACTGTGAGCGGGTGATTGACTGAAAACATTTGTTAGTGACTGTGAACAGGAAATCAGTCTTCCCCTGTATTAAGCAGTCAAGGAAGCTGGATTCTTTTCCAAAGGCCTATTTATTCAAACCTTTATGCAGCTGGATACCCGTCTGCTAGGGATGAGACGCAGGGGTGCTTTCTGGGCAGAAAAGATCAGGGATATTAACGGCTTTCCTAGATGATGGAGAGAGACATGCAAAGTCCTGAAAAGATCAGCACCCATCATCTCCCCTCTTCCAGCCTAACTCTGACATTTTCTTTTCATATCTGTTCATCACTACCTTCAATTCATTGCCCTATGCTGAAGTGCAGTGCCCCTGTGCATTGCTAATCTGCTGATACACCTGCTTTTAGAGGTGACCGAATTGTCCACACAAGTGAGGTGACTCATGTCAATACAAAATCTTAATGTTATTTCCAAATCCATCAGGATGACAGGTTCCCATCATTAATCCTGTCAGAAGAGTATCAGTAGCATGTTTGTCAGCATAAGATCACCTGAAACTCTGGACTTGCTGGGAAAAGAAAGATTTATTTGGAAACTCAGCAGGAGCTGGGAGTTCCTACCTATTACAGAGTTCAGGTACCTCTGTGATTAGCAGATTACGAACAGGTGACAGTCCCTGCCCTAAATGAAAGTGTTACAGAGCTCCAAATCCCAAGGCAGCAAGCCTTGGACTCTTGATTTTCTGAGTGGAAGCAATCCTCGAACCAATCTGACCCACATTACCTGTAGATACACAACAAGGACTGACACCACCGATCAGCTACAAATTGCTTTTATGTAAGGAAGTGAAGTCCCGCTGTGGTCCTGGGAACCTGGATGCCCTACAGGGATGGCCCAGCAGCGTTCAACAGAAATACCACAGCAGACTGTCTGGATGGAAGACAGCATTCAGTCTGGTAAGTGGCAAAGGATTACAAGTCAGGGGGTGCCTATAGCAGACCCCAGGCCAACCTGATTAGCCTGGCTTGAACCCACATGCCTAGCCCAAAAGCAACAGCAGCAGATGAAAACACCGAAACTTCTTTACAATATGCTTTAAAAAGCGATTAGCAAAAAGCAGCAGGAAGGATGCCAATGTGTCACTCTGAGCCCATGGTGCAAAAGATGGGATTCAATCATACAAAAATCATTTCTACTTCCCCTGCACGTGCTGTGACGCAGAGGACAGAACATGCCTTACTGAGCAGCTTCAGTGCTGGAAAGAACTATTTACACAAACCTGGTAGAGCTGAGAGAAAATGCACAGAAACTCTCCAAAGGAGTCATCTCCAGGAATTTTAAACAGTACAAATGGAGCAAAACAGAGAGCAGGGAGAAGTTCTGTAATGTTTGTTACATCCAGGATCAATGGCTAAAGACAGACAAGGAAAGTGTCCGTCACCCAAACGCTTTGAATTTGTCATCCAGAATTCTAGCTGATCCTGGATTTAAAGTTTTTGCTTACATTTAAGACAGCTATGCTTGGCTTCAAACTCCTTCTGCTCTGAGCAGAAGAAAAAGGCAGTGTTAGAGCCAAGAAGTTACTAGAAAGCAAAAGACGGAGGATTTTACTATCCCGGTCTTCTTTTTTCTCTGTCACTCACCCACAACAGAGTCCTCACTCTTCCCTCCCAAAGTTGCTACTAACCGTTCTGAAGAAGCCGGAGGAAAACAGCTGTGATTTGCTGTGACTGTGTCTTACTGCGGGGGCGGTGAGGCACCAGCACAGGCTGCCCAGAGCAGCTGTGGGTGCCCCATCCCTGGCAGTGTCCCAGGCCAGGCTGGATGGGGCTGGGGGCAACCTGGGCTGGTGGGAGGTGTCCCTGCCCCTGAAGGGGGTTGGAACTAGGTGATCTTTGAAGTTTCCTCCCAACCAACCCATTCTATGATTCTATATGCATGTCAGCCTCTTGACCTTTTATTGCAAGACCAGCTTACTGTAAGCAAAGAATTTTTACAAAGTTCTGCGAGATTTTTTTAGTGTGATGAAGTAGTGTTTTCTGTAGCCATTTACAGTGCGAAACAGTGAGGAATACAAGACATCTTCCATGAAGGTCTACTGTAGGATGTTCAAGACCGAACAAGAAAATTCAAGTCTGGTCTTCAAGCATCTCTGGTGAATGTTGTGTTGATGAGCCAGAGCATTTGGCAGTGTTAAGACTTTATTAACAACATATAGGTCGTTGACTACCTTTGTATTTAATATTCTGCAGGTTTTGCTATCCTAAACACACTAATTTCCAGAGCAATCATCTGCGCTCTAATAATCTGTCAGTTTATTTAAATAGCAAAGCATGAGAGGTTTCTTACTAAGGATAGAAATGCAGGTCTCTGACCTTAAAAAAAAATACTCTTGGTTTTATTAACATTGAAATTTGATCCATGTGAAGGTTCCCATGACCATAACACACCACCCTGAGAGAGAGAGTTGATGAAAGTAAAATTTAAATCAAAGATAAATGACTGAAAACAACACGTGAAGACCTGGAAGCACTGGGGAATAGAACCCATACACACCCTCAGTCACTGTAAGGCAAGCCAGAATTAACATACATCACGATAAAAAATGAACTATAGTTGCTTATGACACATGTTGGATTTTGCAGTTCTGTGTTTTATTCTTCTTTTTTCTTGGGCAGGGGGAAGGAGCTACAGCAATTGTTACCAGCTATAACTTTTGAGACTTCTATTCGCTCTGAGATGGTACATCACAAACTGTGACACTTTTGCTTCAGACCTGATCATGGTACAGTGAAAATTGTGTTCTTTCTTCATTGTGCTCGCAGTGATGTAAAAATCTTTATTTTTATTGGTTTAAGAAGCAGGAGAATTAGCTCTAAGGCTTCAGTGATCTCTGTGTAAATCTGAATTCATTCTTTTTTAATGAAAACCTTCTAGTTATTCTGTTTTAAACAGGGTAACAACAAAACCCAAAGTCTTACTCTAACTTTTGGGTTGAAGATACAGTCATTGCAAAGGATAAGCATCTGCTCAGCTTGAGACATACACAAATATAAATCCAAAGTGAAAAAAGTTACAGGGGTTATTTCATTGCACAATTCTTTCTTTCCTCCCAACACTGAAAATACCAAGGCTAGCTGAAAAAAAATCACAGGCATAGACAGTATCACAGCTCCTGTGATAGTCTAAGGTCTCCCTGACATGTTTTTCATTCTAAATTGTGGTGCAAACATTAAGCTTTCATTAAAAGGGAAGAAAAGAAACATTTTTTTATCTCTCTGCTTTAGAAAGAGATAGCTGTCAAAATACAACCAAGTCTTGTGACTGTGTCCTGTTAACCCAATTTTACAGAAACGTGTCTGCAGCCAGACAACAACAACCTATAAGATGGAATTCAGCCTTCACCTGTGCCATTACTGTCAATTATAGACCTTTTAAATATTAATATAACAAATGAGAAATTTTAACTAGAAAAAGAAAAAGAAAAAAGCAATACAACTAAATGCAAAACCCCCAACACTTATGCAGCATTGCTATGCAGCTAAAGTTTCAAAGAGAGAGATGGTGGTTCGGGGTTTGTATACATTTTTTTCTAAAGTTATTTAACATTAGTCTGCTTTTAAAGTAAGCCAGTTGCATTTCCCCTTGGGAACAAGTCTTTTGGTTTTCAAGGCATAGCAGTTTCTATCCATGCTAAGAGAGAGTGGGTGTTGTGAAAATCAGAAACCATTGCACAACAGGAGGTCTTATGTTGCACCTATGTTACCCTAAATATTTAGCTAGTAAAATGAAGGCTAAAAAGCTGTTCTTTTCCTATCCATAAATTTCCCTACAGTGAAGAGGGGCAGAAGGAGAGAAAGAAAAGAAAAGCTAAGGGATAACGCTGGCCCCAAAAGAAATGGCTACACATAGGCTAAAACTACACCATGAGATGTGAATTAGAAACTGTGTCTCCTCATTACAGACCATGGCTTCTGTAGCTGCTTTTCAATAACAGAGCAGAAGAAGAAACCCAATGAGTTAAGAGACAGAGTCATATTACTATTTAAAGGAATTAAATGACACAGCTACTTGCAACAGCAATGGCTTGGGCTCAGTGATCCACAGGTCTTTTCCAGCCCCAGGGTTTATATTCTAAGGGAAAGAAATTAAACTATGTCAAGGAGACAAACCACTCCCGTCTGCTCCCGCAGCCTCAGGGAGCACCGGGGCAAGTAGCCCACGCCTGGAGCCGGTCCCCTAAGGGGCAGGGCTGTGCTCACCGACAGCACCAGGGTTTGCTCCTTCGAGCTAATAGAGATGCCATATGCAGTCAGGGAACTAACTGGGAAGATTTACTGGAAAATGGGGAAGAGATACTCGGCTGTGCTATTTATTTGCTATGAAAACTCGTCAGCTGGCCTGGCAAGGTATAATCTTCCGAGACAACCTAAAGTAACAGCACTCTAACGATACAGATTCTCCATCAGAATGGCCTCTGTCGTACCGTTACGTAGCCTGCCCTGTGAACCCAGCTGTCTTTTTAATGGTGGCAGCTCAAGATCTTGCACTGGGAAGCCTATTCCCTCTCTCACTCCCATCCATGGTAAATGCCATTACAAGCCAACATTCCCCTATTAATATCACTCCACTTCCACATTATATATGCTGCTTATGTTTAAATAACACCCTCAGATACAGTAGGAGCAATCTGAGCTTTCTGATAAGACTGAAATCCAGCTGCAGAAGTTGTCACGTTTTTCATGCAATTACTTGTTTTCCTCACTCTCTGCTGTACACAGCACATCTGGGAGATGGGCTTCAAGGTTTCTGTTGTAGTTTAGCAAAATTAACCACTTCAAGCTTTAATATACTGCCTTCCTGGAACAGGATCATTGCCCAAGCACACAAATGTCTGCTCTGTGTAGCAAACCCTACTACGTATATTTGAGACTGTGTGTAAGGAAAGAAGAACAAATGTGAGGACATACACAAATGTTGCACAGCAGGACCTGCAAGGTTGCAGGACAGCTCGAATGAGTATTTAGGAAGAACAGGATTCTGAAACTCTTCTGTTTCCCGATGGCAAAGGCGCTGGAGAAACAGCAAATATATATGTATCTATAATTGCATCTTTCCCGTGACACTGCACTTACTTGAAACCTTTCACCTCTTTATACCACACACTGCCATTCCACGTCACTAAAAACCCCCACAATCAACAGAAGATGCAGAGCCTCCTACCTTGCATCCCTTCCCCCTTACAGCTTATCAAATTTTTCCCACCTAAAAGATTCCAGTTCAGTTTTGGTTCAACCTGGATACTACTTTGTCCAAACCAAATTATAGTAGGAAGCATCTGCTGAATACTTAGAAGAAAAGGCTAGCTTTCCAGACTGGCAAATGCTTACACTCCTGCAAAGCATTTGTGGCATGTGCACAAATGAAATAGTGCAAAAAAACCACAAACCCACTTTGGTCTCATTTAGTGCTTCATGTAGCAAAGCACTTTTTACTCTGTCCGTTCACACTGCAGTGTGCGTTACCTCACAAGGAGCACAGACCCAGTTTCACTTCTAGCAGTTGTCTGCAACACAGGAATGGAATCCTGTAGGAAGCAGCTTTGGTTGGAAAACCAATGTCTATCCAAGCCAATGCCTGAACACCACAACATGACATTCCCCATGCTGTACAGCATGTACCCTTAACAGGAAACCTAAATTCATATCTAGAGGAACAGTGCTGAAGACAGCCGTGTGTAAAACCTTTGCTTTCATCACACGTAAATCTTCCAAACAGTGGATAGTTTGAAATCCTGTGACTTCTGTGGAGTTAAGAATACCCAAAGAGAAGACTGCGTCAAAGGACCACCCGTTACAGCATTTGTTACTAAATTACATCCAAAACTTCAGAATAATAGTCCCGATGATACAAGACTTAGAATTCAACTTTTCATTTGACATCTCCTTTGTATTACCTCTGAACCAAACAGGCTGCCTTTTCTGAATGGAACAACAGCTCTCCTTTCACATCTCTCATTGAAGCAACACCTCAATAGAAGAGATGGGTCTCCTTTGCACTACGCTATATAAAAAAGAAACATCATTTAAACATGAAGCCTTTATTGCAACTGTAAATGGAAATATAACCAGCATGACTTTCTGATCCCAGCAGAATCTTTGCCTGCTTGCTTCTACTTGTATGCGGTTGTGGGATGAAAGTCTGAGGAAGGATAAAGAAATCAGGATAACCTTAGAAAAGCTAAAAGCCAACACTTATCCTCCCACCTTCTGTTATTTCTTTCCCCCGATGTCAGCAGGGAAATAGCAATGGTTTGTGCACATACACACATGTGCATACAGACCTCCTGCACAACTGTAGAATAAAACCTACTTTCAGGAGTGCAGCCAGCTGCACAGAAGAACTCAACGAGCAAACTGTATCTGCACGCAATCCCACAGTGCTCTCAGCTCCAGCAGTGTTTGGTGGACATCTGCCCCAGCAGCGTAACATCGCCACATTTACAGCCCCCCACCCCCTTTCTACCGCACAGTTCTAGAAGAAACCAACACGCTACTTAGGCAATTGGGTTTTGTGCGGCTGCTGCGTGATGCCATCTGGGCTATAATTTACCTTCCCCAAGCTATGAAGTCAGGATGGCACAGAACTGCTTTGGAGGATGGCTACTGCACACTAGTCACAACCTGAAGCCATTTTCTTCCATTGACAGAGAAGAGAAAGACACTGAAGGAAGGGAGTTTGTTTGTGGAATTGACTTCAGCCACCTAACTCTAAATGACTACAGTTCGCCTTCCAGTTTGAAAGTTAGTTTCCAGCTGTGTGATACGAATGAGACACTTTCTAGGGTCTTGAAGGTGGAAAAACAGCACTGATTACTGGTGTAATACCAGGAACAGGCTTCTGCCTCTCTGCTCTGAAGAAAATAGCAAATACACAGATTAATTCAAAACATAACCTCATACTTCCAAAAAAGTTAAACATACACATTGTACAAGTTATCCCTGTTCAAAAAAACAGGGAGCAGCCACAAAACCAGACTTTTTCTTCCACACAAACCCCACAGACAACTACTGAGAACTAGAGCCGAACTGCCAGGCGTACCAAGATCCACAGGTTTCTCCTATCAGCTGTCCTTCAAGGAGGTACCCTAGGGTGCCCACAGGTTAGTGTGCCCCTTATCCACTCCTCTTTGGAGGGCAAGCGTGGTGGTGCTCAGCCTGCGCCAGCTTCTGCAGCTGCACCATCCCTGATGGCTCAGGCTGTTGGATTGACGCGGCCGATAGGCAAGACCTGGGGAAAGACAACTGCCCAATTCGGTGAGCTAAGGAATAGACTAAACTTTCAAACAAAGCTTAAAAAAAAAAATAAAATAAATCTGCTTTTTCTTAACAGAAATTGGTATTTCCTGGATTAGGAAAATGCTGCAGGTAGAAGCCTGGAGAAGGGTTTGTCAGGGTTCATGTGCTCATATGTCCATAGAGAGGAGGAAAAGGAGTGTGTAGGAACTAGACAGTTCAAATCCAAATTAGATTACAATGACAACTTCCCAAGGAAATACATTCTGGTGAGATTTCTAGCCCATCAAACCCTTATGGATCTTTACATGAGGACCCTTCAAAGAGCTTCGTATCAGGCTGGGTGCCCCAAGCCCTCCCAGCTGCCGCTGCTGGGGGAAGCCGTGCTGCACTCAGATGAGCCAGGGAGGAGAGGCTGCTTTCTGCTCCTACGTGGCTGGGCTGGGACCATCATGTCTGCTCCCCAGCAGCTGTGTCAGCTTTCCCACGCTGCACAGCACCCATCCCTACATAATACAACTGTCTCAGCTTTCACTGTGCTAAACACTACCAAGACCAACGGCACAAGTGACCTTTTTATTTCGATGATATAGGCAATGCTGCTCAACAGACACCTACAACTTAGACTTTTTGTTGTTGTTTTAAGAATGACGTGAGCCCCTATATCTGGTAACATTTGGTAGAGGCACACATATCTATGAGGCGGCACCAGTTTAGCTCTAACCATCAGCGACAGTAACACTCGGCCTCTCAGGCCCTTTTTATCTCAGAGGTGGGTGGGCTAGAACAAGTGTACCCCATCTTGCATGTGCTATAACAGGACAATGGTTCCTCCCATTGCTATTTTCTTTCCCTTATGATGAGAGCAGTACTGGAAAAGAGCTTTTTGTCAGTGTGAGAGCAAATCAGTGCTACTTTTTCACAACACCTTGCAGCTGAGTATCCTGCACTTTTCTCACTGCCCCAGGTAGCTCGGACCTATACCTATATTTTCCCTAAACACACAAGATTTTGTATCTTTTCCTCCTACTACTCTTCTCTACATTGCACATTCTTTTTCTTGTTTTATTTAAAACCAGTAAAGCTGTTATTCAGCAGCTGGGATAAAAGAGATTTGATAAGAATCACCTATTGTTGAGACCATGCTGACCTGGATCTTTCACTTTTCTCTTTCTCTCCCCGGTGAGCTGCAGTAATAAGAGCTCAGCAGCTCTAAAAACAATCGATACAGAGATGACGTGGGCAATTACCAGCCTGGACAACTGAGAGGACTTCCAGTTAATAAATAAAGAAAAGACAAATAAGTTTTCTGAAGCCAAACTATTCCACCAGAAGCCTTTGTTGGAGCAGAGGGGCACATGCGGGTGGTAGTGCTGAAATAAATCAAGGTCCAAGGCAGATGAGGGAGACTGCAACGAGGGCATGAGTAATAGTATGAAAACTGGCACAACAGAAAGACGAAGATCCAAAGACACAAGCATCAAACCTGAATCTGTTCCAGCAACTTGCCTGCACCATTATAACTCCACTGACTACAGCAGTACAGAGAAAGAATCAGAATATCTTCAGAGGAACTAGCAGGGTGCTATAGCAAGGCTAGCATATGGACTATGAAAAATGGTAGGTCAAAGTCACAGAAGTGCAGAGTAAGACACATACGTGACTTTGTATTTATTAGGGGGATTCAAGGGGGATAAGAAGTGCCACTCTGACAGCACTGTCTCACAGGAACTGTGATTCACAAGAGAGGCATACCATAGCAAGACTTCTAGCATGCTTCAGTCCCCACCTGTTGAACAAAAATGGCTTGTCTGTTTGCAAGTTAACTGCACAGCAAGCCAGAGTACAAGGGAGCCAGCCACACTAGGAGCTGCCTCAAGAGGTTGCAGCAATTCTATCCACAGGTACAAAGAAGGACCTTTAAGCAGCTGAGATAATTTCATAATACAATTGAATCAAGAAACCTAGTGAAGATGGGTAAATTCATACATGGCCAGAAGATCTCTCTCCACATGCAGCAGTCCTCAGATGCACTAATGACCAAACTCGCCTCTGGAGCAACTCCACTGAAGTTACTCCATCTCCTCATTTGAGATGCAGATTTTGAGAGGCTGGAGCAGATGGTCAGTAATCTGTGACAGCTGGAAACACGCTCTGAGTCCCCACTGTCACTGCTGTAGGTAGCAGAGAACACTGCCTTCCCAACTAAGGAGATTACTGGTTCAGACCTCACCACCAGGAAAATTCTTCTTTTTAAAAGAAAAAAGAGAGAAACAACATCTTTCCACCAGCCAGTTACTTGCCTTGGACCCTTTGAGAACTGGAGCAGAGGGATTCAACAGCACCTGACAAGGAAGCAGGTCTTTGAGGTCACTAGTTGGTACCTGGAGCAAGAGGAGGTTATGTGTTGCCTCTTTGCCCTGGCTGTGCTACTCCCACTGCTGGAGTCAAACGCCATCATTAACTAACTTGGTATGTTTACAGACTCACAGCCATACTAAGGTATACCTTGGGGACATCTTAATGCAGCCATTCCACTTCTCTTCAACCCCCATTCAGAAAGCCTGCAGCATCACAGCAAGCAGCTCGTACTTCAACGCTTCCCTTTCCCTGGGGCCAAGACTACATCCATTTCCTTAAGGAATGCTGAGAGGGAGAGCATCACATTTACAGCAGCATCCCAGGTTCTCCCATCACTCTTCAAGATGTTAATATAATCCTGGAGTGCCAGAAAGCTCAAAACCACCATATTCATCATCTCACTAATGCCGTACTTCCACCAGTCCCATTAACGCAAAATAGTGCTTATTGAAAGGAATTTTTAATGGCTCCCCTCTTGCACATTGCTTGAAAGAAAAATTCTTCCAGATCAAACTGTTTGCATTTGCTTCACCTGACTGGTTTCTTTTGCTTTCCCATCTCCCCCTTTTTCTTTATATAGACATTCCTTACTCCTTCAACTATCTAATTTCCTTCCCTCCTTTTACTCCTCCATCTCTGCCACAGAGTGTTTGAGAAATCTGAAACCTCTCCCTCTCCTACCAAATCCATGCCAGAAGCAGCAAACGAGATGTCCTGAGACTGCAGTGCAGCCCAGCAGAACCGTCTTTCATGGCTCACAGAGCTGTTTCGCCACATGGCGCTCTGCATCCAACAGCTCTATACACGCCTCCCGCACCCCTGGCGGGGGGGCTGACCCAGGCATCCATGGCAGCAGGCAGGTGGTCTGCAGAATGCCTGACTTTTCAGGACTTACTGCAGGGCCGAGGGTGGCGGGAAGGAGTATAAATATTTCTTGTTCTGTCAGTGACAATAAAAAAGGGAAAACAAGTGGTCCCTGCTGCTAATGACAAATGATGAGCTCAGGTTGGGAAAGGCTCGTTCACACTGTAAGCAGACAGAAACCACGTGGGCTCTGAGATCCTGAGCAGCTTAAAACACTGGCAAAATCTGGATGAGGGAGAAAGTGGGAGACAACCAGGGCAAAGCAGAGGGAGCTGTAGCTGGTGCTGTCTGCGCTGGGTTCAGGACCTCCACCCTGGCACGTTTGTCCCCCCTCACCTCACAGCTTCCATGGACTAAAGTTCTGCCTACATACAAACACTGGATGCTCAGCTGTTGATTAGAGATCCCAGTGTTGTTTGAGACCTTGTATAGTTCAGGAGGTGTTTAATTCCTGTATAATTCAGGAAGCAGTGACTAGAATGCAGACTTATGCTGCTAATCGAAGGACAGAGGCTGGGTCAGGATTAATGCAGGATGACAGAGAAGTGGGGCCTTAGCTACAGCAGTTCTAGTATCAGTCTCCAAACTGGGAGTTTCTGCCTGTTCATCAACATCCGTGTATGATCCCAGCACTTCTGCTATGATGGAGTCCCCAGCAGCCATCACTGCTCCTGTGAAAATACTGTGCCCACGTGCCCGTACTGTGCCAGGGGCACACGCACCTGCCCCCAGGCTCAGCGAGGGAGCCTGGTCACCATGGTCCCTACAGTAACGAGGTTCTCTAAGGGGGCAACTATTGCACCCAGTTTTGCGACATCAACCCTTCCCCAGTAGCAACTGGCCTTCCTCACTTGCCCATCTGTCACTGGTTTTTTGAATGGATGGCCATTAAACAGACAGAGCAAGAAAAAAATATTAAAGCTCCCTACCCACTAGAGCTTAGCTGGCAGCCTTTGGAAACTGTGCATCACAACACACATCTCCATCTCCTTGGACTCCCTCAAATGGACAACAGTTCCTCATACCTATGTTCCTTCCCTTTTGCTAAATCTGAGGCAAAAGCAGCAGGAATACTCTTGTGGATTTTTTTCATTTTTTTTTTTAGGAGTGAATCGTAAAAGTGTAGCTTGCCAATTTAGGCTTAGATTATCGACAGGGAGGTTGATGAATAGTCCTGGCTTGAGTGATAAACTCAGATATCAGAGAGTAAATCTAGTGGAAAAGAAAATCTATCTGTCATTCTCAGTTGCAGCTGCAGAGCCTGAATTGGCAACTGGGATTTATTTTCTTAATTTTGAGCAAGTCACAGCTCTCCTGTGACCCCTTATATCACCCCTCGGGCCCCAGAGATAATACAATAGCATATTTCATTTTAAAGCAAAAGAATTTCACCTTGAATCACCATCCCTCCCTGTTTGTTTGTTTTTTTCCCCTCCCCACCCTGTCCATGCTTAACTCCTGTATTGAGGGTGCCATGGGCATAGCCTACAATCCTTTGGCTGAAATTGGCGAGAAAGGTGGCTGAAGACACATTCAGAAAACAGCCAGGCTTACTGACACCGTGCACCAGAAACTCCAAATCAAGTTGTGCTTCAAGTCTGCACAAACACAGCTGGGTCACTGCATGTTTTATTACAGTGTGGATTGTAGGATCAGTCCCAGAGTATCTACTGATATCTTAAACCCTTAGCCCTTCCGCTATGCGGGCACCCTGAGCTACACTTGTTTATTATTCTTAGAAACAGATCTTCCAATAGCAGGCACTTGTGGCAAGAGCTAAGCAGCCTAGTTTCAGGCATCTGAAAAACAACAGTCTAGCAGAATTGGGCAACATCCAGGGATTTATGGACACCTACGGCTACCTTAACTCACCAACAGCCTGCAGACGCACTGTATTTTCTTTCACAAGTCACTACCTCTCCCTTGGCTACCATCCTCAAGACATTTGCTATAAAGACTACTTCAGGTCAGATGACCTGAAGTAAAGTCACATCGACCTTACAGACCATTAAAGATGAGTACAAGTTAAGTACTTCCAAGATGCATGCCATAAAATGACATAGTATAAAAGCAGATTTGCTGTGGCTGTGCTTGCATTTGCCATTTAATCTAAAACTAGCGACTGGAATTGCTCTATCACACAAGGAAGTTTGTGTGGTGTTAATTTTGCAACAGCAAACAAATTTGCAATGTCATACAGGAGTCAGTCATTCATACAATGTACAGAATGAGTAACTAAGCCATAAAGTAACAATCAGAATAAAAGCACTGGCTAAAGAATGAAAGCTCAAAATCCCTCCTGCAAAGTGGAATTTTCATCCATACAGTATCATCTAATTGCGAGTACTGACTGCAGGAGTGCATCTTGGCTAGCAGCTAGGGCGTGACTAAAAAAAGAGACGAAAAACCTATCCAAAATTTATTTCATATATAGACAGTAAACTTTTAGTTTGGCCAAGGAAGTAAAGTGGTGCAAGGAGTGTATCATGAAGCAAATCACCCCATATGTCCCCTCTTCTGCGGATTTGCTTCACACGCCAGTGACTGTGAAGAAAAGCTCCAGCACACCTAACAGAGTCTTATGTTGGACAGCAATTTGCTCCTTGGCCCCATGTTAGAGTTACTCCAGAAGCTGTACATGCAGACACAGCATCCTCAGAAAAAACCCTTTCACTTCTGTGGTGGGTTGACCTCAGCTGGTCACCAGGTGCCCACCAACTCGGTCTATCACTCCCCTCCTCAGCAGAACGAGGAAGAAGAGAGAACAGGATGAGAAAAAAACCTTGGGGGTCAAGATGAAGGCTGTTTAATGCAGCAATAGCAAAAGTCATGCACAGAAGCAAAGGAGAACACAACATGTCATTCCCTACTTCCCATCAGCAGGCAATGTTCAGCCAGCTCCTGGGAAGCAGGGCTTTAGTGCACGTAGCAGTTGCTCTGGAAGACAAATATCATGAATAATGAATGTTCCCCCTTCCTCCTCTTTTCTCTTAGCTCTTATCTCTGAGCAGATGTCATATGGTATGGAATATCCCTTGGGTCACTTTGGGCCAGCTGTCCTGGCTGTGTCCCCTCCCAGGAGCTTCCCCCCCCCCCACCCGAGCCTGCTGGTGATGGGCAGTGTCGGAGGGGCAGCCGCGGTGCTGTGCCAGCGCTGCTCAGCAGTAGCCGAAGCGCTGGTGCGGTACCAGCACCTTTCCAGCCACCGATACACAGCCCAGCGCTAGGAGGGCTGCGGTGGGGCTCAGCCAGCCCCAACACAACTTTACAGATCATCTCCAGCTCTGCCATCCTACTTGCTCACATAGACAACACTGTTGCTTATTCTTTTACACCAGGAACCTGCCACAATTATCCTGACATGTACCATTCCCCGGTCATGCACTAATGTTAAAAACACTAGCCAAGTGATTTGCCACCATTTCCCAAGAAAAAAAAACCCTGTAACTAATGCTGTAAACTTTTTCCCCCACCCTCCCTAACAGCTTTATCTGTGTATCAAAGATCCAAGGCCTATCTCTGATATGATACAGTTGCACAAGCTTGGATCAAACAGCTGAGAAAGCTTGGACAAAGACTGCAGAAAGGCAAAACAAGTAAAAACGACAGTGAGAAGCAAGGCCAGCGAGACCAACTCATTCGTATCTCAAGGATTCAAGAGAGAAAATGCCAATGCAGAAAGCTAAAAAAATCCTGAAGAAAAACTAATAAGCTAGTCAGGCTCTAACTGGAGACCAGTCAAGAACACATAGATCCAACATGCTGAGCACCACCTTCCCCAGGCTGCTCCCTACAGACCCCTGCCCTTTACTCCCTCCGCTTCTAAAGGACATTAAAGTATTTCCAGGACACTGGGAAATACCACAGCACCAGTGCCTGAGCAGGTATCCTACAAGAGAGGATACACAGTTTCCAAAAGAGTCGCTTAAAGGTAGAAAAGCAACTCGTTATCTTTAAAAAAAAAAACAAAAAACACCATTGCCTATTTACTCTCATAATGGCCATTACGCACCTGGGTGTCTCTGTGTACCCTGATGCACACTCACGCATGCACATGAACCACATGCTTCCTCACAGTGAGGAACATAAGTTCACTGAGGCAAGGAATATCTCGTTGTTTCTTTCCAAGGTGGGCAATAAGCATCTTGTTTCATTATTAGGGTTCCATTGCACTACAGTGCTATTGATAAAAATGAATAAAATGATGCATGTGGCTCAGATGAGTCAGTGCTTGCCTCATCACAGATTTTCTGATAAAGTTAGGGCACCTTCACCGAAACATAAAAACGGGCATGGAAGAAATACTTTCAAGTGTCTAATAACTGTCCTGAATGTCTTGTCAAGTATAGAAACCCAAAGCTGCACACTCTTTGCTAGATCACACCCAAACCAAGGTGTATTCAGGTTGTATCCATCTTAAATGAAGTTTAAATTTCCTTCTGTGCTTTCATCATCTTGCAGACACAATCTTGCCTTCCCCAGTCATTCTCCGTTTCCTCTATTGGCCCCTGTATCTTCTAAATTTCTTCATTCCCAGCATAAAACCCATTTGCTTCATATCTCCGCATACAACAGTCCTTTCAACACTCCTTTCCATGAGCTGCTTTTAATGTTTGCTGCCCTTTATAGACATTTTCTATTTCAGCTGCTTCTTTGTGATCAAACCCCCATCAGCCAACCTTGGTCTAATTTTGCAACTAATTTATTAAATGATTTTAAAAGTAGAATCATGTGCCCTTTATGATCTGCACTCCTAGCACCTGCACTGAAACAGGACAAGGTAGTGGGAGAATGAAACACAGTGGAAAATGTACCCTCAGAAGGAAGAACACTCCAAGGTGTTTTGCTGCAGAAAGCTACCCTGGGGTAGGAGGCAATGCAACAGAAGTCCTTGGAGAAAACATTTGAACCAGTATTAAGCAGTTAATAATGCCATTTCTGTAACATATGGGCAGGCTAACGGGGGAGGGGAGTATGACAACATTAATAAGCTGCAATTTTTGGTGACAGCAGGGAAGAAGCAAATCTGTTCTGACACAGCAAGAATGGATCTGAATTTCTGCCACATTAACGATAACTAGAATACGCTTGGCAATTGGCTTTTCTTTTGCTCTTTTTTGTTTGTTTGTTTGTTTTGGTTGTGGGTGGGGGGCAAAGAGAAGGCAGGACATATAATATGGACAATATGACCAGCATTAGTTGTCTGTAGTCCTCTTGGAAAAACAGTTAGATGTGCTGAAATAATAAAAATTCTAGCTTCATGTTTCCCAAATATCAAGGGATAAGCATGCGCTCTGTTGTTATTGTCATTGATTATTTATACTGCTTTATACAGAAAAGACCACAGGTCAGGACATGAATGTGCTGTGCAAATATTACAAAGGATAGCCCAGACTCAAAGACTTAATAGTAAAAATAAAACCAAAAATCAAAAGACACAGAAGGAAGAGCCAAATATATGGGTCAGGTAAGAGACTGTGCTGGAAAATCTTTGTGTTCTCTCCCTTTTAATCAATCCCATTTTCTTGCCACCATTGAAGAACCCTAATTAGTATCCTGTCATCATAAATCTAGAGTTTACCACCCTGCTGAGGGGAAAAACTTCAAAATCCCACTCATGCCACCTCCTCCACAAACCTGGGGGGTTAGCATAAATCCACCTACGTCTTCTGCCTGTACAGACCTAAATCCCATTCTCCGGCCCAGCCTTCAGTGCCTTCTGCCACGGGAATGACCAAGAGTCAGAACTGGCTGGGGGACAAAGCAGGTGTGTGAACGGAAGGTGTTCAGAGCAGAGGAGAAGGGTTCTGCTGGAGTCCTGGCTACTGCACTTGTCCTCTCTGGCACTGCTCGGATTTGCACCCCAGGGACTGGCTGGTTCACGTGACTTAAAACACCTTAGGGCTCTTTGCATTCCAACAGCAGACAAATATTTATATGTTCATTCAGAACAAATCCACTGCTACACTGGGATGTGCCCTGAAATCAGAAGAAAAATTAATTTCATCTTTGTAGGGAAAAAAATCAAGGCTAGGTGAAAAGGAAGAGAAAAAGATCCCCAACCTCACCATCAGTTATAAAAGTTTTTTTGTTTTTTTTTTTTCTTTTGTAAAAATTAAGAAGTATTTTGCTTTAGAAGCAAAAACATTTCCTAGCACAAAAAGTGGTTTTGCTTCCGAAATTAAACTTGCTTCCTATTTTCCCTAGATGCCTAAAATACTGTAGAAGTCTTTCCCAAGCATCTCTGTATGTGACCCTTTTGTATTTCATGGCACTGGACACCTAAGACAAAAAGAAACTGGGAACTTTGGAGTCTGTAGGTCTCCATGTCCCAGGTTTCCAACCAGGCAAGCTGTCAAGAAGTAATCATTATCCCATACCTGTGGGACCTTTCCAGGCAGTTCCTTTAAACTGCCAGAAAAGAAGGAAAGGAGATGGCATGCAGACAGCTGGATGGTTGCCCCTCAGGAGGCTAGACAGGTTTCCACCCAAAATCCACTTGGTTTCTTTCAGTGATGTCTCCAAAGCACAATACTCATCTGGAGGTATTTTTTTTATTTTGTTTTGTCCTCTTTTATGGGTTGGGTTGGGTTTTAGTTTTTTTGTTTGGTTTGGTGGATGATTTTTTTGCCTTTTTTTTTTTTTTTTTGGTTGGCTGGGTTTTTTCTTTGCTTTTAGAAAATTAGCTTAACATTTCCAATCAGAAAATTCTCGACCCAGATCCAGTGCTCATTAATCAGTGTATATTACTGACCACAGAGGACTAATACATCTGTGCACATACAGACATGCTTTTCCTTCCCTGGAGCACTTTGATGTCCAAAACAGTGGGCTACAATATTTCAGAGATGTACGTGTGGCACAGCCTCAGGCATACTGCACCTGCTGAAAGGGTTGGAGAACTGCCAGACATCTTTCTTTTGGAACAAGCATTTGCTTTAATATCTGCTAATTCCAGGAAGGGGGCTGTGCTCTTCTTGTTTAGCTGTGTCTGTGCATTCGAGATGAACAAAAGGAAGGGACAAGGCAACCATCTGTGGGTGCTTCACAGGAAAAATAAGACCCCATTGGGCTTCCTATTGCAGGGAGGAAAAGAGAAAGTATAAGAGGTAAAACAAGCTAAATGCAACAAGCTGCAACCCTGAGCTCACTTCTCTACGGCAGGCTTATTAAGCATTCCTGCCCAGACAACCTGGAATGCCTTTGAAATAAAATTTAAAATCAAAAGCTTTCCCCAAAACATTTATTCTTCCTTCCAACAGTTTTGTCCTACTTAGTTCAGAGAAAGGGGATCCTGCCCATCCTTATGCATTTCCACGATCTTAAATGGAACAAAGCCTGGGCATCTGCCAGGGACCAATGGTCAGATATACTGAAGGCATTTGCACTTGGGAAATAAAGATACTGGGTATACTGTGGTATTTTGAAATAATACATATGTACCTAATTAGAAGCATTTAACTGCTATTCTATAATCAGACTCACTCAGCATCAGTCCTAGAATTCATAACGTGAGGTAAATGGAATTTTCTGTGTCCCCTCCCTTCCCTCCATGTGTTATGCTATCCCTGTTTGCATAAATAGCACAGTAAATATTAGCAAAAAATAGCACAGCCTGTCTCCAGATATGGTCTCACATCTCTTAACTTCATCAGCATCTCAAGATTATTACCAGCATGAGCCAAAATGCAATGCTTTCGATATAAAACTAAGGTTTCACACTAAAGCAAACGAATGATTCAGCAAAAGAAAATGCAGCTTCCTCCCTATACTAAAGAGTGAAGCAACAGCCTTCTCTCTGGAGGTTTCCAGTAATTAATTCCTGTTTTAATTGAAGCTGCAGCCAATGCGTGAGCTCCAAACGGGCCTCCCTCTCTTTCTCTCTCTAGGTGATGCTGTGCAGGAAAGAGCTTTTAAATCAGTCAGTGAACATAATGAACTTCAATTTCCCTTCGACAAGGGCAAAATTACAAACATACACTTCACTTCCAGACAATTAATTAATTTGTTTACACGATTTCTTTGCTTTGTTTTACTTTCATGGGTTTTTTTCCCCCCCTCTGCTTCTTTAGGCTCTTTAACTCTCTAAGGTGTGGGATTAGCTTTTGACAGCTCATCCTCTCTCAGGCACAGAGAAGTGAAACTACAACCGAGCTGTTTGCAGCAGGGGAAAGAAGCCTAGGCAATTACCTCCAGGATTACTGCTAACACCCAGTGACAATGCTACAGCACACGTGCCCATTCTTGTAGGGGACAGCATCAGTGTTCACACATCGTTGGCAAGGTGGAAGCAGTTGTTGCCACTTGGAAAGTGTTGGCCCACTGACCAGCATGAGAAGACGAGCTTCCCAAACTGCTTGTGTCTGAAAAGACCACAACTTGATGGTCAGAGATTAATGGGATTGACTTCCAGGGACAAAATTCTTCCTCATCAATGAGATGCAAAGCAGAAGGCCTTGGAGTAGCCAGCCAGAGCCAGCCAGCCACCAGTGCTGCACACAAGCGTGTACAGCTTTGCCTTCCAACACTGTGCTCCCACTCCCGTGGGATAAGGAAGGCAGCCTCAAAAGCACTCGGGAGAAATCATAGTGAGGAAAAGAGAAAAAGCACGGTCAACTCAGCGAGGATAGAAGGACTGAATGGGTTCTGATAGTGAATATAAATTATTTTTTCTTATAGGATAGACAGATAATGCCACAGATTAATTCCCTCTAGCAATGTCAATACTGTCTACATTACCACAGTGGTGCATGTTTAATTTCATTTCTGCTTCTACAAATATAGGCCAATAAATTTGACAACACATCTGTTATTTACTTGCACTCAACACTGAAGCATATTCATGACATTTACTTTGCCAGTTTCAAATTTAACAGCTTTCCTTTTATTTATATCTACTTAGTGTTAGTGAAAAGTGCTCTGGTGACTTTCCATATACATGCAGTAAGTGCAGCACATTCAGCAACAGTATAAGATTCCCTTGGCTATGTACCATTACTGTACATACTTCTGATTACATAGAGCTAAAATATTTGAAAAAGTGGTACAAGATCATTGCATCCACTCATGTTGAATATAACTAGTAATTCTGCGCAGCTAAAACGTGCCTGCAGTTGTCTCAACAGCAGAGACCCCAAACTGATTTCAGTTCCACCGAGTTGCTGGCACACAGCAAGGTCCTTCACAGGCTTTGACTTACACACAAAGAAGCCATATGATGAAATACTGATTCTTTCCCACCCTCCCCTTACTCTGCCAGATCTACTGTTAGAGTAAAATATGAGTAAAGGCTTCAGAAGTTGTGGCCACAAGAAACACTGCTCAAAAATGCTACGCAGCAGATACTCATGAGCAGAGTGACAGCTTTCCAAAGCAGTGGAGGAAGGCAGGGAGTGCATCTAGGTCACAGAGGACAATCTTAGCATAGCTGACAGGGATTAGTACCTTGCACACCCTTGTGCTGCTGACACAGGGGGATCCAGAGAGTGGGAGTGCAAAGGCAGAGCACAGCTAGATTGCTTTGCTCTTACACTGCCCCTAAGGTAACTTACCTGTCCCCTGCAGTTGTCAGTCTTCTGTCTCCAATACCATAAATCCAGTATTACAATGGTTAAGGCCATACAAATTTGTGAATAGAGCGAAGAAAAATTACACAAGACCGAGGAGGAAGATGAAAATTCATAAAGCAGTACAAGAGTGCAGACATGGGAAATTACAGCAGAAAAATGACTTTTCCTCTCCGACCTCCAGCCTGGTATTCTCTGAATTTTGATTGTACTACAACTGGAACAAACAAGTTCACTGACATTTGAAAAACCTATACAACTACTACACATTCTTGTAGAGTGGCCTTTTTATTTCAGTATTAGTTGTAGTTGTTAATTGTACAAAGGTGACCTCTTAAATAAAATTCCACAAAGGCGCTGGAACAACTCAATAATTGTGCTATGCTTAACAACAAGGCCCGCAGCTCACGGCCAGACTACAATTCTGTCAGACTTGAGTATGGTCTGTTGAACAAAAACATGCTCGCAAATTGAAGGCAATACTACAACAACCAGCTTTTTAAAATAAAACATATACAGAGCGATGTACATTGATACACTGCATAATGGTAGGTCTAGCACACGCACAGCATGGGGTCTGCTAGAATCTATCTGCAGCTTTGAAGATGCAACGGCTTTGCAGAGAGAAAGCATAAACCATGAGGGGGAAGCAAGTATTTGTTGAGTAGACGTGGATACAACAGCTAGACTGCAAGTGAGTGTCGGGGAAATGGGACAGGACAAGACACTCCCGCTCTTCCAAATTTTGTCCTGCACTGGGCAGGTACCCGCTTCCTAACCTGGAGGAACCTTGTTCGCTCAGGTAGGGACACCGTTGGCTCCAGCCTTCTGTTTCCACTGTTAGCAGTGGTATTGCTGCTGCTCCAGGCCCTGCTTCTGCCAAGTTCTGAGACAACAGTCTCCTCCATCCTGCCCTACAGCTTTGTGATTATGCTGGTAATTCTGTCAGATGGATAAATGTCCTCTACAGTCTGAATCCCAACTCTCTCAGTCTCGTTTCGCTTGCACTTTTTGGATTTGTTGCAGAACTGAAATTACATTTTCTACATCGACCAGTATTCTACCTCCTGCCCTAAAAGAAAGCACAGTGAACTGTATAACACCATCAGCTTTGGGTAACTAGTCTTTGGCTTCATTATTAAAACTAGATAAATAAAAAAAAATGCCTGAAGACGGTGGATGTCCGTAGCAAACTCATTACACAGAGAACCTACAGTGTAAGAAATTGTGAAGAAAAATCTGGATGTCTTGGTCATTAAACGATCTCACAGCAAACCCTCACTCTGAAACTGTACAAGTGAAAGCTATGCTAAATTCAGAGAATACTGTAAAACAGAAGATGCCCTTGCGCACCGAGAACGGCTTCCTTAGTTAAAAGATGTTTCTATGGTATTGTCACTCATCAATGCAGTTACAAGGCCATGACCACTACCCTGCTGATGGTCAAATTTCAAGGCACAGAGCTATAAAGCCCCAGCACGGATCCTTTATCTCAAGGACGACATTGCTTCAAATGGATGCTCCAGTTCTCAGAAGCTGTTGGTGCATATCAGTCCCATAGGGATGGCCTCTCAGCGTAACAAGCCACCTTCGTAAGCCAAAATTCCACATTAAGAAGAAGTTTTCTAACAGCATATTAGTTTGGTTTGTTTTCTGTGTGTAAATAATACTGAGTGCCACGGTTTCCATTCAAGATACTTCTACAGTTCTCAAATGGGCGAAGGGTTTATCGTGCTCGCCAGCACAGCAAAGTCTGTTAATGGCTACAGACAATTTCATTGCAACTTCTCCGCATGATGAATTGCCTTCTTTTCTCATCCCACCATTCTATAGTAACATGACTATATGGCTTTATAGTCAAGTTAAATTTTATTTAGATGGGTACAAACCAATGTCTCTACAAAACTAGTGGTAGCTAGAAAAACAAGTTATTAGAATAAACACACCTCTTAATAGTTGCTGTTTTGAGAAACCCCCTTCCTTCTTGGCAGAAGGCTACCTGATAAAGAATTACTCACATTGCGTTGGAAACTGCTGAACTTGTGAAATAACGGGAACAACTACTGTCCCTCATTCTTCTTTTTCACCAGCAGTTTGTCTTTTCTTCCTTGCTTTTTTTGCTGTTTCCTTCTCTTCCCCATTGCTCAAATGAAATTCCAACAGTCTGTTTCTCACAGGTTTGTACAATGGCAACCACTGCAGAACAGCCTGTAAAACAGCACCAGTGCAGGGGGGAGCACCACTGCCTGCGCAGACAACTAGAGAAAGAGAAATTTGCTCCTTAGCTAACTGCCCAAGAGCAATTTTCAAGAGGAGTTGAGGGAAGCTTGGAAGAAGGAACGCACAATTACAACAAGCACTTTGAGGCTCTGTCATTAGCTGAATGTCATTCACATACACAAAGGGCTATTTTATTTAAATAATCTATCATTTTTAATTTGCCTTTCAAACTCAAAGCCATTTTTCAGCTAAAATTGGATTCTGGCATGATGGAAGCAGTCAGGGAACATATCATAGAGGGCGTACACGATCTGGTATCAGATGTCATTACCAGTTCAGCCTGTTCTCTATCCCTTTCCACTAGTTCTGCTCTGGCCGCCGTTAACCACCCTCTGCAGTAAGCCAAAACAGTTTTACAAGTTTCTTTCAAGTTTAGTTTGCTGCTAACATAGGTAGCCTAGTCAAAAGCTTTCCTGAACAAATATAACTATTTGGTTTAACTCACTTAGTGTTTATATCACAGACTATTTGTTTCATTTTCTTGCAATCATGCCCTCTTTGAGCCAGATCTTTGAGATTTAAAAATACCTGGAGGCATTTACTGTGTCACCCGACCCTTTTCTAGAAAGGTTTTCTGGGGCAAGTGTGACTCCTGGAGATAGCTGTAATTCAAAGTTTGCTTCCCATAACACCCTGGTAAGATCCTCACTAAGTTTCAGCAAAAAATGTGTAAAGCAACTGAACTATGAACCAGCACCTTAAAGGCACAGGCCACTACAGCCCACAGGATTTTTTACATACCATAGAAACTGCCTTCAGGACAGAACAACTCTGTTACAATCATTATCTCCTAAACACATAAATTGCATACAGCTTCTTTCAGTTCACAGCAGATTGTGTCTCTCTTAAGACTCTGTGAGAGAGCAAACCAGAAAGACGTAAGCTACTGGTGGCAGGAGGAACCAGCACTCTTTCCTCGAGCCTCATCTAATGCCGCTGGCAGGAGAGAGCATAGCCAGATTCTGTTCTCATTTTCACCGGTGTAAACCCAGCTACATCCTCTGATTTCACTGGAATCACTACAGGTTTACACTAGGCAAAACTCCAGGCCTACACCTCTGAATAATGACATTTGAGAGGCAAAGCACTTTAGGTATTCAAGTGCACAAGACAGAGTAAGCAGCAACGAACAAGACTGTCAGATTTACATGACATACACTTTTTTTGCAGAGCGTCTTTGAAAAGTGCTTAAGGTCATCCAAATATTATTTCAGAGCAATGAAATAAAGCTGGTTGTTTTGAAGGTTTTCAGCAATATTAACGTTTGACCGGTGCTATTTCTGAACCAGTAGCAGCCCAGTGCTAGGGCGTGCTTGTCTGTAGAACTGGAGACCCCATTCAACGCATTTCATTAAGGGTTCTTGACACTGTGCAAGCAGCCAAGCCAGGTCACACAAGCAGGATAACTGCAATGGTTGATTTAATTTCCAGAAGACAGATATTGATGCTACCAGTAGAGTATTTTCACAACAGTAGGCTACACACCTCTTAGAACTTCTATTAGGAGTATGAGCTAGTCTGCAGATGACAGATGCAAGTTAAATTATCTGTCTTCCCATTCCCAACAGGTATCTGTGTATACTACAAGAAGCAACAGAGTCATATTCAATTGACAATCAGATTGCCTTCGCCTTGTTATGCACATAAAACTACTACCCATATTTGAGAGAAACCGTAACTGATCTGAGTTCTCTGGCAGATGCTCAGCCAACCAATGTACATATAGGCAGCCAGAAGAAATCAAGTCTGTTAATGACATTTAAAAGCTCTTTAGACATCATTAAAGGTTTAGGAACTTCTGAGAGATGCTCCCAAGAAGAAATTTGATTATACAACAACAAAGCTTACACAGCTTTGCTGTAAGCTTCAGCTGAAACTACAGGATTCGATTAGGAAGATGCTTCAGCTTTGAGAAACCATGGGAGCTGGTGTGGCTTTAGGGCAAGGGCAGGTCTTGTAGCTTTGCAGCTGGGTTCCCTGAGGGAGTACAACTGGGGTTCTCACCTCTCCACAGGTTCTGGAGATGAGGCTGCAGAATTCCCTCCCACATGAAGAAATAATGCTAATGGAAGGAGAGGAGAGGAGAGACTAAGGACATTGACCTCCTGTCCTAGTAACCCTGGCAGAAACATTCAGTTACTCTTACCAGGTTTTGGGTGATGCAGAACACATACATAACTAAGTTCCTAAGCCCAGACCTGTAAGCACACAGAAGCAATATACATGTACTAATTACCAAGATGCGCACCAGTGGCATGACTCATCAGAAATAAATGCAGCTACCCTCAGTGATATATTTTCCTCAAGGAAAAATACTTTAAAAGGAAAGCAGAATAAGATAATGCAGGCAGGCATAAAACGAAACATGAGATCTCCCCCATCTTGCAATTTCTACAATAAGCATGAGATTCCACCCATCTCAAAACCCCTGCTCACAGATATCAAACTGGTTTATTCTCCTTTCCCTATCCCATGCAGAGCACTGGAGAAAAGCTGAGCTGAGGCTATCCATCCCCTTGCTAAGTGAAAACAAAGCATCACCATTTCAGATTCTCACAATGAGCTTTGAACACACAGAAGTTTACATCAAATAATGCCTCATTCAATCTGATTTAATTCCCTAGTCAACTAATATAAGCGTCACTTCTTTGTGGTAATTACAAAATTGCACCTTCCCCTGGACCACTGCCTGGTCTTGCATCCAAATCTGGAATTGAAAATCTCTCTAATGCTACGCAAAAGTCTCAGCAGTCCTCCGCAGTCTCTGATTTTGATCTGCCTTGGGTTGATGGACAAAACCTGAACCAAGACTGTTTCATGAAACCTGGCCCTGGAGATCCAGCCTTGCCCTCAGCTTTTCTCCCCACCTGTAATGTAAGCAAAATTTACACTTACAAATATAAAGCATTCTCATTCTCTCCCTCTCCCCCCACATACACATGCAGAAACACATAGTAAAGACATATTCATGAATAAATGCACATATAAATATTGTACTGGTTTAATGACAATCTCAAAGACCATTTGTACGATAGGTACAGAAGCAAGTCTTGAAAAGCTTCTGAGATGATTTTCATTGCTCTGCAGAAGAAAAAACCCCAGACAGCCCCAGAGAAAAGAAGCTATTTAGTGCTGAAGCACCAAGGTTTCACTAGTTGGGTGTCAGTGTTATCAAAATGTCCATGTCTCCACAAACATGTTCCAGTTACAAGAGTATGCACGTCCAGGGTTCTTGCCTTCTCCACTAGGCTACTCACCTGCAGCTGGCACCTAGGAGAATATCATGTGATTTCAGTGTCTTTTGCCTCATTGCTCTTTTTAAAATATAAATTATCTGGCCTTCTACTTCTGACTAATGCACTGTGCTGCTGGCACAGCATAACTGCCTAAGTGACTCCTACTCTGATGTTGATTTTACTGATATTGAAAGGGAAACAGCCGAGGGACTGTATTTGGTACTGTGCTGGTGAAGGCAGAAAAAAATGGGTTTAAATCATGCCTTTTAACCTCTAGATATTCCAAAGCAATTTGCAAAACGGTATATTTGCTGTTTCAAGTGCAACAGCACCTGCACAAAGCAAAAAAGCAGCCGCCACTATATATTTGAGAAAAGCTTACTTAGTCTCAGGAGTAAAATCTGTTTTTGTACAAGTTGCACCAACACTTGTTTTGATACTGGTCAAAGTAACAAGATTTAGCTGGGTATGCCAAATGGGAATTTATGCCATCTTTGGTTACCAAGTAACCGATACTGCAGTGCAGCATCAGCAATGGAACTACAACTAGGAGGTCTCTCACCCATTGGCTTCTTGGCATGATGAATTATTCTGTGATCTTTTGAAGATCCCAAGTAGGAAGAAACAGAAAGAATTTCCAGTAATAGGTTTCAAGAGAAAACAGGAGAGGTGGGATATTTTTTGTCGGTACAGAAAGCCAGTAAGTGCTGTGATCCCACAGCTGCCCACAAGTTTATCAAATAAAGATAGTTTGAGACTGGCCTTTGCTTGAGTGCCTGAAGACAAGTAGAACAGAACTTATTCTGCATCCAGCCTTGTAAGCCCACTGAAGAATCCAGACTATTACTGTAGTACTTGGTTTTGCTTCTGCTGCTGCTGTTATATGAAATCTGGACTCCAATACCTTGACCTGTGAGGCAGTCTGTTGGCATGCGGGGTTCGTATCATTATGGATAATGCATATATTCTGTATACAGCTACTGTATAATGTTTAGCACATATATAATGCTACTCTTTAGAACCAAAAAGCATTAAGAGTTATTTATACCTGCAGGTTCATACATAATACCACTAAAATCTGGCTAAGATTCGTCTTTCCCCCAAACGGTAAAGGCTAGCAATTTCAGAGAGGTCAGTCTTAACCCTTACCATACACTGTTGCTACCATTGTAGGCACCCACGATGTGTAGCAAAGATACAAAACATGGGTAGTAGTCATGGGACTGCTGACATTTAGGACTGCAGGGTATTCACAGGCATCTCCTTAACTTGGTGTCTATAGGTGAAAAATTCACTAAGCCCAAACCGCATTTTCCTGTGCTTTGTAAGAGAAGGCAGACGAACTTGACCTTGCTTGACTCTAGCCTATGTTTTGTTTCAAGATTTCATATACCTCTGTAAACAAAAAAATAAAATGCAGAATAAGAATAAAAGATACCAGTTGATGAAATTCATCTGAATTTAAGAGTTCTTATTACAAAAGTTTAACAAGCCACTAACTTTTACAGTCTTCAGACAGCTGCAGATACAACACTCATCTCTGCTAGTACTTCATAGCCATCTATAATTCTGCCACAAAGATTATTTTCCTAATCTGTCACTGTGACACAGTCACATGTCACAGTCACCCTAGCTCTACACTGCTCCACAGATCTCCCCTCTCCGCACAGCATACATGGCCTGACTTTATCTCCACAGCCTAGCCTGTCTAGTGTTCCTCCTCTTAGGAGCTCGCTTCTGATCCTCCAACGATCTACTGTGTCAGCCTCCACTCAGATTAACATGCAGGCATGTTTTTACCAGGCGTGTTCTTCACATTTCAGAGAAGATCCCAATTAAATATACATGAAGTACTCTACTGCTCTCCTTCAATTTCCAGTTAAAATTCTTAATAACTCTGAAGTGTGGGGATCACCACCCATAGCTACCCCACTGTTCTGATGAAGTACCCTACTTCATCTGCCTATGAAGATACAACTGTTGTCTTTCCTGTTTCCCTACGTTACTAGTGTAATGCTATTAATAGGATAAAATACACTCTCTTTACACAAATTCAGCTACTTAGAGAATACCTGACACTCAGTTCTCAGTTCTGTAGCTCAATATCTTTTAATCGTTTTCTTTCAAACTGTATCTCCAGTGTTTTCTTCTGAGTAAAGTAAGAGGTGATAAGCAGAGGAAGGTAAGCAAGAAACTGCTAGAAAAAGCAAGAAGAAAGGCATTAGAGAGCATTTTCTAAGCTAAGCGGCCCTTCCCACCAACTGTGGTAAGGGATAACTTCAACCTACTAAATCCTCTTCCTCAAAGCCCAGAGCCAGCTATGTCGAGCAGATTCAACCACCTCACAAATGAATAGACACATACAGCACAGATGCCCCTGTTCAACATTTGAAACCTGAGAAACCTGACTTTTCTGTGAGCTAAGGTGGCCTTCCACCCTCCTCATCCTCTTTTGCAAGTATGTACGTGCCAGCCAGCCATCCTACCGAAGAGCTGAGCTGCATCCTTCACAAGCAAGGAACTGTTCCTGCAGCTGTTAGCACAACGTCTCCCTGGAGAGTGCTCTGATGTGCTAACAGTTCACCCTAACTTCCACGCCACTTCTTCCCCCAGGTTTATTTCCAATTCCATTTAAGACATGAACTACAAGAAAGGCAAAAAGAACAAATATCTTCTTCTACATTTGGATTTCTAGAACTCTTTTTTGAGAAAAGTTTCCCCTTTACAGTTACTACTGTCCTAGAAACCAAGCACACTGAGAAGCACGCATCCAGATTTTTATTTTTCTATATAAATATATATATATTTAATACACATTTAAATAAAATAACCACCTTAACATTGGCTGGATTACTTAAGACTGAATGTCTCTGGCCTTAGCAGCTGGGGACTCAGTCACAAACATAGAAACAGAAACATGCAGGGAAAGTCTCTCTGCTGTCGCCTACGTTTAATTACCCCTCACCACTCAACTATCATGCTGCATTATCTCAGCACCTAAGCAAAGACAATACCATCCTTAGCTGTCCACAAAACAGATCCTGAGGGGTTCAGTACAGGCTTTCAAACCCTCTCCAAGCTGGCAGAGAAAAGGAGACTGGCTAGCTTTGCTGACTGACACATGTTTCACAAACATGATTTTCTTGGAAACCTTTTAGCAGCAGCATTTTTCAGGTGTGCAGCAGGCTGGGTACAGCTAAAGCACTGCAGCCTGGCGGTTAGGGTGCTTCTGTTTGATACCACAGGGCTCCTGGAGTCCGTATCTGCCTCCACACACAACTCCCTGCCTGGCCTTGCTTTAGACTGCTCATTCATGAGCTTCATTTGCTGCATCTATAAAATAAGTATAATAATAATCATAATCTCACCGTTTTACTATCACCTTGTCAAGACATTTTCTGAGGGTTATTGCTTTATTTTTAGCACATAGCCCAGCCCCTGAATTTGTCTGGTAGGAGCATCTCTCCCAGTGAAAAGCACTAACTCGTGAAACTGTGTGGTTTCCAGGTGGACATTCTTGCCCAGATTGCATTCACCCCTTTTTTCACAGGCTAAGGCACCAGCTCCAAAGCCAAACACCATCCCTTTTAATTTTGTAGTGAACTATATTTCTCCTGAGAAAGCACCTGTACACACCAGAACTGCTGCACTCCACCTTGCCAGTGGTGTGCTGTGAAATCCAAGGTGAGAAAGGAGAGGTGGTGAGACTAGCTCTAGGTTAAAACACCACCTTTTAAAGAACACCAGCTATCTGTTGCCAACTGCCTATTTGAGGAAAGGCTACTCATGAGTGAGGTCAGAGGGGAGACCCCCTTTCCGAGTGTAAAAAATCCCAAACGCTTATCAAGCAATAAATAAAAGTAAAGGGAATAGTTTTAGCCCATACACTTATTGAGGCATATCACTGGAAGAAGAGAGGCTATATAATTAATTATCAAAGGAGAGAAGACATGCATTTAGATGAACGATAGCTGGGGTATAGTTCAAACTATCATCAAGGCAAAAAAAATCACCAAAAATAACAAGAGTCACTATATACCTATGGAACAACCTACTGAGCACTTGAAATTTCATCCTTATTATGAGTATCCTACATTCTTTAACAGGAAAAGTCAGTGGTACAGAACTTTTAGCCAAAGGATATGACTAAAGGCATCACTTCTGCACAGCAGAGACCTTAACTACAGCTCATCTGTTGGAAGCAGTTCATGCACAGCGTGCAGACTTTGATCCTGGCTAGAAACCCCCTCTAGGCTTAAATATATTTGCACATTTTGATACCACAGCACAACTGACAGTAGTAGCTGCCTTAAAACTAACTACCAAATGTTGATTCTGTCACTGGCAGCCACAGTGTTCATTGCAGGATAAGGTGATCATCAGCAAGGTGGGTGGAGATGCCACAAAGGGCATAAAACTATGGGCCACATGTTTTCAAAAAACTACTATGAAGTATCTGAAGTTCCAATCTCTATATCATGGACAAAAACATAGCACAGTCTGGAAGCACCAGAGGAACAGATATCTTCAAGATTGACGGCAAAAAGGAAGAATATGTGATTTTATCAGGGCTGGTTCTGGAAACAGCAGAGATAGCAGGTATTACTCTCGTGAGAGGCATTGGGAGTTTGGTTTGGTTTGGTGGGTTTTTTTTGGGGGGGGTGGTGGTGGGAGGGGGTTAGTTCCCGGAAAGTTTTGCTGTGAGTTTCAGCTGGAAGACAGCAACTCCACTTCATTGTGTCGTTACAACCAACCACAGGCTCAAGTCCGCCTGCAAACCACGTGAATCAAGATGCTACCTTCCATCTCATTTTAGGTATCGTTCATTAAAAGCTATACCAATCAATATAACTTTCTCCTTTCAACTCTGCAAAGAAATGCATAGTTGTACCATGGAGGTGTGCATGTCGTTCATGTCGTGTGTGTCCCCGCCCCTTTCTTTCCTTTTTGGGTTTTTGTTTGTTTGGTTGGTTTTTGTTCCCCCCCTCCCCCCCCCCCCCCCCCTTCCTCTCTTTTCAAAATACAGGTGATCTTTTTTCGCTTTAGTCTTTGTTAGATGGGAAAACTTCCCCTCACTGCTTTGTTTTTCTCTCATCCCTCACACTTGAGAGGCTATTTTGCAAAAACTCCCCTCAAAAAAACCCCAAAATCAGAAAGACCACAAGCAGGACTTTGAAGGCCCAAATCAGAATTAAAGAAAAAGATCTGGAACACTGTACATAAAAATATTTTTCTTCTATTGAAAATACAATTTTCCCCAGATCTGCCGGTCTTCTGTCCCCAGATGTCACACCACCACCCCTCTGCACATCCACACTGTCACTCCTCAAAAGCCTCTGCATAACAGCCTCAGCCAGGTTTTAACTGTTCTTCCTTACTAAAGTGATTAACTCCGAATTAATTTCAGATGAATTATGTACTAGGGAACAGACATATTTGAGCCTTTCTGAAATATATTTGGGCAGCAGAGCAGTATCCCTCTGGTTCCCTGCAGATAACACCTGCACCACCCAAAATCCATCAAAGTTACCAATAGGGATTGACTCCTGAAGTTTGAACATCTAGTGCAGCTAGCCCCACAGCGGAGAGACTAAATGGAAACATACTGGAGCTGACAAAAGATGACAGTAAGAAACTCTACCTACCTATCCATACAACAACCTAGGTAATCAATATCTGAGCGTCTTTATCATCAACCACTTCATAGAGACTCACAATATATTTTTTCCCATAAATAGTTTGTCATCGAAGCCGATTCTTTGAATGGAAGCAACATATACAACATAAAATGATCTGGTTATGGCTAGTTAGACTTCACACCCATATGCAGTGTTACTATACCCATAGTGCTGCAGGGGGAAAAAAGGGTAGAAAAAACACCTCACACTACCCAATTCTGCCTACTGACAATACAGAACGGTTTTCTCAAATACATTTCAGGTATTCATTACTGTTTTCTGTCCTCCTATACATGCCATCTATTTTTGAAGCTCCTACGTTGTGTGCGTGCATATACCCAAGCCAACACAGACAAAACATTACGGTCTTGAAGGCAAACTGACTAACCCTATCCCTTTAGACTAACAGAACATTTGCAATTATTGACTTAATTAAACCTGGATCACAGGTTGAGTGTCTTGTAGCATCCAGCATAAAGTGGTCCAAATTCTGAGAAGGGCATCTGTAATAAGAGTGTTAAACGTATGTGGTCATCTGATGTATATGGTTTTATAAAAAATCACACACAGACACTAAACTCTAGCCAAAAGTAGTCTTTGCTCCTTGGCTGAGGGACTTGCTTGGATGGAGATACTTTGTGGGATATTCACTAATTCTATTTATGTATTTCTAACAAGGATTTCTGGTATATTTCCAAATAGCTGTATTCATTTATTAACCATGTGAACTGGGATATGCAGATATTTTTCTCTGTAGTCCCCTGGAGAGCAAGAAGCACAATCTTGCATAAAGTAAGAGCAACAAATGAAGTGAATGAAATATAAAAATCCAACAGAGTAAATTAAAACTGTAAGAAAGGAGGAAAAAAAACCCCAACCAATTGCCAGATATTGAAAATATTGTTATTGAAAAGAATAGTTAAGCAACCTCAAGGAATAACCTAGCAGTTTAGCTTCAAAAATATTCAACTAATCTCAGGCCATCTGTAAATACATTGATACAAAAGCCTCCATTAACTACTTCTCGCCACTTCTCTGCCTCCTTTTGTAAAACTGCTAATTAGCAATGTGAAGAAATATCCCCCTATCTTTTTGTCTTCATGCTGTTCAACTTGCCTGATTTATTTGATGGCATAATCCCATGTTTGACACGTGATATATGCTTTTGCAAGATCATATTATGATCTAAAACGATATTACTGGGTGAGGACTACATTAATGAGGACTACTCAAAGCCTGAATCAGGGGGTAAGGTGAATGAAAACAAAAGAACCTTTTACTACATTAAAGACTATTACAGAGGGGACTTCTTCCTAAAAGAGGTGCTTGACATTTCCCACAAAATTACTTATTTCAAGTTATTAAAATTGCAAAATTAAAAAGGTTTAGGCTCAAATTTCCAATACTACACATCTGCCTTAAGTTGTTTTCTTCATGAAGTTTCACCCCTCAAAGATTCTGCTCCTTCAATAGTGTTCCTCTTTGGAGTCAGGAAGAGCCCCCAAGACTTCCTGAACCACAACATTTCTCTGCTTTAAACAAATATTTTTAAGCAACTGATCCAATTAATTCTCTCAACTGACTGAAGTTAATGTTGCTCTTTGTGTAGAGCAGTAACAACCTTGGGAGGGTTTATGGAGCGAGGTGACATCTTTTATTACACCAAACTGGTACAGCTAGAAAAATGAAGTTTTAGGGACATATAAGACCTTTCCTCACATCCCAAAGAAGCAAAAATGTTAGTTTACTACAGCTTTCAAGAAAAAATAATAATAATAATAAAAAAAGCTTGCTAGGATTCATCTGCTAAGTGGTCTAATAATGGTTATTATCACCATACAAAACCTGCTTTAATCTTTAGGACCTCAAAGCTATAACAAAAATTACACTATTCCCATCAGTTACTGTGTTAGCTCAAGTAGTAAAAGAAAATGCAGTTACAGATAAAATTCCAGCCCTGTTATGACTTGATGTCCCATAGCAGGATCTCAGCTTTTTTCTTTGTTTGCTTGTTTTGTTTAAAGCCAAAGTAGTACTATATACACAACACTGTTAGAAGAGTATTTGCACAGTCAGATACTCAAAATAGGTAAACAGAATTGTGTTTTACTATTCATTTTTACTTGCCAACTACAAGCCCCAGGATATGATTTGTAGAAGTACTGAGCATTCACAGCTGCAACTTGAAACAACAGGAGCTGTGCTTGAAAATAGGAAATACCATCCTGTACTAAAAGAATTCTGAAAACAGTTTCTTAAAAACAATTTAATAAGGATAATAAATTTGTCCCCGATCCATGGAAACTCTTGACTTCAAAATTTCTGATCCCTAATAATGATCTTACAATATATATGTGTGCCTTGGTGGTGACAGTACAGATGGATATATACTGTCAACAGATGAGGGCTTGGCTCACTAGAGTAATGACGAGCTTGTAACCTTGTGAACATCAGTACATAATAATATTAAAGCATTACTCAATCTATAATGTCATATTAATAATTTAGAGGCAACAGCAAACTTTACCCCAAACATCTAGTTTATCTCTTTATGGAGATTATCAGACCGTAACAACGGACGTAGCATTATATCAATATGCAAAGGGAGTGGATATCAATGGTACTCTGCGATGTCTCGAAGAATGACCTTGCCTCATGCTCCTGAGTCAATAATGATGGCAGCGGCACAGTAGGTACGAGACTGAACCCTAATGCTGAATCAATAATCACTCTGCTGGGTCACGGCCCTGCATCAATCTGAGATAGTTTTGCATTATGATGCTGCAACAACTTGCGTGATACTGCAAGGTCACCTTGGATCAGCTCAGTGGTCCTGTGCCATAATGTTGCAGGAATATACAGAGATGCTTTCCTGTGGCAGCAAATGAGTAGAGAGAGATGCTAAATTTTGACATGACCATCACAGAGTCATCATGCACGATGTTAATGCTGATGACTGGTGACTCCTGTGTCACAAGGCCGCTTCATTTTCTCTTTGCAGGACAAAATTCAGGTGAATGCAAGTCCCAACTTGGCAAAGTTTTGCTAAAACCAGCAAAGGCACCCCTTTACCCAAGACTGTCCTTCCACATTTTCACTCCAACCTGCATGGACAGCAGGTACTTTGTTCTAGTACATTTTTTATCTGCTCAGCCATTTGACTGAATATGATTGACCTCACTACAACCCGTGGAGAGTAACAAGATTCAAAAGGAAACCACTGTGACAGGGAAATGGCCCAATTATGCTGAGCCTAGCTTTTTCCCTGGCAAAACAGATTCAAAGCGTAACACATCAAGACACAGAAGGAAGCAGGCACCCAGTGATTGCTGTCAAAGGAGGAGAACAAAAAGATGGCAATTATTTTAATCATCTTCCAAAAGGTGGCAATAATGTTTCTTATAATTGCAAAGAGAAGCAGAAATGTCAATAGTTCCAACCAGCCTGCCTTTCTGAATGGAGCCTGAATCAGCTCTTCATTTAGGCTACTGAAGCATCAACTGTTTCCCATTAAACTATACTTGGGTCAGTCTGCTTTGGTCACACTCAGCTTAGAATGAAGTTGAGAGTGATAATTACCATAGTCACATCACTTTTCTTAAGTGAACTTGTTTCAATTCCCCGATAGCATTTCCCCATGTACGTTTCCTTACATTTCCATATTATTACTACAGTGATGATTTTGTTGAAGCAGGTTTTTCTCATCTCCATTCCATGGGTTTTTTATCTTTAAATGTAACAGAGGTTTATTTTATCAATATAATAAAATATAACAATGGGTTGTTTCTAAACAAACAGAGAGAAACTGCCCAGCAAGACTACATGACAGAAGGCACAGCAATTTCTAGCTCTTTTGTCCTCATTTTCAACGGCATCTAGTGAGCAACAACCCAAGCTGGCAACAGACCCTGTACTCCTCTGCCTCTACGTGCACCGAGTAGGAATAGGGGTCTTCTCTCTACAATAGTCTTCTCTCTGGCATGGCAGCTAGACATGTATGTTTTGAGGAATACGTGGCAGAAGAATAAAATATACCGGTGAAGAAGAATGTAACTGTGCAATACTCTGCCTCAGGCTGGACACAGGAGCTTCACTGAAAGGTTTGTGCCTAACAAAAGCACCCCAGCCCCTCTCATGTCACATCCAAGGCTCTTCCCTAAAGGATTCCAGGATCAGTAAATAACTTCCCTTCTATCATTTACACAACTGCTGTGGCATGACGGGCGGACTGATCCAGAGAGCTGCTATAATACAAGCGTATGTAATCAAGTTGGCACACAACAATGAATTTTAAACAGAGCTTGTCTCAGCCTCCCAGTACTGTATCTAACCTGTTCTGGAGTTCCCAGCGCATCACTTCATATTTCATTTTGACAGTTCAGTGTATCCCACCCTGACTGCTTGACCTGAAAATGTAGACATGTTTCAGATGAAACAGAAGGTTAATTACAAGGGCTGAAGCCATTAATGAAGGCTATCAATTATTAATCAGTTGGTCCACTGTTCTCTTTTCCTATATCCAGAAGTATTTATAAGCCAGTGACAGGTTTTCAGGGCTGATGACATCTCTTAGCAACCGTATTACTCTGGTTGTATGATTAGACCCCACAAGCAAAATAGGAAGACATCAAACACATTTTTAGACAGGACACTTCTAAGGAAAAATTCAAGGTGATGGAAGACAGAAGATGAAACTAGTTCCTACCCCCAAACCCCTCCTGATCACTGCATTGCAGTGGGCTCTGGTCTGGCATCTGAGTCACCAGAGCGCTGCTGGTAATGAAGCACTGAACCATAAGGCACAGAAAGTTTATATGTAGGGTTGCATTTTTGGTAAAGACAAGTTACAGCAACATGTGACAAACTTTAAAGTAAATATATCATCAAAGCCATATACGCATCCTAAGGCACAAAGGACCTGTCGGGTGTTTGCCACAGAGAGATATTTTTGAATAATCATTGACAGATTTGAAAGATGTCAGAATATTGGTAGGGAAAACTTATCTTCAGAAAAGGAAAGCAGAGCTCCTATTAATTGTCCTCACATATGTGAAATTTATTTCCCTTGCAAAATAAATCCATCATTAAAGAAAAATGTTTAATTAAGAAATATTAATAAACATGCCTTTTCTACAATTTGCATTAAGATTTTATTACCACATTAAAGATGAAAACCTACTCAGTTGTGAAATCATCACTTATACAAAGTGGTAAAATTCTCATCACTCGTTAACTGCAAAGTAAGGGAAAAAAACTCAGGAAATACAACACAGAATCTGTCTTGAGAGGAAATTATGATTATCTTGGTCTTTCCCTACTCCGGCATTCTTCATTACTGTTAGATGCACACTATCTTTCATTTCCCAAAACTTCAAGATGCTTTTAATCTTATTGAGGTTATTGTTTGCAGCATTATAGATAAATTTTAACTTCTAACTTTAATGATTATAAGTTTGTAATACAACATCACATACTGTACTAGCCATTTTCTAATAAACTGGTATACGATAATGTGATGAATTAGCAAAATGAGAGCATATTCCTCCCCCTTAGGTCATTAAAGAAATAATCTAAGCCTACCTAATCAAAAAACCCTATTGAATGGGCATTATTAAGCTTTCTACTTCAGAAAAATTTCTGTCCCTTTCTGCATCAGAAACCTAGAGAACAAACTTTATCTCTAATAATACTCTGCATGTTCTAATCTTCAACTTTTATCCTCAGGAGACAACTTTCCCCGAGGTAATTCCACCACTTGATTGTTCAGTGTAGCCTGTAGACCATTGTCCAAGGCAAAGGCTTAGGGAAATTTTACAGAAGATATCAAACCATCATATTAATCTTACATCCCTTTTTATCCTACATTCCACTTTGAATGAGTTATTGCTTCCATACACTTTTCTGCTGACCTTTGGCGCTGTTTTACACCTCAATTCTTCTTCATATAAATTCTCAGGAAGGCCTGGAACATTTTAGATATTGGCTTGTGCTTCTTTGGTAGATCTTTGAGAAATGCTGACTTCATTCTCATTTCAGATGGACCACACTGTCCCATCACCCCCACATTCTGAAGCCTAAATTCCCTTTTATCTGTACGTATTGATATCATGCAATGATGTCATGTGACAGGTCAATGAGCTCCCCAGGTCTGAAGGAATCCCCCAGCCCTCTAAACACAGAGGCAGAAGCTGGCAGTATATATATTTGCACACACAGTTCTAGAATGAGTACACTGTGCTCAGAAATACGGACTAAAATTATATGGTATGCTTCTTCGTGCCAGTCTTAGCCACGCTCAGGTAATTCTGACATAAAGGACAACAGTAACGAAGAAATCCAACAACAAAAACTAGTTGTTAGTGAGACATTATCATTACAAACCTTCAGACCTAATATTGATCTCAGGGAAAATTCTCAGAAGAATAGTCTGTTTCTATCAAGAATAATCAAAGCACTTTCAGAAAAGTCAAGACAACAGAGTTGTTTATATTAGTACAATAAAGCACCCTTTTACCTTCAAACAGTAGTTCTTCCGTACTTTGAAAATGAATTCCAGGTCCTGTAAGGGTTTCTAGATTCTTCTAAACCACTAAATGAGTATAGTTATATTATGTGGCTTTGTCTACATTTGCTGAAAATCTGAGTCAGTTTGCTGTACATCCTTACCAGCACGCATTTCCAGGGACACCACCCCTACCCTCCTGACAAACAGCTCTCACAGGGGGAGGCAGAATGCACAGATCATAAGCAGCAGCACAAACCTGGCCAGGATGGGATGCAGCGATGAACCTTTGAAAACTAAATTTACTGTCTTTAAGGCAGACACTTCTAGCTGTCTTGACCTCTTGCCATCCTCATTTGTACAAAAAGCACTTTTAGATTCAAAGCACTCTTTAGAGTCACATTTAGCTGGGTCACATGGGGCAGGCTCAGGTTTACCAACAAAAGAATTGAAGTTTTACCCTCCCGTTTGCACAAAACTGTACTGTTAATGTCTGATGGTGGCTCGGACCTAGCTGGCAGCTAAAGTCCCACCCAGCTGCTTGCTCACTTGCCTTCCTAGACTGTCTTCCCTGCTGCTCAAAGGGAGTGAGAAGGCTCATGAGTCAAGATAAAGACAGGGAGATCACTTACCAGTTACTGTTGCAGGCAAACAGATGCAGCTTTGGAAAATGAATTTATTACCTGTTTTATTTATTTGTTTGAGGAAACAAAAAGAGAAGCACTAAAACATAGGGAAAACACCTCTCCTCCCCCTTTCCCAGGCTTATCTTCACTCCTGTGCTGCAGACTCCTTTCTTCCCTCCTTGCTATCACCGCAAGTTACACTCAGCCTCCTCAGCGCACCAACAAATGTGCAAGGAGTGAGGTGGGGTGGGTAGTTACGGTCAGTACCCAGCCGTTTTTCTCTCCACAGGCCAGGTCCTTTTTGGATATTTATCTGCTCTAGCACGGCGTCTTCCACAGGCTGCAGTGGATATCTGCTCTGCCATGGAGTACCTTCTCCTGTCACCTTGGTGTTGCCTCTGCTGTTTATTACCCTTTCCGAGCCTTGGGATTTTCTGCCCTTTCTTGAATATGCTTCTGCAGGCACCACTGGCTTGGCTGGTGGGCTCAGCTGTGTCCTGTGGTGGATCCATTCTGGAGCCAGCTGTCTGGCACAGGGCAGCCCCTGGTCCTGTCCCATAGAGGCCGTGCTGCAGCTGCCACCTTGCCATTTAAACCAAATACATATGTGAAATGATACAATCAGATGGCTGCGCAGCCCCCTTTCTTGCTTCTCCCAGTGGTATTTAAACAAGCTGCATTCACATCTGTGGATGCGTCACATTTGCAGCAGTTCAATTTACTTTCACAGAGATCTGCCCGCTTATGCTCAAATTCACGTGTCCTATCATCTCTGGACCTAATTTATACAGCCAAGACAGAGGACTTTGACAGTGATGTGGGCCACAAGCTCTTTAGTGTAGGCAATATAAACCGAAAGTCCCAAATTATGCAGGGAGTAATTTTCATTGTTCTCACTTTAAGCAAGTGACAAGAGCAACTTTCTCCCTTTAAATCTTCCATTTGGCAAAAATATACTTCAAATGAAGACAGGCCATTCCACCAGGCACCTCACTCGATAAAGACAGAAAGCAACAACCCCACCGGAGAGCACAGCCCTGCAGACGAATTCATCCTGGCCCATATTTGTCTGGTTTCAGGAATTTATCACCTGTTCCAATAGGCAGGTAGCACAAAGAATTTGTTCTAGCTGCACTACAGTCCAAAAACCACATCAAGATTAAAAACTATTGACTTCTTAAAAAGCACTGAACTAAGCTCAGCAGCTAAAGCTTTGAGCAATCTGACTCGCTCAGATGCATTCTTCGGACCTGGCCTTGGCTGGGTGAGATGAGTGACCTCCCAGCCCCCAAACCACTTACTGTATCAGCAGTTCTGGGAAAGGAGCAACACAACTCCTCCTCCCAGGAGAAGGGGGGATTATGACACAGGGGTGCAAATGTGAAAGGCAAGAAGCTTCTATAAGAAGCTATTTTTTTTTTTAACTTGGTGTCTGAGGAACCAGCAATTACCCAGTGACTTTCATCAGTGCTGAGTGTCACTTTCACTGGTAGCTCCAGAGCAGGAACGTCTTTCAGCAAGCACTGGGCAACATGCATACGAGCCAAATTCTAGCATAGCTCCATGAATGCTAACGAAGGGATTGTGCACTCATGATATCTCTGTGGAAACAAAGATTCGCCTCAATAACAACAACTCGATATATTTAAAAGTCATTTAAAACCAGATTTTGACACTTTTGCTCAAGACAATGTTTTTTTCAAAGACGACAAAAACAATGAGAATCAGGCACTGTGTACATCTCACTGTAGCAGTATCAAGAAATCTACTGGATTGTCATCACTTTGGTCCCAACGATGTATGTCAGATTAAGACCATGAGTCACGTGGAAAATAATACCAAAAGCAATGTGCAATCTGTAAATAAAGTGGGCAAAAAAGCTCACATTCCTCCTTTTTGCCTATTTCTACACCTTTAAAGGCAAAGTACTCCTTTCTCTGTGCCTCTATAAAGCTCTTGCTTTCCTAGATATTCTTTTCACAGCCAGTTTTGTATCCTGAATTTTTCATTAAGGAGATGAAATGACTCTGCTAACAAATAGCTCTCGTAAGAGGGATAGGAGTACGGCAAGCAGGAAATGTGTTGGGCAACTGATTGAGAGATGTTAAGACATTGCCAAAGTAGATCAATATTGGGTGCAGTGCTTCAGAACAGTGTGCAACAAAGTATTACCCTCTGTCCCCAAAGAGCAGCGCTCAGCCTTCAGTGCAGCTGCTCACATTACAGGTGATGTCTTTTCAATTATCTCAAAGGCCACATTTACCATTCTCTATTCACAAGTTCACAAGCCCATTAATAACCATCCTGGGAATAACTGCAAGGCTCCAGACTGCATATCACATGATGTCCTCTCTGATACAGGTTTTATAACCTCAACCAACATGTCATCTAATGTGTCAAAATGCTTATTTCCTAGACTGACAATAGGAAACCAGAGAACAGCCCCTCTCCTTTCTAACCCGGTGTTATCATTTAATACCAGCTGCCACCAAAAGCTGGAAAAATAGGAGTGTTCAGACAAAATAATTACATATACAAAGTGTTGAAGTTATGATGAACACCACCACTCTGGAAGGTAACTTAAAGCCTTTGGTTGAGAAAGCATCCTTTAAACTGATCACACTGCTGCTGTAAAAGGATTTTGAAGCAAATGTGATTGCAGGTGCCCTGAGCTGGCTCTACACAGCCAACCCAACTCAGAGCAATCGTGTGGTACAAAAGTACCCAACGCAGCTTGCAAAGACCCAACGTGGGTCTACAGCGAAGCAGCAAAGCCTTATCTGGTGCGGCAGCTGAGTGAACAGAGCTGAACACTCAGGTGCAGAGGCAGCGAAACACACCTGCAGCTGCCACTTGTGGACTTCTGGGTTCTGTGTTTGCATTTGCATTAGCCCCGGGATATTTTTTTGGTGTCCCACTGTGCCACACAGATAGCACAGGAGAGCCTGAGGAGATTGGGTGGGAGCTGCTGACACAAAGGCAACACAGTTCTCTGCAAATGCAGCTGACAAACACCAAAACCAGAAGGACAATATCGGCACAGAACAAACGGAGGCTAAGCTGACATATATGAATACGTATAGATTGGAAAATAAGTTAAACTCTAAAATCGTAGGAAAAACATGGTTTTAAAACAGCATTTCAAGAGAAATAGCAGAAACAGAAAACCAGAAGGGATGAGGCAGATCTGATACAGCCAGAAAAGGGGAAGCGATGGTGCAGCTGCCTATGAGAGCAAGGGACTGGACTCAATGACCTAGAGTCCCCTCCTTGCCTTGTGTTCCTAAAGTAAGACACACAGTGTAATCCTGAAAACCTCATCCCCTTGTGAAGCTCCAAAATTAAACAACAAATCCCCATCAGAAAGTGAGCATATTTGTTTACACAGGAAACAAATTCTGATGAGAACACAAGCCAATGGAGATTTTTAAATGTTTCAGGCAAAACAGTTTTCTAACAAGAAAGATATTGTGAACGATATGCCTTTTTCCTACAGACTTCAAAATTGAATTAATGTCATTTGAAAAAATTAAGGTAATTAACAGTAACCATGGTAGGAGGACTATATTTAATTGGGCTCCCCACAAGTTAAGATTTAAAGTAGTATAAATGAGAAACCACAACCTCCTTCCCCTTCTCCGCAGATACACAGAGAAGGCAAAAATACGGTGCAAAGGCACAACCATAATTTTTCTGTATTGAAATAACACACACATAAGGACATACAAGTTCTTCAAAGTAATAAACACAAGAAGAAAGTTATCCAGTCTCACAACTCAACAGAATCGGTGCAGTTAGATTTTAACGCATCACAGGGAAATCCTTGCAGTGTAACAGAACAAAATGGATTAAATTCCTCTTGTAAAACCCTCCCCAAACTGCAAAATGAAGTCTCAGCAGTGATTGAATGCAAGTTTTGTAAAACTGTTTTCTGCATGAAGGTGCTGACAGTCCCACACTCCCGGGATGTTGGATGCTGCAGAGTGTAAGCTTACACACCCACCATGACGAGACCTCCTTCTCGAAATGACTCTTCCTACCCACCTCTTCAGCACACTGGTACACCCCCCCCAGAAAACAGCACCCAAAAGGAACTCCTACCTCTCCTTGACATCCCCGTAGATGCACAGCTTGAATACATTTCAGCTGTATTAATAATAATACAATTATTGTTAATAATATATATAATAACATTATCCTTTTTTTTTTTTTTCCAAAGCACATCCAGTGGCTACTACTGAAAGGTTGTATTAACCTCTCTTGTTCTGTTGCAAAGATACATTTACTTCAACCTGCAGTGCTGCAGCATGCGCTGCCCACCCATATTACACCAGAAAATCATCTGCCCATTGAGGGCCTGGTCTCTATAAATATATTTGGGATACAGTACACCATCTATGAAAGGATAACCTGCAGATAACAGGAACGTTTGCAAAAATTGTTCAAGCAGTGTGCCCAAAGACACAGACTAGATTCTTTCCCCTTGAACAAGTGGAAAATGCCTGCAAAGTTAGAGGATCTCATTTGTATCGCTAGCTAAAATAGTGTACTGGAAGCATGACATGGTTCTCTACAGAACTGATTAATCCCACCACCTCTTCAAGGCTGAGCAGCATCATACCAAAAGGTTTTACATGAGCCCAAACCCGAAATCGTGTCTGTAGTACCAGCTTTCAGATGAGATTGTCTAAAAATAGTAGAATAAGAGGCAGAGGAAGCCTGAGTCAGTATAAGATACTTTTCTTTGTCATGCTTAATGATTTCTATTACCCAGCTTCCAGGAACATCGCTCCTGACATCAGTAATTGACAAGAATAAAGAATAAGCTAAAACAGGGGCTGTGTGCACAGAAAGTAAATTCGGACAGTCATAACTGGTAATATACTTGGTTATCAGGTACGGGCAAAAACATGCTTGGCTGATGCTTTACACTGGCCCAAATTATACCGGTTATATGAGGCAGACAGTCTCTTTCCATAGGATACAAATTGCTTAAACAAAGCCCCAGGAATTTAAATGTAGCAGAAAAAAAGATATGCCAAGATATTTAAGAGAGCTTTCACACTACATAAGCTTTACTTCAGCTGGGTTTCAGACTGTATGTTTGCAGTCTCCCCCATCCTACTTCTTTTACATAAGGAGATGGAAGAGGAAAATGCCTGTATCATGTATTTAACATAAAAGCCTTTCAAACCAGCAGGAAGCCTTCAGTTCAATCATGCTTTATGTACTGAAAGGTTAACTACTGGGAGAGGCTTATTAGCACAAATAATACCACTTCAGCCTTGATCCCAACAACAACAAGCTAAGCAAGTTCAGGCCCCATCAGCATTTAAATGGAGAGAAAAAACAAGCAGCAACAACAACAAAACCACTGCACACCACCTGCTGCTGTAAAATCAGTCCTCAGATGTGTGGGCAATAGCAGGAGAGGTCGGCAACAGCAGCTTTCCAAGGGCACTACCCTCCCCCAGCCGCTGGTATCAAACCACTCTCTCAGGATGGAGAGGGAAGCACTGCAGAGCCTTCTGATTTAAGTAAAGACAAACATTCAGATCCTGCCAGCTCCAATTCTGAGGCAACAGCTTTAGTTACGTTGTTTAATGTAAGGCTTTAATTTTCTCATCCCATAAGGATGCTCATGTGTACCTTTCAAAGAGATACTGTGATCTATTCTGATCGTATAGCTGTTTTAAAGTTAAATCCATAGGTATGTGTTAGGCATTATAATAAGCGTTAAGGCAATGTTTCTGAATAAGAACTGTGTGCCTTGTTTGAAAACTTACAGCCACAGAAACTCACAAGAACTTGGATGTTAGGGTTCTAGCCACACTCCAGTTCAGTGCACTTTCCCCTCAAAATAGTCTCTGCAGTGCCCTGGTAGAACACAAAAAGCCAGTATTGTCCTTCATTTCCCAAGCCAAACTGTGCAGGACCAGTCTTTTACATTCACTAGAACAGCTCTTTTTCATCTCCGAGTCAGCTGCATGTCAGTGATCAAGTTATCTTTTCTCTGAGCTGAGATTTGAAATACTCCAAAATTAAAGTCATAGCACAAACAATGTGTAACATTTTTTTTGGATGAGATCAAGTTTAACTTTTTCTAGTGAGATTCAGTAATATGTTCCCATTTAAGACGTTCTTTCCTAGAGGCTTAATAGAGAAACAATACATTTCGCAGTAGCTGATGTAGTACCAAAACAGTTGTTAACCTTTGATGAGAAGGTTACATCAGATACCAAGCTGGGGTAAATTAAAGTGACAATTGCCCTTGTTTAATTGCTTTTGAGTAGTACTCAGTATGTCTGAATGTGCAGTGAGTTATTATTGTACCCTGCTGCTATCCATTAACATGAAGATCAAGAATTTTATTTTACTTTTTTGGTGCAACCATCGAGAAGGTGATAAAGGCTTTAATTACAAAAAGATTTCATTTAGAATCTATTAGTGCAATTTATCCAAGCATACAGAAATAAGATGGATTGGTCTGAACAAGCTTGTAAGTTTGATGTTTCTTGTAAAGGACTAAAATCTATATTGCCAATTGTTACGAGTCTACAAATGCAAAAGATGTGAGTCTTTCAGAATGAACACTAAAACCCTCACACTTACCTCCTTCAAGTCATGGTTATTTCAAGATCATAACTTCACTAGAGTTTGTCTGGGTTTCTTTTTTTGACCCAAATGGAACACCACCACCCCACCGCACCCCCCCCCCCCCCCCCACACACACACTTCCCTTCTTTGTATTTAGTATTTAAAAGAAAAACATTAAGCAGCAAAATCTAAATTTTCTCAGCATCAAAAAAATCCCAGTATTTCCTCATTTACTCACTCACTGATAAGACTGTAACAAAACATGAAAAGCCCAATTATTAGTTCTGAAATACTAAGAGGAAGTACTGCAAAACAGTAAAGGCAATTCAGCTCAAGTTTTACTGAAATTATGATATATAATATAGTTCTAGATGACATATTCTACATCAACATTATAGTCGTAGGAGAGAGTAAAATAAATATTAAGCAAAACAACATTTGTTTATACAGTGCACAAGAACAAGCAATAACATAACATTTATTGCCATACAGGGTGTTTGGACAGATACTGCGAGATACTCTGAGATTTGATCATTTAACACCTAATCGCAATTCATAGAACCACAACAAACCCTAAGACAAACCTTGACAAATCAAACAACTTTCAAGCTTCAGAATGTATTTTAAACAGAGGCTATATATTTAAGGATGAATCTCTCTCATAAGCAAGCCCATTAAGATTCTTACTTCTAATTAGGAGCATATTTTTTATTTCTGCATGTACACTGAAGTGTTAGAGTCTGACTCTGCAAAATGTACAACACTAAAATGGGCAGGTCTATTCTGAAAAAACGCTGTTAATTCTGTCCACTGTAGCAAATCAAGACCATCTTAGTAGAAGTCTGCCTCTTTGACAATGCAGCAAAGCGCTTTCTTTTAAATCAGCAAAGGTAATATATTTAGTTACCCATATCTTTAAGCCAGGTTTCACAAAATTACCCATGTAGCTTTCCATTGATTCTTCCTCCATCTCCTCCAATTCTTAATTTTCACTCTCTGATGTCCAGCTGAACTCAGCTGGTTCTGCAAAGCCAAAGCCCCAAGATTATTTTCAGATTTGTGACTCTAATCAGGCTGACTTGTGGTCCAACTGGCAATTTCACCATTCATGCTAACATTACCCTACCAGCCCTTTCTTCCATCTCTCTAATCAGCTTCACAGCCTTCAACAAGAACAGCAAAAGCACTAGGCTCTACGCACAAACTGTCACTGAGCGAGGAGTTAATGAATCCCTGTATCAAAGCACCGAGCTTCCATGCTGCCTGAATGGAGCTAGGGATCTAAAATCCATCATCTTTAGCCACAGGACATCAGCACGCTATTTTCCGCACCGCTGCATTCAGCTACGCACATTCATTCATACACGTGGTACAGACGCTGGCAACAAAGCGGGGACTGAAGCTCGAAAGGTCATTGAGATAACTTGATGGGGCATAGTGGCAAATTGTGCCAGCCATAAAAAGGCTGGGTGAGAAGCTCCTTAACCTTCAAAGGTTTAGTCTCAACTCCTGATCACCTACCACAGAGACTCTTTCCCAAGAGCTAGCAGATAAAAAAAAGATGGACCATTCCTGTGCATAACGTGAACTAGTTCCAATATATTAAAAAATGGGGTTTTAACCACCTTCTCAAAATATAAACAGAGCAATAATAACACGTTCAAAGCCTATTTGAAACTGAAGGTCCATTTTCTTTCTTCAAACCAGTTTTCCTTTTCTAATTCTTCTGCGCTCTAGGGAACAATAAATACAGCATGCACAAACATATGGGACTTTGTACACCCAAAGAGTTTAGAAAAGGACAGGAAAAGACTGAGGGCATCTTGGGACAGCATCCTCATAGCATTTAAATAGAACACTTCCACTACAGCAATTTTTTATTAAAGAACTGGGATCTTTGGCAATTTTACACCAGCTGACAAAACAGCCACTGATTTGCATAACTCACATTTGAGGCTCATTCAGATATAGCCCCTTTCAGGCAAAATAACAGTGCTGAAATCTTAAATATTTGCCATGTTTGTTATTTTTTTGTTGGTTTTGGTGTGTGTTTTTTTTTTTTAAATTCCATAAACATGACATAACTGGCCAGCAGTTATCCTATCCTCCATCGTTTCTGTGGAGGATCCGCATACAGTAGCCTCTTAGGTTGCTTTCCCAGTACTTGGTCAGGAACAGAGGCCTCTTCCAGGTAAAGACTGTGTGTGACAGCTTGACCCTGGCCACGAGCTAAGCACCCACCCAGCTGCTCATCCACTTACTCCTCCCCAGTCAGATCAGGTTGGAAATCAGAAGGGCAAAAAGCGAGAAAAAATTGTGGATTGAGATAAAGACAGTTTAGTTATTACAGTGGTAAGCGGCGCCTCGCCACAAGTATCTGTTACTTGGAAGGACACCACAAACCACCAGCATATCCTCTCCCTCTTCCTTTCCCTGCATTTTTATCGCCGAGCACAACATCTTATGGTAAGCAATGCCCCTTTGGTCAGTTTGGATTAGCTATCCCAGTTGTGTTCCCTTCCAAATTCTGGTGTACACCCAACCTACTCACTGACTTCTGAATTTACTGAGGTTTGTCTTTTGACTTATAAATAAATTAGCCTTTAGGGTAATTTTACCATCCCAGTCAAATATTTTCAGTAATAAATCATGCACACTAAGCATCTTGTGACAGACATGAAAAAAACTAATTGCAATATATACAAAGTATCAAGAAATTCATCCCTTCAGCATGCACCACACCTTGTTACACAGAGACAGCAAATGGATTTACATCTCCCAGGGGAATGCCTGTTACACCTTTGGATAGGCTTTTTATGAAGGAAATATCTTTGTTACCCATACTAGCAATGCATTTGTCTTCTGTTTACTCCCTTAGCTTTTGGTACTTACATTACACATCAATCTCATTTTTTCAGCTATTTCCCTGCTTGTCCAGAGAAGCCAAAATTCTGGGCGGTTTTCTGTCCTGTTGCAAGCATGTACAAGTAATCTAAAAATTTATCAGTCAATAACAAGAAATTATTTTTCCATCTAAGGAAAAGTAGTAAATGACTGTATGCATGCTGTTAATCTGCTTCAATGTTGATTAACACAGATGCACTTAAATCATCTTCCTGAGAGCAAAATAAAGAAATGGAGTGCAATTAAGATGCAAGCCTCAGCTGAAAATGACTGCCATCCTAAGCAAAAAGGAAGACGTGACTTGCAGCTCACATTTATTAATATCAATAATTACAGAAATGAGGTAAACACTTCTGATGTGCTCTGTGAGATTCTCAGAACCTGTTTGCAATGCAATAGCTCAATGCTTGTTGGAGAGTCTCTTAACTTACCTGTCCCTGCTAGGGAACAGTACCACCACCCCAATCCTCAGGGTGCCAGCACTATGGCCCACACAGCTAAGCAGAAACCTACTCCATTACACACCGTGGAGGTTCTGCTGGGGAGGCAGGATACTTTTAAGGCACTGAAGTGTATATGTGTGTGTATACATATATATATGTATATATAAAAATATATATAAAACTTCTTAAATGAGGACTATCTTGCCAATCACCATTTACCTTAAATAACATGCAACCCAAGTTAGGTTAAAGACATCCATAACTATTTAGTCATAACTTCAAGAATCGACAAACCACATCTACAAATGTTTATAAAAGATATATGTAAAGAAATGAAAGAGAGACTCTGCTGAATCTTCATACACCAACACTAAATCAGAACAGTTCTCGCACTGCCTCATTCAGCTCGTTTGCCATCTTGCCTGTAAGGTTAGCAGTTACGGTTTCAAGTCTTCACACATCTGTTAATCCTCACGTTGCACCTATCAAAGACAGTATATTCAGAAGTCTCCACCAGAAAACTTGTTCCTAACAGAAAGGTACAGTCAGGCAGTTTTTATAAGCTAACAATTACAGGAGACTCGCAGAGTACTCCCTCAGGTAGGTTGCTAGATTTTGCCTTGGTGGAAAACGTCTTTAGAAAGTCTGGGTTTTTTAGACCTTTTAAGGATCCAGCCAGTATCATCCTTTCCTTGAAAGCTCATGTTAATTCCCTCCCCTTACCAGCAGGCAGTCTAGCCACTCATATTCATCAGTTGTTGAGTTCCTCAGCTAAAGTGTTACACAAGTTGTTGTCTCTTATACCCAGCCAGTCAGTAAAAAAAATTGTGCTTCAACACAGAAGCCTCTGCCCCACTTCACTTTTGGGGGTTCCACTGGCATATTTCAGTATAAAGCATCTTTCACTGAATATATGTTCCATACCAGTCTGTAGGGGCTCAAAATTTGTATAGATGTAATTAGGAGAAATGTACGCAGTTCTTTACAGTTTCTTGAAACAGACATGATGGACATTAAACACTCTGATAATAAATGCTTATGAGACACCGATGCTTAGCCATTCCTGGTATACTCTAAGAACTGTGTCAAACTCAAAGACATAGTCTCTCCTGGTTGAAAGCCTGGAAAAGCAAGAATAAGAGCACTATTCTGAATGCGCATCAATGCAAACAAGATCAATATAGGGTAGAGCGAAACCATTTGTATCCACAAAAATTAAACTCAAACAAACTAAGAGTTCTATACCAGAATAAAACAGGAGGCCTAACATGGTGAATCACACAGAGAAAACTGTAACCATAAAGTCAGTAAAGGCAGCTAATAAAAGGCAAAACACACGATAGGTGACCAAAGCAGATCACCCACTTTTTTCCATGGTTTACAGGCTCTGTTGATACGCTGCCTGCAAAATAAAATAGGCTAGTCTTAAGGAAACCCTCTTATTTCTGCTTTCTTGGGTATAAAAGACATAACTCAATGCCCACTCTGAATTTGGCCTAAGAAAGGCTGAAACACCTGGCATCAAAGTGATTTTGGTTGTAGAAAAATAAACCACAAACTGCTATTATATTTTGCCTCCAATTATTATCCCGGTCTAGCCCTTAAGTTACTTGGTTCATCATACACCTCCTGTGGTTATGCTTCTCCAGATACCAATTCTTCAGCTTCTGTATCTGCTCAGATGACATGCCACTTCAGTTTTGGAGAGATTCTCCAGGAGAGTTTGCACAGAAGAGCCACAATTGTGTCTACAACCACAACCCCAAACACAGACTTTGGCTAATCACAGTTTAACTGAACAAATTTGGCTGAAAGTACACATACGTTATCTTCCATTTATACTCATTCTTATTTAGCAATGGCCATCTCCAATGCAGGGAAGACTTACTTTCTCTTATACTTATTGCTTAAGAATCAGAATGTTCTACATCAAAAGCTGTAGCCTTGAGTTGCAGCCTCGCCCTAAACGATGGATCCCCATTAACTTGGGTCTTCTTAAGCAAAACTCCTCCCAAAATCTCTAACTTTTTTGTCCAGACCTAGAGCTTACTTTTTACAAGCAATCAGAAACTGGACCAGTCTCCCAACACCATTTTGAACAGCCAGAGGTGAGATGACAGTTTACGATAAACATCAAAATGAAAGACTGCAGAATAAACCAGCAGTGCATGTGGATGGATGATTTCTCTCTCCACAGTCATCACAAGAATGATAGCCATTATCACCTGCAGCTTCCTCTCCCCATTTGATCTCTTGAAGATTTTTGCATGTTGTAAATCACAAAATAGGTGTGGTAGTGTAAGGTAAATGAATGTATAGAAACATTCAACCACAACCCATATATGTAGCCCTTTAAGCATCCATTGTGGAAGGCAATTTTCTGGTACGGGTTTGGACTTGGTGCTTTCAGTGAACAGTCAGGGTGGTGGTGGGAAATCTCATAAGGAGGGATTTGACGCTATAATAATGTTCTCATTCCGTGTGCTACAGTCTGTTCACACGAACACCTCATGCTTCATACACAATATTGATCTGGATGGTACGCCATCCATTTTCCCAGGGCTGCCAGTTTATACTTCATAGTAAATCAGGAGAGAAAGAGCTTCGGAGGCTGTAATTTTTTGTCATATAAAACAGACGCTTAATTCAATAAATTTCCACGATATTTGAAAGACTGAATTAGAAAATTAAACCCAACAGAACAACTGTAAATTAAACAAGCAAATATGTAACTTGTTAATAAGGTGGGTTGTTGTTTTTTTTTTTTTTTTTACTTTAAATGTTACAAATAGAAAGAGAATATAATGAACACTCCAGAACATACATGATATTCAAAAAAAGCAGGCAAACTATTAAGAAGTCTCCTTAGCAGAGTACGAGCCACTTTACAATCTTTAAAACAGCATCAGATCCTGATAAACTTTTGGATTAAGTTTTACTGATCCACATTAGAAAATAATGATCACCAGGTGGCTTTTGTCACCCGTTACCACCAACAGAACACCCAGGGAAACATGAGGAGGTCAGAATCCAATAAATAGCATCCAAAATAAAGTTTGTGAGTGGAAAATCCAAAAGGGCCCAAAAGAAGAGGCCTTCCTAATATTCATCCAGGAAAATCCCTGTCACCTTCAATATTATTAATAATAAATATAGTTGCTTTCGAAACACTTAAGTTGCTAAAAACACATTAAATAATTTATACTAACATAGGTCTTCCCTGTTTTAATACCTATTTTCTCTTTCATCTACAGTGTGCTTTATGGTTTAAGTATTCACATTTTAAAAACTGTTATTATCAATTTAATCTGCTTTCAGGAATTTATTTCTCCCATATTTCCATTAAAATTTGATCCATGCTGCCATATTTCTCTGAGCGCTTGAAAATGGCCTAATGGAAGGACAAGGTTTTGAAGAAAGGAAGATGGACAGAGTCTTTGAACATGACAGCACGAAGCACGTGGTAGTTTTCAGTTACAAAAGACCTTGGTCTCATGGAAAGCTTGCATGCATTTGGTGAAGAGGTCTTGTATGGTCTTGCATTTGAAGTGTCCTTTCAAGATGCAACTTTCATTTCAGATTTTGGCTTTTTCCAAAATAATCCCGGTGTAAGATCCCTTCTGTGATTTCGAACCATAAACAACAAAGTCTTACCAAAATTCAAGGAGTCAGTAACACTTTAAAAGTTCCTCTTCAACTTTTCTATTGTGTATAGCAGCATGAGTCTCAGACTACATTCTCTATTTGAACATTTAGGTAGTCAGTGGTACATATGATCAACAGTAATGCCACACCCAGAAGAGCACAGCAGCATGTCTTTGCTCCTCATGAATGCCTGAATAATCAGAACAGTTTGGGTTGGAAGGGACCTTAAAGATCACCTAGTTCCAACCCCCCTGCCATGGGCAGGGACACCTTCCACCACACCAGGTTGCTCCAAGCCCCGTCCAGCCTGGCCTGGGACACTGCCAGGGATGGGGCACCCACAGCTGCTCTGAGCATCCTCTGCCAGTGCCTCACCATCTCCATAGTGAAGAACTTTTTCCTGGTATCTAATCTAAATCCACTTTCTTTAATTGTAAAGCCATTCCCCCTTGTCCTATCATTACAGGCCCCTGTAAAAAGTCCCTCTCTGCATTTCCTGTCAGCACCCTTTAGGTTCTAGAAATCCTCCTAATCCATCCTGACCACAAAAGACTAGGAGAAATTAAAGCTGAACTCATTCTATATTTGCTGCTACTGAACATCTTCAGGGATAAAATTGGCCAAATGATACAGGAAGCAGTTAACAGAACTTTCAGCATTAATATCAACCACAATTAATATCTTTGTTTCATATATCTGAAATAATCTGAAACTAGCACCATGCCATTTAGAGTAGCTTGAACAAAATATACGGGGAGGAAGCAGAAAACCTTTCATTCCTTTCCAAAACTAACTGAAAAGAAAAAGTAATGATTTTTTTGTTTGTTAAATAAATGCTTACACCTCAGGTTCAATTTGTTTGATTTGTTTCACTCTATCCAGCAAAATTGGTTATAATGTTAAAAAAAGGTCACTCATTAAAAAGTTCAGCTGGACACATTTTTAAGGGTACTGTTGATAATATTCAAGACCAAGATAAAGAAAAAAACTATGTGCCTTCATCATTAATGCTGAAAAGACTCATTGTTCAAGTTCCTATCTTAATGCAGGATTAACATTCCCTTTTTGGTACTTGTGTCTGTTTCCCCTCTTCCTTCCACTGACTACCAAAAAAGAAGAGCCTGACTTCCATTTTCTCTTTAACATCCCATTAGGCAGCCAAGAGCAACAAGATCCCATTTTAAGACTTTTTTTTCCTAAGACTGAATAAATTCGTATCTCTGCACCACTCCTCACACGGCAAGGCATACTGTCCTCCAGTTAAGTGATAGCATTTTACACACGTATTATAATATCTGAAGAACATACGTTCTGTTGTTCAAACACATCCAACTGTTTTTGCTCAATGTAAGATACAGAATTCCAACCCATTAGGCTTAGCATTGTTCACTATGTAAAAAGTCTTCTAGGGTTCTTTTTATTTTGTTTTTAGAAAAGCAAGAAAAAAGTGTTTTTCTTAAAAAACAAAACAAACAAACAAACCCAAAACACACACACACCAAAAGCAAACCCTGCCAAGATTTGACCTCGCTTTCATTCCAGCAAAAAAAACCCCAATAATATTCGGATATTTCAGAAACAGAGAGAAACCAGAATTAGTGACAGTCCAATAGCCCAAGGCCATATTTTAGCCCATTCAAATAAATCTGAATTTTACAACAAAATTTAAAATAAAACCACTTGAATAGCTGGCAATGAGTACTAGCCCTGACCCTTGTTCCAGAACCACCCTGCAACATAGCCAGTGCTTCAACGTGATCCTGAACATGGCAAACTCCAGCAGCAGGTGAAAACCCTCAGTCATTGAAACTGGGTCTGTTTAGGCCCCCCTGCTTATTTATATCTTCAAGTTTCTGTGAAATATCAACAATCCCTCAGATCATTCAAAACCTGCAAATGGCCCATTCCCTTTCCACTATGAATCAATGAATAAAACACTGGAAATAATCTAAGCATCAAGTAACACAACCAGCTTCTACCTGTAGTAAACTTATTGGTTACTTACTTCGCAAAGCGAAGCAACCAACCTCCCCTCCTCCCAAAGTATCACAGAAAATAAAAAATTTCACAAGTTTCCAGCTCTGGTGTTCTAATTTTCTCGAGCAATTTGACTCTCCCTAAAGCCACCTTCACTCAAGTTTCCTTATATTTGCTCTCACAAAAAAGTCTATTTTCATCTTGCAAAGCCACCTTGCGCTAACGCCACCAAATTCTTATTTTTTTGAACTATCCTGCTAAAGCAAGCGCCAGTTATATCAGCTTGAGGATCTGTACAGTTCTTACTTAACTTTCTCAGCGAAGAAAAAAATAACCCCTCCACCACTCCATCATTCTTTGCCTTCTGAGAATAGTAATACTCTCCACCATAAATTCAGCTGTATTCAGGACTGTTCATACGCAATAGCAGATTAACACTGGTGCAAAATATTTCTACAATTTTTAATAAATCCTACTGTTATTGAATCTCATAAGAATTTTTTTTTTTTTTTTGGTTTGTTTCCCCCCTGCTTTTCTTCTGGCACCGACTTGGTTCCCTGTGTATCCCATTCAATAATTCTACAAAACCCTAAAGAACTACCTAAGGCAGGTGAACTTGATGAGCGCCGAAGACACAGAAATTGCAGAGTATGACACATGCTGTTGTAGACTAAGACTTTTCTTCAAAAGCAAACAGAAATCCAGGTCTGACATCAACACGGATGCATCAATACTCACTATGTGCAGCTGCAGAAAATCACCAAGGCCGGGGGCGCTGTCAATCCGAACAAGAATGCCATCCTTCACCGTCGTGCTGAAGCCCACAGCGAGACGGTCCGTCCTCGTGCTCGGTCTGTCATTAGCTGGCCAGGTGTACAGGATGAGACCTCCACTCTTCCCAAATATATATGTGGCACCAGCTACAAAACAAAAAAAAACATAGAAAAAAGTATTAGTTACCCATTTGATTTATTTATTTGCCAATTTTGGTAATAACAGTATGATATGTGAGAGGAAGAATTTAAGCAAGCAGATGCTTTCATTAGTTAAATGGGTGAAATTGCCTCCTGCTGGTCAGGCTACTGATAGCCTAGAGAGAAGGCTCCAAAAAACAATGGAGTAGATTATGGAAATATGTATTTCCAGACTCAACCAGGCAACAGAACAGGACATCATGTACTCAAATCCTCCTGTTTGGTGACAAATGACATTGTGAGCTGTCTTTGATGCTGGAATTTATTCCATCTGTATTACAAAACACACATGAAATGGTGTTTTAGATTGCCCTCTCCAGCTTCTCACATGTATTCTTCCTTCTAAAAAAATTGTACATTTTCCTTTGTAGAGCAACAGCTCTGGAATGCTCAACACTTTTTCTGATGGAAGGAGATATGAAGGCGAAACAGCTTTTTATCAGACAAAACATATCTGTTCCTTCACCATTAGCCTTGCACCATTAGACTCTGTAACAAACAACGTAATTTCCTACTTATGGGAAGTTCACCCTTCAGACGAGTATGGACTCAAGACTCACAAACACTTCTAGATAGAGTAATCTAAATGGGCATGTATGTTACTCAGAACATCCTCATCTTCCTACACACATCACAGCAGGGGGGCTACAAACAAACAAGCAAGTTTCCTCTTAAGATATAAATCACCCAAGAAATTTCTTCTATATACAACCCGATGCAGTACATTTTATTACTTCCTAAACAGACAAAGATAAAGTGAAAAATAAAGGTAAGTGAAGAGCTAACCAAGAATGAACGATTTCTTTCGTCCAAATAGCCTAGACAATGCCAGATAGGACACTGCTGTTCAGACAAAAAACAACACGCACACCTATTTCAGAAGCATGGGATTCAATCTTATATGGGGATTCAAAAGGAATAATTGGCAGCTCTCCTTGAGGCTGGACTTGTCTTCAGCTGAAGGGTACTCACACACAGCGAGAGACTATCCTTTTCTCAATACTTCCTAAGACTTCTGGCTATCTAGTCCATATATTTCCAGCACCATTTGTCTTTACAGCAAGCCTGGAAATTTGTTCCTTGACCTCATTTTTAAGGACAACACCAAACCTCTCCAAAGCTGAACCCTGTCCTCCCACATTCACGAGGGCCATCTGAGCTGAGCAAGGCAGACACGCAAGTGAGGAATTGTTGTTGCAGATGAAGTTGAGAAGCCAAAGTGTTTGGAGTTCACATTCTGACTTGTACTCAACACTCAGAGTTAGAAACAGATTTTGTAACTCAGCAGTTATAAAATCAGCCCCTGAGCTTCTTGGAAAATATGGCTAAAATTGTTGTCCAAGACCCAAACCTACAGGCAGGCCAGGAGCACCACTTCTTGATGCTTCAGTCGCTTTCTGCGCCTCATTTTCTGAGCACTGTTGCAACAGGTCTCAAGCTACAAAATAGTAAGCAAAAAAAACCAGCTCCCATTACCGCATCAGGGATGAAATATCTGTAGAAAGTACAGGCAATTACTGGGTACATTATCTAATCTGAGTGAAACTACAACCGTATACCAACCAGTAACATGTATCAAGGAACCCTGAACAGAGTAAATGTGGTTAGGGACAGAAACAGGTGGGATCAAACACGGGTAACTTCTACACTCGCCTACAAAGCTGCAGCTCCGCTAAAGCTCTTTATAACCTGAATTCCAAATAAATACTGTACATTAGGAAATAATTGATACACTCCACCCTTGCTTGAAGGACTTCCTCTAGACATCTCAGCACGTTACCAAACACCAAAACTTCAGCTGCAAAGAAAGGCAATGATTTGTGAACAGCTGACTCAGTGACAGCAACAATGAACCCACGTTTCCTGCCTTCCAGATCTGCACATGCCCACCAGGACATGCCTCAGTAAATTCAAATGAACGTGTCTGAAATCAGGGTTAGATAGAAAATTTCACTCGTAATTCTGAATTGACAAAAGAACACATTGGCATTCTGGAAGTGTGCACATCTATAATTTCAGTTTCAGAAAAATTAATTTTGGAGACTGAAGTCTCTCTCTCCCCTCATCCAGCTTTTAAATCAAGACGCAGGGTGCGTGACTATTCTGAAACGTGCAGAAAGGGATTTTGTTTGTCTGTTTGTTTAAATGCATCCCCAACCACATCTGTAACCTCTTGGTTAGGAAGACAGTTGGAGATGACTGGGTAGTGAATTATCTATGTCTACCCCCATGCACAGGCACATCAAAAGATCTCTATAAAATAAATTACAAATATCACCCTTCAGTCTATCAGCTCGTTCTAAAAGTTGTGTGCATTTGCATTACAGACCAACACAAGGTATACCAATGTGTTGAGCAAAACAAGATGAGTTTACTCATTGTTGATGGCTTCATAGATCAAAACCCACTTTCCAAAATAATTAGGATAACCTGTCCTTTTCTTTGGACTGGTTATCAGGATGAGAGTTCTTCACTATTTATAAAGACAGATGATTTCTTTGCCTCTCTAAGAGCCATTTGGCTGCAGGTAGAGCATGTCAGTGCTCCTATGAGCACCAATTAGAACCAATTATGTCTTCACAGGCCTGTTGTGGGACTTAATTGCTTAACAGAGCTCATTTTCTCCTCACGCAACACAGACTTTGCCTCTAGGCCTAACTTTAAGATGTTCAATACTTTGGGTTTGTGCACAAAGATCATTCAGATGAAACAACCAGGGCACCACTGCCCGAACTAACCTGTCAGCAGAAGCCTGGTGGCCAGCAGTTGTTTCCACATCAGAATTATCTGCATAATAACAGATGGGTCACTGGCTTTGCCTGTGTGTAACTGAATACACAACAATTTGTTGGGTACATCGATGTCCCTTCCCTTCCCCACCTTTTTGAGGATATACAGGATACTCGTTGCCTTGTTTTGAAAGAGATGGCATATTAACATTGTGCCAGTACCACTTTTTTCCCCAAAATTATGAACTCGTCACTCCAGTCTGAAAACACAAGGTGCCAACATCAAGTAAAAGTGGAAGAGGAAGGATAACAAGAGTTACTACCACACTGCAATCACATTAAAAAACCCCAACCAAACCAAGAAACAAACCCCCTAAACCACAACACAAGCACATGACTTAAACTCTTCTATTTGACTGCAGCAACCATGAATTTAGAGAGTCTGAAACCCCAAGAGAACTGAAGATGACAAACAGTAGGATTACAACCCTGGACTTCAGGAAAGATTTCAGCTTCGCCAGAACTTGACAAGACCTGTACAACGCTATCTGGTTGCCCTTGGTTTAAGCTGGGGTGAGAGCTAGCTGGACTAGTTTACCTCCCTTCCGATCTTAAATCGATAACTGTGCTTTCTTTGTGGTGTTGTCGAGAACTGTGGACTAATTAAAGGGAAGAACTTGGTTAAAAAAAATGCTGATGAAAGTCTGTTCAGCTTGAGATCTTCTCGTTGCACCTAAGCTTTGTTACAGACCTCTTTATTACACAAGAGCACATGTTTTTTCCAAGACACTTTCTATTCAAGACAGGCAATGGGTAATACACTGTTAATGAGCAGCAACTTGATATTTAATTTTTCCTCATTGTTCAAGGCTTAGTTATGTACCTCATTTAATAAATACATCAACTGTGCCCTGAAAATCAAAAAGTCTGAGGGACTGATTGATTCCATTATATTTATTTTTACAATGTTTCACCATTTCAACTCTACAACACTACCTTCAATCTATAGTGTGCAAAAAAAAAAAAAAAAAGAAAAAAAGAAAAAATCAAAGATATGTGCACACAAAGTTATTTCCCCAGTCAGCTGTGAGAAATCCCACATCTTACAGTGCCCTGGGCCATGTTTGCTCTACCAACATCTGGGAACAACTGGGAACAGAATACATTCAGCTGCTCTGCTGGGATACTGGGCACAGAATCTGGGCAGCGTTGGGAGCTCAGAGAAGTGAAGAAATATATGGTGAGGGAACACTCCCTACAGATTGAAGCTACTAGATGCCATTACGTGTTTAGCATACACAAAGCTGATAAACCTATAGCTAGGCAGAGTGGCAGCTGACTTCAGCCAGAAATGATGTAACTGTCACTAGTAACATTGGTGTTTAGAGATTTAAACATCAGAGAGATGGATATGTTGCAACACACATGACAATGCTGCTATTTAAAGTCTGAGTATCTCGCGTAGGCAAATTACATATTTTCTAGCTATATTCATGGACAGAGCTGTTAGAATATTCAGTTTCAGTCAAAACAAAATAGTTTGAGGCAAACACTCCTCATGGAAAATTCCTAACAGAAAAGTTACAAGCAACATTATAAACCACAACAAATAAAGCCTCCTAGTGAGTTGTGCTAAGAAACATTTAGTTGAAGTTGGCACCACCACCTATAATTTTAGATCAGTTATCACTGTTTCCTCACCATCACCCAGACTTCAAAAAGCTATCTTACAGAAGGGTATCCTTCAATCAACACAGTACAACTGCAGCAGTTACATTCAGCCTAAAACTAATCCTGTAAAGCAGTAGAAAACAAGCCTGTCACATCTGCACAAGATGTAATTTCTTTTGTGCCAGGGATCCTGTGAATCTCCCCACATTAACTATTCTATTGCAAATTCTCTATTTGCATCTACTAAGCCATCAACAGCCCATTTTGCCTCAGCTACGGCACAGCAGACAAACTCGCTTCCCTGTGGCCAGGAAAACTCAACATTTGGCAGGTATTCTGAAGGTGTTTATACACTGAAGGGTTAACTGCAGCAACTGTGCACTGGGATATGAGTTTAACATACTAATAATGCTACAGTTCAGTTTTAGACATCTAAACAGTACCTAAAAGATTAAAATTATGAGGAACCCAGGCCAATTTAAAAGCGACAATAATTACTTGAGTTAACACCAAAATTTATGGCCAGGGTCCCGCATCCCTTCGTGACAACACTGTCGCAGGCAAAACAATCTCAGCTGGGGTAATCTCACTTAATTGGCTTTACTGAGGATTAACATAAACTTTTAATTACTGATTCAGGCATTGGGAACCAAAGACAACAAACAATTAAACACTTCAGGAAAGTTCCTTTCCTCCCCCTTCCCCAAGCTCAGCTGCAGCCCAGCAGCTCTGCTTCCCCTCCCTCTGGCTACAGTAAGACAACAGGCAGTGCAGGAGGCCAGGGCCAGCACATGGAGATTTCTTTCCACCATTCCTTGATTCCTTCTTGCTTTCTGTGCTCCAGCATGGGTTATCCACGAGCTGCAGCCCCTCAGGAACATTCCTACTCCTGCATGGGTCTCCCATGGGCCCCAGTCCCCTCAGAGGTGTTCCTCCTGCTGCATGGGTCCCCCATTCCCTCAGGGGTATCTCTGCTCTGGCACAGGTCACCAACAGGCTCAGCCCCTTTGGGAGCATCCCTGCTTTGGGCTGCAATCCCCTCAGAGGCAGGCCTCATCCAGCATGGAGTGCCTCCTTCCAGAAGGGGACATGCTGCAGATGTGTCCTTTTGCATGTCCCCTTCCACAAGCCTCTCCCTGATCCTTCTTCCATTTCCCCTCCTGTTCTTCTATGGTGCCCACTCACATGCCTCCTGCCTTCGTGCATCCTCCCACGAGCTCTCCCAGGCCACCTCCTGTGCATCCTGCACCCCGTAGCTATTGCCTTTTCTCAAATGTGTCCAAGCAGCAGCACCAAGTGCTGGGCAGGCTGAAGTTCTGGCATGGGATGGGTTGTCTTCACCCACGCCAGAGCTGGCTGTGACCGTGCTGGGCGGTTCACAGCTTCCCCCCACACTGGGTGCCCTGCAGCCCCCCACCACCCACAGCCTACACAAACAAATATCCTGGTTGTGGTGGTAATTCACTAAAAGCATGAGGCATGTAAACTTAATGATAACATCTTCCTGCCTAAAATAATGCCCAAGACAAGGCATATGCCTATCCCTCAGTTATTATGTTGTTATTCTCTTACAGAGAATTCTTATATATACTGGTTTACCTCTTAACATTTCTTGTAAAGAGGCTGCAACCTTCTTTTCTACATTCCTCAGGGGAGGAATGAAAGACACACAATTTTTTAAAGTCAAGGAGTTGTATGTATACAAAGAAAAAACCCAAAAACACCACTGCATTTTTCTTACACATTGCTTGCTTTTCTTGGACTTTCTCCCCACCTCCCATGTTGTGCCTATTTTATGGCCTTCCTGTATTTTCTGCTTAGTCCAGTAGCTCTGATGAGTCTCTTGGGGTATTTCACATGCTGGTGTAAAGGTCCTACCATGTTTATTAATAATCATAACCTTCTGCTTTCTAACAAGAAGCTATCAATTCAACTACAGGGAAAATTGTGATGATGGCATTTTGCTCTTCTTTCTTGGCAGAAAATGGAAACTTAGGTTATTTTGAAGAATGTTGTCAAAGGATGGAATCAGTAAAACATTGTAAATGACCACAGGTTACATGAGCAAAGCATGACCCAATTCACATCAGGAAGGAAACCTTGGTAGCAACTGTAATTAGCAGCCCTTTAAAGGGGGTAAGTCAATAACGGAGACCTGGCAGTTTATGCAGACATTCAAAAATTCCCACAAAGTCTCAATAAGAAAAGCTGGAAGTTGTGACAAACTTACAGAAATAAGAAAAAATAAGTAATGGTGATCCTTACTTCATCGTACCTGGACTAAGCAGTTCATTTACTAATTCCATCGCTAGAAAAGGCACTAGTAAAGGAATGAAGGTTAGAATACTGGCATGAAAGCAAGTGAGAAGAGATCAGGTGTACATCTGCAGGAACTCAGTAAGGAGATGACGTTTGCTGCAGCTGGAAGCATCATTATTCGGTCACGTAATGAAAAAGCAGTTCCCTAAACCACGGTATATAAAGAGCTACTCTACCCTAGCAACTGGGGATGAGTAAGGCAACAAGGAAGAGGTGCTGAGACCAATTTCTGTTTTAACAGAAAACGCTGATAAAATAGATTGGAAGTTTTACCTGAAACCTGGTCAAATTAGTCTGATCGCTGCCCCCAAAATTAAGGTCTCCTCTCCCATATGTTCACAACTTAAGGTAAACCATATATTTGACCACTCAGTTTGCAGTCAGGGAAACAACAGCAGCATAGCTTTTCAGGCCTTAACCAGTCAGACAGTTCAACATCTTATTTATTCATGCTCGCTACACTCTTGAGGAAAAATGAGCCATGCTTTGAATACCAGTTCTAAACCGGAGTTAAAGCAAACACCACAGATTGCAGAAACCAGAAAGGAGCACCAGAACTCACGAATGACTTCTGACTGTTTATTGCTTCCCAAAAGTTTATCACATCGCAACACAGACAATAAAACATCAGTTGATACATGTACAATGTCAAAAGACCAAGCATTGGCTGAGTAAAAAATGAAACTTCTGACAGCTGTTTTTCCAACTTAACTCCTTCTGGCCACATCAAATAGACCACACATGCTGTGCAAATTTCCTCTAAACTAATTTCTTACTAGTAAGAAGACTGAAAGAGTGACAAAAGAATATTTTGAGGACAGTCAAAGAAATGCAACAGTATCCATATACATCAAGAACTACAAGAGTGGTGAAAACAGGTGAAGTTTTTACCTAATTTTACAATATACTCCCAAATAGCATGGATGATACCAGACTCTTCATTACTTGAAATCACTTGAAATGGGTCAAGTCTAGGTGTGCTTGAACATCTGGATTGTCTAGACATGACCTAAACGGGTGTTTCCCATTTCCAGCTTCTACAATTATTTATTTTTAAAATTACTCCTATGGGCGTTGTCCGCTTAAACACACTGCATACAGCTTCTATGCCTTGTTGTTACATTAGATGTATGATAACATTTCCAGCTACCATTATCAAACAAATTAAGAATGGAGGGAAAAAACAAAACCAAAAAGTGATCCAGAGAGAAGCAATTGGACTGAATTTAAGACACATAAATAGGTTTAGGATTAAAAGAAAGAAATTAACAGCACTAGCACCAAGTAATGTGCCAGCCCCATTCCTTCTGCCCTTCCATATTTACCAAGGCATCAGTCTTGACAGCAGCTATTCATCCTTCTCTAGTTATAAACTGTCATCCAGTTGCCCTCAATCTTAAACTTCAGCTATACTGTTATCCTAATGGGTACTTTTTCACTCCTCTTCCTATCTCACTTTACGTCACACCAAATAAAATGTTCTTAGACAAAAGAGTGAATCAGAGCTCAAGAGACAAAAAACAACCTAGACCAACACCCCCCTGCTTTCAAACATATACGTCAATGTACTTAGAGTATATAGAATGATCTGTAATATCAAGATATCCCAGGGACACCTTTGAGTTACTGTCACTCAAGAAACATAAGCCTAGTCAAAACCCAGCATCATTAATCAGAACAAAAAGTCTTACTTCTCCTTCTCCTAAAGACCCTCTCTGGCACATGCACATCTCTGTGACCCAGTTGCTGCATTTTCTATGCACCACGATTAAAACTCTATTACTATGAGCACATACGTTATTAAGAAAACAAAACAAAAAAGAGGTGAGGTTGAAGAAGGTTAGAGAGGATCATCATCTGGCTCACTTGACCATTTCATCATAAGATCCTTCCTAGAAGAAAACAAAGATAGGCCTGATACTTCTTAGGACATGACTGCTGAAACATCCTTTTTTTTAATCAAGAGATAAAAATTGCCTAAGAATGAAGGAAACTTAAAGCCCTGAAAAATGCAAAGCTGCCAGTCTAATCCTGCAAAAAAAAGTAAGCTTCCGTGCTTAGAAGGAGTTTTCATGAACTAGCTTTTTTTCCTTTCAGGATGCTTGCTCTTGACAAACCCTCCGAGACCCAGCTTGAACACCATACCCATCTCACATCTCAAAAAGCAGACACTGTTTGACATGAAACTGAAATTCCTTTCCCAATTTAAAATATGAAGTAGTTTCTTCTATACAGAAAGGAGGAGGAGTTATAAAATCTGCAAGACTTACAGAAAGCAGAAGCAGCAATTCAGATCATGCCTGCTTTTCTGTGTTTGTCTTTTTTAATGACAACAAATTAATAAAAGTCACTTTCCTCCCATTATGTGTGCATCAGCCAACAATTGGATCAGACAGCACGCTACTTCTTATTAGTTACACTGCATTAAAAAGATTGGAAGAGGAAAAGGGGGAGAGCAAGGGAGTGTTCCTACAACTACTAGAAGGCCCAGAATATCTTATGCTTGAACTACAGATTTCCCTAAATCTGGAATACTGGGAAGATCAAGGTTTTTTCCAAATCTGTTTGCTGTGGGGAATGTTGGGGATGTTTATCAACTCAAAAGGACTTTAGGAATTAGCTGCTGGCTAAAATAGACTCAATATGACCATAGGCATAGCAATTTAAAGGTGATAGATTGCAACTAGGAAAACATTTCAGTAGTATCTTCATTTACATTATAACAGCATAACTGGTCAGACAAGGATCTGGCTAGTTTACTGTCACGTCTTCAGCACTGATCCTAAGCGGACACCCAGGGAACACCAAGAGTAGAGCAAGCGTATTTACTTAAAGTACACACCTAGACTGTGAGTCTTTTCAGCAATTAACACAGCCTGGTTTGTTTATACAGTAATCCTAAAGAGACCTTATTTCCATGTACTTAACCAGCCTCTCCTCGAATACATTTAGCTTTGCATTCACAATAATTACTTAAAACCTTTAGCAAGAACTCACACAGATCTGCCACTGATGTAGCAAGCTAAACACCAGCCAGCTGCGAGCCCCATCAACGGCAGCCTACAGCATCCTGTACCCTATGAACAGGACCACAGCTCATTAACAGATGAAGTGATTATCCTCCTTCACTCAGTGCTTGTTAGACCCGCATCTAGAATAACACATCTAGTTTTAGACTGAAACTGAAGTAATCTCGGTGAAGGGCCACAAAAGCATCTGGCTGGGAGGAAAGGCCAAAGGCTTTAGGATTGTTCAGCTTGAAGATGACACAAGTTCGTGGGGACCTAACGGCAGTCCCACAGCACCGGCCAAGGAGGTTATTGAGAAGAGCAAGGCAGGCTCTTCACAGCAGTGCACAGCTAGAGAACAGAATGCAATAAGCATAGTTTGAAGTGAGAGAATCTGACTCGAGAGAAGAAAAAAACTTTCTCCTCACAAGGACAGACATGCAGTCAAACAGGTTGCCCAAGGACATTCCGGAGTCTCTCTGTGTGTAGGTTTTATGTAGTCAGATCTCGAAAACTCCAAGAAACCCGATCTGACCTCACAACTGACCCTGCTCTGAGCAGAGGTTTGGACTAGAGAATTCCTGAGGTCCCTTCCAGCCTGAGTGAAGAAGAATCATCTTTTTCATACTTGCTCTTACTAAATAGATTAAATGTTCCCTAGTTCTTGTACTGGAATACACAGTAATCTGTGTATATATCTGTCATCTCAGCATCAACCTTGCCTTGCAGACTTTTATCATACCACCACCCTCAGCTCTTAAGTCATCTCTTTCACTAGAGACCAGTTGTGTCATCAAATTCAGCTCCCACAGCTTTAGGCAGTCAGATGACAGATGTCAATCTAGAAAAGGTCCACAAGGACAATTCTTCCAGGTCGTCTTTTTTTTTTTTTTTTTTTTAAAAGGCATTGCAGAATATGAAAAAACATCCTACAAAATCACCACACTCCTTGTAACAAATACAGAATTTTCATTACAGGAGGACAAAAAGCATAAACCCACTATGCAGCAAAAGAAGAGATCAAAAGAAACTGCTAACACTACAACTGAAAGAAGAAATTTGCCAGGTAGAAGTGCCCAGAAAACTGTGCCTAGCTACTGTGACCCTTGTAGGACATTTTTCTGAGGTTGAAGTTAGCCATCGCCTGGAAAGAGACATCATTAGGTACAACCGTGACTAAATTCAGTAAAGGTAGATGAAGTATTCCTTAGCTGCATTCTGTTGCCAAAGAGGAGCTGGAACCTGGATGCAATTTCTTATTTTTGGTATTTCCTGATAAAAGACCACACAGAGAGGATATCCTTGGAGAAGCCCAGAAGGCAGCATGCCAGAGGAGCTGAATACAGAGACTACTGTCAGCAACGAGAAGCACAGCAGAATTCACAGCTCATTTGGGGCTTGGAGGAAGAATAGGGATGTTAGTTCGCAACAGTTTTACAGAATCTAAATGGTAACAAAATGGCCTAGACATGGCTCAGGATTGATAGTGGCCAAAAAGCAACTATTGATCTCAGCCAATTCAACTCCTGTAAAGAATCTCTTTCTGGTCTCGATCCTTAAGCTACGGTTTATTCCACTAAAATTATCAGGAAAGAAAAAAAAAAAACCACAACAACAAAATCAAACAAAACCACAAAGACAACCACTGTTCTCCATTTCATTTAGTCACTTCAAGTTTAAGTAGCATAACATCTTGCAGGGGCAGCTTGCAAACTACAAGGTTTTGTTTGTTTCAAATGTAGTTAATCCTTCATTCTTCCTTACATACCTGTTCACATTTCCTTAGCCATAGGTATGAAAAGAGAAAATACAGTTTAGGTCTTCACTGCAGGAGATCAAACCCAAATTTTCAGGCTTGAATGCTAAAAAGAGTCAGGCCAGTAATATTGGCTATTAATATTCATCAGAACCCCTGATGAGTTTTGCCAGATCTCACATGCCAAATCAGCAGCAGAGTTGGGAATAGGAAGCGTGTTTTCAGAGATCAAACCTTTTGCTGTCCATTAGCATTTCATCAGCATGCACTTGGCATGTTTTGGTTCAGATCGAAGTAGTCTTAGGAATACACAAGCTTGGTTCTTTTCAAATAAAACTGAACTGGAGGATGTAATCCAGCTGTTAACAAGCAATTGGTCTCTAGGACCAGACTAAGTTAGTCCAAAGTAAAACTTCAGAAGAAAAATGCCTATAGTATGGATCTCAAGTCCTTGGTACTAGATTTCATTCTGAAAACTCACTCTCCTGCTGCTTGCTATTATAGACACAGCCTAGTCGTCTTGCACTAAATGGGGCTGGTTTGCTCTGCCAAGGAAAGAAACACAGAGTTCTGAGCTTTTAGACCTCACCTCAAATATGATCTTGTCCCTCCCAACTACTGGAAGTCCAGTGATGAGAAGAAATGCATTTATAGAAGCTCCCCCTTCCCAAGGCTCTCTAACCTTCCCCAAGGTCACATAGTGGGAGTGTAAAAATAAGAAGTACCCAGAGCTAGTATTACAGCATACAAACTATTCTGTAAACAGTGCGCAGCTTTTCTTGCTATTGCCTCCTCTTCTTGCCACCATGAAAGGACAGTCACCATTAGGAAAGGTGGACATACATGAATGTTATATAAGCAATCTGCTAGAAGGTATCATACCAGAGTAAAAGACAAGTGTAATGGTTGTTTAATCATTCTCACCATGAAGTGCCAATTCTTTAGTCTCTTATGACATTCATGAATGATGCAGAGGGCTGGCATGATGAATGCAGAGCAATTCCGACTGACAGATACTTTCAGAGAATTTATATCCTTCCCACACTCCCAGGACAAAAGGGCTCTTGAGCTGAGTTATCATTTGTTCCATGAGAGGATTTACAGTCTTGCCAGGAACTCCTTTTACCTTACTCTATAAAGCATTTATTTTGATATACTGATTGTGATCATTCAAGAACAACTGTATCTGAAGAAAGTCAGCAGAAGAGAGAAAAAGCAGAGTGGTTCTGAATAACTTGGTCACCTTGACCTGGGACTTTGTTCCTCTCAGCCAGTTTGCTTTGTCTTTTGGTATCACTTCTTTCCTGGCATCCTCTGCTATCCCAATTACAAACACAGTATCACTCAAGGGAGACATCTAATCTCCCATGCCTACTTACTCTTCTTTCAAGGGAAAAGATGAAGTTTAGCCACAAAAGCCACCCACTCTAGTCCTTTCTTATCATTTCACTAGAAAGTGCCTCAGCATCACAGTTTTTACACCACACGTGAGCGGCCTCCCCCTTACAGCTACACGCAGCCATGGCTCCTGCCACAGGATTCAGTGGCAAAGCTGCACCTGGAGCTGCACCACTTACCCCGAGGAGCAGGGTGATACAGGCACGCAGCTCCACAGCCTCAGCAGTACTGGGTGACTGCGATATTCCCATTGCCAGGACATACACATCACCACCAAACACGGATTGTGTGAGGCATTTTGGCTTCTTCCCTCTGGCAGAGGCAACCAAGAACTTTCATGACTTCGATATTCAGCCACTCTCTAGAAGTTTTTCCACCACTAAGTTTCCCCAAGAAGTTCAGCAGTTACAATCTGAACTACATCATCACCTGAGAGGCCCTGCATCCGTGGCCTTCAGGTGCATGGAGCAAGGATAAAGAAAAGGCTGTGGGCTGACTGCGCTGATCTGCTGAGGGCAGCGATTTCCCTGCACTTCATTCTGAAAGTATTAGGTGGCTTCAGGTGAAGAAGCAACAAGTTTCTATGAATATTGCAAACAACATCCATAATATCCTCCACAGAGAAAATTATTGCCTTTTCTTACACATTTTAAATTATGCTTTAATGCTACATTTTTGAGCCTGTATAGAGTATTTGATCTTAAATGACCTGGCATTTCCCATTCTTGAAGGGTCCTTATAGAAACTAAGAGGAGGAATTTAACTTGGTTTTGAAATCAATCTATCATTATATAAGAAGGTAATGCAGCACATCACCACACAGTGCTAAGGTAGACCAGAAACAGGTGCCACCCGAACACCTCTCTAGACATGAAGAAGGGACATCCTAGAGCAGTAAGTGCACCAAATGGTATTTAATGGGTATTGCTAAGGAGTTTGAGAGAGAAAAGTTAAATTAATAAGGCTGATGAAACAGCTAAAAATGGGTAGGCTGTCCCCTCCACTCCCACTGAGAAACTTTGATTAAAATTGATACAGATTTCCTTCACTCATAATTCAAGTGAATATTAATCTCCATCTGAGGCAAGCACTGAACCTCAATATTTTAGTTTGTGTCTCTGCAGCTTTATTGTGAATTGTCAGCTGTAGTCCCGATAAAGCATTTAATTACTAAATTATGTATTTGGGAGACAACACAGAGAAGAGTTATTTTTTTGGGGGACACTTTCCAGGGTGCCAAAGGCATACAACTCTACAGAAAGCTCAGTTCTGTGCTCTGTAAAGTGGAAAAAAATCTCTCTCAAATAAGGTGGAAAAATAAATCCCAGTCTATCTTTTTTTCTCTCCTGTGCTGTAAATGCAAACTATTGATTTACCTCTAGCTCTTTCATGCCTTTCACACGCTTCAATAATACAGAGGATTTGTTCTTCATCCTTTCATCTCCAGACCTGGAATGCCTCTTAAGTTCTACGTTAAGGGTCACTCATTCTTCCTCAAACTGCAGCACTTGCATCCTACAGAGCTCTACAGGTGACAGCTAGAGGGGCACGCAAGTAGCACATAATCACTTACCTCCTGACTTATTTGGAAGGTGAGAAAGAAAGAAAGATGAAATTTTTATAAACCCTAGTTTTTCACACTTTTGATCATTTATATTTGGTCTTTTAGAATCATCCTTCTGAATGCAATATAACAACAGTAAAATATGGATAAAACGTAATCTCCAATGCCTGCATGTTGCATTGAAGTTGAAGTGGCAGCAGTGAGCAATGCTGATCAGAAACCGTAACTTCATACTTCCATAGGGAACAGAGAACATGTAGGCCTTCTCACCGCAAATGCCTAGAAACAAAGAATAATTGAAAGGAACCTGTAGAGGTCATGTAGTTTCTCTCTCCTCCAACTCAAAGCAAGGCCAATGAGGTCAGATTGCTTAGGAACTTCTCCAGTTTACTTTTCAATATCCCAAAGAAAGAACATTCAACAACAACTTTGTCGGCAAACAGTTCCAGTGTTTTACCACCCTGAAGTGTAAGTCACACAATTCCATATTTAATCTTGTGACTGTTGATTCTCACACTACCGCTGTGGCTCTCCAAGAAGAGTCTTCTCTATAAACTTCTAGTCTGGTAGAAATAGAACAGTATTTCCTCCCTCTCTCCCCTTAGGGCTGAACAAACCCTGTTCTCTCAGACTCTCCTCATATGCCATGTTTTCCAGTACTTTTACCACCTTGGTCCGCCAGACTTGCTCTACCTGAAGCCCAAACCTGGGCACAGTACTCCAGATGTGATCTCACAAGTACTGACTAGAGGAGAGGAATCCATTCCCTCATCCTGCTGAGTGCATTCTTGCTAAGGCAGATCACCATGAAATTGTCCCTCCTTGCTGCAAAGGCACACTGCTGACTGAAATTCAGATGGTTATTCACCTTTTCTACACAGCTGCTTTCTTCCATGCAGTTAGAACATAGCCTATTGTTCCTGTTGCACAGAATTCTCTATCCCAGATACAGGATTTGGCATTTGCTTTTGTCAAGACTTCACAAGATTTATAATGGTCCCATTTCTCCAACCTGTTGAGGTCCCTCTGAACTGCAGATCATCAATGACTGCTCCCAGTTTGGTCGTTAGCAAACCTGCTGAAAGTGCACTCTGTTCCATAACCCAGGTCATCAACATAGCCATTAAACAGTACTGGCATCAGCACTGACCCCCGAGTGGCATCACTCATCATAAGCTGCCTGTTGAACTTTCTGCCACCGAGCACAGCCCTTGGAACCAGCAGTAAAGCCAAACTCCCACCCACCTCCTCACCCGCTTCCCTAGCCCATATCTCACTACCTGGGATACAGGGATACTGCAGGAGACTAGCAAAGCTTTTGTACAAGTCAAGCTAAACAACATCACCTGTTAATAGCCCATTAATTACATTTTCACTGTTTTGGTCCCTCCCCCCCCACTTTCTTCCCAAGTATCTCACAACTCACTGTATTTATTGAAGATCAAAGTGCCACAGTGTGATGTAGGCTCCTGGATCTTAATATTTCTTCTGTCCTACAAAGGATTTCCTCCCTTCACATGTACTCTCCTCAATATTCGTGTTAAAAAAAAAAAAAAAAGTCTTCCCTCGTGACAACTTAGGAAATCACTTTTAATCTCAGGGACTGCAAGCGTTACTTCATTTCTTTAAGTGCCGGAAAACAAAGAGAATTTTCTGTTCCAAGATCAACCACTTAGTTCATCAAACAGCAGAACCTGCTCCTGAGCTATACGATTAGCTGTTTCATGAAACACATAAAGTGATACCAATGTTCTGTATACCATAACACCCTACTTTCTTGCAAGTCCAGAAGAATGTTTTCCTTCTTGTGGGAATAGGCCTAGACACCCAGTTCACGAGTCTGATCTTTTCTGCTGTTTTAACCAAGTTGAATGGCCAATCTCATGTAATATAATTGGAGCTATAGGTCAGCTCTTCAGATTTAGGCGTTCTGCTCCAAATCTAACACACAACTCTGCGCCTTTGTTCTGGAGAATAAGATTACTACAGATTTGTTTTTGCTTTTCTGTAAGAGAATGCCGTTACAAGATACTTGCAAAGCCTGTGGGAGCCACAGTTTCTTCAGGGAAGTCCTTCCAACATGTCATTCTGACAGCTATATCTTCCCTTCAGTACTACTGAATATATTGCAATGCATACTTCGAGCAGAAAGCGAATTTCAGGAAAAGCCAATTTTCTCTCACTGGTCTCAGAAGTGCAGGCTGTTCTATGGGCTCATTTTTCTTTGTTCAGAGGTACGCACGCTCTTCTGAAAGGTGGCTTCCATATAGGGAAAACTTTGAAATACTTAACACACTTGTACATTAACTCCTTTTTATGTACAATCAGTTTTCCTGTCACTTTTTCTAATCCTCAAAGTTATTTATATTTAAACAGGAGCCTCTGGCTTTTATTCTCTCCATCTGATTTTCCATAAAGTCATAAAATGTTGAATTGATAAGGTGACAGTAACTGGCACAACAGAACAGTAAGGTCACAAACATAAGGAAAGGGAATGTCATCCTGACATTCTAGATTTACAAGTGTAAATCCAGAGCAATTCATCTCAGGTCAGTGACTTAATTCAAGTACATTTAGTTATGAAAGAAACCATGCCCATTGCAGTACTTAAAGGCAGTATCTGCTCGCATGTTAATTCATATTCTAATACAATACCTTCTGTAACATAGTACATTGGGGAAATTACTGGGGAAAAACAATCACTGGGAAATTAAAGTTGCTACTAGTGAAATTTTCCACCTGTTACAGAATGTGTAAGAACTTCCTCCATCAATCACGTTCTTCTGTGACAACGTATTCCACAAGTACCTGGGATGGATCTTTCTCTTTCAAGGCAATCTTCACATAACACCGCCGGATTAGATTTATACCCTACACAGCAGAGCAGTGTAATAGACATTTCTGTCCAGTTATTTTGGCATTAGGCATAGTCTATCAGCAACTGTTTACCGCCAGAGCAGAGCACGAGGAAAGTGAAGAATTGTTAGCACTTACATAGCAGCTAGACCATCCAGTGGAAAAAGCTTGGAAACCAAATAATGCAAAAGATGTACAATCCTCTCTTCTGAGTTAGGTCAAGCGGCTATACGCTGTGAGGGAGTTTCAGGCTGTCCTGCACAAGTTAATTTGCACTGCTATCTACAGCTGAACTACATCAAGCAGAGTGTATAAATAATGCCGTGCAGAGAAAAGAACAGAGATTGTGTGCTAGTGGATGCCAAAATAACAGCCTTATTTGTCTCCGTATAGATCAACCAATCCAGACATTGAGCAACTATGACCACACTGATTTTGGGCACGATAACAACTGTGGTCTACATACATTTCTGTATTCGGTCAGCAAGGACTCAGAAAAGGTCAGCTTTCAACCACTGGTGGAAGGAGTTGGTATCTCAAGAATAATTAACTATTTTCCACCATATTTGCAGATGCACTACACTCATTTTCCATATGCAACATTATGAAAATGAGCTCTTTGGTGGGTAGAAAAGTACTGGATTTTTTGGCCATGTCTCCTAGAGTCAACTTTGTAGAAACAAAGCAATCAAGATAAACCATATCAAGAAAATATCAGCATAAAAATAAAACAATTATTAATTCCCAAAAGCACAGGTGAGGCTCCCATGATATACACATGATGTATAACCATACATGCCTACCCAATCAACAAAAAAGCCCTCCCCTACCCCCCATACTTTTAACAACATGTCAGCATCTTGCTTAGCAAGTTATGGAAAAACATGAATTTCCATCGTGGCTCAGCCCTTACTTTCAGATGTAATGATATCCATCACTAAATACTACATAAATTGAGGCAGTGCGTTTTAGCATTCTTCCTTACTGCAAACATATCAACATCGTTCTTTTTATTAGAAGGGGTAAGGCTAAAGAAGTAGTTTTCTTCAATAAAACAGCAAAAACTGCTTCTTCTTCTCGAGCAACGTTGGCATCATACATTGCTGCACTCGTGTTTATTTGTCCTTCCCTGCTGAACCTTTGTATGCAGAAAGGAAGAATAATCACAGAATCACAGACTGGCTAGGGTGGGAAGGGACCTCTGGAGATCATTTAGTCCAACCCCTGATCAAGCAGGTTTACCTGGAGCAGGTTGCAGAGAATCGTGCCCAGGTGGGTGGGAATGTCTCCAGAGAAGGACCCTCCCCAGCCTCTCTGGGCAGCCCGGCCCAGTGCTCTGCCACCCTCACAGTAAAGAAGTTTTTCCTCATATTCAGATGAAACCTCCTGTGTTGCAGCTTGTGCCTGTTAGCCCAATATTTTTTTCCTCCAGATCTTCTCCCATGACATACATCTTCAACAAGACCAATGAGAAGCGCATTATGAAATTATGGGTAGGGTAAGTAGCATTTAATCAGCGAGAACAGTGCCTGCAAATTCCTAGTTATGTGTGTATACCTCTAAAGGTTGCTCATTGATTAGATTCTCTGGAGACTACTGCAGTGCAATCCAAACAAAGACATTTCTATTTTAAAATACAACCTTTCCAACATTCTGAAATAAAATTCTTCTTGCTTCCAGGCACACAACTCCATTACTGCAGCTCCCATTTTTCCTTTACTTTTTCTTCTGTTCCTTAGTACAGTCATTTGCATCCAGTTTGACATTACGGGGTAGTCTCTCCAACACAGTAATTACAACTGGTCATTTATTTATCCAGTACTGCCCCAAGGGGATCCTGATGTAACAGGGGTCTTTTGCCTGCCACCACTATACAAACAACTAAGCCAGTCAACACCAGGGTATGTGTCAATAACGTTGAAGCACAGACATCTTAAAAGAATGTATTTTTCTGCATTGACTCAACATACTGACCTATTTAAATTTGAGAAGAGAACCAGACAGAAGTGTTGGATAACCCCAGCCCTTTCTGCTCCAGTATAAATTTTCCAGAACTAAAAAGACTGACTGAGGAGAAAAAAAAGCTATATACTCTACACATAGCTTATTTTAAGGAATGTGTTTGAAAGATGCTAGTGAGAAAGGAGGTAAACTTTCAAACTGGCAGCAAAAAGGAACAGCTAGGAGTAATGACATGAAACTGGAAGGAAAACAAATAAAATAAAACCACAAAAAAATGGCCAGATGAATACCAAGGGGGACAAAAATTTAATAATTATGAGCTCTCTCCATGCATTTTTTTTCTTCCCTCTCCTAGTTCTGAAGCAGGCCTTCTCATAACCATCCTTTTCACTTCAAAGCCATGATACTTAAGCATACCACCAAACCACCTGTATGCCTTTCTAGTGGACACACAGGAAAATGGTCTTGCAGAAGTGCCTATGCGCCCCAAAAATCCAGGTCCAACACTACTGTTCCTGGTGACCAATACACGTTGCTTTATAACTACTGAAATTTTTATACAGAGCCTGTAACCATTGCATCCAAGAACCGTTCAGGCACGTACTTAAAGTTCTTTTCAAGCATCAGTCCAGAGAACATCACCAACATTTACTTCTTTTTTTCCCCCCATATGTCTGGAACCTTTTGCTTGGGAGCTTTTGTTTGACTTTGGTTTTGGTTTCACTGGTTTGGGTTCCCCCCCCCCCCCCCCCCCCCCCAATGTCTGCCAGAGACATCACCATGGTGACTAAAAGACCTCCTGAAAGGATAACAAACCCTCAGAGTTTTCCTTCAGAGAAGTCTCCAGCTGTTGCAAACTTTCCCCATTTATCTCTTCACAGCCTCAATTAGAGCAATTGCATCTTGGAACCGATTTCCTCCTCCCTCCTACTGAAAAGGCTTTGGTCCACCTGTCAATTGGCATCCTTGCTTCATTACTTGCTGACAGCTCACAATACAGCTCCCTTCCCCTGGCAAATTACTCCTAATCAATTCCTTCTATAACATTATCTCTTCAGCTCTTCCAACATACAGACACATACCCTGGCATGCTGGGGAAGGGGCTGGCTGTGATATCTACTGGAGTTCCTCAGGGAGGCAGCTAAGGAGTTAATTTGGTGCCAGGGATATTTTCCTGGGTTTGCTGCCAGTTTGTTCGGGGATACTGGTTGAGTTTCAAGAGTCTCACTCTCCCCTTCTGCAAAGCAGAGATAAGAAATATTTCTCTATCTATACAGGGTGCCTGGAAAGGTGTTGATGGAAGAGAGCTTAGTTACTCAGGAAGTAAACTCTTCCAACAAGGGATGAGTAATATTAATAAACACTGCAATACATTATGATTGACTGTTTACCTACAATACACCCCCTAATGGTAATTTCTAGGATTTTCAATCAGTTACCCTATCAGGCAATACCTTTGCTTTAATTCCTTGTTCTCATCCCCTTTCCTTATACCAATAAGTTGAAATGACGAATACCACAGAAAGACAGCTACCCAATCTGTATCCGAGTAAAAAAGAATCATAGAATAGTTAGGTTGGAAAAGGAGGAAAAAAGAATCATAGAGTTGTTGGGTTGGAAAAGACCTTTAAGATCATTGAGCCTTCACAACTTTGATGCATCATCTAGGGAGCTTTAATCATATCAAGTGAACTAGGCTGTCTGATTCAGAGAAGACAGGAAAGACTAAAGTCATCATGAAATGTGACCCGTACCAACAAAGACTATCATAACTTGCTCTTCTGACAGGTGGATGGTACTGCACCCTGTTATTTCAATATTTCTTAATGCTACCTTTACTGTATGGTGCTGTACTGTTCCCCACATATCAGTCTAGAAGAAATGTGCTTTAAAGGTTTTTATGCATATATTTCTATATAAGCATCTCCCTTGGTTTGATGCTGTTGCGTCTAATGCTGCCAGGAAGGAATTATAATTAGCTGCAAAAACTCAAGTTTTTAATACTTTGTCAATGTGCCAAAACACACTGAAAGTACCAGTAAATATGGATACAACAGACTCATCAACCGACTGCTTCTAAAGGATACAGAGCACACAAGGGCACATTGCTGAGATTTTAAAGGTTTTTCTTTGCTAGCAAATTTAGAACTGCTGAAATTTTCTCAGCTGACATGGCTCTGAATAAGGACATCTGCTTGCAGACTTGTCAGAGGGAGAAGCCACAAAGGTTTTAATTACACTGCCTCCAAGACTGCTGCTACTGAGTCATGAATTTCCAGGGCTGAAAACTGAGTTCACCTTTGAATTGTTTTCATTCCTGGCCCTCCCAGGTGAGGATGCCAAGAAGATGAGCAATCAGAGTCATGAGTAATAATGGGAACTGCCAAATAGATCCCAGATGCACCAGCTTCTGCCTCTGTTCTGCACAGCCACAGCACTAAGCCTTTAAGGGCTACAGTAATGTCATGGAGCAGTGCTTGTTCAGCGTCCTTATTATCTGTGGGGAAGCAGTTTTCCTCTCTGTGCTACAGAGCACAGAACTGTGGGCTGGACACAAAGATCAGAATTAGGAACATTACTGTATATTTCCTCTTCCCCCCCCCCCCCCCCGCCACATGGAAAAGTAAAAAAAAAAAAAAAAAAAAAAAAAAAAAAAAATCAACCACCATCTTTCCTTAGTAAGAAAACCTTTCTGGCCACTTCATCGCATTAACTGAAACAACAAGCTGCAACTTTTTTTTTTTTTTTTTTTATTTTAAACTACTTTTTAATTCAGAGGGTGTATGTTTGTGGGTACCAGTAAGCATGTGACAAGCACAAAGGATTACTACAGACTGACTGGATAAGCCACGTGTCAGTCAAAGTTATAGATGGGGAAAGTCACATGCTTTATACTAACATCCCCAGAGACACAAGCCTTTCTAGTCAGTAAGTAACATCTCATTTGAAATTGAAGAAAAAAGGAAATAATACATTTCTTTTCAAATCCATGCTGACATGCAAAGAAATGCCCAAAAATTATTCATTAAAGGCAATGAACGACTCCCAAGAATCTGTAATAAAAAAACCATGTTTACAAACAGAATCTGACCTTGTAATTGAAACAAAATGTTTTTCTTCACTCCTCGTTATGCAGAAAACAATTATCAAGAGGACATGATAACAAAATCTTACAAGATTTTTGAGACATACTACCATATGTGTGCACGCACACACATGCCTAGTGAGATCAGCAAAGACCACTAGCTCAAAACAGGTGAAAAGTATTTACAGGTTGGGTTGGTTTTTGTTGGTTTTTTGTTGTGGTTTTTTTTTTTTTTTTTTTTTTTTTTTTTGCTGTTTGCTTTGACTCCAGACACCCCATATAACCCAAGGAGGCAAACCCCAGCATCCCCATGAAGTCTAATACAGGTTCAGCAACCTCATTGCTCAGTCACATTCTGTTAAAGTGAATTCCAACAAAGACCAGATCACCTTTCATTTTTTTGTTATTAAAAACACTTGCATGACACTGTCTTTATAAAATGCGATTATAATTTCCAACATGGAATCACAGCAACACTGTACAACTTCAACACGTTTTTCTTTCTTATATTTCACAGTGCTTAGAACAAATAAATACTACACCTATTGAACAGCTGGGGAAAAGGACCTCAGTAGTCCACAATTCCAGAAGAACCTGCAGTTCCCAGTAAACTGTATTAAGTTTGGCCCCATGTGATTTACCAACTCCCAGAAAGTCAGTAAGACAGCAGAGAAAGAATGCAGGAGTCCCAGTTCCAACACAGGGATCCCAAAGATGGCCTGGGAGTCCATAAGGACTATATGAAACTGGTCTGCAGAACCACATTACTATCAGATTTCTGTTTAGCAGTATGATGCATTAATGAACTTTCCCCGGTAGTTTTTTTTGACAGTAACTCAAAGGTCAAAAGTTTGAAAGCTAGAGAATTCTGTCTATTCCTTGCAATATCTCAGCCATTTTGTTAGGGACCTATGCTGATATCAAAGAGCTACAGCTTCTGATGAGAAAGAAGCAACCAACCAATTTTCATGGAAGGAGTTGCACAGAAGAGTTCCTAGTAATAAACAGTCAAGAGCAACAAGTACTGCAAGTAAAACATGCAAAATCACAATCACACCACTCTAAGTCTTATGCCTCCAAACATACATAACAGGATGTCTGCTGCTTGTTAACCTCTCTCAGAAGCAGTTACATATCACTGATAGGAAAAGAAATTCTCCTGACCTAACAGTGGTGCAAGACAGGCGAACAAAGCTGATACAGCAGTTTGATGTTTACAAGGTCTGTTTTTGTTTAAAATCAAGCAACAGCAGGGTTTTTTTAAGCTTTCAATATAAATCAGAAAAGAAAAACACAAAAAATGCAAGAAGTTTGACCTTTCAGATTCAGTGGTTACTACTTTGACTGCAGTACCTGTCATGCAGACCCCTAACCTCTGCTCCTTGCTGCTCAGACTGGGACCCCTGAGGTGGTTTTCCACTGAGGCACTGTATCTTAAAACAAAGTGGATCCTGCAAGAGCAGCCTCCGCATGAGAATTAGTAGAAGCAACAAGCAACACAACAATTACAAAAATTACAGTCAAAAACCCTGCTGCTCAAGAGAAGAACGCAGAAGAAGAGAATAATACAAAAACGCACTGAACTGGAAATGATGCTGCAGAGCCCTGCAGCAGAACGGTCTGGAACATCTAATTAGCCATTGCTGAATGGAGATTTATTTTAACTAAAAGGTTTCCTTTTTGACTCATCTGTAGATGTTTTCACTAGAGAACAAGAAAAACTACTTCCAAATCAAAACAGAAAATTAATTTATGGGATGTCTGCAAGAAACATGAAATTCAAACACCTGTACTATAACTCAAGTTACCTGCATGGCATAGAGGAGGCTCAACTACTGTTTTTCACCTCCTTTCTGAAGCCCAGAACTAGAAGTTTTCTGAACACAAAGTTCTGCTGCTATCCTGTTGTTCACCCAGGAGAGTTATCTAAATCCCATCTTCTCCCCAAACTGTGCAAACAGACTGTAGAATAACTGGAGAACAAAGACATCAGTTCACAGCGCCTTGTGACAGCCAAAGGAAATATAACTCTGTATTTTCCACATAGGAAGTAGAATCTCCTTCTGTTGCTCAAGCATCTGTTTGCGAAGTCTCTAAGACATGGCAGACTATTTCTGCACACATTGTCAGTTTAGAGAAAAAAATAACATTGAATAATTTCCATCTTTAGGAAAAACACAGATCTTCACATCTATTAGAAATCACCTAAAACTGGTTCACAAATTTGGCTATACCACAGCGTGCAGGAATTTTCTTATTACCAATAACAATAGAAAACAGTATGTTCAACCATTCAGACACATTACCCACAAACAGATATTTAGCTCAAAAAAAATATCCATGGTAGGGAGAAAGATGACCAAAAGCATCACCTCTTTTGATGTAAGCTTTAAGTGATCATGTGAATCTTTCTAATCATTCCTCGTCTTTTCTGAAAACTAGAGGGAAGATCAGCCATGAGGCGAAAGGTTTCTTTTGCCTGAGAATGCCTGAGCTTAGAGCTTTTCATTTCTCCTGGGGCAACAGACAGCATACGAAGCCTCCAAGGAAAGCAGGGAGCTCCCACGGTATGCTGACTTCAGGACTAGTGATACTCTCCCCAGTTCAGAAAAATCCTCAAACTTAGGCCTAAAGGAGGAACTACTAACTAAATAGCTTATCTCACTTTAAAAAAAAAAAACAACAAAAAACAACAAAAAACCCCCCACAAACACCTGTGATGTTTCATAGAGTTATATATATATATGTGGATTGGGGGGGGGGGGGGGGGGGGGGGAACAAAAACCAAAAACAAACAACCGAGGCAGTGCATTTTCCTATATTTGTATCATTCTGGTGAGACCTTTAACAGCAGAAGCATCCTTTGGAGCTCACCCTGGAATCCTCTGCTGGGACTATCAACAAAAATAAAAATAGAAATCTTGCAATATGGACAGATCCACTGAGAGAAAGTTGACAGTTTTCACCTGTTCATTCTATAACACATAAACATTTATTATTACTGAAACCTAACTGATCTGTAAGACTGCTAAATTCCAACCTTAAAAATAAGTATTCCTAAAGAGCACTCATTTCAACTCTCACTGCAATTGTAACTGCAGCATCACCTGGGAGTTAAAACAAAGATCACCTCGTTACTGGAAACAATGCTACATTGTACTTACTAATATATTTACCACAATCAGACAAAGCAAATGTTCAAATTACAAAATACATACAGGTCTAAGCCATCTGGGATCCTTCCTACAATGTCCTTCCCTCCCTACTCAAGCAGGTGCTATTCCTGCTCATCATGACCTCCACTGCAGATCTTCCAGACAACTTCAATGCATCAAGAAGAGGCACTGTTTCTCAGCTGAGACTTCCTTAAGGCAAATCAAAAGGGTAAGCATCTATCACATCTTCCCCTTCTTTGTATATACTGCATTTTGCACACACAAATTGAAATCCACTGCTTTTTCTATCCCTGCAAGTTCCAGATACGCAAGACACAAAAGCATCGAACCTCCAGTCTTTGTATGATCCAAAACCTATCAAGATCAAAGGCTTTGAAACAGGACCTTTAATGTTTGGAAGGGATTTCAGATCAGCCTCAAATTTAATTTATTTCTTTTTATAGCATTAGTCTTCACATTGGAAATATTCAAGGTATAATGGGACAAAAATTTGAAAAGCTCTGATGAAGACCACATTGATACAGAGAAGGGCTCAAAGAATCTTTCTGGGTTTATTATCTGTGACTGTTAGTATTCCTTTCACCTTTAAGTTGCATCTGCTAATAGAAGATTTTACCCAGAGGGATACAGCTGCTCAGGATATCCTCTGTGTTCAGCTCTCATTTAATTGTATATTATCAACCATTTCCTGGAGAACACATTTAATAGATGATGACCCTGTTTCATGAACAAACTTTCTCAAGAGCATTGTGAGACTTGAAAGCACTGACAGAGAGCAATGATCTGTGTAACTTCATATTCCCTGGGGAACACCACTGCTCTGCTTGAGCTCTCAACAAATGGGTGGGGAAAATTCTAAGTAATTCTTAAATAAATACAATAAGCACTCATGGTGTTGGGCTGAAAGAAAGATACCCTTGCAGGCTTAGTGCTAAATATTTCAGTTTCCCATAGAGGTTAAAATACACCTCTCTCCACCCCTTTGGCCATTTTTTTGTTTATTCCCTTTTAGCTTTCCATCCTGTAGTCTCTCTACACATACAAATTGGGGTGGGGACACAAAACCTGAAAATAGTTTTTAACTGGAGAGAGGCAGATGTTGCAGTCAACGGTCACATGTGCCTGTCACATGTAACTGTCTAGTAACCAGAGGAGAGGACAGTGAAGAGGAAAGAAAGTCCCTAACAGAGAGTAGCTTGACAGTAGGTAGACCACAGGAGATGTAACTGAGGGTATAATCAAAACACAGGCAATCTATTTCTGCTGCGTTTATGCAGTTCTTATTTCAGCAACATCCTCATCCATTTCTAGATACGCAAACCCTATTATAGACAGCGAAATACATGGCGAAGGGTCTGGAAGAAGGACTGCCGCTAAGCCTGTCCAGGTGCACAGCAGCATAGCAGTTTTCAAATTCACTCCCACGTTTCATCAGATCATGACGAAAAACTAAGATCTCTTTAAGAAAGCCTGTCAATACGACATTCAGAGGAAAAAAAAAAAAAATGGCTGCAAAACAAATATGATGACCTACATATGTATATGTTTGTAAATTCTACTTCTAGGTTAAGTCTTTGTGTCTTAAGCTTACAGTACAGTCTGCAATACACATTACATTTACCTGACAAATTGCTGGGCAAAGAAAAAGGCTATGTAATGAAACTAGACAGAAGGCTTGATGAACTAGTTTCAGAACAAGACGACCAGCAGGGGAAAATGCCCACAGCAGTTCACGGAAGAACTCGTTACAGCCAAGCAGTACCACAAGTTTCCAGCTCTTTTGTTGCAATCAGGAAGCTATAAATAAATAAAACTCTTCCCACTTCACTGCAGTAAGATCTTTCTTCCATCAAGTGATTTTCTAGAAGAGCTGGATATTCCAAAAGGTACCACTTTTGGCCTTCTGCATTTCTTCCTTTCTTTCTACTGTTTCCAAAGAAACACAGATGCAAATAACACAAATTGAACAAAAGAAAACAGAACAGAACATACCTGGAAACCTAAAAGGACCTTCTCATGTGGTCAACTGTGTCAAAGGCAATAGTGTCTCTCTTCAGATCTATGTTTATCTTGTTTTAATGAAGCGGATAGCATCCTTTTTTAAACATACTGCTTTTTATCTATATATTTTTATCCAACTAGGAGAATCTAGAATCACTCGAAAATTCATTAACACTGACATTCAGACAACACAAAGCCATTTCAATTCAATTAAACAAACACAGTGTGTTAACCTTCAGCAAAAGAAGTAGCCGTTCACTTTTATAGGCTGCCATAAACAGATTTCTGGGCTTCAAAGCCAAGATCAATAAAGCTTCTGCAAACAATAATAATCTCACACACACTCCATCGACAGCTGCTCAGAAAATATAGTCTGTTCTAAAGGTCTTAGTGAGTGGGCACTTTCCCAGTCTTTTCTTTTTGCTCTAACGTCAGAGTGCAAATGCCAAGACCTTAGCGAATTCCTTTGCAGCAGCAGCTAAAAGGAGCTGCCCCTTCCTCTAGCGAGAAAGACTACCTATTTCTGAGAAAACTTGGGGGAAAAAGCAAACCCATGTGTTGTGCAACTACTTGAACACAGGTAAAACACAAATTATGCAGCCTAAGGGTGTAAGACACTTCCGTAAAGTAGGACAAGTGACAGATGAAGTGTTAAGCCTCCCTCTGTCCCCTTAAGATCAGTGCTATTGGCTTAACACTAATGGAAGACTTCCACTCATCCACAGAATAGTACAATCCAGCAGCTAGCTCTGTCCACAAGTCTCTTGTCTTCTTTCCTATAATCTTGCTAATGAAAAGTAACAGAGAACAATATAGGAATAGCAACTCCCGAATTCCTTAGTCCTGCTAAGGCTGCCAATGTAATGCCCAGCTAACTCCAGTAAACATTTTATCACTCCCTACTTCGTTCTTACATCCCCAGTATCTTTACAATGCCCATTTAAGGAGTAAGGAGGGAGGGGAGTTACATGGTTGGGTTTTTGGTGGGTTATTTTGTGTGGTTCCACCCCCCACCCCCCTGTGTGTTTGTTTTAAACAGTTCTTTGGGGGAGAGACCATTTCTTCTTCAGTAATGCCATGCTTCAAGCCCACTGATATCCCATAGCCAGCAAATACAATGGCAACGCTGTGGTTTATCAACTGCAATTCAGCTGCCAACAGTGGGCACGTAAATTACTGGCTGATCAGGAAACATACAAAATGCAGAGAGGTAGATGGAAACTCACCTTTGATCTTCCCAGCTACATTAATAATAATATCTATGAATCTGGCAGACACAACATCTCTAAAATTAGTATTTAACATTGAGATGCAATTATGCTGTACTTACATAATCACATATGGCCAGAATTAGAGTTATGATTGTACGGTAGGATAAATCTTAGATCTTTATTATGGTTTTCCTTCTTTCTCAGCAAATTGTCCTGTATCCCAAGGGGAAGGGATAAGTACACAATGAGTACAGAAATTTGGAGACTTCCTCCTATCTTCTCTGAGATGTCAGTGAAGGATTGAGGCGAGAATTCAAACTGTAATCTGTGATAGCTCAGATCAGGTCTTGCTCAGGTCAGTGGATTAGGCTGCTTGAGAGCCACTGAAAAGTCTTATCCCTGAACAGAAGCTTAAGGCTAAACTTTACGTGGTCAGTATGAGCGATTTTCAGGGCTTCTGTAATTCCACAATAGTTGTTGACTCAGCTACTACATTTAAAAAAAAAAAAAAGAAAAAAAAGCAAAAAAAAAGCACATCTTCCTTACATAATACTTCCCTACAACACTACAGAGTATTGCAGGTTGCATCATATATGAAAAGGAAGGTATGACCTGTATTTCTGTCAGACCCTGACAATAAGCCTCATTACATAAATTTAATTCTGTCAGTACTCAGGACATCACGCATAGTCACCTGAAGTGGTGAGATAAAAGTACAGTTTAATCACACTGATCAGAGATATCAAAGGAACTTATAGGACATATAGTCCATCTTACTAACAGAAGGAAAGCATTCCTGCAGATGGCCAGCTTTCAAAGTCATAGTGTTGCTTTAATTTTAGAGTACCACCACCAAGTTTGAAGTCACTTTATTCTCATGTTGGTGAAAATTAGAACAGGATTGGACCTTCTGAGAGTATGTAGTGAGCAGGTACATGCCACCATGCTGGCAAATAAGCAGCATCCTACTCAATACCATATATAAAGCCTACTTGATGCACAGGTGACATTCTGCTGAATACCTACAGCTTGCGATGAAGTGGGTCTGGTGCTTGCTGAATGCCTCTGGTTTGTATTTACTGTATTTCTTTACTATAATCCCAATAAATTCATTTTCCACTCATGGAAAACTCATCCAGAGGAGTCCAACCGCAACCCAGCAAAAAAACCAAAACCCAGGCAATAAGCCTGGTGGGGTATATTCCCATTTAGGTCAATTTTTAAATTACCTTTATAGATGGTAAGAGAAACAAGTTCATGGGTTACAGCAAAGCAACTCATTTAGGTCTTCTAGGTGCAAGTTTATATTATCTATACCGACTATTTTTTTTTTTCCTTTCTCTGCTGCAAACTAGTGTCAGATTTACAATTTGCCATTTCCAATGCAGTTTATAAGGAATATAAAGTACTCCAGACATCAACACTGCTGGAAAGCGAGTGCTACTCTTGCCCAGCTGACAGTGTTATTTCTGCTTTCAAGGGCATTCAGGAACATTAGCCACATTCAACATGAAAGCAATTGCGTTCATGCTGGTAAACATCATCTGGATCGCCTCATAAGAGGCTGCAATGTACTGTGGTGGATGTGCAAGCCTGCTTGGTTCTGCCCACTGCTTGTCTTAGCCCTTACTTTATGAATGAAGCTGACCTTTTGCTGTGAATGCATTTTCTGAAACACATAGGTTCAGCAACAGTGTAACTGTGAGGAGGCACTGATGGGATTTTGGAGAGCAAAAAAGACTGAGGTAAAGCATCTGAGCCCTGCTGCTGCAGACTCAGCTCCTGCTGAATACAGGTCACCAGCAAAGTATGCTGTCTAGTCGGGGGAAAGAAACCAACAAGCTTGCTTCTTCCAAAGGCATGACTTCATCGGGCCTCCATCTTTATAGGTTAAAAGTTTTACTCCAAGGAAGTCCGGTGGCATCTTTATCACACCTGGCCTAAATGAGGAAACCTGGTGGTGGGAGAGGGTGTGCTTCCACCTCTCATTGCTAAGGAAACTGAATTTGTCGATTCCTTTGCCAGCTCACTTAGCTGCCATTCTGCTTTGTCTTTCTTTTGTTCTGTACTGTAAAACCAGCATGATCTGATCCTTGATCCCACATGGATAGAACAGACAAAGTTGATCCTGTATCAGTATCTTCATTTGCACCCAAACCAGCATGGACAGCTAAATGAAATCTATACTTAAAAAAATTTAAACTCATCTTCCCTATCATCCCATACAATTATGCTAAAGATTAGAGAGTAATCCTTGTGAATCACACGGTTAATTCTGTGAGGCACTCAGCCCCTTGAGTCAAACACATGTGTGTGTGGGTGGGCTGCCGTGGCGGGGCGGCGGGTGCCCCCTCGGCCGCTGCCCCCTCAGCCGGGCGGGGAATGTCCCGCCAGGCCGGGGGCCGAGCCAGGGACGCTCAGCAGTGACCCCCGCCCGCAGCACGGGCCGCACCGGGGGAATCAGCCGCAGTTGGTGCCGCTGCCGTGGCGGCGGGGCCGGGGGAGCTACGGCCGGCTCGGAAACCGCCTTCCCCGCCCCGCGGGGCGCAGGGCCGGGCCGGGGCTGCGGGCAGTCCCCGCCGGGCCGCCCCCGCCGCCCCTTCCCGCGCAGGGCCGGGGCAGGGCGCTGTGAGGAGCCCCGCCCCCCCCGGGGCCCGCCCCGCCCCGGGCCTCCCGCCGGCGCAGCCTCTCGGCCTGCCCCGGCCCGGCCTCCTCTTCCCACCGCGGGTCACGGCTGCTCCAGGCACCCCCTGCCCCGGCCTGCGGGGGCACTCAGCTCCCCGGAGGCTCTTATGGCGCCGGGACACCCCCCCTGCCCTGCCCCGGGGCCTACAGGGCTGTTGGGCGCCATCAGGCACGGGGGCTGCTTCTCACAGAAACCCCTGTAGCCCCCCGCTACCAAAACCTGGCCCAGCAAACCAAGAAGCAGCGGGGAGAAATCACGATTTGTATATTAGTCCTGGCTAGGCTAAAAAGCAAGGTGGAGAGCGCCATGTTTCTGGTGCAGTACATATTACCTGAGAAAGCACAGAAATGTTAGATAGTTGCTCTGTTATTGCGTTCTCCCTTCCCTCCATTCTTTTCTTCCTCCACACATACGGCCAGTGGGCCATCAGCTCAAGAACTGGATCAGTAACAGAGTTGCTTAAGTGTTGCTTAAGCTCTAAGCAGTGCTCTTTGAGAAGGAAGCAGCTCTTCCTTTAGGTAAAGTCCTCATACATAAATAATCATTATGTACCACTGATACAGAAATTACATTTTTAGAAAAAATGTCTGAGCAGGCAGCATTTAAAACAATTCAGGAGTACAACAAAAAGATAAAAATAAAAAAATGCATGAACAAGTCAGAGCTGGTGCCCATCCTGAGTAGTTACGGCTTTAGTTAAGAGCCTACTAAACGTGCACCTTTTTGCAGTTGGCTCATTTCCCAAAAATGATTCAGAAGTGTAAAGACTTCTTAATGAATTCCAAGTTACGCACCAAGAGTGGGAACCACTATAATTATCACAGCTGTTTTAACTCAATAGAAAGTACAGTATGGAGCATTTCTGGTTCATTCTCCCCAAACGTAATCTAACAGACTTGGTTTTCTCTAAATACATTTTGTAAAACCTGCACAAAGCAGATTAATGATCTGAAAGACTTCTGCACTCCCCTGTGATTTCAATGCGACCGTGCACTGGAATAACAATATACATACACATAAATAAAACAATTGCATCATCACTTTCCAAAGGGAAGGCATTCCAGTTCCCCCCTCACGGAATATTGCTGTATTACACCCAACAGCCCAGATCTGGCTGTATTGGAAATGATTTCAGGGGAGTAAAATGACTCAACTGAACAGAAACTGGATTATCTACTTTGGGGACTGCAAAGGGAACAGATAACAGCTCCCTTTTAAATACTGGCTGTCACTTTGGTTTGTATGTAACATAGGCAAACACAGAGTTAGTGTCACATTTTGAAGAGCATCCTGACAAACAGTTTGTGCTAAACTTGGATCTAGCAGGGAAGGCTATTTGCTGTACAGAACTTCCTGCTTTTGCCTGCAAAAGACCACTCATGGCTTCCACATGGTGGAAGGGCTTTCTTTTTACCATCCCATGCACTTTGCTAAAGAAAAGAATAGCCTTTCTATTGTTTATCACATGGTATAAAAGACTTTGTAAAACGCTATAATTTAACCACGTTGTTCCAGCTGCTCCCATCTCCTTCATCACATTGGCATTCACGTCACCAGCATTTAATGGATGTTCTAAACCCATGTAGTTAATGATGCCTCTGCTCAAAAAAGTGTCCGAGACAGCAAGGAAGCTAATCAGAAAACGTTCTTCAAGTTTTCAGCAGAGAAATCTAAATCTGTCAATACTTTTTTTTTTTTTTTTCTCTCCCTTTCATTCCAAAAGCACACATGCAAGATGCTGGTGGCAAAATAAAATATGGCATCACACTTCATTTTGAATCACCTTCTCCTCTTTCAACTACTCCATTACAGCTTTCATTAGTTGAAATTAAAAGTACAGCAAATAGCTAATGAAGTACTGTCCATCTAGTGCTATGGTGCAGCCCCAGGACATCACAAATACATGCCTTCTCAGAAGACAAGCATCAAAGGAAAATAAATGTACTTGTCCAAATGGTACCACTCAGAAGCAGCGTGAATGCTTTCTGCTGGCTGCAGCAAGTAGGTAGCAGGGACAGTCAAGTACATCAATTTTGGAAAAACCTCGGTCTCAGAGGAGAACAGGGTGCAGAAAGAATGATAAGCAAAAACAGAAGTACACAGGGAAAAAGAAAACTGAAGAACTGTGGACTGACTGAGGGAGGAAAAAAAGAGTAATACTGGAAGGAAAGCAACAAGAAGATCTATAGATAATTATTTCTACATGTAAGAGAAAAGTAAAGCAGTAAGATGTTTTAGAAACATGCAGACACATATATTCAGCTACTTGGTTACTGTAATAGACAAAAAAATGTTCTTTTCAGCAGCACCTGCCTGCCTTTCCCAAAGGGGGGTCGTGCTCTCATCTTCTGACTTTACTAGAATCCTAAATAAACAGAAAACCCTCTAGAAATAATTAGTTTTAAAAGGTCTGCCTAAAAATACCAAGAAAAAGTTCATAGCCAAAGCACTCAGACACAGTACTCTGGCATGCTTTAATGCCCCTTGGAGAAAAAGAAAAAAGAAAACACACAAAAAAAATCCACCAACTATTAAGTGGGCAAAGTCTATGCAAGGGGTTTGATGACTCACTAAAAGGCTGTGTTATTTTTTATAATCTCTGCTGATGCTGCATATGCTTTCATGAGCTGCTGCCTCACTGCGAAGCAGACAGCATAGGCTGTAGGTTGTTAATTTAATTGTCTTGCCAACTGGCTCTCCTTCAGGACAAACCCTGAGGGCTCTCCTCTGTACCATACCATGGAAAGCATGGAAACCTTTCACTGAAAGCAACAGAACAAACTTTCAAGTGCCTACAGCAACTATGGCTGATAATAAAAACCGCTCAGAAAGTAAGACTCGTAGAAAAAGATTAAGGAAATTAGAATTCAGTTATTCCAGCTGCTTGCTTTATCCATCCATGTCTTATCAATCTGTTTGTATATTAATCAATACCTAGATGATTTCATACACACAGTGACCTTGCAAAATATTCCAGTAAGAGGAGAAATTCAGCCAGGTTCTCATCACAGCGATAAGAATATTCGGTACAGATCCTGTGAATAGTGCGAGCATACAGCTGAAATTAATGTTAAAGTCACATTAATACATTTGGCCTTAACACCAAGTACAAAGTACCTGCAACATTTCTGCTGTCCATCCCCATTGTCAGAGATGAAGGTTTATGTCTGTGCCCCTTGCACAGGGGACTAGGCCAAGAAACTGTTTTCTTGAGTTATTTTTCACTTTGATCAGTTCATTTGGTACCAGGGGACTGAGGGGTGGCTTCTGTGAGATGCCAGAAGCTTCACAGAATTGAGTCTGTTTCACCCATGACAGTAATTACTGAGCGCTCTCTCCCTGTCCTTACCTCAACCCACAAGCCTTTTTTTTCTCCCCATCCAGCTGAGGAGGGGAGTGATAGAGCAGCTTGGTGGGCACCTCGTCTCCACCCAGGGTCAACCCACCACAGAACTCAAAACCTGCTAGAAGCTTCAGAAGAAATCTTGAAATCAGCATTAAGAGGAAATGTACATACTTCACTAAGGGGTTAACCAGTTCAGTGCTTCAGCATGTTACAGTGGGCACACAGCAGGTATCAACAAACCATGTTCTATAGCTTCGCTTGGGTTTGGTTATGATCCATGAACTACTTTCTTTTTATTTTTTTTTTCTTACAGACTTTTCTTTCAGGTTCAGATATTTTGCATGTGTTTCATGTTTCAACTCATTTTGAAACACACCTGCCAATTTCTGAATAATCCAACAAAGAGCTCTGCAATCTAGAGGTCTCAACTAAACAGACCTCTTGAAATTCTTGTAAAATTTCTCAACTCCTACTGCATCTATCCCAGACAAATTAAGTGATAATACCATATATTAATTACTGTTGGAAGTTAACCAGGATTAGCAGCACAGTGCTTGAAGTGCCGTGGGACCTCTTGACACACAAGCTTGAAACCCACTGTTGATACTGCTCCTTGAAGCAGATAAGTGTCTGATCTGCACAGAAGCAACAATGGGAAGGGCAGAGCAGTCAAACCTTAACAGCCTTGAAAAGCCACGTAGCACCTCAGACATGGGCAAGACAGCATGAAGAAAAGAAATAAAACCCCCTCGGCTTCCCACCAATTGCTTGTGTCTGCCCATGAACGGTCCTCTACCTGCAAAGCCTCTCCTCGCAGCAGAAGGGGAGCAGGCAGGGGGGCCTTAGCTGGGAGATGCTAGGACTGAACAGGCTGCTAAATTTCTTTGCCGTAAGCCACCATCATTGTTTTGTCACTTCCATGATCAGAGGTGCTGTTTGCCTACGCCAATCCTTTCGCAGCTTTCCACCAAGGGAAACATTGTGCACAAAGATGTAAAGAAAACTGTAAGAAGCAAGAAGCGAGAGACTCACTGCAGCTGAGGATTCAAAGCTGATGAAGTACGAGGTTTTTAGGTTATTTTTAAACATTGCTGCAATACTGTAATGTGCTAAAATGCTTAAAAGCCAGCATCATAAGACACACTGCCTTGGATTCTGTAATACCAAAGCACTTCCAACACACCAGTCAACGTGTCAACAATTGAGATTTTTTTTCTTTTCATTTTTTCCTTAAATAGTGTGCTGATATTCAAACAAGAATATTAATTACTTCATTGAACAGAAGTATTCTAGGACTTTTCATCTCCTGCTCAGCACATTATGATATGCCACATGGATTAGATTGCACCAGCTGCTTTTTTTTTTTTAAAAACAGTGTTCACTCAAACCTTCTACATGTCTGTTATCACACAGGAGTTGTCAGGCCAATTAGGACCAACGCAGCCAAAGCTCAAATAGTGGTGGTTTGATTACTATAGGGATAAAGGTGAAGAAAGGACACAGGACATGCAATAACATTGAGAAATAAGGAAAATTCTTCTAATGACTAGACAGACATTGCTTCATGGTCAGAAAGAAGTTGTAGCTAGTTTGCAGCCCCAGTATGGATTTGCTTCATGACCTTGAGTCAGTCCTTACACAAGCCTTACCAGGCATGTTATGGAATTTGAGATCTGCAGCTGAGAGGTACTAGAGCAGTGTAAAATTAGGGCCTATTTTGGGAACACCTGCCACCCCCCTACCTTTTTTTTTTAAAAACAAAAAGCTCAGGTGACACACTCAGTGCCTTCAGGGGAAAAAAAAAAAAATATGATACTAAAACTTGCTTAGCACAGCCCGTCCATACACAATAACATTTTTTTTTCCCCTAAGGCTCCTTATTTACTCCCATAAACACACAAACTGACTTGCAGCTGGAAAATTTCAAGAAGCAAAAAAACATTCCAGAGATTTAAGACTTAACAGTCAATGGATATTTATTAAGTACAGGGAGCAGACAGAGTGTGGCATTGGTTAGTCAGGTTCCACACTTCCCTGCCCCTCCTCCATAGTTACTTTAAAGACAATAAACTTTATAATGAAGTATCGATAACATCTTCCCATTTAGGCTAACAGGCTTATCACGCACTCCACCACAGAGTATGCTGTTTTAATTAGCAAGATGGATCTCAGAGCTGATATGTTCTGTTGTGCTATAATTCCTGCCTTTACAGTAATTTTCTCCTGTTTTTCACACTATAATGTGCTATAAATCCTACTTAGGCTGCCTCACTGGCCTGTTGCTGCTCGGAGTCAATCTTTCAGGCCCTCTGTTTCCATGACAACTTCCTGCCATCCTCCCCTTTGCAGGATTATCCTACAGCCCCCTGGGGAGATGGCTATGGGCTCCCAAAGCTGGAGCTCCATGCAGTCACCTCTCTGCCTCCAGCAGGTTTGATTTGCCCAGCCTTGCAGTGCTGCCTGCATCCAGGGCTGCACCCAGGGAACTGGGCAACCGGTCCTCCCTTCATCCCTCTTCAACAGGGATGCCTAGAAAAATAATAGAGGATTGGCTGGTTTAATGCCTAAACAAGTCAGGAACAAATTATAACCTCTCCTCCCACTCCAGCGCTTTGTTTCCGTTTTCCTTCTTTTTTCTTGGTGTCCTCTGCTCCCATGTTCAGTCTCTACACACACATTTCACAGCCTACAAGCACATAACCTCAGTTGTTCTTAATTCCCAGTCCTTGTCCTGCTGCCTCTCTCATATTTTTCTTTCCCCCTATTTTTATCTTGCTCCCTGTTCCTTTTTCCTCTCTACTGCTCTTTAAAAACATTTCTTTTCTTCCTTTTACTCATATTCTACAATGCTTTCCAAATACAGCTATGAGGATCCAGAAACCATTACAAGGTCATCCATCAACTGCTCCTGTTCCCCCAGGTCAGGCACCACATTCCACCAATACTTAATTAAATGCCAGTCATTGAAAAGACAAACAGGCTTTTTTTTTTTTTTTTTTCCTTCCTATGGGTCTCCTTGTTTACTTTTTCTTCAGTCTCATTTTGAGTTGTTAAACATTTATAACTTAGGAGCAAGTATCAATCTTTCCACACTGTTTCAAGGAAGCAAACAAAAATCGGTTTGATCGTTCTCTTGAGCTAAGGGAGAGGTGAACAACGATGATAGGCAGAAGGGATGCATGTGAAATAGCAACTTCTCTGAAGTCACTGTGTGGAGACAGCAGTTGGGAGCCTCCAAACATTTGCAGGCAGCAGGTAAACAGTTTCTTAGATTTCCTTCTGCGTAACCTATTCATTCTGCAACCCTATTGCTGGTTTTATGCATGCAGTTTCCTACAAACCAAGGGCACATAACTGCTTACAATAAGAAACACTATGGGGATATATGCACCACCTGCCTTAAGCACCTAACATAACTCCAAGCTCCTAGGTTTACAACTTGTGAACAGACAGGATCTCACACATCAAATTACTCCAGCCTCTAGTCTAACCACCTAGCTGAATGCCTAGGTCCTTCCGTTCGGCTGGGTGAAGAAGGAACCCAATTCGTCCATAAGCATATTATTTCCACAGACCTAACAGACCTCTGCAACATGGCACGCTTCCAGCTGACTTCAGGGGGGTATGACACACTCGGGCACCGCAGTACTTGATCATACATATGGCATGGTTAAAAAGCAAAATGTCTTCTACATGGGGTCATTCCCGTCCTTTACTCTTCAGAATATGGAAAAGAAAGCCCTACTAGCCAGTAAATGGAACCCACAGGTGTGAGTCCTTTTAATTTGAGAGCAAACATATTACGGTATTACGGTATCAGATTGTTGATACAGCTAATAGAATATCTCATGACCTTGCTACAGACACAATTGTCAGCTACAGGAAAAACTAGAAATCCTTCATAATTCAGTAGCATCTCTAGAACCTTTACATTTCAACTCTGGTTTAAATTCCCAAGTGGCAATGGCAATCTAGGCATTGAAATACCTGCTGCCCTTCTAGTTCCAGAACTAGCTCTTGATCGAAACCTTCACAGAAAAGCAGAAAGCAAGAAGTGCAGCAAAAGAATTTGGATCAACAGAAAAACAAACTTTCCCTAGGGAAGCCTCACTTGGGAGATCTTTTTCTCCACTAAATCTTCATGCTGTCATCAGTTTATGTTTAATAGATCTCATTATTAATGTAAATAAGACCTTCCAGATCTCTTTAATTTAATAAGCTGTATTTTTTTATTCAGCTGAATCCCTAGGGTAATATGTCTTGTCGCTTTACCTTTTGGAATAATTTTCTTTTTATACATACCGAGAAGACTGATTTTAAAACTAATAAAAGACTATACACTTCAGAAAGAGGTGAGCAGATATTAGAAAATCCAGAATAGATTTCTGTGAAGAAAACTTACCCAGAAGTAAGGGTATTTTTCAGAACTACAATCACTACAGTCTTGAAATAGACTTCTGAAATTTCTTTTTGCTTACATGAAGAACAATCTTTTGCTCACATGAGCCAGGATCATCTTCCATCTTGTACTGAAGAACTTCAGCAGCTAAATAAATGCTTTATTTGCCACAGTCTTTATATAGTCCATATTTTCTGCCAAGAATTCAATCATACAAAGTGCCTCACATCACACACTTTATACAGACTGGTAAGCGTAATGTATTTGTGACTGTCATCACAGGAATTTCAGCATCTTCATGACAACTTTCTCTGAACTGGACAGAGTACTGAACTGACACCTGGTTTAATCTGATCTTTTCTCCCCAGTCTGTTTATTGTTTTAGAACTGGACTTTGAACTCCTAGTCACAAGCACCATCTCTGTTCTAATTCATATAACAGATCAAGCTGTTGCTAGGTGTTACTTGAACTGCCACTGCTGTTTAATACCAAAGTAATTATTAGTGATAGTTTTTAATAGGCACATATGAAGAAGAGGCTTTCCATGCCAGATCTGGACTCCATCTACTCTGATGTTCCAACTTTGATAGTTGTCAGTACCAGATATTCACAGTATCTGCCTTAACCCACTGGTTAACTCCTACTAATAGCCTCATTCCCCACCCCCACCCCACCCCCCGTGGATTAGAGCTTAATACAAGATACCCTTCGTCTTATTGAACTGAACAGAAACTGTTCAGATGTGTCTCAGATTCCATACTTCAAGCCACTGACTCACTTGAGCATTAAATAGTTTCTCCAGATTATGTTCATGAATACATCTGAGTGCACAGACATGTTTTCAGAGAGTTAGCTGACATCTCCACTGCTCTAATACAGGTTTTCCACTGCCATGATGGAAGGACTGTCCTGCTTTAAACAGAACTAGAGAAATTCCAGAGAGTGAAGCTCACGAGGACCATGAAAGCTAAGTTTGTAGTTCATTGCCCTCAGAAGGTTTATGTATTCCCACACACACAGAAGTGTTTTTGCCAGAACATATACATTTTCTAAACCCCACTTAAAAAAGGAACTTGAAATCAGTGCCTTTAAAGTTATCCCCAAACACCTCGCGAATCTGTGACATATGTTCCCGTGGTGACATTGCACTGCATTAACAATGGCTTTGTCCATGAGGGTGAATGACTAAGTCGTAAGTCAGCTCCCAACCTTGATGAGCTCAGGCCAGCCAAAACAGTCACTTGATAAGCTGAAAGCAGTGTTCTCAGAAATAATGTGTTCTCTACAGCTCACAGTAGATTACCCTCAGGGTCTTTGCCTTAAAAAAAAAAAAAAAAAAAAGCTGCTCTAAATGCCACCAACTAATTGTCTCTTTTTGTAAAGCCAAGTCTCGGTAATGAAACATGAGGATGATATTCTCCAAAAGCATGAGATAAATTTTGGTTGTTGCAGTCACCCTCTCCCTCCCCTTGCACAATCCTCACCTCTCAGACCCCACACTGTTGTTTGCATTGCAAAGGCAGACGGAGTTCAGAGTTCTGATCCATCTGAAAACAGAAAAGTTGCTTTTCTGGGGGTCTGTTTGCCTCTGGCTGGTTGAGGTCACACAGCCAGCACTTCACCTTTTCACCTGACTTCCAATGGCAGCACCTGCATAAGGCCAGAAGCTTGTAGCAGCAGCCTACATTTAAGGCTGGCTTACGTTGTCACAGAACATCGTCCTGGTGCCTTCATCAACACAAGAGCAGAATTTAGCTAGTTTTGAACTCTAAGAGGACACAATAATGTCAATGCTCTTATTCAAACATTTCCCTGGAATAAATTGTTGCTGTTCAACTCGCAAAAAAAGCTGCTTCCCTAGACATAGCTGTACTTCAGCAACTGGTCAAGAAAAACTCCTTCAAATTGTGTAGTACAGATTGCAAAGCAATTTTAGAACTTCCAAGTATATTGGAAATAAAGTTACAGTGCACTATAGACATGCATTTCTCCTGTTCAAAACAAAAAAAAAATATCCCCAAACCCTCGCCAAAATCAAGCAACCAAAAATCACCCACAACTTGCTCAGCAGCTTTTCATAGGTTTCAAACACCTGACAACTCATACCATGCCCATAACTTTGCTCAGGCGGCCATTGATGGTAAACTGACTCCATTCCAACAGTACCACACAATTCCAGCTCTCTGCCTCAGACAAACTGTAGACAGTCAAGGGTATGATTATGTGAAAATTGCTCTAATGCTCCTCTGACAACACTCCAGCTGAGAAGCCTCCCTGAGCAGTGAATAGTTGTTACGAGGGATTTACATCTACTTCTTATCTTGGAAAGAGCTCCCAGTCTAAGCCAGCACTGCAAAAGAATGACATACTAATGATTATCTGAAGTCTAGTTTACATTTTCAAAGTTATTCTATGCAGGCTTGCAAAAAAAAAAAAATCCATCAAAAAATAAAAATAATGAGTTGTATTATGAAGCATGACACTTTTGAAAAATCGGAAGGCACATAAGGAACCTGTAAAACTATCCTTGTGGACTCATCCATGCCAATTTCTGTCCAGATCTTCAGAGAGAGAGGAAAAAAAGTTTCCCTGCACAAAAACTTTCTCTGCACTTTGCACCTTTGCTGAACCTTTCAGTAAGGGTCCAGACAATGCCCAAGACAAGATATCTCTGCATGCACATTTGAGGGCAGCAGTGCATGTGTGGAATAAGAACAAGGGAAGCCGGTGGCCTCCTGAGCAAGAATTACCTGTACGGCATGGATAAACAACAGTTTCCTTGCTCCTGTTTGACTTGTTCAATATCTGCTATCAACAATTTGAATCAATCAGTGTTTAAACTGGGAGTTAAGTATTTCTGATGACAGCTTGTTTTTCTACACAGAAATGTATGATACTGAAATACTGTGTGTTTTGGAAACAAGATTATTCTCAACGAAGGAAGGCAGGAAATTCAAAAAAAAAAACCCAAACCAAAAACAGAAGGAAATATTCCACTTATCTAAACTGTCATTAACCCGGGGAACTACTTAAATATGAACTTGTTCCAAGAGCTGAGTAATACCACTGAGAAAGCATATATTTCTAATAACAGAGACAACTCTATGATACTGACTGGAAGAAAATTAGGATAAGAATCAGTTTTTCTATCGCAGCATTACCCAGTCTGGGGTTTAGAAACAACATTTCCTCCTGATATTTATTTCTCACATGCCATATAAAGCATTATCCAGGGGTACAGGTAAGATACCGGTTAGCTGGAAGTCTGGTTTGGTTGATAACAAAGCTTATGCTCTCCAGACTGTATAAAAATTGGGTAATGAGCTTGCAAGCTCCATTCCACTGCACTTCCATGAAAGGATCCTGGTCTCCTGGCACACAGCAGGGCGAGGAGAGGCAGTTTCTCCATATGTAACTGCACTTGGTGCTATTGGGCCACATGACAGGGATATGCTGCTGGGACCATATGTTGAAGTTCAAAATAGACTCTTCCAAGCACAGACATGCCAGGCACCTGAGATAAGAATCATAGCTCTGCAAAAGAAAACATTCAAGCCTCTGACAGACCACATTTATTTTTTTTTTTGGTAAAGCCTGTTATAAAACTTTCCATAACAGATTCCAGTGGTTCCTCACAGTTACTCATTACCAGGTAAATAACAATTGATTTCAGCATCCCCACCGCACACACACTGACTCAATAAACTGTTTCCCCCCTGATGAGCTACAGCTGCCTCCAAGATAAATACCACCCAACTTTAAAACTCCATTAGATCACATCTACTTGGCATCAGTGCTGCAGATCCTGTTCAGTGACCTAAGTCAATGGATGTCAGGAACTGCTTTGCTTACGTAGCTAAATGTATGTGCTTTACTTTTCTCTGTATTAGGCTTTGTGGTCAATTTTACTATCCATAATAATACTTAGCACTTATAGGACACTTCACATTTACAAACATTACCTAATTAAGAAATAAGAAGCTGGAGCTACTAGAGCAGAGCTGAGCCAAGCCAGCTACACAGCTATCACTTGAAGCGTAACATTACTTTTCTGTTCCAGTCCAGTTTTCAGCCTAAAATGCCTTTGGTGTCTCAGTCTCAGAAGGCAGAGAACACTGTTCTTGATGTTTTCCACATCCACCCGCACCTGGCAGCGCCTCTCTTCCAGTTCGAAACAATCCCTTTATCGCTGAAAGGGAATAGCATAAAGGAAAAAACCTGGGTGCTCCCCCTCTCCCCTAAAATCAAAACCCTATTTCTTACTCTCTTTGCAACATTATCAGCCACCTCCTCCCATGTCTATTTAACACTCCCTTTGTACAGATGCCATTATAATCCCAAGATTACCACAGCTCATCTTCCTCGGCATCTTGCGCCCATTTTTTCAGTCCAGTAAACATTCTTGGGGTACCTTACCACCCAGCTGTCCCCACGTTTTTTTATTTTGTGGTTTGGGTTTTTTTAAACCTCTTTTCTTTCTTATTCCATCCATCAGCGATAGCCACCCATCATTCTGCCTGTACACTCCACTTCCACTTTTTACCCCTCTTGAGCTCAAGAGCACTGATTGCATCAAATTGGGCATAGTTACATTTAGCAGCTCGGTATCCACAAAGGGCAGGCTCCAGCCATTTGAAATCTCCATTTAAGCTCCCTGCTGAGCTTGCAGGCTTTCAAAGCCAAGGATGCACTGAAACTTAGATGGACACTGTGCTGCCAGTGATTGACTATATTTGTGTCAGTGCCTTGCACCAGGGGAATACTTCAGATGCACAATCTGTGATGATCTTGCACCAAGCTGCATGACATGACATGCCAAGGCAGAGGATTAATAGTTCCCCTCCCCACCATATTATACAGATGTAAATAGCTAGCATAACGTAGTTTCCCAAGTTAAGTTATGCAGCTGCTGACTCGGGAACTCATTTGTGGAAGGAACCACTATCAATTAAAGAAATCTTTATCATCCTGGAGGTGAAACACCTCTCACATTCTATGTTATTTTTTCCAGTCCAGGGAGCATCAGGTCAGGCACAGCACCAGACAAGCCCGGTGCTCCATGATGCATGGCTCGCCTGTGCTGGATCACCATGGCTGCACAGAAGCAGACCACTTTCACTTCCTTACTTCTTCTTGAACCCTGGTACAAGGTAACTGCAACACAGCTAGGCAGCACCACATTGAATGATAAGCTGGCTATGTTTTTGAAGCACTTTCCTAAGCAGGGAATAAAGTGTAGCACTTCTTCAGAGGTAAACAGGACAGACTGTTTTTCAACAAGAAGTTATAGGACAGATTGTCCTTGTGTAAACCATCCAAATCACCCTGGCACTGAGTGTGGAAGCACTTCCAGACAACAGAACACAGATTTGTACCTGCTACTTAGCATAAGAAAAAGTACCTCTTTCACCCACAAAAACATTTGGCTCTTACAGTTGTTTTTAGCTGTAAATAGAACACTGTGCAAAAAAAAGGACAACTATCATTATGCTTCTATTGCTCATAGGAACACAGAGGCAAGGGCAGGGAGAAAGAAAAAGAAAGGTAGCTTGCACAAGATCATGGCATGGGACAAAGGAAAACAAAATGCAACAGAGCTCTGGAAAGGAGAAAGCTTGGCTCAACATACTGTGGATGTAACTTGCAAAGATTTGAAGTGTGCAAAAACAAAGTCAAAGACAATCTTAAATAACTCTCTCAGACGAAAAACATGAAATTAAGCATATGAAATTGCAGTTTGAATGCCAAAGAGCATTTCTTTTGAGGGATTTTGTTTGGTTTTCTTAATATTATGCAATGAAGACATTCAAGGCAACATGCTAAAAATACATTGAAAGGAGCAATGCTGAACTGGCCACTCTGAATTTGTTCTGCCTTGCCCCCTACCCCTCCATTATTATTTTTTTCTTTAAAAGGCTTGCATATTTTTTCCTTCTTCACCTTCAGCATCAGACAGATGCCAGAATAGCATTTGATATTAAGCAACAGCCTTACACTGGTACCTTTGGAAATGAGCTTCAAAGCCCTAATTAAGCCAATACATCTTCAGCAATGTCTATAACCCTTACACAGGCACAGCAGTGAGAATCATGCAATCATGAAATCTAAGCAGGAAAACAGATGGTCTTAAATAAAAAAAAAAAAAAAAAACAAAAACAAAAAACCAAAAACACAAAACTGTGCTTGCAATTTGTTTTGCAACATTGTGTGAGGTCTCAAACTTGATAAAAAAATAGGGAGGAGCAACACTGAAGAGAACTTTGCTTTTGAACTCCTGTGCTTCATTCACTTCATACATTACAATGAAACAGCAAAGATTCAAATTCAAAGGAGTCCAAGAACACGCTAGTCTATGCCACAAAATTGGGATGCAGTTTAGTATAACTGGGAAAGCTCTCAGAGGAGAGCAATGCACTAGTTTTCCTCAGTGCCTTTCATTTTCAGCAAGCTGCAGGCAGTGGCAGTTGTGAGAAGGGAGCACCATGGGCCTTCTGCAGGGGTGGGCCATTGACTTCAGCGTGAAGCACACTAACAAAGCTGGACACACTAGCAGTCAGGTTGCGTGGGGTCAGGACTGAAGCAAACTCCTCCAGTCTGTCTAAGGAGCCCACATTTGAATGTCAAAGAACACTTCAGTTTCCAGTCCCCACTGAGCAAACCCATAGCAGGACCATAAGGAAGGCTGAACATAACATCTGAGGTTTTCAGCAGAGCCCAGCACACAGAGCACGTGTGTGCAGAGGGACGCTTCGTGGAGAGGTACAACCTGGCAACATGGCACAGTGTGAGGGCTGTGAGGAGAAGGAAAATGTCAGAGAGCTCACAAACATTGGTAAATTACCCACCCCATGATAAAGCTTCCAAACAAATTTCATTATCACATCATTACTATACTCCATTGATTTGGAAAAGAAAACAATCAATGCCAAAGCCAACATCTGTGACATCTTTAAATGTGATACTGCAAACCACAGGAGTGTAACTTAAACACTAAGTTTTATTCAAGCACTACAGGAGAAGCCTTTCAAATCTGAGCAAAAGTCATCCAGTGCACAGGCTGGTACTGCGATGTACACCTGTGCTGCTGCTACAGGAGTTGTCACACTAACGTGAACAAACACAAACAAATTCCAAAGTCTCAGGAGGATGCATGCTATAAAAACTGTTAGCAATGAGTGACTCATTCAATGCATGAAAGAACTGAAATCCGCACACCAAATGCAAATGAGACTGACAGTTAATTGCATTTGTTCACCCTCAACCTGTGTAACAGTTTCTCCTCAGTAACACGCAACTTCTGTATGCTTTACCTTCCCTGGCTCAACCAGCTCTCCCTGCTCAGTTAACAGCTAGGTATCTTAGTTGTGTCATTGAATCCAAAGTTTATGGAAACTAATCTTACCCACCAACTAGCTCTGTTAGGTACTGACAGCACTTCAGCTATGGCAGCATCCAAGCAACTGGCTCTGAAAAAGTCCAATGCTTCTTGTCAGAGGACAAGCAGCTGTGCATTCATTACCTCCTTTTAGGCATCTACTGTCCATTTCTCTCCTTTTAAAAAAAAATCAGGAAGTTGTCTAAGTTATGTCAAATTTAACCAGCTAGTTTCCTAACCTGGATGGCCACTTTTCGAAGGCTAGATTAAAACCTTGGGAGCTCTGCAGGATGAAAAAGGTGGCGATATCAACAGCAAAGTTAACTAGGTGAGGTACATCCAAACAAATCAAAATCTCACTTTAAACAACGTGGGCATACCTGTGGAGTATTTTTAGAGCTCTGAAACCATTACCAAGACATCGAAGAAGGACACAAAGTAACCAGAACTAATATTTCACCTGGCAGACCTGCTGCGGTGGGAGAACAGACTTGCATCATGTGCTGCACAAGTTTGGTAACCAAAACCTAAATATATGCCCTTTCCCCAAGATGTCCAGACTCCTTTGACAGCTTTTGCAAGGAAGGAAGGTAAATAAAAGGGACCCAGGGATAATCATGAAACATTTTTGCTCTGCACATTTTTCTCCTCGCTTTTGGGAATGATTCCTCTTAAAAAGAAAGAGAGATGCAGGAGAGCATGCCGCAAGTCAGAGAGAAGTCTACAATTGAGATAACATATGGAAGTCTGTCTTCATAATTAGTCATCCTAAAGTTGTGGGTAGCTTGGAGCCTTTGCATGAAACAGGAGGAAGGGAGAAGGAATCTGTGGCAGGGAAGAAAGATTGCACACAGTTCTGTGTGTTACTTTTATTGCTGTTCACAAAGAGAAATACCAGAACCAGGCTTCTGGATGTTGTACCAGAAGCCACAATGACCAGATATAGCAAGTCATAAGACAGGATTACTGAAATCCCAGAGCTGTCTTCACTGTTCGGCAGAAAAGCCCACAGGACTCAGACATCTAATAACCAGAGAGCAGCTGCTGCAGGAGGTGGGAAGCTGTAGCCTTACCTCAGGAGAACAACGGCATCTCGCATGCTACTGGGTGTATTTACCCTGGAAAGGGGGTTTCTTCTTACGCTTCCTTCCTACTTTCAAATAAATGTATTTCTGGGGGAGCAGGGTGGGGAATTCACTCACTACACAGCAGAAACTCATTCCAAAGAGAGATGGTCAAACTCAGTGGTCTCAAGCCAGGCTATATGCAAACCTATGGGATGCAGTAGATAGTTTGCACTTTCACTTAATGCCCTCTGGAAGCTATAAGGAATCGTTTTGATCAATTTAGATCACCTCTAGTTTCAGAATGACAAAACTCATCTCACATGTGGGCTCATGCCTATCACATTTTAAATACATCTTATTTGTGACGAAGGAAAGCCTTTTGGCTGGAGGCCACCAGCCATAAAGGGCCTCTCAGCTTTTCCACATCCTTTTGCTATAGCTTGTAAAGCTGCTTGTAAGCACAGCATAACTAAAGAGTTAGCGTGGATAAACTGGAGCTAGAGGTTTGAGCAAGCGATAGGAATGGTTTCAAAAGAAGTGAACCTGCAGCAGAGAGTAATTACACGTTCCATGCTGAACCAAGTGCCTGCTGCCCTAACATCCAGCTACTCCACCTCTGGGGCTAGGAAGCATCTCTCACTACTAAGAAACTTCCACTGGTTTTCCACAGTCAAAACAAGGACTCACTTCTATGCTACCCATTGACCTCTTCCTTTTTGACACATAACACAAAGGTCAACAACTTACTTGAAAGCTTTAGTTATGAACCTTTCTACTGAAAAATAATTCAAGTTCTGCCAAGAATTGCCAGTTCATCAATTTACACATTACTGGCATGTGTTCAGCTGATGCTTGGCTCGGATTAGTCTGTGGTCTGCATTCAGACCAATTCCTGCAGCATTCACCAAGCATTACTGCTATGATTCATCAAGGGATACTGTTTGCTTTCTTATTAACTTTATGCAGGGCTTTTTCTGCTTGCAAATTATCTATGAATATCCTTAGCTCTTCTCCGAATACTATCTATTAGTCTCTGCCCATTTAGTCATGCATAAGTGTTCACAAGTAGATAAAAACCTGAATACTAAATAGTTTCTAAAAAAGCACAAGTGCTTTGTTTCTGCAATCAGAGCACACTGCTTCTTGAAAGACATTTAAGTTCTCCTTTGCACAAATGTGGTACTCAAACACATCATCAGTAATCTTAAAGCAAGGCTGGGGTACCTTTCTTTGCTCAGCATTCATTTCAAACATGCTCCTTTTGGAATGCCAGGGAACAAGTTCTTATAGTTTCAGGGTTTTTTCCACATTATTGCCTTATAGAGTGGTTATGGGTTGTATTTAACCCATGAGCTGCAAGTTTTCCCACTTCTGCTTTAGGGATTAGGAAAACTATAGGCAGGCCAGGAAATCATTACATGTTTCTGTCAACCTGTACGCTGATCTCAGAAGACAAGTTACACAAAACTGATCCACAGTCTCCAATTAAAATCTATGTACAAACACCAGCTATTCTAACATAGAGACCTCAACTTTAGACAGACTGTTCCTTTTACACTGACCACAGATTACATCATCTTAGATATCTCACCACAGATTCAAATCTGAGTTAAAGAAAGCATTTTTACATCTTCCTAAAGGCTCAAAAGGCCAAAAGGCTGATATCGGGAGTCAGAGCACACTTTCAGTACCATTTCCACAAAAAAAAAAAAAAAAAAAAAAAAAAAAAGGCACAAGTAATTTTATGAAGCAACTTTAAAGATAAATAGAACTGGTAAAATATCAACTTTATTTCTATCCTCACCCCCCTTCTTTTCCCTCACTTAGAACAAAACTGCTAGTGACTCTAGTGCATCAGCACAGAAATACACTCCAGACCTGATCCTGGGCTATGGGCAAAGTATAGCACTGTATAAACTAAAAGTAAGGTATGAGATCTTAGACAAAGGGTGACAGAATTTGTGTTGAATTCTCTTTGATCATATTTTCTTCATTCTCAACCTTGTGACCTCAAGACACAGAATTAAAGGTAAAAAAACCCAACACCTAGAGCTGTTTCATCCCTGGCATTTCCACAGAGCCATCCATTGCAGATAAACCACTGCTGCGCATACCAGGTTCAAAACCCTTTCCTTAGAAATCACTAAATAGGCATTTGAACACTATAAAGCTATCCTTTCCTATTCTGAAATAGTACAAAACTCACAGCTTTCCATGACAGGGAGACAGAGACACCGGAACAGATGGGTTCAGCTGCAGGTATTGTTTGTATTTTGCCAGAGAGACCCCACTACAAACACATTGAAAACAAGTTTTGCTTTTCAAGTGTGTCCTAGTGACAGCAATACAAAAATAATTTAGAACCAGCCACGTAATTATGTGCATTTATTTCAACCTTCCATTACTGGAGATAACAAGATGAATAGTGAAATGTGAACTTTAACAATCCTGTAATTATAGCCAGCGAACCGTATGTTATTGAAAGAATTGTGCAAAACCCAGATGCAAAAGAATCAACGGGGTATGTAAGTAGAAATGAAACAGTGAAATAATCAAGTGATGAAGTAATGTGCAGCACTAAATAGCTTCTCAGCATCTCTTGCTACAGCATTTAACAAATACTTTGGGGTTTTTCCCTCAGTTTGTCACCCTTTCTGCTACATATATTGTTCAGAGGTCATTTTTCTAAATCACCCAGCAAAAAATAGCCTGATAACTGCTGGCAACAATTGCCTGTAAGCAGAATTACAGGAATAATACTGTGAGATCTTCTGAGGACTCAGTTTACACAGGTGAGAAAGGCTTACAGAAATTACTACAGTTGACAAGAATTAGGAGCAGTCCTCAAAACTCGGGAACTAGGCTGATCCCGTGGGAAGCGGCAGCCTCCTGACTTCCAGCAGCAGCATTCACACCAGCTCAGAAGACAGCCCATCCCCAGGGGCACCAAAGGCCAAAGACTATTGTCCAGAGGCAAATTATCTGGCACTCAAGTTTCCAGTCATACACAGCACAGCCATCTATTTTACCGAGGTTAACTCATAAGTCATTTTCTTTATGACGAGGAGGAAAGGACAGGTTGTGTTCCTCTACTTTCCCAGAACAGCTCTTTTGTGACATATGCATTTCAAGCAGTATAAAGCTATTTTAGTACACAGAAGAAGAAGAAACGTTAAACTTGAATTTTAATGCTCCTAATGCATCTTAGCCTTCACTCCATTTCACCTATCGTTTGGCTTCTGGTTTTGATGGCACAGACACTCTTTAATACCAAGCGTCTCTCCCTTCTTCACATACACTTACCTCAAGGAAGGAAAACAAGAAACTATACTAATATCTATTTACTTATAATAATATACTAACATCTAACAGCGCAACAAGAGCCCTGCCCTACCATCCAAAAAACACAGCCATTTAGTCAAGTTACCACAGATCAGCAAAGGCAAACAGTATCTTCGGGTGGGTAGCGTGCACCGTTAGAAATACATTATAGCCTTTCTGTTTCATGAAGCAGGAACACAACAGCATCCTCACTCGGCATCTGGGAGAAGAGGAAGAAATCCACACTAGCCTAGCCACTAGTCAGTGCCAGCAGCCCAACATTAATTCCAGAGCCTACTTTGCAGGTTAGCCCTCACAGCTTGCAGCACCCACTGCACCTAGGAAAGCCCTCTTCTCCACAGCTCTCCACACCTAGAGCACTCTGCCTGGGGCAGCTCACGATATCAAGCTACCATACAGCATCCATTTTCTTATCCTCACCCTCCGAGGAGAAAGGTGTTTTATTCCATCATTCCCCTCCTAATGTTGCAACTGGCCAGGTTTAGCTTAACAGTCTTTTTATCACTCATAGTGCTTTTTGCAAGGAACATCCTTAATCAAGGTTTTAGTTTAGTATTATAGCCCAGAGAAGACACAGCTAGGCAGCCTAACCTCACATCTTGCAGATCTTAGAAGCCACTGTGCTATTTATCACCACTATCACGTCTCCTCTTCTAAAAGAAAAAAAACCCAATCCCTTCTCTCCTTAAGCTTCCTGTCTTAAATAAATACATTCTTTCCACTCACCAATATCCCGAGCATCCTTCCAGCTTCACAATCCATACTTTCTCCCTGCTAAACAGGCTCATGTTTTTTTTCCCAAATGACCAGGCTACCCTCTTCTACAGCACCCTGATTCAGCTGGCCACTGAGTCCCAGCTGGAGGAAATAATGAAGCCTCTCCTTAACCCTTAACAGGCTGCAGCTGTGATGTTTTCCTCCTAAATACTGAAAAACTTCAAGGCATTTGCTGAGCAGGCCCAGAAGGTTCGTATAAACAAAGTACGTTAAAAGTTACGTGTGCTGCATTTTGCTTGGCAGGTTTGGCTGGGATACATTGCTTACTTTCTTGCAGTTCTACACCTGACAGATCATTACAGTGTACCACTGAGACTCTTTCAAAGTGAGCAGAGAATAGCACTGAAGACTTCTTTGCAATTTGTTTCACCAAGTTTTGGCAAGACTTAAGGAAACATTTCTTTCTACGAGTTTTAAGTGGTTTTTAACAACTCGAAATCTGTCCTTGTTTGTCAGGTCTCAAAACTTTTATTGATATTAAAAATACACAGCCCTTGGTGAGACACATGCCCAGGAGATCTCTCTCAAAACAAAATTCCTGTGAAAAATAGGAGTAATTTTTATTTGCCTTCCTTCTGCATTTCCCACTAGTTAATTACTCACCATGTGTTAATTCAGCAGCATCTAATAAAAACATCCTCTGTGCCCCCACCTAGAAATGCCCTGCTTAGAGGTGAAAGTCCATTGATTAATCTTTTCTTCCTACCTATAGCAACTTTATGCATCCTTATTCCAACAGCCACTGAAGGAGCAATACTGACTCCACAAGAGGTGACAGAGGCTATGTGCCTTCCACCTCCCATTAAAAGGTTTGAACACATCTGTTTGACTGGAAATACCATTAATGCTGGCAGAAGAGAAACTCAGACCCCAGTAATTAAACTGAAAAGAACACAGGGACCCCAACTCTGGCCTCTCTCCCCAGGTAAAGTACGCAATGTCATACTCTGCTTGTAAACATAGGGCAGACTCTGAACTCCTTACACTTTTTTCCTCAGATTCAGTGAAACTAAAGGATAAATGTGAATTCTCTGCGTACAACTAAAAGATCCAAAATATAACTTCACTGCAACAGCCTGATTCTAAAATCTTATCTATAAATAGTAGCTACTTCACAGACTGCCTCTGCCTTTAATCTTGGAGTAGATGCAGTATTGTTACCTCTTTTATATACTTTAATACATGCTTTATCTAGAGCTGGTGCAAAAAGGTATAATTTCTGGTATTTTCTGTCCCCAAAGACAGAAAAGGAGCTGATCTTCCACAACATCCCAAGAACCCGGAGCTGACCCTTTGTTAGAGTCTGCAAGTAGATGCATTAAGTGAACAGCACGGGAAGAGGCTCTCTCCGCGTGGCCCTTCCTAACCCTTCTGTCACCTGCTTAAGCATACAATTTTTACTTCCCCAGGAACAAAACTAACACGGAAGCAATAATCCCATCCCAGACTTCTTCAGCCAGGGTTGGCAAGCATCCCACTTCCTGATGTGCCCATGTTGTTTTACATCGAGGTAGCATCGATAGTCCCATCAGGGAGAAGTTCGCTTCCCTTCTGTGCTATTTGTTCAGCAGTGAAGTAGGATACAAACAAATCCAGAAATGTGAAACTAGAAGACATAAAGTCATGACCAAATGATCCCTAAAGGATACAGTTAAGCCAATAGAGTCAGAGGAAGAAGATGAGGAAAGACCAAACAACCATGATGCACAACAAGAAGCGAAGGTATTTCTAGTGGATTTCTTTAGTCATTATCAAGTTCCAAAGACAATTTCTAAGTGCTCAAAAAATTTAAGATGGTATTCAAAAAACTCCGTATGCTTCCTGACATTTTTATGCTTCTCTTTTGATCAATATAGCAGCAGACCGCTTGTATAAATTGCACTTTGTTAATAATTCTAGTAGAAAATACGATTTAATACTTCATTTGTCCTGGCCAGTAGGAACACAATAGACACATGAACTACTGCATAGCCAGGTGCTTGCAAGCTAATTAACACCTTTATTGTTGGACTAATCTACGACAGCTTGCAAAGCACTTACCTAAGAAGTAGGAAAAAGGGAAGAAAACACACCTTTGCATAGAGGGAGAAAAGATTCTACAAATCTCAGTTAAAATCATTGCTTAGCTGGCTGGATGACAGGAGGTTAAGAGAAACGAAGAACCCGTTTCTGAGCTCCCATTTACTTCAGCAGATAAACAAGTTTGGATTAAAGGGCGGGGGAAATGGAAATGTCAGCATACTTCAAAGGCAGAACATTTTACTCAGTACACTTTGCATTAGCTGGATTGCTTCTAGCTCTCGCACTGTCTCTCTTGCTCTCTCAATATTTCCCTCGCTGGTTTAGTTTACAATGGTGTCAATGACAAAATGGAAGTCACTGGTAAAAGCATCATGGAATCAGTCTAATCCATGTACTATAGACATACTCTTTCCTAATTACACCAAGTATTACTGTTGGGTAATTTTCTGCACAAAACCAGAAATATAAAAAGACATGCTTAATATCTTTTTTTTAATCTTTCTCCCCCCATACGTCTTCTTCCTAATCTGTTCTTATGTGACATAAGGAAAAACAAACTATGGAAATTAATTCGGATAGTGTGGATACCAGAAAGAAGAAAAAAATATGGGTTAAATTTTATATCTACAAAGCAATTCTGAGGCTAGATTCTTTTTTGGTATAACAAAACTATCGAAGTGGGTAAACTAATAAGCCTGACTATCAAAGAATCTCAATGTAATCTTTAAGTTTATGATGTCTGAAAGCTGTTCATCTTCATCATTCTTTCTGCTTTTACCAACCCTCCTTTTTTCATATATCCTTCTGTTTGCTGTCACCTTATCAGGAACAACTAATGGGGAAACATGATAATAGCCTTCAAGCACCTGAAGGCTGTTGCAAAGAAGGGACTAAGCCATTCTCCTCATCCAGGGTGAATAAAGCAAGAAGCTCCAGACTTCAGCCGCAGCAAAGGAGATCCAAGTTAGATATAGGGAAAGGCTTTCCATACTTAAAACGCTGAAGCCCTGGCATAGACTGGTAGGTTGTTGCATCTCTCTGACTGGAAGTCTCTACAAACAGCCTTGATCACCATCCATCCAGAATGACACAGGAACACAGTTTATCTTGCCTTGAGGCAGGACAGATGAGATGATTCGTTAAGGCTTCTTATCCTGAGATCCTCACAAGTTAAAAAAAGGTCTGGATTGGGTCTGGTAGGTACTTGGAAGACAGGTCACATGGCAAATTAGCTGTGGAGTGATTTCTGAGACTTCTCACCCCTCTCATCAATAATTAGTCAATGTCCCAACTAGGCACTGCATTACCGAGAGTGTCAATAACTCAGCAAAAAAGGACTTTTCTCTCGCTATGCCCTTCCTTCACTGATAGCACAGAGCTGCTGGAATGGTCCCCTTTACAATGAGACATAACCCAAAAGCTCTGATGATTTTAGTTTATTTAGGTTGTTTCCTAGATCCCAACTCTGTTGAAGCCCCAGCTAAATCCCAGTGTTTAGATTCTCTGTCTGTGGTTTACCATCTTAGTAAATCCTTACATCCCAATTAGTTACAGTGAGTGTTTCAAGAGGCATACTGGACAGAGATCTTCATCTAAGTGGTGCTTTGAAGTAGCCAGGAAATGTGAAGCTGATCAGTAGCACATGTTGAGGGTGCAGTCCTAGCTCCATCAAAACCAGGTAGCTCAATAATACCACATGAAAGTGAAAGTAAGGCAGACACATCCATTAGGCAGAAAGAAGATGGAGAGAGAGAGAACAAACATACAGCTGCATTTGCTTGTTTGGTTTTGTCCCAGTTGCCACACTTGAGGTTTAAAGTCATATAAAGCATAACCCTGGAAACTTTACCCAACCAGCTAAATTTTCTATGCAGTAATTAATGATCAAAAAGCCCTAGTGAAAGCTGAACAAGACAAAATAACACCAAAAGTTTTTAAGAACAGGAAACAGCTTGGCCTGCTTGGAAGCTATGAGTTTCTACTGCATTAAGAACCCTCCAAATACATCTTAAAGCATCGTCAGGAGCAGCAAAAGGAGGAGATTCTCACTTCAGTGTGATCTTTCCTGTCTGGGTACACTCACTCTATTTCTATAAGCAACCGTGCCAGGTAATTAAACAACAGAAATTCTCCTCTTCAGGAAGGCAGATCATCCTGAACACCACAGAATCAAAATACCCCAATACAAGCAGATCAAAGGCACCATACACAAGATGTTCTACAGAAAAAATCTCTGGAAATTAGTTAGAACAACATTTTAAGAGTCCAGTGTAGTCCTTTCTTCATTTACTGTTACAGAACACAACCTAATTTTGCATAGTTAGATATGGATGAAATATTCTAGAGATTGTATGTCATTTAGTTTTTTAGGAGTCCTAGCTAAAAGACATCCAGCAAGAGAGAAAATAGTTTGCTGTGTCCTTAGCTACCTTCTTTAAACACAAGTGCAGCTGCTAACCAGGCACAACTAACCGGAATATTACTGAGCGCTTTGGCTCTAACACCACAGTTGTAACAACTGGACTGATCACCAAAGGGAATGAAAGAATTAAGTCAGATGGGAGATGAGTGTCCAACACAACCCTAACAGAGACTGGAGCAAATGTAAGGCACCAAGTGGAGACACTAGAGAAAAGAAAGGTAGAAATTTTATATTGGTTTTTTATTTACAGAAGTTGACACAGTATTAAAATCCTTTCAAGTATTTTTGTCCGAAGTAGTGAAAAAATAGCAGCATGCGGATATTTTGCTTCCAGCTACAAAGAAGTTTTAGAGCCTAGGCCTGGGCGGGCATGTTATTGGGTTTCCAGCGTGGGTTGTGTCTTTACTGGTGAGTTCATCAAGCTGCAGACTTATGCATCTCTCACTAGAAATCACTCCGGGTATACCAGGTACCTCATCCTTACTTATACTAAGGCTGCATTACTCATTCAATGTAAAGGATCCTTATTCTGTGTTGCCTCTATATGTCTTCTACACCACCATCACCTTGTGAAAAGGCCTTGGAATAAACGAGGATCGTGTTTCTAGGTTATAATCAATTATAGTTCTAATTTCTTACTGTGGATGTTACTTGGTTTCATTACTGCCCTGTTTTCCAGTGATGTCTATTACTGGTGACTGCAGTTAGAACATTACGTTAATTTTATTTTCACCCTGGACTCATCAGAAGCCTGTTTCGCTGACAACGTAAGGAAAATTCAAAAGTCTAGCCAGAGCAACTTCCCCTCCTCTTGTTTACAGAACATAAGTATAGGATGTATTGATATAAGGTGCCCATACACAGCCAATAGGTACAATAGATAAACCCAGATGTATACACTATACACAGGATAGCAATATACCACTTAACTAGAATTAGATGAATAAATTGCCAGACTCTGCAAATAAAATCTACCAGCTAGAATACAAACTGCAAAGCTATTTGCATCTACTTCTAGTATGCTTTCAGGAAAGTACTAATCAACTCTTCAAATCCTTACATTTCATCAGAAAACACGATCAATTACTCTTCTTGTGTGTCATATGTGGGAACACATCTTTCAATATACTGTTATTATACCAATGCTGGATCTGAAATCTACAGTTTCAGAATCTACTCTGTGGCCCCATTGATAATAACACGGTGCAGGATTTAGTGGGCTTAATACCACTTTCAGGACACAGAGTTACCACATACTGCCATGAACTCGCAGCACAAGATGCAACTCCACACTTTCTCACCTAAATTTTTCCTATTTCCACAAGACCCCTGCACAATTTGATCCCACAGTGAATATTTTCAAATTTACCCTTCCAAATTGTCTAAAGTATGGAGTATGAGTGTATTTTTGCCTGGCTGGTCCACAAGTATGGAGAAAAGAGAAGAGGAAGAAAAAGAGAAAAGAAAAAAGATTAAGCGTGAGAAGAAAAAGGAAAATATCAAAACTGGTGTGAGAAGAGTGGAAAAAAAAACAGAGAAAAGAAGAAAACATGTCAAAGCAAGTCTTCAAGAAAAAAATATTAAGAGGAGGAAGGAAGGAGAAAAGATAATACACGTTTTACTACAAGATGATATATAAGACAAGACATATGATCCCCATTAGAATCCCCCATTCTTACTGTTGACAATTCACTACAATACAGCACTTCAAGTATCCATTATACTTCTCAGTCTGCTAGAGTGGATGTTGAGATGATAGATATTGAAATATGGTATCAACATTTCCCTACAGCCACGGAGCCCACTATCAGCACAGATAAACCTGTACCAGGATACCTTCCTTATCAGAATATGGGCAACAAACAATTTAAAATCATGTTAGATTGAAAGGATCATCCTTGTTGCAGCTCCCTTACAGCAATCGAAACAGCGGCACAAACCTGTCAGAATGAAAACACCTTCACCTCTAATAGCTGGGTATTAATTATATTCTTGGAATCAGCATTAAAAGGATGGTTTCTTCTTGCTGACCTATGTCTGCTAAGATGCTGAGCTACAGATTTAAACATCAGCACTCTGGCCCAATCTTATCCCTTCTTATACTCTGGGAATAGAGACAGGTTTGTGCAAATTTTGGTAATCAAGTCTTCTGAGGCCTGCAAATTATATCTAATGAGAAGTGCCTTGTTGTTTGCCCCTCGGAGAATAAAAACCTGCTGTTGACAGCAAGAGATCTAATCTATGGCCAACGTTTCCACACTGAAGGAAACATGGCTAATTATAGAGTTTTATTTGTGAAAAAATCTAGCGGAGCAATAAAAGGAAAATTAAGGATCATTACTAAAAAATCTTTTTGCTAGTGAGTTCTATCTGGTTATGAAATTGTCTCTCAGAGGAAAATGGTAGATACCTTAGTCTATTGGTCATTTTAACTGGAATGGGTAAAAATGCTGTAGGCAGTAATGGGACCTAGCACAATTCACAAAAAGCTTCAGAAATTCCTCGTTAAGTCTTCTGAAGAGCTACAGCCTTAGAGGCAGGGTTCTACCAATGGTCTTACAACCCCTAGAGAAAGATACAATTCTGAATTAACAACAAACAGTACACAGGACTTTTCCATATGGGGAGTACCACACGAGATCATCATTCACACGACATGTACTCATACACCACACTTGACATGGCTTATTAGGTCTTTCTTATCTATAATTTACACACTAATATTAATGTGGCCTTCCATTTTTATTTTTCAGGTTCATTGTCTGAAATAGTTGAAAACTATTACTGAGCTATACCAGTGCTGAATAGTTACGAATTTGGGCTAATTCTGAGAAATATCAGTATAGTTTTCTGTAAAAGACCGCTTTGACTTGCTAGTGAATTCCATGCTCTGTGGTTAACACTATAATAATTATCTTTATTTCTTGCACTATATTTTTATGAAATGGTTTTAGTTCCTCTTTACTTTGTTGATTTTTTTTTTCTCTCATGGTTAATCTAAGTAGTCCACTAGGAACCAGGATATGTTTGTTACCAACCTACTGTTTGTTCCCTGGGGCAAGTCCCATTATTTCCATGTGCTGTGCTTTCACCTACTTGCATGATGCTGGCTGACATATTTCAAAGAAGTCTGGTAGGTTTATTTACTAGAAGGCTGTCAGAAGGGGTAGATACAGAACAAAATTCAGGAGCTGAATTGCCAGTTAGAACCTCTTGAGTAGGTCCTCATTCCTTTTCAGCTTAATTTTAATAAATTGAATTTATTCCCATTCTGAACAGGAATTACTCCATTCCAAATACCACAACACTGAGTGTGTTAAAAAAAGCAGAACAGACAGACTGATGTTGCGGGCAGGATTTCCTCAAGTATCACTCCTTATAGAATTCCTCTTTCTATACATCCAAACCCCAAGGGACTGTGCCTAGCAAGAGCGTCTCAGAGACTACTGCTTCTGGATGCAATTTCTTAGCATGAACTTCCTACTTCTTCCTGTATCTTCAAATACACAAAATAATTTAGTGGTGGGAAAGTACTGCAAATTATTATTGGCCAAAAGAGCATTCATTTTGCACGAAGACTTTCTTTTTTATAATCCAATCTTTTCACAATTCAAAATCCCATTTCCCTATTATCTACTTCCATAACTCCTGAGAGAAATAGCAGAACCCATCATCTTACTACAGTTCTTCTGCCCTTCTTTTAACTATTTCATGCTCTTCTGGTTATGAAAGTCAGGAGACAGTCATCACAGCATGACTTGCTAGACGCTAGCTGCTGGCAACTCTGACGAGTGATGATTTAAAATTTGAGAGCGACGGACGGTCAGCATCTGAGATGCAAGTGTGCTTTTTGACCTGTCTCTTGAGAGATACTTTCCTACTCTCGTCAGTTGTCGAATCACACTCTATACTGTTATTTCAATTATAAATAATTAGTACTTAATCAATGTTGTCATAAACGGCCAAGCAAGTATCAGAGACTACGCTGAAGTTCACTGGATGATAGGTTTTAATAGCCATGGCTCATAATCACCATAAAATATCTTCCCCTGATGTGTTGTGACTAACAGCAATATTTCCTCATGATGCATATTCATCACACATGAACTCTCTGTAAAAGATGTACTGTTTGTTACAAATGAGATCAGATAAAATCCAAAGGACATCTGAAGGCTCTGAAGAGACAAGGGCATTTTGTGCTCAGCAGTCAGCCGTATGTGTGTTCTTGCACAGAAACATACAGGCTTGTCGCTCCTTTGGCTTGAAACAGAGACATTTACAAAATCCCATTGATTCTAAATAGAAGATTACACACCTTTGGAGACTCCTGTAAGGGTGAGGAAACTTTCAGAGTCTGATGAAATGGTTGTGTATATTGACTCTTGCTAGTCAGTCCCTTTTGTGCTCTGCAAGAATAACAGCCTTTCTGTTTTCCCTGAAGGTGACTTCCACCCACAGAAGGAATGCCAAGATACTTAATTTCTATATACTCCATCTTAGTAAGATCAGAATTAAAAAACTGCATGCAACGCAATAGCTGTGCCAGTATCGCATACGGACAAAATACTCTGTTAATGAACGCAGGCACTCGTTATTTTCACCTATTACACAAGTTGCTTGCATGTGATTCTATCATTGAAGCTAACACTACTATGGAAGAGTTATTCCTTAAACATATGTAGGTATGTAACTTTAAGTAACAAATCAATGCACTGCATTAAATATGCACTTGAATTCTATGGAATCCTTGGTTTTGTTTTCTTTCTCTTTTCAGTTCCACACCCCCACTCCCACCCATTCCAAATATTAAGGAGCAATTTTTTATTTCCTATGGGGACTTGGAGAAATGCTGTGTCAATTCCCTGTATTCCTTTTATTTTTCTACGCTGACTTATGGTTAAGAGAATACTTTTTACATGAGAGCCCAAGTATTGTCATCTGATTAGGAAAAAGGAAGGGCTTAGTACACACGTGGAAAGGGAGAAGATTCCAATCCTAGGCTGTTAATTTCTTCTGTAAAAATGAGTACAGCTTCCCTAACACTACGTGCGTTAGTAAAAAGTGAAGACTGACATTCCCAAAAGCCCAGCTATTCCAGAAAACCTCCAAGGAAATCCTTGCACCATCATCTCAGAAGAACGGAGATAGAAGAGAGCATAGAGCTGCTGAAGCTCTAGGAAACTCTCCCTCTCTTTAACCTAGGGAAAAGCCTACACTGGTGTGCTGACAAGGTCCTGACAGAGGTTCAGCTTCTGCCGTGGTATGCCACAGCATCCCGAGTCCTCTGAAATCCAGAGGTCGTGAATGAGGGCAGTGGGATGTAGATAAGCTTTTCTAAACTGCATCATGAAACCTGCAGCAGAGTCTGCTGCGATGGACTGTCGCCTGCGCATATCAATATGTGAGCTGAGGTCTCTATCAGTGCCCATCAGGTGTGCACAGAGGTGCACTTCAGGTACACCTTTCAGCAATAGAGGGTAATCACCGGTGCTTGAAATTGGCTGCCTTTTACTGATAAGCAGTACATCGCACTGAATATATTTCAAACACACATACTAGCGCTTTCTGTAGAGGGAAAATGATCCTAGTAGAAGTCATAGCCACTTCACAAAGATGGAACAGAGCTGGAGAAGGTACAGAAAAAAAGCAAAATGAAGAAGGTTTATGTGCAAGGAGAAATTAAACTGACTAAGATTCTTCAGCTTGGAAGACACCATTAGGAAGATTTAGAAGAGAAATACACAACGCCCTGAAAGGCACAGAGAAGATGAATAGGGCATAATTAGTCACTATTTCACAATAAGGAAGAGACACCAGATTAGCAAGCCAAAGCTTTATGAAAAATAAAAGGAAAGACTTTTTTCACATAAGTCATGATTACAGTTGTGATACCCATTTTGCAGGATACCACAAGTATGAATGGACTGAAAACATCATTAGACCAATTCACAGAAAAAAATTCCACTGATAATTTAAACTTGACAGAAATAAAACCCCTGACCTCGGAAGATTTCTTGGGTCATGGGAATGTATTTCAGGAAAAGAATAACTATATTTCTGCACTGGCTTTACATTTTTTCTTCTTATGGTAATATTTTAATTTTTACTTAACATCTGACCATGACTTAATATGATCACGAACATCCAGCTGTGTATTAGAGCTAATTACCACTATCAAAGAATCTCCTTTAGTTCATGTAGCAGATGAACATGTGTCTTTCTGTTGTATCCTTAACACTACTTTCAAGTAACCATCATGTGGTATATACTTTAGTATAATGTAGAATCTGAAATACTTAGAGAAACACAGTTTTTCGAAGTATGCTTTAAAATATAGTAAAAATCCCATGAAGTCAGTATCAGACCACATCAGAATTCTCACTTTATTCTGCACTTCTGAACTGACACAGTTCCACTCATCACAGTTTTAAGTCTATCTAAGAGTTTAAAGGACTACAGTGTGCCATAGTATAAAAGAATGCATTTTTCACGCAAGGCCCTTGCTATAATGCTGACAGCATATTATGAATATAAAAGCAAAGTCATCTTCATAAAAACCTAAAAAGAAAATAGTATTGTGGCACAAAGCAGAAATAGCCTAGTTGTGGTCTGTTGAGCACAAAGGGTATACAAGGCATTTCTTGGCTGTCTGGGAAGAACAGTTTCATCACAAAGTTCTCCCTCTATCTCCTTATTTTCAATGACAGAATTGCATTAAAAAGAAAGATACAAATGTACACATTCCTAATCTCACTTTTCTTTGCAAGCCATTGATACTGCTGTTGTGAGGATGTTGTGGGTTAAGAATCAGTGATGTCCCCAAAGATAATGTATCTTTAAAATGTTTTGGAATCCCTGTCATAAATAATGTATATAACAGCATGTGAAATAATATGACTAAAACCTAAAAGGCACAGTTCAGGAGTTATCAGCTCAGCTGGATTCAAAGTTAAACCTTTAGACGTGAATAACTGTAACTGAGCTCCAGATCTGAACATAACTGCCTTTGTAGAATTCAAACAAGTTAATTAATTTTTAACATAAGCGCTTTCACTGCTGTGTGAAAATGACTATCTAGTACAAGGTACACCCATCCCAAGATAAATACCCTAATGAATATGGCTTATGTCATCTGCTAAGTACCCTCCCAATAATCACACCTTTTGAACACTGCTGCTTTGCAACTCTCATATCCAGTGTTGCTTTTGTACATCGAGACAAATAATGAGTCGCTTTTGCACAAGACAAAACAAATTACTACTACATGCATAGTTGCGGTACATTTGGGAAAGTTAAGTTTCATCCCACCCGTTCGATGTGGGGAATTCATCTATGTAAAGCAAACCACATTTCTACAAATCTATATGCCACTAAAAGGGCCTTTCAGTTTCATTACCTTGCCCAGGAGCCCCGGTTATGAATCCAACTCTGAGTCAAAATACCACAGTTTTTAGTTCAAGACAGGCATCATGCAGTTCCACTCAAAGACACACTGATAGTTAACAACCAGTAGGTCAAAAAAAAAAATTTCCAAATTTAATTTTGTTTCCTTTCATTATTGTCCTTTGCCCATCCAATACGCAGCTACCAGGGGCTGCTGAGTGCGGTGGGGTTTGGCAGGGGCTTGTGTCATCAGGACCTAATCTGCATAATGGCCATATTTATGTCTCAGGCCGACAGCCGTGCCACATAACTTACAGATACCAGCACCCTTTCTCTCTGTTCCACAGTTTCTACAGCTGCTTGCCTTTAAGAGTTGTTTACTGGCATGGTCAGCTGATTTTTCCAGGTGGGGATTAGCTGTTTTTATGGTACCCTTCAAAATATTCAGTTGCAGGAACTGCAGAGATCGCAAAGGGGTTTATTAAATGCAGAGAGAACAAAGAAGTCACCATCTCCTACAGCCTATTAAAAGAGTGGTTCCGTGCATAAGCAAATAAATAATAATGCATTCACATAAATATAACACGATGTCTCTTCTCCATCTATGGTTCTTTCCCTCCCGCAATTATTTCTGAGTGAGGTGAAATTGTAAATAGCTTTACCCACTATGTGATTCCGAGAAAATTATTTCAGAAGTGCCACAGTGTAGCTTAGGGGCTTTTCCTGATCATTCAGTGCTCAGATGATTAGCTCAGAGCAAATTTTTGCAACTATGCTCACCAGGGCAAAAACACATCGTGAGGAATGATGAAAGCAGAACCTAAGTCACATTTGATCTGCAGTAGCAAAAGGCTTTGGACTAGGACTGCAGAGATGCTGAAGGCCACAACAGAAGTGCCTGCAAGAGCTGGGGTTGTAAACTGCAACAGGCAAAGCTACAGTTGTCTGTAATAGACTAACTAATCTACAGACTTCAGCTCAGGATAAAGATGCCTGGACTGTGTGGAAGCAAGGAAAGCAGTGAGCACTGTATGTCAGAAATGAAGCACACTGGAAGTACTGCCAAGCAAACCCAGGCTGGGCCAGCATGGAAGAGCGACTAGCCCTGGCAGAGCTGTACAGTACCCCTGCGTGGTGCCTGGATCCAGCCAGCAATGCTCAACCTTTCCACTCATAAAAAGGCAACAGCAAATCCATCAGTTTTACAGCTTCTTCAGAGTGTCTCAAGGCCATTTATCTTTCCAACCAAGGCATCAAGGAAAAAGAGTGGTTAGCTACCTAGTCTGAATTAGTTCCTTCCGGAAAATGGTAGAGAGAAGAGTCTTTGAAACACCTGTATAAACCACACTCCTGGGGCTAAACTAATCTTCCACTCCATTACCAACTGTCGCCCATGGAAATGCAACCATGAAACTACTCTGAGAGAAGAAATGTGCTGCCTTGGTCAGAAGGTGATACTTTTTACCCAGTAGACTTCAATCAGATCTGCCAATTGCCCTACTTTGGGTGAGAAGCTTACAGCTCAGAAGAACTCAGCAGCCACATAAAACCTGCTCTGTAGTCAATATCTTGATTGTTTTCATAACAAAGGGAATAATTTGCACAATACATCACTTTGAAGCAAAGTCATCATAAGCCATTTCACAGAAGCCAACATATGTTACTATTTATAATGCATTTCATTAAGATTTAACTTTATCTTTTCTTTAGACCAAAAAGCAGTTTTGATTCTTGTAAGGTCCCAACCATTTCAGTCCAGAAGGTACAACAATCTCCACTTAGGAAAGGAAGCAGGTGCTTCCACATAAGATGTATGAGCTGTAAAATATGTTAAAAACCACCTACAAGCACAATAAAGTGTTTCTGAAAATCTGTAAATATTATATGCCAAAGATCATGATCTGTGGCTGGAATAAAAGACCATAGTGCTTGTGAGTGGGATGAATGACCCTGGTTTCAGCTGGGACAGAGTTAATTTTCTTCCTAGCAGCTGGTGCAGCGCTGTGTTTTGGGTTTGGTATGAGAACGATGCTGACAGCACCCTGATGGTTTAGCTGTGGCTGAGCCGGGCTCACCCTCAGTCAAGGGCTTTTCAGTTCCCCGTGCTCTGCCCGTGAGCAGGGGCACAAGGAGCCGGGAGGGAGCACGGCCAGGGCAGCTGACCCCAACTGGCCAGGGGGACATTCCATACCACAGAGCGTCACGCTCGGTATAGAAACTAGGAGGGAGCAGTTGGCCAGGGGCCACCGATCGCTGCTGGGTGACTGGCTGGGCATCGGTCAGTGGGGGGTCAGCAAACTCCTTTGGGCATCACTTGAGGTGTTTTCTTTTGAGCTTTATTCCCCCTCCCCCTTATGATTATTATTGGGGGGGTTGTTGGTTTTGTTTGTTTCCTTTTAACTTTATTTCAGTTATTAAACTGTTCTTATCTCAGCCTAGGGATTTTAGCTTTTTCTGATTCTCCTCCCCATCCCCCAGGGCAGGGTGGGGCCTGAGGGGGCAGCTGTGTGGTACTTAGTTGCTGGCTGGGATTAAACCATGACAGGCTACTTCAGCAATGGCTTTTAGTTCTCAGGAATTTTCTCGCTCCACGCTCGTATGTACATCAGCAATTATGCCTCTACATCATATATACACTACGGAATTACAAGACAGTCAGGAGAAGTTGTTCAGAAAGAGTACACACAACGGGTTCCATCAGGCTCCACATCACCTGAGAACAAGGTGTGAACATTCAAGGAAGAGACAGAGAATAAATGTGTCCAAGGAAAGAGTTTAACCTCGATTCTCATCGTGCTCGGATTTACTCAGCTTCACTTAACAGGAAAGGGTGTCTGGATGGCCACCCAAGGCGCTGTTAGGAAATGACCGGTGTCATTCTGCTCACTACTTCTTTCCTTCAGCAAGTACCTGTGGTAACGTCAGATGGCAGTATGGTCTGTGCCTATTATCTGATTTATCCAATGTACACAAATGGTTTAGGAGGCTCAATTACTAAGTTAAATCATCACCAATCAAAAATAGTTGCTCATCAGAAAAAAACATGGCCATTGATGCAAGAGAGGTGTTGGTCTTTTTCCTTCAACTGGATGTGGTCACAAGGCAATGCCATACCAAAAACAACCCACACTGCACGTCTCGGCAACTGCTTGAAGGGGATTATTGGTTGAAGGCAAGGTTTGCCACCGCAGAGGTGGTGCGGCAGCCTCTCAGATGGACTTTGTCTGGCTCTAACTCAAGAGACCAGCAAGTCTTACCCAGTGGGCACCCAGTTCCTGCAGGTTCTCTGTGACTGAAGGAAGATCCACATCTTTGTATAGCCTTAGGTATCATGATGGGAAGCAATAAATGTAAGAAAACCATAAGACGCCTTTTTCATCTCCTATTTCAATGGAAGAATTAGAAAGTGGTAAGAGTCACTAAACAGACTGAGTGCTTCTGTAAGAAACAGTATAAATGCATGTGTTAAAATGGATTTTTAAATGTATGTTGGCCTGAGGGAAACAGCTTTGCTAACATCTTTGTAAACAGCCATTCACTCTCTCCCTACCTCTTGAAGTAGATGTTCATTGAACTGTGATTGGGAAAAATACCCAAGTCCGGGATGTGTTAAAGATCTGCAACCTCATCAAAAGGTTCAGGTACATCTTTTGTCACTATGATGGGTACAGCTCATCCCAGCTTACAGTAAATTAAAGCTGATCCCAGCAGCTGAGACCACACTATGTCAAAGTGCTGGGTGTGCAACAGAGCAGAAGATTCAATTGGAATAGCCATCATCAACAACATTTCATAAGCTAACAAACGAGTCCTCTGATCTCCATCCTCATTGCTAATTTATTCCAAAGCATCATCTATCGAGGAACATTATTAGACACCATCTTGGCTTCGATATTTCACACTTGTAATCAAATTTATATTTGTGATCCATGGACATGTTCTAGTGAGAGGGACGTTACCATAGAGCTATAAGGGAGTATCTCATCTGCCACAGTACTTTCCCCCATAAACTAGTAAAGAGTCAATGACACGGAGTGACACACAATTCAATCACTTTTAGCTGGTCTCTAACTAGCCCAAAAACAAAGCAGTAGGCACACAACCATCTCTACATTCATAAAAATACATTCCCATAGACAAAGAGGGTGAAGGTGCTTCAGGACACTGAAGACATCCCCCTAAAAATCTCCTGACAGGAAGATGAAGAAAGAGAACTCAGTGCTGCTTTTGGTATTTTTGTGTAAATGATCAATCACCCTCTGTATTAAAAATGTGCTTGATTTTCCATTTCAATGTCTCCAGATTCAGTTTTTAGTTACTGGTTTTCGTTATATATTCCTCTGCAGATTAGAGATCCCATTAGTACGTGGTATTTTCTTCCCACGATCACACTTTTATGCTTCTTCCGAGTCATCTCAATTTTCCTTTACTAAGGTGTCTTTTAAAAGTGATGGAGCAGTGTTGCAGCTAACACACCTAAGACAGGGATTTTGTTCTGTACCTGATTTTTTCTCTGAGATTTCAGTGCTCCAAGGGTTGCATATGCAGGGCCAGAATTTGCTGAGAGTACGGACCTACAGATCTGCAGAGCAGCACCACACTTTCAAAACAGGTAAGGGGTACCTTATTCTTACTCAGATCCCACTTAAGAAAACAGTATTCTTCCCCTCAAATTCTTTTTTTAGGTTCAACAGAGTACTGTATTTTTCCATTGTATCTTCATTCTTGCTGTGTACTTTCAACAGCTGCAATATTGTACCCTAGAAGTGGCTGCATGTGCCTGTGATTTTGAAAGTTACATCCTGAACACAGGGAGCTATTAAAGATTACTGGAGCTTTTTTCAGGAAAGCAGTATTAAATTAATTTGCTTTTAATACAAAGTCAATGTCTGCTAAGAAAATTACTGAAAACAAAAAATTCAGGGTTTTTTTTTTTGACCTTGAGGTTACAATTTGCATGTTTTCCAGAGCCACTGTAGCAATCTGAAACCACACATGCTTTCCATTTAGCCATGCCAACAATGATGAATCTGGCTATCACAGGGAATACTTAAAGCTGTCCGTTTGCATTAAGGCTCTATTTGTCCTTTAAAATGCTGCTGATAATAATGACTTCTTCAAAGAGTCAATTAACTCATTTAAAAAAAAAATAAATTAAAAAATCAAAGGGAGCAACAAGTATAATTTCTGTTTATCATAAAATATCTTCCACTCTCTACTTTCTCTGTACAGGTGAAGGTAGTAGCACCATAGCTAGGAACAGTCCCATGGCACCAATTTAACAAAGTCAATGGCTCCTGAACAAGTACAATAAAACTTCATTGCAAGAACTCTTAAGCACAAGCTTAAAATTAGGCACATGCTTGTGCATTGTGCTTAGCAGAGAAAAAAGATCTCTTCGATACCCTTATGATTTCCAAAGTAGAACGTCCTTCTTCAAACCATCCTAAACTTTTTCCCCATCCAGCCACACAGTAATTGGGATTCTATAACCTCCCCTTTTCCCTTCCCCAACTGTTTCACATCAAAATACATCTTCCAATTCAGTTCTTCTCACAAAAGAAAAGGGAGTGGAAGAAAACACAGGGTAGCTGCATAGGTGTTTTTACTTCCTATACAACTAAAGAGTGAGAGAGCAATTTTGCTTAAAATGTTTGCCGCATTAAGGACCAGTAATTTAGCAAGAACTGAAATGATTTTCTGTACTTTGGAGACAACTATTTGCTTTAAGAATGTGTGGGTGATGTGGAGACATCTTCACTAATGTGATTTGCAATACAACTTGATCAAATTGCAGTGACATCAGTACTGGTACAGAGTGCTAGACTGTCACCCCCAGAATACGAAGTCCACAGATTAGATACAGCTTGGGTTATAAAGGAGAGATTCCTAGCGATTCCTGCAAATGTGTTACATTGGGAGAGACATTTTCCGGAAAGGGGATTGGGTTTCCTTCAGTTTTCCAGCTGAAGCTGTCATGTCAACAAACTGTGTGCTTTTTGAAATGGGCTTGCTGCTTGTCTACAGTCAAATAAATTTTTTTTCCACTAGAAACTAGGAAAAAAATCAGCCACCTTCACACAAAATAAATGACTACTTGATAACAACTCTCTATTGCTATGGAAGCGGACTGGCACCTACCTCCTTTCTCCTGCAATCTCCAGTCCTCCTGCCTTGTGCTTTAACTACCAGCAGAACCTGCTGAACACACACTATATGGGCAAATAATGAATTGAAAGGATAATAATTATCTCCGTGTGGAAACCTAAGTTACCTATGTACGTCAGGCTACCAGGTCGAAAATTACATTTATTAAGCCAAATAAATTACTTGTGTACTGTACTTGAGGTAATCCATAACGGAATTTACTTCTTCTGCCTTTGTGCCAGCCTGTGTTAATTTAGATGATGATAATTGATGATTTGCCGCATCAAATGATTGAAATAAACCCATAAAGTTTTATCCTATCAATCGTCCTTTCTCAATTAAAGAAAGGATCGCATTAATCATTGTGAGTCAAGCTTCCCTAGGAGACCTTTTCTACCTACCATTGAACTGATAAGAGGGATAAAGAGGTCACCGACTGAAATCTACCCGGAGCTCTCAATAGAGCTGTTACCGCTATTGCACCAACTGATAACATAGTCTGTACAGTTTCATTCCAGCCTGCACACTGCAAACATATCTCACTAATACAATAACCTTAGCTTATTTCCATATGGTGGGTAATTGCGTGTACTAAGTGATAAATTAAAAAGATTAACCAAAGTACTAACTACAATAAAAGCAGCTAATTTAAGAATTTCAGCTCTATATTATCTTCTCTTTATTGAAATTGAACTTAAAAATCCTCCCTCTGCTTCAACTAATGATAAAATGTTAGATAAAGATAGGTTTCTTTATTCTCTATTGGGTGACAAATAATTTTTCCTCTAATTATGCAGCTCAAATAGTGTTTTCCTTGACTGCACTTCCACACTGGCACACGGATCTTAGCCTCGCTCAGTGAAGGACTGCCTCCAAAGCAGCAGTTGTCAGTCTCCTGCAGCTTAGAGGACAGAGAAGCTGTCAGCATGTCAGCAAAGGCAGAAGAAACTCCTGGTGTCATGTGGAAAGAGGGAAAAAGAACAGACCACCAAGGCCCCACAAACACCCTGGAGCTGATAGGGCTTTTACCATTATCTATAAGCCTTTCAAAGCATATTGAAAAGCGATAATTAAACATTAAAAAAACCCTCCTCCAGTTAACCAACAACTCATTTAATCCTCTCCAAGCAATCTGTCTCCTCTGCATCACAGAGCATGTGTCGATAGTCAACAGATTCAGGCTCTTTTGCTCCCAGAAGGTGAAGAGCATTCCAAAACGGTTTGAATCCCAAACCCTGCGCTGCCAGCCACCCACCCAGGCCCTCTGGCACCCCAGCGTCTCCCTGACTGTAGGTTGTGAAGTTCCACATTACAATTCATAACACTGGAAAGACAGAAATTGAGCAAACCCCACAGCTGTGCCAGAAGGGGCCTTTAGAAGGAGCCTGTGCGGCTGTATCTCTTTGAAATCCAAAACAGATCTGTAACATGCTACCTTGATAAACATTGCAATTAGTATTGCTCGCTACCATTCATGGAAGGTGAAGCTGAAGATAAATCCTCTCCTTCTTGGTTGGCACAGCCTGGGAGTACCGGGATAGGTTTTATGTTCATCACGAGAAGCCTTCAACATCACATCATAGATTTCTCTTTTGTAGTACAAAAGCAGCACAAACGGCTTTTTGCCTGAGTTGTGTTTATACTGCCAAGCTCAGAGCATGTCTATACAAAGAGACATGACTATGTCTTACACCTCTCTGTGCTCAAAGCTGGCTTAAAATGAACCAGCTGCAGCTCCACAGCGACATGACTGCGGTGCTGTGCCCAGGCTAACACGTCCTCCCACTCGACAGGTCTCATTATCTCCACCACAGTGCCAGGCTACCGCAGCTCTCTAACTTCTGGTCTTGATCTTACTCATGTCTGAACAACCTCAAGTTCAGGCAGAGAGATCTCCATCTGTCCATTCTGCCCACACCAGCTCTGTTGGAAAAAGTATTTTCAAGCTCCATCTCAAAAACAGGTTTTTGACTCTCTTTGCTTGCCTGCCTCTTTTTGGAAACCATCCAAAAAACCCACTGCTGGAAGGGTCAGGAACCTTCCTCTCATCTCCGCATTCCACTTATCCATCACAAATTTATACTCTCTTCTTTTGAGGGAAAATTTGCCTTTCTGAGTTCAAAGAGCCCTTGTCCTCCTCGGTGCTTAACTGATTGATGCAGTTACGGGGAATATCATCTCCCTTCCTAGCCTTTGCTCTGCTAAGCTAAATAAATCAAACTCCTTTACAATCATTTTCTGTGAAACACTTTCCATTCCTCAACAGCCTGGAAGCTCTTCACTTTATCTGTTCCAGAAGAAATTCATCTTTCTTCAGCAGGAGTGATCAAACCCAGACACACTTTCTAAAAGAATCCTCACTAATGTTGTACACAATAGCAGTAATGCTTCCTTATTGCTGCTGGAAGTACGACAGCTTTGCTGATATATCCTGGGATATAATTTGACATTTCCATCACCTTTTCATGTTTGTTCAGAACCCTTTGTTTCACAAAACTGCACTTTAAATCTCAGAGGAGTATGTTCACGCACAACATCTCTGATCCCTTTTAATTCCAAGCAAAGACAAACTTAATCAGAAAAGGTTCAGATCTACGTCTTGGCACAAATACCTTAGAATTTGAGTATGTTCAAACATTTGTCTTAATTGGAGCTATCTTTTCTCTTCGGAGCAGACTAAAAAAAAGTATTCCTAGTGGAGTACTGACATTTTCACTTCTGGTCTAACATACATTGAAGCAAAAATTCAAAGCAATTGAATAGCACAACCACACCAAATATTTCCCAAACTAGTTTCTAAACCCAGTCCTTTTCTAAAAATAGAAAAACAGTCAAGAGAAGCAGAATGTTCTCCATCCCTTACTGGTTTACATGTTCTACCCATTCATCCCTCTGATGTTCTTTCTGAATAAATCAAATACAAGTGTATTTTGTTCTCAGAACTTTTTGCAGTCCTGTTAAAATGCGTAAGATACAGCAAAACTGACGTGGTTTGTCAGCCAGGATCTGACACCAGGCTTGTCCCTCTTCCCTCTAATGGCTCTTGAAATTCAACGAGAAGATGACTCAAGTGCTGCTGGAGGGAGGGAGGGAGGGAACAGCAGTGCCATCCAAACCACATTCCAGATAAATGCTGAAGAACCCACAGCAAATGGCACTAAATAATCTCTTCACTACAAGCTTTAACCAGCTCCTCTCTGGAACATGATTAAGTTCAGAAGACCCTGCCAGGTATTTCATGTTTGTAGGTTTTTTCCTCTGGATGTGCTAAGACATTTTTTCTGCTGTGGAAATGAATTTGATTTTGAGCCAAGGTAAACCTGTGCAGCTCTGCTGAAGTCAGTTCACACCACCTGAAGAGCCTTCCTTGAGCAGGCAGATTACTTCTTTTTATCCCAATTGTTTAAGACAGAAAACAAACTCTTTATACTATTTATTTTTGTATTTTAGGTCATATCCAGGATACCAGGAGCAAACTACGTAAGTTGATTCAAGCATTGAATTGGTTACATTTAGAAAAAAAAAAAAAAAAAGGAAAAATGTATGTATTAAAAAACCATACAAGGTCTGGTTACAAATTCCTTATTGTTAGTTAAAATTCTTCATTTAAAAATGCCAAGATTTCATTTTCAAATTCAACACCATTTAAATTTTTTCCTCCCCTAGTAGAAGAGGAAAAGTGTTAGGGAATAAAAGTCCTGCTTTGTCAGACCAAGGCGGGCCAAATGATGTGTATGTGGTTAGGGGCAAGGTATAACCTATTGAACAATAACTTCTAGGAAGCCAACTGCTATTTTAAGTTCCATCAATGACATGCTTCATAACTCTGAATAAATTCCTTTATTTCTTGTGCCTCAATTTACCTGTCTACAAGATGGCAACAATGATTTAGATTTCATATAACACTCTGAAATTGAGAAAAATGCAATCTAAATGCTAGGTATTAATGTGTGATTTTTTTTTTCCATGTAAAACTAGGACAATTCTTAATGGTTGTAAAAAAAAAAAAAATATTGCACCAAAATGCTGGAGACTATATTTTCACAGTGTTCCTATAAGACTTTAACTCTGATCCTCCCAAAGTCTCCCTTCAGGTCTGCTATATTTTGCAGAAGTATCTCCTGTATTGAATTATCTTTGCTTAGGTGAGTGGTATTTTTTTTTCAGAATGAGAGATTTTCTGTACATTTAACAAATGGCCTTTGAAGCAATCCAATATAATTTCAGCTATATTAATTTGATCTACTTGTTATCCTTGAAACAGTTTTTGACTTTGCAGAAACCAACATTCGCATCTAATGTAACAAGTATTGTAAATTGCCCTTAAGTGCTTAAAAATTAGTTCCAGACTGTATCGGCATCCATTTCTCACATAAAGGCAGCAAGTATAAGGCTTTTATCAGCAACATCCAACATTTGTATCAGAAGAAAGCCACTGAAGAACTGCCAAATGGTGACAAATTTTGTTTGAATCTAACCAAAGTAAGATTTGAAAGAGAAGAAAGTGAAAAATGTTGTGGCCAGTTAACACTCTAGCAAGCAAGGCATATCTCCTTTAAATTGCTCAATGTTTTTCTACAATTTGGAGTATCTCTCTCACACTTGGATGATGAGCCTCTAGTCCTTATCAAATTAGTTTACAGCACATGACAATCCCACCACATCCAGGTCAGACCAGAGTTCTCCGATAACACAGTGAACTAGCTAAACAGACACATACCTGTGGTGTGTGTCTGCAGGCCTGAAGTCTGAACCTCTGAGCTCTTAAAACTGGGAAAACTTCTACTGAAGCAAAAAGAACAATGTCAGAACAATCCTAATGCTTTCTTCCTCCAAGTACGGGTGCCATTAGTCTAATTTTCTAAATGTAAAACCACCACGCTTAATTTTAAGCACTACAACTGAACTAAAAAATTACTTAAAAATCTGATTTTCAACACACACAAACTGTAGGTCCCACTGAAGACAATTATATGGTCAAAGGCATTCAGGCTTGGATTATTAATGGTACTAAGGTACTAATTTAGTCTCAGTTTTTCCATTTCCTCAGTTTGCAGATAAATATCTAAATAGGTGCTAGAAGCTGCTGCATGCATGAAACGCATAGAGCAGCACGTTCCTTTCCTGATCTTCAAACTTCATACTCTTTCTACCCTGCCACGGCTTCAATAATCCCTATCACAGTTGAGCAACACAAGGGAAAGCCTCCTAGTTCTTTTTCAAGGGTATACCATATTCCGTTCCTCTAGACAAGAATGACAATGTTTTCTATCTATGGGTCTCGCTGTCACTATCTGTCTCCTAAATTCAGCTTGTTTCTTATCCTTGGTTCTCACTAAGTTTCTTCAAAGATAATTAGGACAGAATTTGATCTCCACCTTTCCCATGCAACAGAATTTGGAGACATGAGGTACTGCACTGTTTGCCTTTTAGAGGTTCACCTTTCATAAAAAGGCACTAAAAGTTCTTTGGAAGAAAGAGACCTTTTCCTCCACCTTAAATCTGACATGGCATGAGTTTCATTTGTGGGTAGGCGAAGCAGAAGGTAAGACTCTCTGGTTCATTGAATGAACTTCATGTAATCACATCAGAAGCTGTACAGAAGCAGGAATGGCTCTTTAGACAAACCCTTTGAAATTAAACAATTATTCGAAACATTGGCCCAAACCCTCTTTCATTGATGCCAGTTTCACTGTGATGCAGATTCACCCGGTGTCTGTAGCACTACTTTCAGGTCAGAGCCATAGAGAGGAAAGAATCAAACGCAATCTTCTTATTCCCAGTTCATAAGGAACATGAATTCAGCCTGGGGTTTATGAAATCACTTCCGTACCACACATCCCTCCGTTCTTCATCTGCCTCATTTGCTGAACAAATGAAAAAAGCCACTTTCCGTGAAAAAGCAGCAGCAATGAAATTACAGCTGTGAAGGTAACCTTAGCCCATTCCAACTGGAGTACAGAGCAGTCTGCTAGCTGCTGTCCCGGAGCTGCTCTCTGCAGGGGCCCAGCAGCCACTTCATTACCTCCGGCTGTCCTCCAGGACACCACTTTCTCCCACTTGGGCCCCCCTTGCATGTGCCTGGAGCGGCAATTCTCCCTTCCCTACTGGGTGATGACATAAACTGATGATGCCATTTCACTCAGCACTTATGTAAGGTCACATGCGTTTTTTTAGCTTTATAATTAACTATGGGTTTTGATAAAAAAGCAGACATAAGAGAAAAAGGAAATAAAATTCTCCTTCAATGCTCCAGTGCAATTTTTAGCCAAGCAGTGGATAGTATAAGGGTTGTACACTATATGGAATAATGTTGTCTCCTACATACTTCAAGGATAAAGCTGGAGGAAGAGTAATGAGAATAAGGAATCAAGAGGCTTGGCTCAGGCATGATTTCTTGTTTGCCAGTTCTAAAAGAACGTGCTAATTAGTACAACATGAGAAGACAAGGATTGGGGATCAGGACTCCGTTTACAGTGTCTCTGCTTCTTTGTCATGTTGCCTCTGGTAAAAGGGATAACACTATTTCCCTCCCTTCCTGGGGAGTGTCAGAAGGATCAAGTAGCCACCGAGCCGCAGCCAAAAGCTACACCGCATTACTTTCGCCCCCTCCCCCAGCTCCCACGTGCACAGAAGCACAAACATGCCTAGCTCTAAAGCCTGTTCTTGCCTTAAAACGGAGGGAATGCAGGTAAAGGCCCCTGACACGTCCTGCTTACATGGGTTTCAGCCTATTCGAATGAACAAATGGAGACAGGTTCTGGGAGCCATTCCTCAGCTCCGCGAGGTCACAGACAGAAGGATGAGCTAGGCACAGCAGAGAGAATGCAAACACATATTACAATCAAAGACAGGGTCAGGCTCAAGTCAAATCCTGCTCTGGATTTCAAAATCCCACTAGAGTCTGGAGAGACTGCATTTCAGAACTGAGAGCCAGCTCTGAGAGGGGATGAATAACAGCAATGGTAGTGGGCGCAGGGAGCTGAGGTAACTGCTGTTTTCTCAGGACCTAGAGGGAAAAGAAAACAGGAATGAAGGATTCTGCCAGGGAGGAGAGAGGACAACGTAGGCAGCAAACACTCATCTACTACAAAATGACCAGAAAGGCAAGATAGAAGAAAAAATCCTACAAAAAGATACTACACTGTCAGCAAGAAAAGGGCTGCTGCAGAGGGGATCAGCAAACAGCCTTATTCCTAAGGCCCAGGGATTTTAAATTTCAGAGAGATTAAGCAGACATGGTGCAGAAGTACCACATCCCGTTCATGCTAAACACGTATGAGTCTTAATACTGCTTTTATTGTCTTGATACTATTTACGACAGGAGCTCTGTAAGAAAGATATCTAATACGCATGGCATACATAGGGTTTCCATCCTAAGCACAAAATAGGACAGGCTTCTGCTCAGAGGTGCCATTCCCTTGTAAGAGAAGCCTGCTCTAGAGGTCTGGCATACCACAGTGCCACCCTGTCACCTCCACGCCGTCCATCCCTCCAGTCATTATCAGAAAAACGGTAATGCACAGAAAATGAGGAAGAGGTAAAGGACTAATGTTCCTCAGTGCTTTCAGGCAATTATTAGGGTATTATGTACCCAGCTTCCCTACTTCAAATGTCTCTGTCTATCTTTGGGAGCCTAAAAACCCACACAGAATCATAGAATCATTTAAGATTGAGTCCAACCATTAGCATTGTCAAGGTCACCACTAAATCATGTCCCTAAGTGCCACATCTGCACGTCTTTCAAATATGTCCAAGGATAGACACTCAGCCACCTCCCTGGGCAGCCCGTCCCAGTGCCTGACCACCCTTCCCATGAAGAAATTTCCCCCCTACCCAATCTAAACCCGCCCTGGCGCACCTTGACGCCATTTCCCCTTGCCCTGTCGCTTGTTCCCTGGGAGCAGAGACCGACCCCCCCTGCCCACAGCCCCTGTCAGGCAGCTGCAGGGAGCGACCAGGCCCCCCCAGCCCCCTCCTCTCCAGGCTGAGCCCCCCCAGCCCCCGCCCGGCTCTGGACACGCTCCAGCCCCTCAGTGTCCCTCTGGCCGTGAGGGGCCCAGAGCTGAGCCCAGGGCTCGAGGGGCGGCCTCACCCGTGCCGAGCGCAGGGGGACGGGCACTGCCCCGGCCCCGCTGGCCACGCTGGCCACGCCGTGTGGGACACCAGCCGGGGCGCTGCTGGCCTCCTGGGCCACCCGGGCACGTGGGGGGCTCCTGCCCATGGCTGTGGCCCAGCGCCCCCAGCCCCTTCCCGCCGGGCCCTTCCCAGCCCCCTGCCCCCAGCCCGCAGCTGCCTGGGGCTGGTGTGACCCCGGCGCAGGGCCCGGCACCCAGCCCTGTCCCACCCCACACAGCAGCCACATCACACCCTAAGGATGTTTAACTGCCCCTACATACTGCCTCTTTTTGGCTAAGCTCGCCAAACGAGAAGCTGGCCTGCCTTCAGCACGTGACAGTACAAATTTGGACATAATTGGCCAAGTTCAAGCAAGGTATATGCCATGCCCTGCAAAGAAGAAGATGATTAGAACTTAAAGAAATGTAAGTCGAGTCATCTTAAATCAAGGAAATGTGGCAATGCTGTAAAAGGTGGCGGGGGGAGGGGGGGGAAGAATTATTTTGAGCATATCTTGGAAAAAGTCTGGGACACATTCATTATGGCATGATATTCCTCGAGGGTGTTTCCTTAAAGACTGGAGCCAGCCGCAAAGCAGCAGGCTGAGCGGGTCTGTGGGAGGGAGCAACAGAGATTCGGAACAAGAAGGGAGGATGGTCTAAAGCAGTCATGTGCTAGAGGGCTGAAAATAAATCAGCTCACAAAACTAGCATAGGCCGTTACGCAACAGTGCGTGAGATGTGCCAGCACCCTCAGATCTGGTCATCAGCATCAGCAGTGAAGGCAGGAAAGAACCTTTTGGCATCAAGTCGTCAACCGCTGTGCAACTGTGTCTGCTTGTTACCTTAGGAGAAGATTGGAAATATGAATGCATCCTATTTATTTATTTATTTATTTTAAATTGTATAAAGGCAGCCTACTTGTAAAGGAATGAAGTGTAATTTCACTGCCCTTGAGTTTAATCACTTAATTTCCTTGAGCTGTTTCAAATGTGGTCAAGAGACTCCTGGCTCTTTGCTAGCTGTTGGCTGATATGTTGTAGTGCAACTGTACTACTGTTTTCAAAAATATGGTAGGATTCCATCTTAAAACCTATCTGTTCACACTTACTGTCTCCTGCAACCAGCAAGTTATCCTCATGGCAGATGAAGTATAGCTCTGTGGTGTGTTTCATTCACTCTTGTTTTCCCCACAACATCTCCTCAGTAACATTGAGAACCTCGCTGGCCACATACACTTCCACTGCACAAAAAATCCATTCACATCCTTAGTATGTTTCTTTCCCTGACATATATTAATTTTGCATAGTATGCCATGTTCCTCTGTCTCCAGCTATTATTCAGAGTTCAGAAGGCTGCTGGGACTGAGATGGGAATGCGGAAACTTATTTCACTTAAATTTAGATCCAAAAAGGGCACAAAGGGTACAAGAAGAGGTCAAATAGTGTTCCACTGCTATTCTGCTGGCCTTGTGTTGATCCAGGGCAGGAGCAAATGAAAGTGAATCAGATCTGCTGGTGGTTCAGGACCCTTCCGACACCAGTTTCATGGATATGGATCTGATTTTCAGGGACAGAATCAATGCAGCATAACCAACACATACTGTTATCCTACAAGAAACCTGAAAGGGGGAAATACAGTCTTTGGGGGAATACCCCAACAGCAAAAACAATGAATGACTGCATAACAGAGATTCCCTTGCTGGGCCTATAGGTGAGCTCTCCAAGTCAGCGTAAATGTATGTGGGGAGCTTAAACTACCATCACCGTATACATATGCTGTAAATAAAAAGAGGAAGCTGGCAGGCAGGCTGTCAATTTAGCCTTGTACTCATATTCAAGCAATTAAATTAAACAACAGCTCAGCACTTTACCCAGGAACACCAACACACTACCTATATCCCAAGTAACGTGCCCATATTAAAATTCCTCTGAAGGCTCCAGCTAAAGGGCTGGTTTCCCTTGAGCTGAAATCAAAGGTATGATGAGAAAATGTACAGGTTTTTTATTACCAATTATGAGGGTATTCATGCAGTGCTGCTTAAATATTATCTTCTAAAACTGATAAAGGGCAATGTAAGGGGGAGTTCTTCAGAGAGCAGGAGACCAGACAATTAAAGCTTTTAATTACACAGCAATACCTAAGAACTTCAAGATCATACCCAGACTAAACTCTGTCCTTTATACCAACATTCATCCTGCTAACATACATCCCTTAAAAAAAAAGTCTACACATCATAATTCTCTATCATGTTTTTAAAGAATTTTAAGAACATTTCATGCACCAGTTAGTTCAAAGATACTGTGATACATTAAAAGTTCAAAGCTGCAGCTTCTCTCTTTCCTTTTATACACCATTTTAAGAAGGAAAAGTTAAGAGAAGGAAAAGTTGCACGCAATTTAATATTTCTCTTCTCCCACGGTTTGTACCTGTTGCTCTTACCCCAAGATTGTTGCAGAGGCTTCTTTAACACAGAGAAGAAAATCCAGTATATACTGTGCTGATGGTGGCAAAATGTAGACAGATCACTTTTGAAAGAATATGGGAAATTACAAACCAAGAATGCTCTGTCCACAGAGGAGCACAGGTCAAACACCCCCAGCCACCTGCAGCTGCTCCCAGTTAGCTGCCATCATATATCTAGACAGCACCATAGTGGTTGTGCTACCGTTGCTGAGAGAGAACATGAGCAGGTGGTGCAGTACTACCTCTAATTCATCATCTTAACCAGTGACATATAAAAAGCAGTGAAACATAAAGTGCTATTAGACCTGAAAAGCTGCCATAATTGCAATAGTGTTGCTAACTAACCGTTCAGCCCCATGTTCTGAGTAATTAGGGCAATGGTTTATGACCAGCACTTGGTGGCATTAGCAAAACGTACCAGGAGATTGAGCATGACGGGTGAGTTAGTAAAGAGGAGGAGCTGTAAATTACAACTTCAAGGTATCATCTGTTAAAAAACATGTGTCCTTCTTTATTAAAAAGGAAAAAGTTCCCCATATGCAATGGATAAGGAGAGGGGGTTCAAGACAATGGCAAGATGATGGTCTTTTTCTAAGAATGTTTTGGACTCTTTGTTTTGTTTCTTTTACATATGAATTATGTGGTTTTGCTCTGACAAGTCAGCAGGAGAAAGAAAAGTCTAGCAGACAGGCTTTTGCAATATGAATTTTGGGTGCTCAAATGATTTGAGAAACATGTTAGCTTACTTCTTGTTAGGATGAAAAGGCTGATGTTGTAAGTCACCTACACTGCAGCTCTGTAGGCAGCAGGAGGAGACTGGAGGAGTTCAGCTGATGCAAAGAAAGAAATACCACAGAAGGAGGAGAAGCCTTTGCTTCATGCCCTCAAATGCCAGGCTTTCAAAGTGCAGATTCTGCAGAACATGCAAGAGGTAGGCAAGCATGATACTTTTTTTCCCCACAGCCATGAAGAAATTTCTGAAACTAGCACAACTCAAATGAACTTACTTGGTTTCATCCCTACTTGAAGTCCAATAGCTGTGCCTGAACTAGAGAATTCCTTTTTTTTTTTTTTTTTAATTATTTCAGTGGGGGTGGGAGAGAAGATTTTTTGACTGAAAATTGCCAGCAGCAATAACTTTCCCACATGGTAGGAAACTGTTCTATTATTACTTAATCCCTATTATTTAAAATGTGCAAACTATTTCTAGTCTACATTTGTCTAGCTTAAACTTCCAGCCAGACAATCATGTCATGCTTTCACTTCTAAATTTTTAAAAGCTCTCTATTATTAAATTGCTGTTTACCATTGTGGGTAACTGTAGATTGTGATTGCTACCCCTCCACCTTCTCTTTTCAGGTGGATGCCTTTCATCCCTCACTAAAGGGCAAATTTTCAAATCCTTTCCACAATTAGCATATTTAAGAACAAACCCTCTATAATATAATGGCAGCTGTAAGCATAAGAAATGCATCTCAGTCACACTCACACCAAAACCAAATACGTTTATTCCTACTCAATACTCTCCTGTTTGCGTATCCGGAGAGCAATTTTTGTCCTGTGGCCACAACATCATCCTGAGAGCTTGTTTTTACCTAACACTCGTGACCCCAACGTCTCCTGCAAAAATCACTGCTTCGTAAGGTACTCTATAAGGATGCCCTGTGTTCTTTGTTTCAAAACTGATGCATTTCCAAACAGCCACTTCAAAATGCATCTTGTTCAAACCATGATACAATTCAGTCTAGCAGAGACATTTCATCTCTGAATGTGTGGACTACCCTCTGTTTGAGCCATTCAGTGCCAGGTGGTCTGTGAAGATGTATTGCAAGACACTATTTCCCTACACATATACATACGTATTTCTTCTCTATACAGCAGCTTAAGGCACAACTGTACGTCCTTATTCTTTCATACTGTGATACAGGGAGCAGTGTGAAAAAGAGAAAATCAGCCAACTCTGTTGGATAAGGCAAAAAGAAAGGGTCATGCCGGGAATGTGGCTCAGCAGAAGGGAGCTGGCATATATGACACAGAAGGGAAGCAGAACTGACCCTTCTCCACATTTCAGATAACCCACCCATGGGGCTGAGTGCTCCCTACATCTATACCAGCAAGCTCTGAGACTGCCACTGCTGCCCTGGACGGCAAGGGGGTGTTAATAGGAAGAAATACATCTGACTGCCACAGAGGGAGAAGCAATGGGTCTGAACAGCTTGTATTTTTCTGATAGGAATTTGATTTTTCATGGAGAAAAATCTATATTGACAATCTTTTCAACCTTTGTTTTTTGGCAACAAAGTCAGCCAATTCTGAAAATGGAATGGACAGGCTTTTTCCTGCTGCAGAAAATATCTTTTTTCTTATGGGGAGTGGAAGCTTCTATAGCCTCATCCCACCTGCCACACAGTGGTGCACGCCACATAACAGCATGCCTCGGGAAGCTGGCAAAGGTAATGACATTTCCTCTGAACCCTTGAAGGTGGATAAAGAAAAAGGGCACTTGGTCCTTCCCCCATTCTCTTTGAGCTGTCACAACGATGTGCTGCACCCATAAAACAAGGCAGGGGCTGCTGAGGAATTCACGTCTCCAAGGGAACTTGTTCCCATCCTCCAAGAGCCAGAGGCCTACAGGAAATACCGTGGGGAGCACAATGGCAAGACCAGAGAAGGAAAAAGTGTGTTTCTGGATTTACAGCCATTTATTCTGGGCCAACCGACAGAATCCCAAGTGGGAGGGTGAGGAGCACAGGGTGCAAAATTAGTCTGCGTTTAAATAAGAGACATGTGGGTTTGGATCCCCCCACCCTTGCTCTGTTTAAACAGCCCAGCGCCGCCTGCGAACAAAGCCTAAGAAGATTATGTTCTGTGAGGATAATCTCAGCTCTCTAGTGCTGTCTTGGCTTCAGAAATATAGCATTTCAGTTTTCTCCCAGGGTCATTTCAATTCCTTTCCCATCAGCTCCTATATGCTTCTCCAGCTACTCCCTGATTTCTGGGGTGAAATGTTTTTAATGTTATAATTATTAAGGCTCCTCGGATTTTCCTGCCATTCAGGCTTGAGAGGGATGGATTCCTCACCTGAAGGTAACAGGATTAGGCGGCAAGCAACTTTCTCAGCGATCTATGTAGCCCTTTGGAGAGCAGCAGAGCAGCATTGCCTGCGTGCGTGGGGAGCCAGCAGCCCAGAGTGCCTCACTGCCCACCCAAACACATTATCCCATCTGAGCATTAAATTATGCAGAAAATATCCCAGGAGCTCAAATATTGAGCAAGCGGTAATGATATTGTCACTTTGGCAGAACGTGTAAATATCCCTGCAGATGGATAGCATTTGTGAAGATGAGCAAGATAAGAGAGGACCTCTTTTATCTGCCCTGTGCAGCTCCCATGCCGGCGGGGGGCACTGGCTGCTGCCTGCCATCGGGGGACAGATGCTCCTGTCCTGGTACACCCTCTCCCACTCCCAGGCAGGCTCCCTTGCCCTCCCTGCTGCAAGAGGGAAGGGCAGCATGGCACAGCCTGCCTGGCAGGCACCCTGCACCAGGTTCAAACACGCTGAGGCTTGAAGAGCGGCATCTGTTTATGCCAGGCTTGAATTTGGTTCTGTGCCTGACAGAAGACTGGAGAATGTGCCGTGCAGGCATGCTTTATGCAGGCTGGATCTATAGGTAAATGAACGTCAGGGATATTTTACACATCTGAATGCACTGTGCATAATGCTACAGAGACTGTGGCTATACTTTGGGGTGCACGTGGCCTCATTTACATCTACTGGTTGTATACAGAACATAAGCCCAACTATTAAGAGAACCGATAAATATGTGGGAGGAATGACTGAGAAAGCAAGCAACACAGGAACCAAGAGCAGAAAAACTGCTAAGAGCTGCAGCCCTCTCCCAAGGCAGGGTCCAGGGTACCTGGGAACCCATTGCACAGGATGGGTGCAAATCTCTTGACTTCTCTGTGCCAAGACCACAGGATGCATCGTGCCCAACTCCTGCATATCATAACCACATTAAATAGCCTGTGAATGCACCTTCTTCTTCCTCTAGTCTAACATAGGTTAGTCTATATTGTACTTGGGCTCATTGTGCTACCTTTAGTCTTTTGTTTGGGTTGTGAACACAGAAATTTGGCACTGACATGAAAGCAACACACCAAATAACCAGCATCACATAAATAACCCAAATAACTGTAATTGTTCTTGTGGCACCAAGTCTTGCAGTGTTGACACCGAACAAATTCCTTTGGCTTCTACGGATGTTTGGCTTGAATATGGATTAACTGAATCAGCCTCCATACCACAGGCTACACAGCAAACAGAGTGACAGAGGAACAAAACGAGCATGAACTAATATCAAGTTCACCCTCAGGCTTAAGAAAGATTGAAAACAGCCAGCACGGTGCCTCACTGCATCTTACCCCCATTCATTTGGAGGTGCTGCATCAACGTTTCCCAGGGACTTTCACATTAGAGCTCGGGGTGGAAAATTCGAATTGCCGGTAAGGCCAAACAAATGCCAAAATTAATTTAAAAAACAAATGCTGCAATAAAACTATTTATTGTAATGTAATTTCTTTTCCACTGGCATGTTGCACAGCACAGCCAGGAGCACACTTCCTACAGGAACACCTCAAGGGTATTTTGGGAGACTTCCCTCATTCCCAACAAGAATGGCCAACGAATTATCTAGGTGTTACCGCCTATCATTTCTTAAAACAGGTTAGAAAGCTCTGATGGATGCAGTACAGTCTCTATAGTCAAGAACTTTCAATCCAAAGTACTCCGTCAGGGTATACACACAGCACAAGTGACAGCAGCCTTCCTGAGGTGGCAGGTAGTGGCTACACACAGCACAAAGGAGTGGAAAAAAGATGAAATATTGACATGCCTCTGAAATGCTGTGAGGATACTCAGTGCCCTTGCAGATCACATAGCTTCCCTGGGTGTTAAGACATGGATACAATAAACCCTCCAAGGACCCAGCTCCTGCTGGAAATCACACGTGCCAGGCGAGAAGCCAGCCAAACTCCTCCTGTCTCTAAATGCCCTGAGACTCCCTGATGCACAAGCTCCCAGTGGCTGGACATCTCTGCTGTGCATCAGCTCCGCAGTGCAAGCCTTTAATTTTCTTTCCACAGCAATCAGGCTCTAAAGCCTCATGCCAGGTATTAGAAAAAAGATCAGCAATGTGATGTCTGATATCACTTGGTGACCTATGATTTAAGCATCTGCATATGTGTATGTAATTCTGTGTGTGTGTGTGTGTATACACGCAGATGCACGCCCTCAACAGCCTGTGTTTGCTGAGAATCGTGACACACACACCCCTGCCAAGCCCCACAGCCAGACCATCAAAGGAACACTGCCCCAGCCAAGCAAGGAAAGAGGTACTAAAATGACAGCCACTTTGCATTTTTAATGAGGTTTGTCTCCTACGTGTCTCTGTACCTCGGCAAAGCCCTCTCATCGCTGCTTCAAAGTCCGTATTGTTTCTCTCAGCTGATTAGGAAGTTTAGTTCCTGCCTGTCTCCCCCGTCCCTGCCCATCCCTGTGCCCTTGGCATCAGCACGTCCCGACAGCAGTCTTGGTGGTGCTCTCCTGTTGTATTCTTTCCCAAAAACCTCTACCACTGCCAACTGCTTTGCGCTGTCAGTCACCCCCAACTGCCTCTGCTCTTGCACCGTCCACTCCAGGCAGACGGGAAAGTCACTTTTTGTCAGCCCCCTGTTCCCCCCCAGCCCAAGAGGAGGGAGAACATGCTAAGCCCTGAGGAGCTCCTGTGCTCCAAAGTCCATGTTTGCACCCTAACTTTGTCCCAAATCAAAACTAGGGCAAGAACAGAGTACATGTCAACCCTCCCACTTAACACCCTAGTTTTCATGAATGGAAAACCTGGAAAAAATGAGAGGGTGGGGAGGTGCCACATGATCTTATCCTGGTAGAGGATCCAGCTGACTGGGAGACCAAGACTTCATGGAGTTCATACAGTATATGTGCAGAGTAAATTTAGCTATGGCCTGACAGTCTTGCTTTGCTGCTTGTAAACAGAGATAATCGCACTTCCCTAAGTCACCATGAGTGTTGAGAATAAACATAGAACTTCTTAAGGCACATCTTGGCATAAGAACAAAACTTACAGAGGCACAGAAGCCACACCAAAGCTTTGCTTAGCTTACAGAGGACATGCTCGTGGAAGGCTGATTGCTTCCCAAATGGAACAAAACCATCTCAAAGCCATAAAACACCAGAGTACATCTAACACTACTGGACAACCCCTCTCCTTCCTTTCACAAGCTCTTTTGACCTCTCTTTCTTCCTCTACCAGTCATTCTAACACGACCCAACAGCTGAGCTTGAGTAAATACTCTTGTACACTTTACTAATGCCAATTCAACAAAGCCATCAATTCACTAGAATTCCTCAAGGCATGCACACACAGCTCAGCCTCCTCCTTTCATCCCAGAATCCAAGGTTTAGATGACCCTCTGTGGCTAGACAGGGTGAAAGCCCTGGGTATACATCAAATAATTCAGGAGTAGAATAAGCATCAAGAACTAAAACCAGCTGACCCCTTTGTAGTCCCTGATCATGGCCCCTTTGTTTTCCCAGCCTTTGATGGACCAGTAAATCACTCCCCATTCCAATCACACTGAGACTTGCAGGTTCCTATACCAAACTCTTCAGTCAAAGAAAAATGTCCAGGGGGTCAAAACAAAGAAGGACAAGTGAGAGAACATAATAATTTTATTTAGGTTCTCTTTGTAAAGGATTGCTAATGTTGTATCAAACAATGGCTTCTGATCTATGCAGCACTGCAGCCTTACAGCAAAGGAGAAGTCTTAGTGAGCAAGCTGAATCCTTTCGGCAGGTTTATTCATTCATAACAAATTCCTTTCATTATTTAGTACAAATAAAGATATACCTTCATGAAAGGCTTCTGCTGCTCCTGCTGCTCACACTGCTCACATTCATGTTTGATAGCTGAACAGAGAGCTAGAGCCCTTTGCCTGCTCTACCCCAGTGTGCAAGAGAGGTTCTCTTGTAAGACCGCTAATTTTTCAGAAGAACGTTGGATTTTCATGCTGAATAGAATTGATGGTTCGTCAAATCTTGCCTTCTGCCTCTGAACTTCACTGAGGGAGTGAAAAGAGCTTGCAGCATGCTTGGCTCATCCAGCGAAGTCAGGCACCACAGGGAGAGACTCCTTCCTGACCTCTACAGTGATTAGATAATGACTTGAAGCATGCGATTTGATTATCCTTCTGTTAGAGTGTCTCTGAATGTGCCTCTGAGTCACTGTCCATGAGGACAGGGAGCGAACTGGGACTCTAAACAGGATTTCTGACTCTACTTTTATTGACCTAGGATTAAGAGTGAAGAAGTAGAGACCCTATATATCCCTTCCCTCTGCCCATCCCTGCTCTCCTCTTACAGCAGCACTGGTCCGCCAACACACTCAAAGCCCCCAAAAGGTTTGGATGGAGCTGGGCTTCCAGAAAGTTATTGCATCCTTCCTCCTGCTCTGTGAAGAAGGCTGCGCACAATCCAGGGTCTTACACCAGCAGTATTTTGAGAGAATGTATGAACTGGGTCCTGCTGCCCAGTGGCAATAGGTGGTATAAAGATGTAGATTTTGTTTACAGTGCAAAATGATCTTTCTTTTCACTTCTCTGCTCTGTGTTACTGGCTGGCCCTTTGGTCCCATAGTATGGAAGACTGTGAGAACTTGAAGCTGATCATTTGCTGTTTGATCCTTCACAGCCCTTGCACTAACAGTTAAGTAGTTTTTGCTAACTGATCTGTCCTCAAAGCTAAATAATCTTTTTCAGTATCTCCCCCCCCTTATAAACGTCAACAGTCAGTGCATATCCACCCCCACCCCCCCGATTTTGCCAATGCTAGGAAAACCCGAAGCAGAAGTGTGTGTTCTGATTATGTCCAAGCCAGACACTACAAGTGCAGAATTCACTAGGGCAAACCACTGCAAAATAAACAGATGAGTAAGATACTCAACATTTTGCAAGCCTATAAAAAGCTGGGCTAGAACAGAGTGGGCAGGAACTAAAGGGCTGAGTGCCAATCAGGACAGCTGAGGGGTCTGTTAATTTATCCCCCAAAGATTTCCTCCTCCCTTAGGTTGTAACTAATAGCACAAACTCCTATCTAATGCCGCTAATGCTATTATGCTGGAAAGCCCGAACCTGAGGAGGGAACAGGCAGTGTGTGGCAGCAGATGCCAGCAATCAGCCAAGATCAGAAGCAGATCATGTCTCCTGGCTATGTGTATGAGATACATGTTGACTTCATTTCCATCTGCATCCCCCATACTCTGCTCCCCCGAACTCTCCCAGTGCCTCCTCTTCCAAAACTGCTCTGTTCATGTCGAAATGATAATTGTTAATTTATTCTGCTTTTCTGGTTGCTGTGCTAACACAGAGCTTGTGCTGCTTGGTGTCTAAGCAGCTTGTCCTGGGGATATGGTTAAACCTGCCTTTGATCAGCATTTAATCCTTCAAGGTGCTCAGGGGGCTGCAGTTTAGTTTCTATGTGAAAGCAATTAGAAAAGATGGAAAGGAAGGAACAGGACTCTCACTCTTCTCCTCCCTCCAACCCTCCCTCCCTCTGAAAGAAGCATTTATCATGGACTGGGGTGATTGTTACAGTTGGAGGAGAAGCTGCTCTATGGGCTTGGCCCAGATCTGACAAATGTGAGAAGTGGGAACCTTGGCCATCAGGAGCCTAATCTGTCTATCTCCACAGGTAGACCAAAGATCTGGGTTATTTTGTTCTTCAGCTAAATATAAGCTGCTTGTTAGGGACAGACACTTATCCTCTCCTCCCTTCTCTCAAGCCTCCACCAGGGAGGACAAGCAGAGGTAGCATTTTTAACAGATGGAAGCTAAGTTCTCCAAGGGAGTCTTTCAAAGTAAATAAATAAAAAGTAACTTGTAGTTCCTACACACAGCTAAATATGTATGTTTAGATAAAGCCCGAACTGTGGGGTACAGCCATCTGCAGGGATGCAGAAGCTGCAGACGGAAAACAAGGGGAGGAGCTCAGGAAGAATTTGAGAAGGCAAGACTAGACTGGATGAGGACAGGCAACTGATGCCAAACATCCCAGAAAAAGCTACTTAGAACAGGATTCTGTTAATGCTCTGGGACAGCATCTCTACAAAAAATCCACACCTAAAATCACTTAAAACTAAGTGGTGTGAGGTCCACATCAATAAATTGCCATCACACAGGACTTCCCCCATGGGGAAATGCACCATCCATTTCAGTTGTTTACAAGAACTTGGCACTTCCAAATCAAAGAGCAGCATAGTACCCACTTGTCCCACATATTTTTGGTCTCAGACTCACAATGTAGAAGCCACAGAATGGTACTTCTTGACCTCTCTGTATGCAAAGCTTGTTCATCACAATGATCTGGCACACAATTTTTATTATTGGCTAGATCCCATCAACCAAGCTCTCGGTGTCATGGAAAGGAGACAATATAGCCTCTCTACTAAGGTGCTTCTAGAGTGCCAATCAATGTTGTTATCTAGGAAATGTATCAGCAGGATATTAAAGTCTGTTATCATTCCCCAAGTGCTGTGGTGGGTTACTCAATTTGAGATTAAAGGAATAAATCTAAATATAGATGGAACCATAACAGGAAGGTTTTGCCACTGCTACCACTTACCTATGGCTTGGTTTAGTAAACCTGGGACACGCTATAGCTCCTGGATTCCACTTCTTCTGCAACAGAATTGTTTTGTGTACCTGGATGAGATGTTTCTTTTCACTAAGCCTCAGCAAACTTGTGATATTTAGTTTCCTCACAAAACTCAATTGTCAATGAAATGGAATTAATTATATTGTCCTATTTTGGTAGGATAGTTTTAGCTGGCTCTAGACATGTAAATAGCTGCAAAATTGCAAATAATAATTTATCTCATTTCCAGTTGCTTACGGCTACACTGTTGTAACTCTTTGTATGCTCTTATATATTTCTGCTCTCTAACAGGAGATGGAAAATAGGATTGTAACCTGCCACTCATCACATAATAAAGTACAAGTCGCTCACCTTTGTACCTAGAAAAAAATTCTAGTACTGTATGTAACTTTGAAGCACCAAATAAACTTCACTGCTTGACCTAAGTCATGCAAATCCTCACGCCATAGCACCATACTAAAGGGCTGCCAGCTGAATGAGTAGCAAAGAAATGAAAATCCCTCAGCAGTTAAATACATGCTTTGTTGAAACACCACACAGGAGAAACATTATTCATCTGGTATGGAAAATAAATCAGAAACATGTCAGTCCCGTTTAGCCATATGTTAAACTCTGTTAAACTCTGATAAAACACCCCTTTTATCACATTTAAAATGTGGACAATATTGATGATACAGAGTTAAGCTGGTCTTTGGTAGAACCAAAGGAGATTGGAGGGGTGACCCTGCAGACAGGAGCTCCCAGCTCTGCAGCTCAGAGCTGCCTCAGGCAGGTGAGGAGCTGCCCCTTCCTTCCCTCATCTGCTGCTCCAGGCCCTGCAGCCATACAAGGGCGCTGAATTTCTCATCTTGTGCTCTGCAGCCCTAAAGAAAACACTGTCTGTGCTCTCCCTCCCCTGCAAATACACAGAGCATCAGCTTCACTATAGAAGAAGTCACTGCTGCCCTAAGTGTGCTAGCAGAAAAGTAACCAAGAGGCACTTGAAAGAGTTAAATCAGTTTCAAAAACATGTCCCAACCCCTCCTACCTAAGCTTCAGCTTTCCTTAACCACTTTTTTCTTTCTCAGGCTTATTCAATATGGAAAAAACTGGTGTGTGGTTTTTTTTTTTTTTTTTTTAAAAAAAAAAAAAGAGAGAAAAAAAGCCAGCTAGCTCAGCAGGAGCTACATGCTGATTAGAAAAGTTTTGCTTTGGGGGGTGCAGGTTCAGAGGCAGGAGGAAATGAAGCAAATAAATGGTATTAATCTTTTAAACCTGAGAGTGTTAGCTACTGCATTAAAAAGTTGGCAGTGGTATCTCCTAATCCCAAAGCCCAAGTGCAGCGTATTATCCAGCAGACTGCATTCCCACACTTGACACCTCCCTAAAAGCTTTCCTGCATGTGTGCCAGTTTTATCAGCTACCTGGAGGACTAAAAGAGACTTTGCTCGCTAATTCCCAACCTTAGAGCAATCCTGCTCTGTTCCTTGAATGGCAGGGTGAATAGGGCACTATCTTTAGAAAGCCTTTGCTTGTTCAGTTATACCACCTTGCTTTGCTGTTAGCCCTGAGCCCAAACCATGCTACTTAGCAGAAGCATCAAAAGCATTCAGTGGTGGTCTAATTCTGCTCTCTGCTTTGCCCTGAGGTGTGACTGCCTCTGGTGTGGACCCTGAAAGCTGAGGAGCAGTTCACAAAAGCATGATGAAACAGTGCAGGCCAAGACATGAAGAAAAAGTCAGTATCTAAGTAAACCTGCAGGAAGAATTTGAAGAGTTGGGATAAAAATAACAGAATTGGGACATAGCCAGAAATGAGGATTAACAATAGACAACATCGGTGACAATGAGTGATGAGGGTTCCCAGTTTCATGTCTAATACCAAAAATATCTCCGCAAGTCACAACCTGCCCCCTAGCCCCAAGGAGGGTGAGCTCAGTGCTGAAATGCTGGAACTGCCGTTGCGGGTGAATTCTAGGTACATGTAGTCCAGTCCGTGCCTATGAGAGTAGCCAGTGTCACACCCTGCGATGACAGGACAGCAAAGCCTGCTGTGAGAGGGAATTGATGTAGTCTAGTAGAACAACTGCTACAGTCAGAATAAACAGGCAAGATTACAGACAAAATCTTTTTCACGTTAAAATACTAGTCTGTTATAGTCCAGTTTTATCAGTTGATTTACTAACCTTGCTTCATTTACACACTAGCACCTTTGTAACCTGTCCTGGTTTCAGCTGGGACAGAGTTAATTTTCTTCCTAGCAGCTGGTGCAGCGCTGTGTTTTGGGTTTGGTATGAGAACGATGCTGACAGCACCCTGATGGTTTAGCTGTGGCTGAGCAGGGCTCACCCTCAGTCAAGGGCTTTTCAGTTCCCCGTGCTCTGCCCGTGAGCAGGGGCACAAGGAGCCGGGAGGGAGCACGGCCAGGGCAGCTGACCCAAACTGGCCAGGGGGACATTCCATACCACAGAGCGTCACGCTCGGTATAGAAACTGGGAGGGAGCAGCTGGCCAGGGGCCACCGATCGCTGCTGGGTGACTGGCTGGGCATCGGTCAGTGGGGGGTCAGCAACTGCCTTGGGAATCTCTTGGGGTTTTTTCTTTTGGGTTTTATTCCTTTCCCTTTCCTATTTGTTACAGTTGTTTCTGTTATTATAATTTATTTTATTTTAATTATTATGTTGTTCTTATGTCAACCCAGGGGTTTTACCTTTTTTCCTTGATTCTCCCTCTCATCCCGTTGGGATGCAGGGGGAGTGAGCAAGTGGCTGTGTGGTACTTAGCTGCCAGTTGGGGTTAAATCACGACATAGCCACAACAACACTATTAACTACAATCTGTTCTAGTAAGTTTTTGGAAGGTGTGCTCCTGAACATCCCAGGTCTCATCCTTATTTCTAGGGATAAGCCTTGAAACAGCAGGCTTCTACTGGCAGTGAAAGACCTGCCACACTGCCTTGTCAATGGCCTCTGCGCAGCACAGCCTCCCCAACACCAAGCATCTTCTTGGTCCTACACCAACGCGATAAGGAAACGCCACTCAATTAAAAGCAGAATTTGACAGATTTGGTATAATTAATACTGATGTTTAACAATTCTAGATCCCCTGCCCCTTTGCAATTTCATCCGTAAATGCAGTATTTCTCCAGGTCTGCAAGGAACATGATACCTGTCCCTTGATCTTGTCCTCTTTCGAGTTACAAAATAAGTTTTCATATTAACTGCTTGGAGTTTTGGTGTAGCATTACAATGTACCGAATGTATGATTTTTCCAAATCACAGCTCCCCTTGGATTCTCTCACAGAAAGGCTGTCACACCGGATAGACCAGGGAAGAAATTAGATCATATACAATCTGTTTCTCTCTCTTTCTTTTTTTTCAAAGATACCTGAAGCAGATAAAAAACAGAGAGAGGGTGTCAGATCCCCACTGGGTATAAGCTGGCATAGCTCTGCCACAGTCACTGAGTAGAATGAGTCAATACATTGATACCTGCTGAGAAGTTACCCTGTGTATCTTCAAATATTAACACCAGAGTCAACGTGAAGTAAAAGGGAAAGGGGCTTTCACCTCATCTGCTCAGATCTCCAGCCTAATGACTGTATGACTTCCCTAACACACACACACGCTTTCTAAAATGAGCCTTGCTGAGTCAGAGAGGCGCTGCGGCACCCGTCTGCCCCTGCTGTCACCCTGCTCCTCCCAAGCACCCACCTTCTGCCCCAGAATGTGCCTTCTCTGCTGCCATGCTCCTGTGTCGGGCAAAAACTCCCCTCTGCCAGAAGAAGGAATAAAAGTAACAGCCTAAGCAGGCTTCTAAAAGTCAATTATCTACCTGCATTTTTTTTATTTACAAGTAATATGGTCCACAATCTGCTGTTACTGATATCAGCGTGAACCTGGAAGATTGCTGTTAAAGACAGCAGAACAGAACTAGGATCAGAACCAGCACTCTCCTGCTCTACCTGAACTTTCAACATATTTTTGGCAGTATGTAATATGCAGTCTCACTTTTTCTTGTATACATTGTACTAGATTGTGAGCACATTTATTTAACCTTGGGAAACCATCAGAACTTTTCTTCATTACCTGTTTTATCAATATCATCCTCTGTGAGGCCAATCCATAGCTCCTTGCTTGGACAGAAGTGTCCAAAAGTGAGATTGAAAGGAAAGCACAGTCAACTGGTGCTTTGTCTAGCTGTTAGATGAGAAGAAAAATCCTATGGCATTTACACAACAGCTGAGAAACAGAGAGTGCTGCATATCTGTGGAGGTACCTTATGCAACTTATGTACAGCACTCTCTCCTAGCTGCAGGAGCCAGTAAAAAGATAATTTCTCTGCTCTGAAAAGCTGGGGTTTGCAGCCTAGAACGGAGGATGGCAAAGAGCAGCAGCGCTGTCCCCCTCTGATCCCATCACAAACACACAGCATAGGCAGGACCTATGCATTGCCCTCCACTGTGGAGTGCAGCTTTCCAAACCGGGTCCATTGGATGCAGTATTTGGCCTCACAATCTCTCCCCAGCACTGGCAGACACTTATGAACCAAAGTGGAGAAACTTTGGGAATTCTCAGCTGTGTCCTACAGCAAGAGTAGTAATCCAAAGGACTGGGCGCCCCTGAAAATCTCTGGCATGGATGTGGTTATTTTAAAAAAAAACAGAGTGGACTGTGATCAACAGCCTTGGGGATTTGCTGGGCAAAGGATTAAAAAGCTTCTGCATTACATGTCAGGAATAAACACAAGGGAATCCACTTAATGCCTTTTTGTTCCTGTCACACCTACAAATGCTATTGATCATCACTGGGAGATGTGCTTCTCTAGGATAAGCATTTTTTCCCATCCAAGGGAGGTTCCTCATGGTTAGATGTGAAGGACTACCCTGTCCGTCCGTCCCCTCCCAGCCCCTGCTTCCTTTGGCAGCATTCTGGTGCAGATTTTCTTAGATAATACAGTTGCTTTAATGTTTTCAAACTAAAGACTTCTTAAATTGAAAAATGGTCTTTTAAAAACATCAACATTTTACTTTTCAACATTTTTCATTTTTGCGACATTTTAAATGCTAATTCTTTTATCAAAAATGTTATTGGAACTGTTATCAAAATGGTTATAACTGTAGTAAAACACCTTAGAACATGAAAAACAAAACCATTTTGAACCCTGTGAAACAGAAAAAGCATCAAAAACCCTATATTGAAAGGGGAAGCTGAAAAATATTTTCCAGCCCAGCTCTTTGGTAAGGTGGGCTGTTAACTCACTCCTTGCTGTGCTCTCTCCCTCTCCTCTGCAAATGCAAGCGCTGAAATGAGGCCGTTCTTCATTCCCTTTCAACATGGACACCACAGAGACTGAATTCCCCACAGACTGCCAGCCTACCTACCTACAAACCCACCAGCCGGTGTTTCTCGGGGGCTAGTTATTCACATGCCCACGGGGGCTAGCTATTCACATGCCCACAGCTGTGTGTACAAATTCTGAACTATACAGCTTAAGGACATTCTGAATGCACAGCTTGGCCGGGGCACACTTTGAAGGAAGAGACACAGAATGCTACGGGGTCCTGGCCACCCACACACCACCACTGCTGCTGCACACACACATCAGTGGCAGCTGCTTGGGTCTGTCCCCAGAGCTATTTCAGCTGTAGGAAGAAAGCCCAATGAACAGGAGTTAGGGATCCTGCTTGCCTTTTATCTCAAAAATGCCAGTGCTAGTGAACACCTTTATGGGAAATCAGCAACAATAAAAAGGGAGAAACTAAAACCTTCCTCAAGAAGGAAATTAAGATCTTTTTAAAGTCTAATATAATGGTGCACAGGTGTCACGAAAGCCACTGCACTCTCATCCTTCGTCTCCCTCTTGTTTAAATGTTCTCTAGGAGCACAGCCTCATAGAGGTTCAGTGTAACAACTAAAAGGGTTGTCATGTTTAATGGAGCCAATGATGGCTAAATCTCGGTCCCCAGTTAATCATTAGCTCTTGCCAGCATGGTAAAGCTGAGCATCCCAAATCTCCAGGACAGTCGTGTTAATGGAATAAGCAAAAAAGTCAAGTGAGATGCTATCTGAGCCTGCCTGATGAGACTGCAGTTTGCAGACAACCCTGGCTTATCTTAGATGATGAACTATCGGGGATAAACAGAATGCATCAAGTCTGCTTCCCCAAGACCTTGACTTGCTGGTAGTAGGGGAATATGAATAACATCTAGGCAGCTCAATATAGAATAAATGAGGAACTGGATAAGGTCATGGTGTTAACGAATATCCACTTTAAAAATATCCCCAAATACCTTGTCCAATAACCATGCAATGCAAAGGATTAAGCTTCTGGCATGTGTTATTTTAGGACAAGTAAATTAAGGGTAAAATCAAGGGCTCCATTCTAAATGTAACGTGTTTATGCAGATACACATCGTTCCTTCTATGTGTACACTTACAACAATACTTGACTTTTACATAATCAAAAACTCTTACGTATCTCAAAATGCTTCACAAAGCTGGGTCACTATTGTAATTCTCACACATAGGAGGAAACTGCAGTAAGCAGCTTGTGTAATTTGGCTAAGATTATAAAACCAGAAAATGGAAGATCCAGAAACAGATTCTCAGACCTTGCTCTCCTCCAGATCCACAAACACACAGCTATGTACCAATGATGTTAGCAAGAAACAGTTTGGTAAGAAAAACACAGACAGAAATCTTGCAAAATGAAGACTAAATGTTGTCCCACACATCTGTGATCTCATTAAAATCCCATATTCCATTTGACACCTGACACCGAGAAACAAATTTTAAAACATCTAGTTTAGGTATGCAAATCCATAATGTGTAGAGAGACAGGCAAGGATTTTTCATTTATGCAAACGTGACTGTATTATGTGTCTGAATAAAACATTGTAATGTATTGCATTAACGTATGGTATTGTTTATCCCAAACAAATTATTGCCTGAACCGTGAATTGTTGGGGCTTTAAATGTATCTAGCTTTAAACACCGAAAACCCATGGTATGGTACGTAGCAGTAAAGGTGGGACTGAGCCACGGTTCAGGCTTGCTCCGGTAGCAGATGACAGACCGGAATTTCTTGGTGCAGAATTACTGTGGAATTTCGCAATGAAATAACCTTCATAACAGAATCAATGATACTTTATGAAGTCCACAAGCACAGTGTGGTTTGGAAAAACCTGCAGGGCAGGGTTCATTCCACAGTGACGGTTAAAAGAATATCATGACCTTATAACTGATGTATGACACTGCCCCATTGCCTTTGAATGCTTCTCCTCATAAACCCACTGATACAAATTTTAATTAAAAAAAAATGCTCTTCAATTAGAATCCCAGCTACAGAGTCATAATGCAAGCATCCAGTTTTAAGGCTAAAAACTTGAGAAGATGGTACGGTTTAGAATATTCGCTTCCAGAGCCCCAGTCACCTACAGCTAAGATCCAGAAATATTTCTCGTTCCTCCTGCTGTTCAAGCCACACTGTATCACATAAGGGAGAAATAACAGCAACTATTTTAAGAGCCTTCTAAATGGATTAATGCTCATGTAACCCGGGCTTTCAGAATGGTTCTAATGGCATAGATGTGAGTTTTTGTTTGCATTTGTGTCTAAATCTTTTCACCACTAGCACTGGTTGAGAATTTTCCACTGAAGGGTAATTCATCAGAAGTAAACTATTTATAGGAATTGTTCTATATTCGGTTTTAAACAAGTTTAGGCATTTAACAATAAGGCTTTAAGTTTCATTAAGCACATGTTTTGTCTGGAAAGTTTAATAAATAAATACTTAATAAAGTTTTAAAATGTCAAAGACTCAAACTCCTGTAATGATGTTGTTATACCCATGATGATCAAAGGATATAAATGAGCAAGATTTGCCGTTAGTAGACTGGACAGTGTAAAAGGATAAAATGTAAATCATAATGAACATAAACCCTATTCAGATCTAGAAGTTTTTTCTTTTTTTCTTTTTTTTTTTTTTTGAAAGAGGTTTTTTCTTTCAAAGCTACATGCAGGTTTAGACTAATCACTCTGAGTTTATCATTGTTATCTAATAAATTAGTCAATCTGAGGGAACAGGCTGTACCTGTAGACAGGAATATGCCTACAAGTACAACAGGGGGTCTACTCTCCCCACAGGATCTACCTGTATATCTGTGGGGAGTGCTACTAGCAATAGTAATATGCTGTCTCCCTCAGTGGGACAGAGAGAGAACTAATTATTGCCTATAGGACACGAAGGAGTTCACAGGCAGCAGGATGTAAGAAGAAATACAACATACTATAAATCAATGTTGCTATACTGAGCCCTTGATTTTTAGAGTCTAACAGTTACAAGTTTTACTTTCTAAGATCTTCCTTTGAAACTGTTTTGACGGACTCCCATGAGGATCAGGGCTGATAGGTTAGAGTGGTTATTTGTGAAAAATGTTCATCCACTGTTAACTGGATGTTTCTATTTACTGAGTGTCTCCAAGTTCCCCACGGTAGGCAGCAGGTTCCTCGTCTCACCAGCTTCGGTTCCACGAGGGCCTCTGCAGCACTGGGTGACTTTGCAGCGTTGGTCCGTATTCGGCATGACACGCATGTTAAATCCAAAGCTTTGGGTGGTTTTAGTGTCAGTGACTTTTTACTCTGGTGACTACAGCAACCAGGCTGTCTATGGCCTGGTGTCATTGAATGAATTTAGCTTCCAGTGACAAATTTGGCAAGGTTGTTGAAGAAGTAGCCTGAGGACTACAGGAATTTTAGGGAAGGAATGAGTTTTGGGAGAACATCTTTTAATGATGTTATTTTTTCCTATAAAAGCTTAATGGTTTTCTGTTTAAGTTCCTGCATATAGTGTTAAGTCATAAGCAAGTGTATACAATGGGTGGTTTTGTGCTCAGAAAAGGGGCTGCATTATTGTTATTTTGCATCAGGTGATTGGATGTTTTACATAAGGATATGATCTGTCATCTCCCTTGAGCAGCTGCTGTTGAAATAAGGTACTCAGGCTGACCCTCTCTGAACTCCTTGGAATAGCCAGCTACACATTTTCAACATTTTGGGGGTTTGTCCCATACCACCGATGGAAAAGAAGAAATCTTGAATAAAGTAGATGGGACATTTCTTTGTTCTCTGTACCCTACTCTACTTAGATCATAGGTTACAACAACAAAAGGAAAGTCCTTTCTGCCCATGCCTTAAGTTCCCTGGCATCCCTTTGCTGCTGCGGAGACTGCCAACTGCTAGACAAATACAAGAGATCAATAAAGATTTTCATCCAGGGTTGGCACACAATACATGAATGCTCTGCACACTACCACAGCCAAGGCTGAAACTGGGATGTGCAGGTCAGAGCTACTTCTTTGGATATGCAGGTACAGACTGTGCCAGCAAGGGAGCTGATGTGACCTCTAGCCAGCTGGGAGCGCAGCGTCACCACAACTGACTCTGACTTGATGCCAAATGTCTTCTGGTTTGTAATGGCAAAAGTAAGATCAGGCTGGTTACTCCCAAGCCTCTAGGAAATAAGCAGGTATTTCAACTCCCCATTGCCATCTGGGAGTTAAGAGCACGTAACGGCGCAGCTCTGATTTGTCTGGAGCGATAGCAGAAGGCAGGGTCAAAACAGGATCCATGTCCAGAAGCTGCTGGTTCTATATTTCTTGCTTAGACCACTCTGCCTCTTTCCCTATGGGATATTCTTTTCTGAAAGCTGCTCTTTGGGAGGCTTACATAAGTTTACATGAAAACCCTGAATACAAAGGACTTACTTCTATGCACTATACACTGTAACTGAAACACTGTGAGCATGCGACAGCTGCTATTTCAAAGTGGACACAACAGGCTTAATGTCTACGCAGTTTGGAGGCAGAAGAGAAAACATTTCTGGCAGCATTTAGCATGGCTGAGGTTGTTTTTACTACACACAAATGCAAACAAATCCAGCTTTTCTGCACAGCAATACAGAGAGGCTCTCTCACGCATGCACATATTTCCAGTCCTCAGAAGTCTCTGATGCACGTTACTATTAGGAAAGCAAAGAGGTATAGCTGCCATATGCACATATTTCCCCAAATATGTCTTATTCTTCTACCTGGAAATTCTGTCTGAGGAAGCTGGAGGGTTGTGTACATGTTTCTGGCATTTCTTGGCGTCCAGTTTTCCAGTGCTTATGCACAGGTCACTGCTATAATGTGTGTGCAGTGAGCAGGAAGACCCGATGCACATGCACCGTACCAACAATCTGGCCACAAACAGTAAACCATAAGTACATGAGACACATTAGATCTGAGGTACATGAACGGATTAACCATGATGGTCAACGCTTCTGGGGAGCGTCCGACTAACTATGCATGTGCCTCCTTCCCCTCTGTACATATCCCTCTGTGAGGAATCCTACACAGCAACATGGCCATGCCACCAAGCAAAAGCAGTGTGAAAGGTGTGGTGGACCAGATGTCACCAGTGCCAGGCTGTACTGTCAGGTTGGACTCTGTGCACAGCCGCATTCAGATAGCCTAAGCTCTACTGACTCCTGGAGCCTATTAATGAGGCACCCTGATGGTCTGCAGTGAGGCGGTGGAAAGCAGCAAACCCCGGGACTCCAGCAGAACTCAGGCTGTTTAAATGTGGCGACAGTTTCTGACTCAGCAAACTGCTTTCTCTTCCCATGTCCCCTTTTCTCATCTTAGAACAAGAAATAGGAAACCTGGTTGCTTGCCCTCTGTCAGTGCTACGGTGCTCTAAGAAGCTACATAAAATGCTCGAATATAGCAATGTAAAAATAGCTAAGCAAGAAGTTAGCATGAGAAACACTTAATAATAAAGAATGGCATGTGAAATTACTATAACTAGGATAAAACTGAAACAAGTGTCCTTCTCAGTTCTTTACAGCATAAGGTGATCACCATTTGTGAGGTCAAGGAAAAAAACCCACAGCCCTCCCTTGGGATATACAATTACACACATCAAAGAGGTTATTTGCGTCCATCTGTAGCATCTGGCACTGGCCATGGCCAGAGACAGAATACCAGACCAGATGGACCAATGTGTATGGAAATTCTTATCATCTTCTGTGATTAATTTCTTCCTTCAGGTTGGATATGTCTTTTCTAATTGTGCATCAACATCTAACCAAAATTGGTGCTGACATATCATTGATTGTACTGTGAGTTTATCTGCAGCTCAGCACTCTGGGACAGTTTAGTACCTTGCTTACCTCAACTTTAATGCAGGATTTCTTTATCAGTGAATTTCTACATTCACTGATACATTTTCCAAGCCTTGTCCTCAGAGATTACTGGCAGAATCCATGACTCAACTGTAATATGAACCAAAAATCTTTTTTAGTTCCTGAATCTTTTCTACTCTAAGACTGTAGTCTACAAGACTGTAGACTATAAGACTCCAAATTATTTTCTAATAGTACAGCCTTGTCTGTGAATTTATAGAGCCTAGATTTGCATGGCGGGATCCTAAAACATTCCCAAAAATTCTTGTGGAATGACTGCACTGTTTTTCTGTGATTCATTCAGAGACATACAGAGCAAGGATGATGTAAACAGTAAAGATAACAGAAATCTCGTCTGTGACAAGAGCCATCCACTGCATTATTTTTTTCTTTGAGCATCATATAACTAATAATAATTATTTAACACTATAATTCTTTTACTGATAAATAATGTATTTTATAAATAATTAGAAACCATTAGCACTGCACCATAAAATGATGACACTGCATTGTCATATCGCAGCAGAGACTCTGCTGTGGTATTTTAAACTTCTTGACTAACTAGGACTTCTGCCAACACGGTCGAATTCAGCTACATGAAGGCTAGCGACTAAATCAGCCTCTCTAGAAGGCGCCCTTGAATCCAGGACCGCAGAAAGGTTATAGAAAAGTGTTGCTGTAGGATGGTCGCTCAGGCTGTGAAATGGGATACAAGCAGAAACAAAGAGCTCCTGCAGATATGACTGCTTTGGTTTGACTCTGTACTCAGAGGGAAATAGTCTCCACACACAGCCCCTGGCCCTTCCTTGAGTCTGAACTCAGCATCCCTACGGACAAGAATTACGCATAATCCTAAAGCTCAGCAAGACCCGGATCCTGCTTCTGAAGTGAAGCAAGCTTCCCTGAGGAGAAATGCTACACATATCCATATGCACACATGCAGGGGTGCCCCGACCAAAATGCCCGCTATTCAGACACTGCATTTCAACAAACTGCTCCTCGTTGCATCCTGTTGTGTAGCAGGGGAGCACAGGCAGAGCAAGCACGCACCCCGAGGCACCAGTGCAGGCTGCAGTACAGCCCAGCATCCTCACCTGCCCCTGTCCCACTGACCTTCTCCTAATACAAATAAAGCATCGCATAGCTCTTCCCATGCTGAGCAGGAGCAGAATCCACCCTTTCTCCCTCTCTAATAAAATAATAATAAGAACATATATTTTTTTAAAAAAATGCCTTGACTCTTTAGACCAGTAGGCGATAAGGTAAATGTATTTATGTCTTATTCTAGATATTGGCAGTAAGACTTCCAAAAGCACAGGCAATGGTAAAAAACCAAACCAAAACCAACCAACCAAACAAAAAAAAAGGCAAGCTAAATGGATGTTTCAATCATCACAGTAACAGGATTTGTAGAAACATATGGAATTCTTTGAAATCTAGGTCCAAGGTCACAAAGTGTGTGCCTAAAAGACCACTGTAAATTGAGCATCAGCAGCATGGGGCTCTGGTGAGCAAGTTACAGACCCTACATCCTCCTGCAGAGCACCCTGTACCTCCTCGGCTCAGAACAAGAGGAGCCAACATGAGCCCTGCTGCTGAGCTCTGATGCTGCTCCCTCCTTTCTTGTTTCTTTAGTGTGTTTTTTCCTCCAGCTTCAAATTGTCCGCGGCTTTTGTTGAGAACTACTTGGATCTTTAATGGTCCTTCTGATAATCCTTGCCTCCTTCACTTCTGATCAAAGGCAGAGAATGGGAATTGTGCCTTTGACTGATTGACACTTCAGCTTAATTTCCATCTTCCTCTTCTTCTCTCCCTCCCTTCTTCTTTCCCTCACTAGCTGAAATCACCTCAATAATTTTGATCACAATTTGGAGTAAAAAGAATTGATTGAGGAGTTGCAGACAAGATCTAACTTGTGTCAGAAGCAGAGGACAGTGAACAGGAACACTGAAAGTAGAGGCTGGGGTGATGTGGTCAGCTCTTTGGGTCACTGGTGTAAAAAATCTCCCCAGATTTCTGGAACCAGCGAAGAGAAATGCATGTCCTTAATGCTCCTTGAAGCAGTAAATGAAACGTTACCAGCAGCAGAGAATCACTCACCCTCAGGAAGAAATGACTGAAAGAAACCACTGCATTTACCCACACAATGGCCTCCCGTTTTTCTAACATTGCATTCTTGGGGCAAGGACCAATACTTCTTCGCAGTACTGGCTGCATAAAAAGGCACCAATCCTTCCTCAGGGCATTACAGGGATGAATTCCCAGCACTTCATCCAAAGACAGTACCAGGAGCCATAGAGCTCTGATGGTCCCTAGATTTAGAGGACCAAATATTTTGGCTGAAGTTCAAAAATATCTTTCAATATGTTGTGAAAGGACAACAACAAATAGGCTTTTCCTTTCAGATGGGTTATGTCATGACCTAAAGAGATTTTAAACACTCATCACACTTCTGCACTATGGCATAGAGAAACTGAAACACCCGGCAGTGTATGGTGCGCCCCTAAAATCCACCATTCAGCATTTCAGGGTGGAAGAAATAAGAAAAAAGTCTGGGAGTTCCTGTCCTCAGTTCTGCTCCATGCTGCTGCTGCTGAGGAAAAACCTCTTGGGCATCGCTCATTGCCAACTGGGATACGGCTTCACTGACATCAATGGCCAAAGTTCTCACCAAGGAATGCACAAAAGGCTCAGGTTTTCACGTTTCTGTAAATCAGCTATCAAGTATTAATTAGCCCAGTAGGGAAGGCTGCTTATTTTGCCGGCATGTGTTTTCCTAATGGCCAGGCCAGCAAAAGTAGCCTGAGTCTGTGGCTTGTTGAGTAGAAACCAACCTGCCTGGAATAACAATTAACCTGAAATGAAATAAGCTTAGCTATATACTACTGACTATATATAACTGAGCAGGATTTGCCACTCTGATCTTCGGTTACAAGACATATTCTTTTTTTCCTGAGCCAATACACATCAATTCTAGAGGACAGGCACCCACAGCACCTCACTCTGTCCCAGGCGACTACAAGCCTGGTGTGCCCATAGCGCCTTATGTCACAAAAGCAAGTCACCAGGTAAAGGGATGCTTGCAGAGCACAAACTTGTTTTTCTCCAGATTCTCCACAGGAAAAAAAAAAAAAAAAAAAAAAAGTTTGAAAAGAAGACAGAATGCTCTGCTCTGTTTCTCTTCTTCAAGCCTGTATAAGGTGCTGAATATATTTCTCAAGGAAAATTAATTTCTTTGCCTTTTCCTTGCCTCTAATGAACTGCCTCTGAATGCATGAGGGCACAGGAAGGAGAGCAGACTCCGTGGTGAGATAATAAAAAGTGAAAAGACATTCAGAGACATCAGTATCTTGCAGACCTACCACTGATGGAAATATGCTGGACTGCAGACAGGGAAGCAAAATCAGGGAAACTTGGAATAGCTTTGGCATTCGTTACTTAACGGCAAAGTAAAGATGATATTGAGGGAGCAAGGGGTCCTTCTGCAATCCAACAGAGAGGTTATGAAAGCAGATGATTAGATGTAGGCCACATAAGATTTCTCTAGGTCCTGTCCAGGCCACCGGCAATCCTAAACACTGCACTCAGTGGTCATCAGTGAATGACAAACTCTGCTGTAAAAGCCCGGGACATCGTAATTATCAGTAGTACGACTGAATGTGAGAAAAGCTAAGATGGGCTACCTTTGGACAAGCAAATCCAGAAGAACAAGCAAAGGAAAAAGGAAAATGTCACTGTTTCCACTTTCACATCACCAGATACTAAAAGACTCACAGTACTTGTAGGTCAGAAAATGTGTCTATATAACTAAAAGCTCCAATAGTCTTTGGAGTGAAACTGTCTCAGATGATCGCCAGAACTCAGGGAAATTACAAAAGATGAACTACAAGAAACTCTGAGGTTTTAATCCAATAAAACTGAGTGTTCAATCAGACACTGAGAATCTTTCCAGAGTAGACAGCCAAGTGGAGACCTGGGCAGAACCCATGTTCTATGTATAGTCTAGGCAGCATAATAACTGAATCAAAATGAAACAGGCTAATTATCATTATCATCATCATCATCATCATCATTATCATTCTTTGAAAACACTTGCATTTCTTCAGCAATTTCAGGTCAATTCTTGTTTTAGTCAAATGTTCACTTGCCCTGCAGAAGGCACGTGGATTTCCAACCACCTTGCAACATTTGCCAGCACACGTACATGCTGAAGAAGCCAGTTTTCCCACTTGACAAAATGAGCAGTGCTGAAAGTTCTCAGTGCTAATTAAACACTGGTAGACCTGGCTTCTCCAAAGCCACGTTTATGTATGCTCTGTAGATGAGGTAAGGAGAAACACTGCAAACAAACAGTGTGCTTGGTACACAGTTGTCTGTTGTGTGTTCTCCTCCTTAACCACCCCGTAACTGCCTTCCCAACATGATTTGGGAAATTCCTGTACTCTCCTGCTGTGCCCTCATGCTATGCTTTGAAGCCTTCACCAGTGGTGGAGGCCATTTGCACATGGAAACATCTGGTAGCTGAAACAGCAAACCTGCCAAAGCAGCTAGATAGAAACATTTGCAGATATCACCCCTGTATCATCTCCACTGGCAGGGGTCGTTAAGCAAACCAGCCAGAGCAGGAGCAGCAGGCTGCTGTGACTGCAGGGTCCAGCTGCGACAGGGAGTCGTGAAAACCCTCTCTGGGCAGCGCAGCAGGCAAGCAAGGAACCAAAGGATTCACCAAACACGTCCAAAGAATCAACTGATGTCATCCAGCGCAATGTTAAAGATCAAACTGATGAAAAAAACCAAACTTCACCTCCATCCCCCTTCCACTAATTTGATCTGCTTAATGTAGATATGCTGAAATTATTCTAAATCCAGAGCCACGTTCCAGGGCTAGTGTGGAGACGGATTTACTCTGCAGGTTTTAAAAGGAACCCGGCCTGTTGATGAAACAGGCGAGTCAGCCTGACGGTACTCTTTTCCTGAGCCCTCTAGAAAACTGTCTTCCCTGATTCTTTGCCATGCAGCATTCACAGAATAAGTGAAAGGTCTGTTTTTAGCAACACCTTACGTCTGATTCATTCACCCTGTCCCCTGAGCTTCTGCAGACACGAGGCCCTCTATAGTCGGTGAAACACCTTCCTGTTCTCCATCATCAAGAATGCAAAGAGATGAGAGGTGCAAAACTAAGAGATGATAAAGTAAACCTTAGCACTGGATCAATTTAGTAGTGTCTTTTATCAGCCTGCTATTCATGCTTAGCAACCACTATAGCTCACACCAACTTAATTTTCATTTTAATACACTATACAGAAAAGCAGCCTAAATATACATCCCCAGATCTAAAGCGTATAATCTGTAAACTACAGGAACAGGCAGATCATTTCCATTAGTTTCTTATGTAGCAAAAGCCACAATTTACACCCAAAGCATATAATTATATTCAAATTCTAAAAGACAGTGTCGGAAGTACTTTAAATTCATAGTTTGGGGGAAAGTCACTCAGGGGTATAAGCAGTTATGTTTTAATGTGCAAAAACAACACACAACACACACAGAGCGCAGGAGAAGTAATTTGTGAGAGTGGCAAGGGAGCCGCGGTGAATCACAGCCCCCTGGCTCCGGCGGCCAGCCAGGAATTCCACACAGCCAGCGCTGCAGCCCAAACGCTCTCCTGCTCCTGCGGAAACACCAACGCTGGCATTTGGCGCTAGAGCCTGTCCAGGCTTAAAGCCATCTGGGAAAACATTACCGCAATGTATGTCCAGAATTTGAAGGTGTCTTGCCTGTCCTTCAAGGAGAGATGAAAGAAGGCTGCTCTCTTAAGTTGCTCTGACATCTAAAGCCCAAGAGGACTACTGGGCTTCCGTACATATCTGTGGCTGCCTGCCAGGGATCTCAAAGCACACAGGCGCACCAGGGCTGTTCACCTCACCTAAGAGATAAACGGTTTTCTCTTCATTTCACAGATGAAGAAAATAAGTCAGAAAGAAAGGTAATGTTTCACCAAGGTCACACAACAAATCGGTGCCACTGGTCAACAGCACGTCATTTTGTGTGCAGAGGTTAAGCAGAAGACATGAAACCCACCTTTTTCTCTCTAGTACAAATGACCTTTCATAGTTATCAATGTCCACCAGAACAACAGAAATGCAAAACCGAAAAATGTCTGCCAAGCAGCACAGGACTGCCATCCTGGGCAACGACGCAGGGTGCTAGTCCTCATAAGGCACAGCACATGGAAATGGAGAAAATGGAAGAATGGCCATCCTATATACTTCCCAGACAAAACTTTGGTTTCTTGCACTTAGAAGCTCCAGCTCTTTACTCAGTTACCATCTGTCTGGCAAACCATGGAACTTCCTCACTGCCAGCTGGAGAATATCCTGTGTGGTCAATATTCCCACCTTAGATGACCTAGGTACTTCTTCCTGCTTCTAGTGAGACCTGTGTAAGGAATCTGAAGCTTCCAACAGCACAGTATGTACTAACTCAGTGACTACTGTAGCATTGTTCAAGCACGTATTTTCATGCTGTGGCAAAAGACAAAAAAAAAAAAAAAGGAAAAAAAAACCCAAGGAAAACTGGACAGCACCTTTAAGAAAAATGTCTGCTATTTTTTAAATTTAGAAGTATTATAAAAAGTAACATTACCATTCTGCAGCATTCTGACTGCATAGCTTGTGTCACATAACCCAATATTCTTTATAACTTCAATGCCTATACAAAGCATACAGCAGAATCCTTCATCTGTCTTTGAAATGCAGTCACCTCTGCAGTAGGATGTGGCAGTTTGCTTGACAAGTTGGGGCTATATTACCCAAAAGCAGAAATGATAAAGAGAAGAAGAAACCTCTCCAGTCTAAATAAAGGAAATATAAAGAGGCAGAAAGCCCTGATCTAATTCTGACTCAGGACAGCATTCCTACTTTTACAAAATGTGCTGTGAGATACTGAGCCAGCACAAAGTAGCTATCAATCAGAAGAGTTGGGTGATTTTTTTTTTTAAAACAAGCGTCTTAAGAGACTGTATCTTCAGCAGCATGGGTCTGAGCAATGTTTCAAAGAGCACAGAGACATGTATTAAATCAGAATGACAAGGTTCAACAATAACGTTACATTTATGTTCTGGATCATAAGATCACTGGGATCTCCCAGGATCAAGTACCAGGTGAACTGACTTAAGCTTCAATTTTCAGATCAATGCAAGCTATTCCAAGTTGGGAACAGGTAATACTGTGCACAGAATGAGAAGGCAAGGCACCTGATCAGCGTCTGTTTCATACAAAAGCATGCAAAGAGTAAGTCAAATAATAGTAACCTCGTTTTGAGGAAACAGCCTTTGCGTATGCCAGGATTTTCCTGCGTTTAACTATGGAACCCTGCACTTTCTCAGAAGAGCTACAGAGACTCAGGACACGGGGGGCAACTCTCAGCTATGATCACTTAAACATGGGACTACTGAGTTTGGATGCTTAAATTTCTCGATAGCCAGCTTGAGACAATTTAAGCAGACTTCACCTTTCTTTAAAAATATTAGTCATTGTTAATGTCTCTGAGGAAGGGAATGTAAACAGTCAGGCATACAGAATCACTAGTCTTTGCAAAAATATTAGGTGTCATTGTTGTCAGGAGGCTAGAGGCAAGCCACAAAAAGTAGATAGACTCCAGCTTTTCACCTTTGCAGAACTTAACTGCAACCCTAATTTCAGCTCTGAATGAGGTTAATTTTACTGGATCACTGACTGCTCTGTATAGAATGATTTTTTTCCCTTTTGTTAAAGCTACCAACCTTTGCTTGAAGTAATCTCCTGATGATGAACAGGGAAGGTCCTGCTCGGTACTGAGGAACAGGCAGTGCCAAGGACTGGGAATTAGTTTTCTATTTTACAGAAAAGGTAGGACTGCAGTAACAAAGACCCTTGAGATGAGGAATAGGTCACACTGGAGGAGCAGCAAGGAGTAGGGCATATGTATTGTAGAGAGGGTACACTGTCACAGCTGTATGTGGCAAGCTTTGATGCTGTTTTGCAGAATACCTGCCTATTTTATGGAAACACTCTTGATTTATCCAAGCATTTGTTCTTATTTTCTAATTTTAAAAAAGACATAAGAGATGGACATAGTTCATATAAACGACAACTTCTAAGAATTAACTAAGGCCTGAGAGTTACAAGATCTGGTGACTGTTGACTGCCAGTCCTCACCTCACGACAAGCCTTCAATTTTTGCTGTGGCTTGTGCAACAGCCTGAGCAAGCCTAGTCCCCACGAAGTGAAAACCAAAAGAGAAATGCCCCCGTGCAGCCATTGCTCCCGCAGCTGCCCCTGCACAGCAGTACTCTGAAGGCTGGGGCAAGCTGCACCAAGCATCACACGTCACCTCTGTGCATCCCTGGTCCCAATCCATTAAGGAGGGCCAGAGAAAAAAACAGCTGGAGGAGGAAAGCAGAAACCAAATTAATTCATCACTAAGACAAAACATGCACAAATCTCTTCATTTTGTCTGTCAACCAGAGGCATGCATTATTCATTAGCTGAGGTGATGAGGACATGGAAAGAGGGGCTGTGAAGCCACTGCTGCAGGCTCTGGTAAAGCAGCTGACCCGGCAGGGTGCTCAGCAGCTAAGGGGAGGCAGGAGGACTCTGCACCTGTGGACTTCCAATAAACACTGCCCCAACTTTGTTCCACAGTTGGATTTTTTCCCCTGCCTCTGTCCCACAAGCCCTTAGTGAAAAAAAAAGGAATCCTGGCTTTCCCTTTCTATTCCTCAGGGAGAAAGATTCTGCCTGTCCAGGAAGGTCCTCACATGAAAAAAAAGATTCCTTCTGGCTTGTTGAAGTTCTCTGCCTGGCCAGTCTCACTGCCCTGCTGACAGGGAGGTAAACCTGTTACAAAGACTTTCTCCTTGAGAAGATGCGCTGTGCCAAGTTTTACATTTGCAGATTGCAGCTCAGCTACCGGAAAGCAGCAGCTCAGTGATTTCAGCATTAACTCTCGTAACCCCAGCACTGTAACGACTGCCGGGGCACGGTCCCATTCAAGTTAAGCCACAAAAAGGTTTTTCCACTGATTTTAAAGGCGCACTAAACACAGACTCCAAACAACCATTCACTGCTTGTGTGACACTTACTTTTCCTTTGTACTAGATAATAATCTGCTTCTTCAAACAGATTGAAATCCACTGGGATGTAGAAGAAAAAAAGGAAAATACAGTTTAAATATAAGACTAAGTCCCAGTGGTCAGCACTGTGGGACTGGGAGGAAGCACAGCAGGGTGGCCAGGATCCTGACCTGATTCCTTCCGAAACCAGTATAAATGTAGCCACGAAGCAGGGCAGAAGTCAGAATGAATTATTTGTTTCCCTTTAGCGAAAAAAAAAAAAAAAATTAATCAGAATCACAGGAAACACAGGGAATGCACGGCCTTCCTGGGATCTGACTCTTCAACACTGTCACGGATCCAAATTCCAAGGGCCTCTGTCGTACAACAGTAAAAGAAAACACAAAAATAAACCATGCATGTGTTTACAAGACCAGCTGTCTCTGTGGTCTCTTTTTCCTCTCTCTCTGTCCCCCTCCCTTAACTCATGGCCAAAGGGGGTTTCCATGCCAGCTTTGCTACATGACATGATTAGGAAAAAAAAAAAATTAAAAAAATCTCAGGCTGGTTTATGTACCAGCCTGAGCTCCCCAAGCTCTCCATTTCCCTTGATTCCTTACTGCAATGAGGACACAGAAAAAATGCCTGTCTCTCACTGAAGTTGATAACAGCTTTTGCTCAGGGCTCTTAAATGAGGCTTTGCTGGGCTTTCAGGGCAGATGGAAAAGTCATCAAGGAGAAAAGAACTATCATTTCTTGGCCAGGAAACAGACTATGGACTTTCCTGCAGACTAGTGCCTGCCTTTTACATCAAGGCTAACCGCTATCACATTTTGCAACATCCTTCCCTCCTTTCCTCACAAGTGACCCACGAGCCAGACTTTGCTATCCCCTTCCACCACAGGAGCACTCAGCTACAGAAGCATGTCTGTGTGGGACCAGAAAAACTGGTGTCAGAAACGAGGGAGAGAACCACTTGAAAGAATGGAAGGGAGGGGAGAGCCCTGGGACAGTTGGTTGAAATGCCGCATGACATGGCTGCAGTAGGCACTAGGAGGATGTGCTGGCAGGGCTGTGTCAGGGTTACAGGGATACTGAAACCCGGAGCATCACAGATAAGCACTCGGATGACCAGCACAGCAGTCTGAAGAGTTCAAATGGCACACTGATGAACAGACCTCCAATTAAGGCTATAGGTACCCTGGCAGAGTTGTAGAAGGAGCTCAGTACTGCAGGTCTGAGCCAAGGCGCATTGGAGAGGGAACGGGCTCAGGAACAAAGCCAGGAGGCAGATGCTGCGGGTCACAACTGAGCACCAGCAGAGCAGGGCTGCGCTCGCAGGAGGTGCTTTGGCAGCACTGCTGGAGGGCATGGGAAAAGGGTGGCTGGGAGCACTGCGGGGCAGGTTGCCGGTGGTCTGGCAGTGCAGGAAGGGGGAGCCCAGGGAGCTGCAGAACAGCACCGCGCTGCAGAGGCAAGGGTTGGGGACCAAAGTGGCACTGGGCGACATGGGTTGAGCTGGAGGTGCGCAGCCAGGTCTGCAGACACAACTGGCAGTATCCTGTCAGCTTATCAATCTTCCACTTCTACCCCAAAGTTCACATCCATCCCCGAAAGCCAGAGAAACACATCCAGGCCCCACACAGGAAGGGAACCAGTGCCATGTCAGGCATCAAGACCATCTGTTAAGCACCACCCATGTGAAACTCAGTTACAGGTTATTAATCATTAGCAGCAGGAGCCCTGTTATTTGCAGCGATACTCAAGGAGCATGCGAGAGAGCCCCTACTGTGCTGAAGTGAGGGATATGAGGGATCAGCCAGTCCCTGCCCCAAAGGGTTTCCAACAGGAATAGCTAAAGGAAGGCGAAGGACAGAGCAGAGTGCAAGTGCAGAGACTTTAGTCACCTTTCCAGTACATCGCTATGTTTGCCTAAAAGGTGGCAGAGCAGAGGTGCTGCGGGATTCACACCTTGGCCAGAGCTGCCCCTGACCTGCAGCCTGCAGGGAAAGGGCCAGGCCCTGGCCTGCCCGCCCTATCTGGCTGATGTGGCTGAAGGCAGAAGCCAATGGACCAAGAATAGAGAAGGGAAGGTGGAGATGTGGGGGAGCACCCAGGCCAGCCAGGTCCGGGCCAGCTCCTGCCAGGGCGGGCAGACTCAGAAAAGCTGAGCAAGAGGCAGTGCTGGGCTGGCTGCTGAGCATTGCTCAGCATTTCAGGGGCAGGATGCTGGCAGGTCACCCCGCACCATCCCCTAGCATCCCTGAGCCCCTCTTCCCCTTCTCCCTCGCTGCCAGAGTAGAAAACCACTCCCTGTTATTACCTGCCGCTGGGTTTCCCTGCCAGGCACCCAGCAGGGAGCCGGGGTAAGGACATCTCGCCTTTTCCTTTGTACATCCCGAGCCACCCGGCAAGTTCCCCAGGGCGGGGGGCGAGCGAGCCCACAGGCAAGGCAGGGGGCAGGCAGGGCAGCGGGGTAGCAGAGCAGGGGGGAGTCAGGGTAGAGGGGTGGCAGGGCAGGGGGCAGGCAGGGCAAGGGGGTGGCAGGGCAGGAGGGTGGCAGAGCAGGGGGGAGTCAGGGTAGGGGGGTGGCAGGGCAGGGGGGCAGGCAAGGCAGGGGGGCAGGCAGGGCGGGCATCCCCCCGCCCCGAGCTGCACGGACCACGTCAGCGGGGCCGGGAGCCACAGAGTTGGTGCTCCCCTCCCGGAAGACCCCCAGCCCCTCAGACACACACACCACCACCCCCCGCCCCCGGGCAGGGAAGTTGGCTTTGGCAGCCCGTCCTCAGCCGTGGGCTTTGCTCGGGGAGGGGGCAGGGGAGGAAAGGGAGGTTAATGGGGAGTGGAGCTAACAGCAGGAATACGAGGGGCTGGGAGGACCCCCCCTTCCCCGGAGTCACAGCCATCGTCCCTGCTCCCCCTCTGCTGCTCCAGCGGCTCTGCAAAAAGGTTAGAAAGAAACAAGAGTGGGAACCCACCGTGTCCTCCTCGGAGGGAGACAGGGGAGCGGTAGATAGAGATAGGCACAGAGTGGTGCTTGCTGCCGTGGAAGTGATGCTCATACTGAGCCTGAGATACAGACGAGGAAGAGGAGGCAGAAGAAGCCACGTTAGAGGAACTCCACACAGAGCTGACGATACATCCCCAAAAGAGGGAGCACATCCACAGGGTCCAGGCGGGGCGGCGTCCAGGGCAAATGCTGGGGTCTATTCTCAGGTGCATGGTCAAGGCACAGGACACCTACAGACGGACAGTCTGAATTCCAGCCAGGGAGAGAGGATAAGGTTCATGATGCCAGGGGACCCATGCTAGCAGCAAGAAGAGTCGCTTCCGAGGCTCTAGCGTGTGCGTGTGTGTTCAAGAGGCAAAGAGACAGTATGTGTCTGTGCGAGAGCGAGCGCTGGGAGGGAAGGGGAGGGAAGGGGAAGGTTAGGAACCACACACAGAAGAATAATACGCGCCGTTTCCCAGGGCTGGAGCTACTGTGCCAGGAGCCCCGCGGCCGCACGGAGCCTCCAGGAGAGCGCAGGGAAGCCGCACATGTCAGCGGGAGGGTCCCGGAGCTTGCACTGGTCAGGTTCCTCCAGGATCAAGGGGTCCTTGAGGACTTTTCCCTGCCTGCGAATCTCCGTCTCTCACTTTGCGGAGAGGGACTATTAAAAACGAAAAAGAAGAAATAAGCCAGAGACCCCAGGTAAATTTTTGATTATTTTTTTTTTTTTAATCCCAATTCCAGGGGGGGTCTGTTGCTTCTCCACTAGCAAGTGTTGCAATGCAGAACTGCTGGGCACACACACACGCGCACGCACACACACAGATCTGGGGTGTTATCCTCCTTCCACCGGATCCAGGCGACCGAGGGCTCGAGCCGATTAACCCTGCACAGCCGGGGAGGGCAACGCCAGGTCTTCCCGGGCGGGCGCGGCGGAGCGGCGGGGGCCGGCGGCACGGTAGGAGCGGGGCGCGGAGCGGAGCCGGGGGCGGGATGCTGGCGGCCGGCGCGCCAAGTGCGGGCAACTCGGCGGCGCAGGTGAAGCGCAGCCGGGCGGCCGGGGAAACGACTCCACGAATGGGCGAGCCGTATGCAAATATCCCGGCCCCGGCGAGCCAATGAGGGCGGCGGCAGCTCTCCGCAGAGGGACTGGCTGGCTCCGGGGGGAGGCGGGGCCGGGGGGCGGCACCGCCCCCGCCATTCATGCGCCGCTGCCTTACACACGCGCCCGCCGCCCCCGGGCCCCGGCCGGCCCCGCGCTGCCGCCGGGGAACACCCGCACCACGGACGCGATCGCTCAGGAGTTCCCGGGGCAGCGCCTCGCACCGGGCAGCCCACGGCGGGTGCCCACCCCCGGCAGCCGCCGGCGAGGCGCGCAGGGGCGGCCCCGGGCGGGCAGTTGTGCCCCGGCCCGCCGTGCCCCACGCCGCGCCGTCCCAGCGCCGCTACGGCCGCCAGGCGAGGGGCGGCAGCGGCTACGCCCCTTGCCCTCCGCACCGCCCTCACAGCCTGGTCTGTGTTTTGGCTTGTGCAGCTGCAACAATCGGCTGAGCCCAAACAGGCACCGTTGCGCTTAATCCTGCCCGAGCGAGGGCTGCGGCCGGAGTTTGCGGCGCATAAAGTAACAAATAGACGCGGTAGCATCAGCGGGTGATGTATCGCCTATCAATTTGCACGGCAAAAATCCCCTGCCACTCGGGGGGAGCCAGGCACCGACCGGGAGGTGACTTAGGTGACATCACGCAGCGAGGAGCTTTGGAAAAGGCACTCGGTGGCCCCAGGACCCTCCTGGCACTGCCTGCCTCCCTCCCTCCATGCATCCCCTCCGGCCGAAATAAACTCCTCCTGACTGGGGGGTTTCCTTGTCATCCCCTCCAGGTCTCTGCCCGCAGGTGTGCAGGCATGTGGCCCAGAAACTTACTTGGCTCATTTCATAAGTATTTCCCTAACACAGAGATGCCGTGTTTTCGGTCATTGATCTCCATTTGGTCCAACACATCAGCAGCTTGTAACGATCAGCCCAAATTGCACGCCTGATAACTTCTAGCTGAGAGTGATATGCTTGTAATTTATTTTCTAGTAACTTATACGATGTGATCTAAATCAGGGGCTAGAGCAGGTAGAAATACTTCAGTGTTTCGCTGGGCTTAATCAATGATTGTGGACGGTAAAGCTGGAAAGCAAGAATATTACTTTCAAATTTGTCCAACATCTGCCACCTAAGAATCTCAGAGTGCTTTAAAATCTCTTATTAATGAAGCCATTCAGCAGCTTTAGGTATTTGCTGTTTTGCAGATAAGGAAGCAGAGGCTCAGAGGCGTTGAGCCGGTAAGTGACTGATAGACACGGGAACTGAACAGAACAGAGGCAGAGATTGTCCATCCTAAACAGTACATGCTGTTAGTGTAAACGTTTGACTGATTTGGTGGCCGTTTGTTAGCTTTATAGGGTGAATATCAGCCTTCCTCACACCGTGGCACGCAGCCAGCGATGGGGTGACCTGCAGCGTGGATGCCTGCTGGCAGGTTTGCAGTGCCACGCGCAGGGCACCAAGCGGTTTTATCTGGGCGAAACAACTGTTCCTGGCCCTGAGTTTTGCTGAGGAAACTGCAGGTGCTGCCATATGCGTGGTGGGATACCCAGAAGTATCCTGGCTTCATGAGGAAGCCGCCCCCTTGCTCCTAATGGTACTTGGGAGAAGAGGGGGAATGTCACCTGGCATATCACTTCCAAACGGCTGCCTGCCAGCCCGTGAGGACGTTGCTGGCATCCACGTTCAGTCCCTCACCACAGAAGTCCTGACTTTCACCCAGTCTGCAGACAAAGTACTCTGAAATATTTATTGTGTAGTTAAACTGTAGGGGGCTTGATTTAGGGGAAAGGAGGAAGGATGTGTATTAAATACACATCATGGAAAAGCTTATTTGTAAAATACGGGAAATCTGCTCCAAATAAATTTCAGACCCAGCTAGTTATCAGCAATGCAACAAAGATCCGCCTTCCATCATTTTACTTTCTTTTTCTCTAGCTACAGCATTACAAAAAGGACAGAAGATACACACATTACAGGACCAATGCCTTAAAAAGGGGCTACACATCTAAACACTGAGGACTCAATGCTGCTTGTCTAGAACATAGTGGTAGAGAACTCATTCATTTGTATGGAAAATGGATGTGGTTTAGGAAGCACAGTTCTTGAGTGAAGAGCAGGGGAACTGCACAGATACACTCCTTGCCACTTCCCTGTAACTATTTGCCATGTTGCTGAAATGGGAAAAAACAGAAGAGGCACTTTCTTTGTTGACTAAACTATGGTAGCATCCTTGAGTTCTTAATTCCCCTTTTAAAGTCCAGCAGATCACATCCTCTTCTATTCTCCATACCTGAGCCCCTGGTCATGCTGGCCACCTCCTGAGCTGCTGCGGGAGGCAGAGCCCTCAATGACAATAAATTACCAAGCTCCAAAACAAACCACATCCTTTCCTCAATCTGCCACCAACCCTTCCCCACATACAGAAGTACCAGCTTAGGTGCAGGAGGCATACCAAGGAGGCAAGCATCACTTCAAACTGCCCTGGCCAGAGACAGAAAATGCCCAGTAGTCCCTCAACAGGAGAAAGACCTGCTGTGTGTTGTCCCTGTGCTCAGGAGTTGTCCCATCTAAGTTCTGCCTACCAACCTTCCTTCCCTGCAGCCCACTGGGTAAACCACCCTAGGCAAAAAGGAGAAAGGCCAAGAAAGCCAAACTGCAGGAGTACAGCATAAATATAAAAATAAATAAAACAAAGGAAAAACTGGGAAGCTGGCTATAAATACATCATAGGGTTCTGGTGACACCGTAAAGTACTGGAACTTCACTCTGCCTTGCTTTATTAGGTGTCGGTGGATGTATTTACTGCCCTGTAATTCACAGGTGGCTCATTTATTTAGCAGCAGCACTGCAGGAAGAGGGCAAATTTCAACTGCAGTTTCCCCTCTTGGGTGGCAAGGGGAAGTTTATAGCCAGCAGTGAAGTCTCAACATTATTCCCACCAGATTTACTTCAAAAGAGGCATTGTTATTGTCCTATTAGTTTAGTTCATCTGAGAAAACATACAGTCATTCTAAATGCCCCATGTCTTCAGAACTGAGATGGGTGCCTTGAAGGATGATGATTCCCATCATAAGTTGTTCCCTACAGATGTGGGAAAAGTAGTCTTATTTCTTACATAGCTGTTTCTTTTACTAGAAGAGGGGAGGGCCACGATATTCTGCAGAAATGAGAAATAATAAAGCAATTGTTTCTGAGTTTTAGAATCCCGGTAAGAGAGCCAGTTGGCTTCAAGCCCAGGAAAAGTTTTTACTCTACCTTATTTGTGTCAGCAAGTACAACTCTATATTTCCTCGTAATTCGTAGCTGTTAATTACTTTGCTGCACTCGGGACTGAAAAAGTCAGCTCTGCTCTAAAATCACGGATCTTTAAACCTGGATCCAAAAGGGGAATCTCCATTAGCTTTTAGCCATACAGGGTGACAGCCAGAGAGGTGACAGCTCTGGCTCCCCCCAGCAGACCTGAGCGAGGTACAGCGTTAGCCAGTGTACTGCTATATAATAAGGTTAAGAAAATAAAGTCTGTTAGAACAGCCTGTCACCCAAAAGTTTTTCCCCAGACTGAACTGTTTCTCTCAAGGTTCAAAACAGTCCGTCCCCACACCCTTTTTTTTTATTTTAAATGATCTTTTCTAAAAACAAGAAGGAGGGTGAGAACAGATTCCGCTTATTATCTTAAAATAGAGTCTTAAATGAAATAAAATGAACCAGAGGGGTTTACATGGTGTGGAGAGCATAGGGCTGGCATACAGACACCTTTGTCTTTAGCAAGCTACTCCAAATATTGCTGAGGACAGCAGTGACCAGAAGGCTGGTAACTTCCTCAGCACTGCCAGCAGAATTAACTGCTCTGAGACTAGTCCCTGGTGTCCCACTGTCCTTGTCATCACTGCCTCTCTGCAGGCAGCCTCGAGAGGCAGGTAAGACCCGGTGGCATCAAAGAATTATCAGTGTCTGCTCATCCAGAGGGAAAAGGAAGGGTTGCTTCAGGACAGGGCTGAGGACCACGCACACAGCTGCTGCTATGCAGTACTTTTTTCTGCCTATAACCAACTCGCTGCAGTCTCTGTAGTTCTCAGTTTTATTCTGTACTTTTGAAGAAAACTGCAATCTTTTCTCAGGCTTCTGTGCTTTCCTTTAGCGACCAGCAAGTCCAGTTACCCACAAAAGTTGAGGCATATGCCCTACACGTGACACAGGGCAGGTCTAATCCTCTTTTCAGCTCAGCTGCAAGGGACCACACTTTGCTGCAAGCAACTAATACAGCAGCTCTGGAGCCTGGTTTTGTTCTCGTTTATGTCAAGGTGAGTAAATTCAACAGAGCCAGTGGATTGACATCAGTGAAGGGAGATCTGACCCTTGACGTTCATTTGCGAGAAGAGAAACGCAAGCTCATTACAGCCAGTTAGCCTTGGCTAGCAGTAAGTTAGCCAAAAGCAACAGTAACTGCTGGGAGCTTTGACAGAAGATGAAGGACACAAATTCAGTTCTGTCAGGCATCCAGTTTAAGGGCCAGAAACCTTACAAAATTCAGGCTGTTGTTTTCTGGAATTTCAGACCTACTGTCCTACGTTAGTGGGAACAAGCAAGAACAAGCATGGGACACACACACAAATATAGCAATATATCTCATTTTGATAAGCATTAATTAATTATAATTGGTAAAGAGGCAACATCAGAATTTGCTAATGCAAGCTGACAACATGTTAAAATCGCCCCTCTTTACTAGATAATGTATAAAGACAAATCCAGTGTGCTCAGCACTACATAGACAGAAGCAGAGAGTCCCTTCCTCAGAGAGGTTACAGACCTGCTGGAAAGGCACAAGCCAACACACATTGGACCAGCTTTATAAGCAAACAGTATCTTTTTGGCTTGTCTGCTAGTCTGTGAACCTAAGAGAACGGAAGGCTTAGATACTGGCAATAGTGGCTTCACACAGGAGCGACTAGCGCAGCTGCTTTCAGCCCTGAGCTTCTAAGTTTCCTTCCAGTCATCACTGAATGTGCTACAGAGATACCCCTGGCTACCTGCACCGAACACCAGCAAGCATCCTCTCTTCTAAAGCTGCCTCAGAAATTAGGACAAGACCCTTCTCACACCTTGGACCCTCTACCAGATCAGTAATTATGGATGCGCTTTGTGTTAAATGAAGGATGCTTATGTGTGGTTTCCTTTAGTCATCATGAGGAGCTTCTGCTATTCAAGTACCCGTCTCCCCTTTTCTCTCACAAACACCTCGGTCCCTGCCCCCGGGGTACTTTATCAAGGTGGGCTGAGCAGGCTCCTGACAGGCAGGCTCATGTCACAAGAGAAAACCGATGTGTGCAGCTGTGGAACTGCTGCCACCCCTTTCACTCTCAGTAGAAGCTGGGCTCAATGGCAGCTGTTCAATGTCTTGTCAGGCAGAGAAACAGAACCTGCTTCTACTTCTTGTATCATTTTAGGCAATGCGACTTTTTATCAAAAGTTTGTTCAGACTCAGAAAGATTACAGAAACCAGAAGACCGGCCAAGTTTGAAGAAATCAGGGTTGCCCACTGCTTGACCTTAGCTAGTTATTGAATCACCAGTGAAGGAAAAGGAGCCCGATGGTTTACTTTCCTGACTCTTCTGCCACAGAATTCATGCTTCAGTACCTTTACTGCCGATGTATCACTAAGGATACTAGAATAAAATGGTAGTGACCTGTAGCATGTGCTAAGAACTGATTTTCGTCATTCAAAACAGCCCTCTCTTACAGGACTTTCTAACCAACTCTAGGATATTATGTTGAGCCAAATTCATCTCTAGCACAGCTCCTAGCAACTGATAGTATGGATGCAAGTAGCTACTATGTTTATGAAAATAAAAAATATTTGTGTACCTTGTTCTCCCTATGGTTGCAATCAGTGTAGGCAGGTCTAAGGTGAAGGAGAACAGCCTGTTCCCAGCCTGGGTGTGAGCCTTGCCTGGGATAAGACGCTGCTGCAATCCCTTGCCTTTAGTGACTGTCACAGCAGCAAGAGGTTAGACACACCAGCGGATCACAGAGGAGGACCTGTGACCTGCTGTCATCTTGGCTGTATCTGTTCTGTAGATCAAGATCTCCGAGGTCTGCCAGTCCAGCACCTTACACACCAGTGCTAAATATTAGCACTGCAGAAATAACATTTATGCCATGAATTCTTAGTGTGGAAGAAAAGAGCTGGGAAATTATTTTTGAAGAGCTCTGAGTTCTCAAACTTAAATGGTACCTGAAAGACTGGAGTAGAAAAGAGACAGGGAACAGACAGAGTTAAAATATCTGCTGCGATAAATACGGACCCTATTTTAATTTTTACCCGTGAAAGCAGAAAGGAGACTTTTATTTTCCTTTTGCACTCAAAGAAATCTTCTCTGACACAGAAAGGAAAAGCTGGAAAGACTGTTGGTCTTCCTCCTTTAAGGTGGTTTCTGTGCTAATGAAAAGCTAACTAATGCACACGGTGCACAGGCTCCCCTCTGCTTTTCTTCTCTCTTCCACCTATCATCTCGCCGGGCTTTTGCCTGTAATCACCTGTTCATCTCGCAGCAATAACTGCCATGTGACCGGTGTTTGTTGCAGTCTCCGGACCGCCAAAAAAAGAATTAAAAGAAAAGCAAACAAAGAGGTAGGGGGGAAATCTTCAATGACACAAGTGCCTCACTGCCAGCCAAAGAGTGAAACGTCTCCTGTGGGCAAGCCTGTTCGTGTGGGAGCTGCTGGTAGGTGTAATTTCCGAAGATGTATACCTTGTCAGTGTGCAGAAGATGAAGAGAAAAAGCAGGTCAGAACTAAAAAGACTGGAAGGACAAAAGATGACACTGTGGGGAACAATTCTTCTGCTTTTTACCCTGAAAGACCCTGTGCTGCACAGTCTGTGGCAAACCAACTTACTGGCTAACGCATCAGGAACAATAAGACCATTAGATGGCCTTCTCCTCACCCAAGGGAAACAGCCACTTTTCTGTGCGGTGCCTGCGATACGCAGCCTGCGCGGGGTGGTACACGATGTACAGTGTCATTGCTTTCAACTACAGTAGAAACTATCTTTTTCCCCTCCAAGTAACTAGGCTCACAATAGATGAGACAGCCAGGATCTTCAAGAGGCTATATAGTCCATCTCTCTGCACCGAGGCAGGATAAACTTTACCTACAACATTCTTGGGGATGTTGTCTAACTTGCAATGACGAATCAAAGTCTCTGGAAGCAATATACACCAATGCTCAACTTTATCAAGAGAATTGTTTTTCCTTTTCATAAATCTGCTGTAGTCAAAGGAGTTGCTTGTGACGCCTATAAATTACAAATGCATTAATCAAGATATAATTCATACTAGCTTTCCTCATGCCTAGACATAAACATACTAAAATACTGTAACTAACAGCAGTATATAATATACTGCAACACCGTAATGGTATGTACAAGCATTTCACTAAGCATGTGAACAACATGACCACCAAATAGGCAAATAAGATGTGGCAAGTTGCTTGTAGGAGGCATCCAAGAAACAAAAAGTTGCAACAAAGGACAAGATAAGCATAAGGGATGCAAACAGTCAGGGCCTCCTGTTGAATACCCAAGCAGCACGACTGGGAAAAAAAAAAAAAGAACAAGAGAAGCGGCACAGTTAGCAGTCGAAGATCCCACTTTTGAGAGAGTGAAAGTAGTGTTAAAACACCAGGTATGTAAAAAGGAAACTGGATACGGAAGATGACTTCATCTTTGAAGCATCACTTCCAACTTCTCTCCTCCTTCTGCAGCTAAGACCATCAAGGACCATAGCTGTCGGTGCTAACTATAAAGAATCAGCTCTATGGTACTGTATAGTCACAGTTAATTCAGGGCATAAATGATAAAGACTAACAGTTTTGTATACAAAGTAATAATTAACGATAATGATTAGGAATTAACCATTAGCATAAAGTGTGTTGTTAATTAATGAGTGCAGTAAAGTTTTGTTTTAAAGTTTAAAACTGGCCTGATTTATCAGTCTTCTAAACGTTCCGCTCCTAGCAATCTGTAATTCTCTAACAGACACACACACATTTTCAGTTGCAGTATTGTGGTCTGTTATTTCTTGCCCTATCATAGAAGAGAGCTTGACTCCATCCTCTTTACAGCTATCATTTACATATTCACAGACTTCTGCTATGTCCCTCCTCCCTAGACAAGGATATTTGCTTTATTGTCACGTAGAGATCCATGGAGTTTAATCTGTGCACATTATTGCTGGTTTTCTGGAGACTTTTTCCAAATATCTACATTTTTCTTGCAGTGCACCCAGACTGGGTGCAGCCTTTTGGAGGAGGTCTCATGAGCACTGCATACAGAAGAAGTTTTTTCTACAATTACTTTTTACAATTAATACAATTACTTCACGTATCTCATTGATGATATTCCTATTTACTTTACCTGTAAGACATTTATCCCTCATGCATAGAAGGAGGGCTCGTATTATCACCCTGCTAGCTACTTCCAGTTTTATATTCTATAACATGGAAAACACGGCTAAGCCCTGGTCCGTGAGTTCCTAGACCTTTTTCATTAAGGTTTTTGAAAGGTTTTGCAAATTTCAGAAAATGCAGCTTAGGTCATTGTAGCATTACACTGGGATGGGTAGTACAGCACCAACTACTTGTTCCCTGCTGGTATATTTAATACTGCTGAGGACAGGCCCTGGTTTCAAGGCATGCAACACACCCACGCAAACAAACCAAAACAGATGGAAGCAGAACAAACTCCAGGTCCATTTACGGCAACTGATCAGAGGACTTACTGGGATGTTTGGTCTCCAGCAGAGAAGCTCAACAAAAGCACAATAGTGAGAATAAACGTAAGGAGCGTGAACTGCTTTAATAACATCTCTCCCCTTGTGAAGCACCTCACTCCTATCATTCCCCAGGGTCTCCAACCCCACTCCGCCCGCACAGCTCCTCCAGCACTGCAGGTCTCCCGAGACACCAGCAGTTTCCTCGTGTTGTCAAATCCTCCATCCTGCCTGTGATTCAGTGTTTGCGCTAGTCACATGGATGCTAAAAGCCTCCTTCCTCAAACTGAACACTTCCCTTTACCCAGCACCCTTGTCTCTGAGCAAAACAGGAGGGAATTTGTGTAGGGGGAGGCACCCAGCAGCAATAAAACCCCAGTGGAGCTGCAAACGCTGACACCGGAGCAAGTGCAGACATCAGGAATACATGGGCTTTAAGCACCAGGCAGCTGTGAAAATTGGCAAGTGGAAACAAAGAAGGGGAAGGAGCGATACACTCCCCACTGATAGGCTGTATAGAACAGATAAGGCGTAACTGCTCCCAGCACGGATGTACTACTTATTGGACAGGACAAACAAAAAATTCCAGCTACTCATTGTAGAAGTGCCAAGGGAAAAGCTGACGATAGGGATCCAGGGATTACGTTTAGTCAGATGCATACAAACACGTGTGCACGCACACATATGCATACTTGTATTCCTGCTTCCCTCTCAACTCTGTAGCCTCTATATCTCTTCCTCACACTATCAGCCAGGGACAGCTACTGAAGAAAACCAGAAAAAAGGGAAAAAAAGGAATGCCTGCATAACCCACAGATGGAGCTCACTTGAAGAATTATGGTTGGTTTTTTTCCTCTTCCTTCTGATCTTCTGGTTGGTCACACAAAAGCTGTCTTCACCCTGGACCAATTCATCCCTTAAGTCACCACTTATGGTATAATTAGGTCTACATAGTTTTAATGAGATGTCACATTTCACCCCCCTCCCCTTTTCATCAGTCACCCAAAGTGAGCACTCAGGATGGTAACACACAGTCTGTTGTTGACTCCCCCAGGGTACTGCCAGCAGTGTGGTGGGGATTGTGAGGGTGAAAGAAATCTGAGTGGTCTTCAGGATGACTAACTCTGAATCATTTGTTCCTGTCGTCTTCTCTGCATCTGATCTCCTCCTGCACAGAAATCAGAAGGCACCTATTCTGTGACAGCCCAAGCTACCAGAAATCCCCCAAAGAGGCAGAAAGCAGTATGTGATCAACAGAATAAACAGACACACAGGTGCTCTGCATAACACCTCTTCTTGCACTGAGATGCGTCTTACCCACCACCAGCCTCTACATTACATGTAATCCTCCGAAATGTAGCAGCAGGCAGATAAAAAGAGGACATCTGATATTCCTGGCTACCTGAAAACACGTTGTTCTACAAGCAGCAGAATGACAGAAATAAGTGAGTAGGAAATGAGGCTTCATGTTTCCCCTTTGTCACCCCCTCCCCCCACATCCACCGTATAACCTCACCACATCACCCTCAGCTCCCCCTTCATTCTCTCACACTCCCTCCTCGGATTTTTGTCATATTTCCTTACCTCCCTGTAACACCTTTCCCTTCCTTCCCTCCTGTCTCGGTTGGGCAAGGAGGGGGCAGCCTGCACTGGGGCAGGTTCAGAGCTGCCAGCCCGCCAGCTGGTGGACCAGCTCTTATGCCTCATCAGGGACAAGGAACAAGTTCTGTAGGAAATCAGGATCTCCAGGGCTTCAGTGCTCCTGTGAAATGTGGTGGTTGCTGGCCAGGCAACCAAAGGGGTGACAGCCAGACAGACTGATTGCAGAAGCATCATTTCCTTAGAAAACCCGACTAAAATAACACTGCATCGCCAGGCTAGAGCAGTATGGCCTCAAGCAGCGTGACAGCTGAAGTTGCAGGTTGTCAGCTTCTCACTGTGGGCAAGAAACCTTTTGTAGGAGGAGTAGCAGAGCCAAAGAGTATGGTATGAGGGCACGGGTAATTCACGTCTTAGATCTGCACTACATATATATGGTAATGAAGCACGGTTTAGTTAAAGGATGACAGAAATAGCAGCACCAGAAGGAAACCTTCAAAGGTGAGTAATTCTGTGCCACTTTGATCAAGCATTACTATCCATTGGAAATGGGGGATTTCATCTAGTGTTGGCAACAGGACCTAGACTGGCTAGAACACAAAGGCAGGGAGACTGCTTCTCTTCCCAGCCCGCAAACATTGCTTTGGTGTAAGAGCCAACCACTCAGAAACTGCTTGGGGAAGAGAAATAATTTATCTACTGCAGTTTGAGGTAGCAGGAAGATATTATACAGAAGTAAATCTCAAAACTAGTATGACAGCGTGTTTCCAGATTCTGGGGGGGGGGGGGGGGGGGGGGGGGGGAATAAGTGGCATGTGAGGGGAGCCCCCAAACCATCTGGCTATTTGTGGGTTCTCTTGAGACGCTTTGATCCATCTCCAGAAACACTGCTGAGCTTTGAAGAACATAATAATGAGATTTTAATCTAAAGAAATACGTCCCTGAAAAGCTTCTGCTTTCAACAGAGGACCATCTCATCGTTTGGGTTTGCCTTTTCCCAGCAAGCTGTATTGCAACAAATTGCTCTCATTACTGGGTTTTCTTAGGTTGCTAGTTACAGGCTGAAAATAATATGTATCTAGATGTTTATGCAGAGCTTATTGTAGCTTAGGTTGCATAAGTCATGGTAAAAAAAGTTTATAGGGTTAAAATTAGACTAGACAAAGCACTGAGACTAACCCAGGCAACAATTCCACATGTACAAGTAGGACAGCTGGCATTTAGCAGGTATTTTTACCTCCATCCATCTTCATTTTTCTCCGCCTCTATCTCCCATCTTTGTAATTGCCCATCCCATCCTGCACAGGAACACACACAGGCTCACCCACTCACTCCCATTTCTTCTCTTGCCAAGAAGAGCATCCTGCGTGGGATTCAGTCATTTGTTGTCCACAGAACTTCTGGTGTGTGCCTCTCTAAATAGCTGACATCTGGAGGAGCTAGATGCTACTTATACCCTCCTTAGCACGATCAGATGCTGCTAAAGAATGTGAACAAAATGCCTCATTTTTTAAATATCTTCTCTTCACGCCCTCTCCTTCTAACAGTTTGTTGTGGTTTTGTTTTTTTCTTGGTATGAACAGTCCACTACATATAGTGATCATCTTTCAAAGCCGTTGTTCTCAGGGACACAAAAAGACCAATATAAAAGTATATACTGGTAATAATCAACTACTTCTGCTGTCCAGCACTCACTTCTATAACATATTCAGTGGTTTTTAGGAAGAATGTATCACTCTAGAACCCTGCTGTAGAGATAGGTACACAACCCAGGTACCCATGGTGGCATTCAAGTTCTTAAATTACCAGACCCCCTCCTTCATTATTCAACAGACATCTTTATTTTTACAGCAACTAAAACAGGGGGTTCACAGCCTACATAACCTTCTAGCTGTACAAATATGTTTCACTAAATGATTCTTTCTGCCTCACAAACAAATCAGGAGTCCACAATAACATGATCTTGTAAATAAACACCAAAAAGGAATGCAGAAAGGGGAAGATGCTACACTTATTTCCAGCATGCCTCAATTCCGAATGCTTGATTTTACAACAAAACCCAAAATCACTCAGAGCAGTTTTGTTGTTGGCTTTTTTAACATTCTCCCTCTCACAAATACCTATCTGTTCATGTGCATGTGTCATCTTTACTTCAATGGAGTATGCCTTTATTTAAAAAATACAGTTAGGACTATATACATGCCTCGAGTCACCCAGGCAAAAGAAACACAAAACAGCCAGCAAAGTGATGGGTAGCACAGATGCACCTAAATTGATTAAATTGCTGTTGCTAGAACACACACACTGCAATCTCCTTCCCTTTTGGATTATTCAAGGTACCCTGTCATTCTTCTCCAAACCTTTCCAAAGCGTTCTTGTTAGCAGGTTGAGAGAATTAAGTTAAGTTGACTCACCAATATTAATAGGTGTCCCTAATTCAATAGCAGCATGTTCAGAGAATGCCACCTGCCTTCTCTTTAAGCAAAAGATACTGAAAAACAGCCAACAGCTAAAATTAGACACACCTGTTTTAACAGTTGTTTCAGCAGCTGGACACCAGGATGTGGATCAATAAGATTTACTCACAGCTTTCTCCCCTCAGAGCCCATAGTGCGACTTTAGTGCCTCATTCCATGTTTAGAGAAATTTGTGTTGCAGGGAACAGTGTGAATGAATCAAGAAAGGTCAGGGTGCTCTTCTTCCCCATTGCTGGACCTCACTACAGTGCAAGAAAAACTGCCTATTCAGTGGACTATGGGATCAAGATATGCTGGTCTCGATCTAGTAGTATACAAGGGCAAGAACCTGAACCGTATATAAACCAATGCAGTGGTAAGCTGCAGGTATCATAAAACTGCAGGCTTGTGAGGTCTGTACCCTTCCATTTGCTGCAAGGAGCTGTCATTGCTGACAGTGGAACAAGGGAATCCTGCCAATTTTTTCTATTACTGATCTTGGAGTAATCCAGGCAACAAACAAAACCCACTTCCCCAGCATCTAAAGCACAACTGTCCCACCAGTTGTCTTCAAGTTCAATGTGCAGCTCCACTGCAGTAACCTATGTTGTGGTGGAAAACACTGAGATGTTCTAAAAGAACTGACAGTAAAGTAAAAGACAAAAATCAATTAGATATTACTGAAATTCCACTTTAAGCATTAGCTGGAGCTGCTTCCAAGCTTCTATATCTGACTAAGTTGCTTGAGAATGCCAGTATCTTGTCCTGAAGGGAAGATGCTATTTCCTAAAGTGACTGTATTTCACAATCTAGTCCTGTTTGCCTTTTTCCCCTCAGGCAAAATCGGTTTATACACTGTTGTCCAGAGCCGTTTATTCCCAACCCAGTGACAACCCCTCTGGTGTGACTGTGGGACCAAGTGGTAACAGGATCAGTGAGATGCTCTAATGCTCTATACTATGAAGGAGTATGCAATAACAGGAGCTCCATGAACTTGCGTTGCAACTAAAAAAAAAGACACGAGAGAATTCTCAAGACAGTTCTCAACGTAACAACAGGCCTTGTACTCTTAGAGTTCCCATATAAGCAGAAGCCATACATTAGTGGACATAAGTGCACTCAGGTATACAAAAGTAAACATCTCCCAGAGCATGCGCTCATCTGTGCGCTCCCCTGGGATGGGTGCCTGTGGTTTCAAAGAAAAGGTACGTGCACATTCATGCATATAAATCCAGACAGGTAGAACGCACATCTATGGAGATCATATAGAATGTACAAAAAGGTATGCCAGCGTACAACTGTGTCCACACAGCTCTACGGCCAAGCAAGCAGATGCCTCAGAGCACACTGCACATCGTCTGGCTCCCATCAAACACACCTCAGATTTTCTCTTTCAAACAGAAAAGGGAGAGAGACGACGTGGCTGTCAAACCCAGTAATAAACGCTTGTCAAGAGCATTTCTGATGGGATCTAAAGGCACTTGGAGAAATGGGGCCACCACAGTCAAACTGCACAAGTTGAACCCAAGAGCAGTGAAGACAAAGAGAGATGGTGACACGAGGGCTTTTCCCCTCTTCCTGGAAAATAATGAACAAATCCTTCAGAGTGATTACTCTGTTACACTGGCTGGCCCTGCTCTCAACTCTGTATTAGACAGAAGACGCTCCTATCTTCCCTCAAATTAAATGTGCCTGGTAAAAAGCGATCAGAGATTGGCACTATAATTACCTTTCCTCATTAGAAAGAAAGCCCTGGACCTGACTGAATATGACTTCTCTGTCAAGGCCCCTTTTGGGCTGTAATAGTACTCAACCAAAATCAACGGGCACAACACTTCATGTGAACAAAACAAAGCAACATATCAAGTAATCTTGTCTTTTTATTTGCTTTTTCTAAGCCTGCTAAGTGAGGTGGGAAGGTGCCAAATTCCTTTTTAACTTGTATAAATGCATCTAAATGTCACAGAAGAGCCTTGTTAAGGGAAAAGCTTTCCAAATGTTTTTCTCTCCTGTATCTAAAATGGATTGCTCTTTTTTTTTTTTTTTTTTTCTTCTTTTTAGATTAAAAAAGGCACACTCTCCCAGACCACTGCCCGTCACCATTCCTGGGGCAGCTGGCTGCAGCGCCCCGTGGCTGAGCTCCCCTGCTCTCCTGCAGCAGCACTCACCATAGTGCAGGGCACGGCTCTGTCCGGGGAAGCCAGGGAGGAGGGTGAGCATGTAGGTAACGACAAGGCTGAAAACTCCTCCAGCTAGGGCATGAGCAGACCTCAGGGACTCTTCTGTGACAGAACAGATGGGCTCCTTCATTCTTTTAAAACGCATTTGAAACTTATTCGTTGCTTCGGTTCTTTTCTATTACTGTGAGCTTGAAGATGGTGTCTAATCCTGAAGAGCTGTGACCCTGGAGACTGCAGCCCTGCCACAGTGAGGGCAGTGCCGAGACCTTGCTGATGGTGCAGCCAGGACAGCTTGGTTTAAAAAGTGGGAACGGCTCAATCTTCCAAACTGGTGCTCATACAGATATGACTCTTGTAGATATAGCAGGCTGAGAAAGATGGGTGATGTGGTAAATCGTTATGGGAGCTGCGCGTGACAGCAGAGGAGGGCAGGCAGCACTGGGTAGCCTACAAAGTGGAGAATTAGGGAGAACTGCAGAGTCCGACTGTGCTTGGTGGCCTCAATGAGTCAGCTCCTTCCCTTTCAGTACAGCCAGCCATGGTCCTTTCATCATCCCAAAGGTCACTCCTATTTCCTCGGTCTGGCTCATTCCTCTGTGTTCTCAGTTTAAAAAAAGGAGTATAAAACAGATCTTTGGACTATAGATCGCATTTCTGATTTTACCAGAAAGATGTCAGGAGAAGCATCCCGTTTTGTTCTGCTGTCAAATATAGGGCTCCCAGAAATTATCACATCCTATAGTCTGTTCAACAACACATGCTGCAGAATGGTGTTACTGTGCAGCAGCAGGAGCAGAACTGTGTTAAGGCATTACAGTATCCTGCACCACTGTCAAGTGAGATGTGTGGTACCAAAATGGTATGGCATTTAATCAGACAAAACTTATTCTCCAAGTCATTATATAATCTACAAGAACACTGCAACTAAGAGCAGTGCCAGCCACCAAATTTAGGAGAGCTGGCATTGCAGAAGGGGAACCTCGGCATCACTGCAAAGGTACCCTCTGCAAGCCACCCCTGCACGTGATTCCACTGCAACCTAGTCCATCCTTGGATCCTTCTGATGCCCAACTCAAGAGGGTCCTTCTACACTGGAAAAATGAAGTCTTCTCACAGGTCATTTTCCTTTTTCACCATCTGCCACGGTCTACCCATTCCCAAGCAGAAATGTAGGACTTTCCATTCCAGGCTGCAAGCCAGAAGCTCAGACTAGTAAAACTACCAGCTTCTCAAGTCCAATCTGGGAACTGGCCCCTCCAGTGCAGAAAGATTTTAATTTATTTATTGATTTTTATTTTTATTTTAGCACTACAGCATTTGTTTTATTTGCCTTTTCCTTTTCGATTTGGGGAAGGGGAAAGGAAAACTGGGGGGGTGTTTTCATGCTTTCATCTGTAATAGCTAGAAAATCTTTTCAGAAAAAATAAATGAGCAGATACAATGACACGCCGTGTGCCTGCAGGAGCTCAGATTTTAAGATACACATCAGACACCAGTGGCCTCAAAATTAAATTATGCACTAGCAATAAAAAGACATCTCACATTTAAAAACGAACCAGGATTCTTTATCAGTGAATATTTCAAAATCTCTGTTCTGCAGAAGAACGTCCAGGTGTTTGCCAGGCAGATATAACAGAATGCTGCTTCACTGGAGCAGTGTTTAATTGCTGTGATTATTTAAATATGCATCTATTTGCCTTTGGATTGAAAAAATAAAAAGCTAAAGTAGAGTTGGTTTGCGGCCCCACTGCTAGTTACTAGCATCTAGGTAAATGTACTACCTCATTCTAGGTAAAACTTCAGTAGGCGGCAGTGCTTGCCGTTGCACTGCTTTGACTTTCCTGAAACTAACCTTCCCCCAGGAATCAGACTTCTTCTGTCTTGCCTCTCCTGTCATCACCCACCTCTTTCCCTTTTCTTTTTCCCTTCCTCATCTCCGTTTCATGGGCTACAAGGGGACAAGGAGCAAGTGCACCAGATGCACAACCCTACTGCTTTACCTTGCTGCTGGGGGCACTTCTCCATTTCGGGAAACAGTCCCACTTCACTACTGCTGGCTGCCACCTTATTTGCATGAGAATGAACTATGCAGCCACGTTACCTCTCCTTTTCTGCAATACCATAGTCTGCTGATGAGCCCGAGTAGTTTTAAACAGGGCTAAGCTTTCTCTCGTGCCCTCTTGCAAGCTTGGTGCTCTGCCAGGCAGCTGCAGAATGGATGCACTGCATGCTGAATATTCCCCGCACGGCAGGCCAACAGCGGCTCCGAGGGGGAGGCACATCCAAGCTCCTGCAGCTAAAACCTGGCAAAAAGAATGAGCTCTCCTGCTGCCTTGAAAATGATGGATGTACACAGAGGCTGTGCACAACCTACAGCCATATGATCCCCCATGCTGTCCCCTGGAACCCGGTGCACAAAATAAATTGCCACACAAGGAAACATGCTCAGGAGCACTGACCTGAACGCTACCTGGAACAAGCAGCAACGTAAAAGGTAACGTGACGCCCCTGCACAGGATCAGCCTTTGCTTGTAGGGTGTGTTTATAAGTCTACATATTCATATATTAGATTCATGGCTGGCATATTCAAGGGGATGGCAGGAGATAACGTGGCTTTTTCCATTTAGATAGGATTAAAAGCTTTTACGGTGGTTCAGTGCTTCTTGGGAAAAACAACCATTTCTCCCACAGATCTCAAGAGATAGCAGGTTCCAGTCTATCTGGAAATGGTGGCAACAGTCCTTCTTTCGATACTTCCACTCTAAAAGGAATCCTGTAAAATTATATCTATTTTCTCACCTTCTAGGAATTAACCAGATCAAATATGCTTGACCACCTGATGAGAGGGAAGTGTTGGGTTGGTTGTTTTTTTTTCCCCCTAACTGTAATATCTTAGACCTGAGAGAAAAGTTGACGTCACATCCAGCAGTAGAGACGAAATCACAAAAAACTATGCCGTTTAACCTCAGCAGTCCCCTTGCAAAAGCAGCTATAAGAACCCCTGGCCAGTGTGATCCCAGCAGCCCACATATAATTCACCTCCATGATGTCCTCAAGCAAGAGTTAGGCATTTATAGTAAATCACATACTAAAAACAATTTGTGGCCTGCTAGCAATGAGAAGGCACGCTGCTGGTGAAGGTTAAGGATCAGCACAATTTTGTTGTGCCAGATGTGCCAGACATTCAAGTAAACCTCTGCTTTTCCTGGGGACACAGCCTGACATGATTACATAGTACCACTGACACCTCGTTTTCTGTATACTCGCTAATTGGGCCCGTTAACAGATTTCATTGCAGTCACAAATACTGGCATAAACAAACATTTGGCTATATTCAACTAAGTTTTTGAAAGTTTTGTAAATCCCTCATGAGCTGCAGAAAAAACTAGGGTTTGCTGGTTAGTAACGTATGCCGGATTCCTGCGGAACACCCAGCTACACGGTGGCTGCAAGAAGAGACCGCGGGCTCTCCTGCTCCAAAGCTACTGCCTTAGCTGCAGAAACCTCATCTCCCTAAACTGAGGGGCTTGTGAAGACCCTGGCATGCTCGGAGCAGCTCTGGGTCTATCCACTACAGCAGCAGAACACTCAGCTTTATTCTACAATGAACGCGTAACCCAGAAAACACACAAAAATACCAGTCCAAAATCCACAACTCCACAAAAAAACCCCCACTGTGTACTGCATAGGAATGGTTTATATTTGTCCAATGTATGGTATCAAACTATTCCAAAGGGCTTCAGTGCCACAAAGTACATAGAAAGCAAATATGAATGACGTCCAGCTTGCAGAGCGCAGAGCTGAGGGTGTGGAGCAGTCTCTGCCCCAGCCATTAGATTGGATTCTCTCCCATCCTACTAACAGCAGCAACTGTTATTTTTAATATTGTTGATTTCCAGGCATAAATTCTGGCACAAATACAGCATAAAAGCAGCCTCTGGCTTTCATGCATGTATGTTTTGATACAGCCTCTAATTACATGATCACACGCTTCTTTCTTGGACGTGACCTTTCCTTCATTCAACACACAGGAGGAATAACGCCGGTGAAGGTGTTGTTACCTGTTACTCCATTTTATCTTCGTTGCTCCATTTGTGGCCCCTTCTCCTGCATGGTATGCTAACCCTGCTCTGAAGAATAATTCATTTCCACATGGGCTTTCCTGTGGTGCCACTCGGCAGAGCACTGGACTGTTTTGCAAAAACTAATTACTTTGGACAACACCTTTCTGAGGCGATAGGCTCATTTTACAAGTGTATTGCTCAGGAACAGGGGAGTTAAGTCAAAATGCCCACTAGTATTGAATGTGCAATTTCAGATTGGAAATTCTGGCTACATAGAGTGCTTAGCACCTTATGGCACTTTCCACATTTGAAGCACATTTAGTGCTGACTTAATTGCTGTTTTCAGGGCTCAATATTGTTTCCATCCAAGCTATACGATCTCAATTTGGGGACCGGAACACAAGGAACACATAACTCAGGGACTGCCTGAGAAAAAATTGATTTTAGTAACTTACCCAACGTCATACCATGACCCTGGGGAAGTGAGAGGGATGGACAGAAGAAGGTGCCCTTAACTGATGCTTTGCTCAAGAGGGCTCCCTCCCTTGTAAGAATCCCCCACCTCAGTCACTACAAGGCAGTCGTTTTGAAAGCAGACGCTGAGTTTATGCCAGAAGCTTTTTTTTTTTTCTGTGCATGGCATGGGGAGAAAGTCATAGGGAGGACATAATGAATAAAGATGTTACCCAAGATCGGATAATAAAGCCCATGCCAAAGGAGCACAGGGTTCACTGACACTAATTTTTAACTGCTCGATTTTGGATTGTCCCCTGTCCTTTCAGATTTGTTAAATATGGAACAGTCGTGGGGTTTATGTAAGTATTTATGTATAGATAGATATATTTGTAAATACAGACATACAAACACATACATATACACATAAAAACACAGCGTTCTTTGAAACTTACTTAAACTTTGAGTGAGTTCCTTTTGATTTAGGGGGATGCTACCATATCCACCAGCATTTCTGGTTTACATTTTTTATTGAACAAATCTAGAACTGAAAACTAGATTTCCTTCAAATTCCCCTACCTGCACGATGCAAGGAAATGAAAATGCCTGTCAGCAAAAGTAATGTGTTTAATACCATGCCAGCCCTAAACATCAGTAGAGATTTCTGTGTATTGCAGATAATTCTATCACCAAGCCATATTGCTCTGTGATGTGCTTTTATCTTTGCTGTAGGATAATATCAATATTTCAAGCATGAGCAAAATAATGTTTTATGAGATTGATGTGGGAAAATACAGTGACAAGTACATAAAAAAGGGCAGAGAAAAATGCCAGGTAGTCATCATAAATGCCTTCCATTCCCACCAGAATTTGTCTAGTTTATCCAATTCTTATCAACAAGTTGAGGTCCACTGGGGCCCCAGTGACTTTGATTACATTTCCAGTGACAAAGAAGAACAGCAAGCAAAAGAGAGCATAGATAATGGGATGGGGCGGCTGTCACCTACATCCTAGAAGCCTAGAACTTTACAGGTCAACAAGCCATACTTTGTTAAACTTTTAAATTAAAAAGAAGTGATTTGTAAAAGAAGGAAATAGAACGGGGGGAAAAAAGTAGTGAGCCATTTGCCATAGTGCACACGTGCCTGGCAAAGGTGAGATCATGCAGGGCAAATACACCCAGGGAACAACCTCTGCAAACCCACGACAATGCCCTGAGCAGGAGCTCCCTGGACACTGCTGGGACCTGAGCATGGAAGTGCCCAAACAAGAAGTTATCTTTGTATGGCTCTGGCTGGATGAATTCTTCACCTCTTGCCTACCTCTGTAAAGGACTCAGCTCTTCTAGGGAAAAGCTCTCCATTCCAGATACAATTATACCAAGGAAAAAAAAAAAGCTGCTTTCCCCCCGTACAGCTAAATGGCTATCTGCGCCCCACACTGGCACAAGATATAAGCTTGTTTATATAAGCTCTGCATGTAACTCTTCTGGCAAATCCACCAACAGAGACCATTTGTCATATTGACTTTTCTTCCTCTGGGGCTTGCAGTTCCTCCCTGTTTGACAACAGAACTGATGACTATTACTTAACCCCTTTCCACATTAACACTGCAGCTGTTCAGTCAGACTGATGTTTTAGTATAGCTCGATGTTAGGCCCCTCAATATCTGGGTGTTGAGCTGAAAACCCTTACAAGAACCTGAGTTTGAGGGAAAGAGTGAGCAGCACCCGCTGCAATCAGTTTTAGAACTCGCTTTCAAGCCATTAAAATGAAGGTAATCAAAACCACCAGTTCTGTACATCCTGACTGTTTCAATTGGAAGCAAAAGGAAATCTTGCAGCTCAATCTTTTCTAAAGCACCCTCTAACTCCACTGTCCCCTTTTCTCCAACTCAACATGCTGTCCCCGAGGACATTCTGATCATTTTTAGTCCATCTGGAACAGTGCTCATTTCAAAGCCAATTTGAATGAAATGCCTAAAAATCTCTTAGAAAATAACTCATAATAACACTGTACCTTTTATGATGTTACATTACTACCAGGCAGTAAATTCATTTATTTCCCCAAATCTCTTACCAACTTCTTTTAAATACATAAATAAAAAGGGGAAATTTCAGTGGATATTATTTCACAATATATGGATCTGAGATATTTTAATAAGAAATGCATCTCCAGGCTAAGAGGTATGAATTGTACACTGAAGGGAATGGTTTAATACACTGTTTAATGCTATCATCAAAACTGATGATAACATGATGGCTTTTATACATTTTAACATTTCTTTAGAGCTGGAAAAAGTGAGAGTGAGAACCATATTTGTATATTAGCTAAATGTCAGAAGTGACACTGAACCAGCCAGGTGGCACATAGCTCCCATAGCACTCCCTCTCCCTGACCAAAAAATATTACCTGAACAGAGAGATCCAGGGATTTCCTCTGATAATGACCTTCAGAGAGAACATCTGCCTCTTCTGCATACCCCAGTAGGTCATGCAGAATGACTGACGCCTGCTGTGTCCTCGCATCATCTCCTCTTGCTCCTAAGTGTGGTGTGTATTTTCAAAAGCTTTGACACATAGTCAGGGTACGACATGTTGGTAACAGCATTTGAAACTGGAGCAAGATAGACAAGGTACTCCTGTCCACCAGGGAACAGCCCGTGACCAGCAGAAGTCCTAAATACTCTTTGCTGGGCAGAGGGATATGCAAGAGACCATGGTTTGAGAGAGACCAGCTACTGCAGCCATCATTGTAAGCTCTGTGCAAGGACCTGGAGACACCTCCTGAAGCATGGGCAAATAGATACTCAACAACACCGTAGCACCATTGAGGATGAAAATAACCCTTAGGAGAAGGAAAAGATTCCTACCTTAGCTATAGCCTTTCTAGCAGGACCTTGCCAGGAAAAAAACCCTCAACTATATAGCCTAGGATTGTACAAAAAATCTTTTAACAGTGTATGCTTATCTTTTTTACAAAGAGGTAGTGGGGGCAGTAACATGAAGGCAGCAACCCCCTTCAACTGGCAGCAGCCCACTGCAAGCCACCCAAGCCTTGATGCTCCTCCCTTTCCCAAGAAGCAGAAGGAAAGAAGCAGTATTTTCTGGAAGCAGTCCTGGATGCCCCTGAGAGAGATGCCTCTGCGTGAGCCCAGGACTGCAACACTACCAAGTTTTTCACTCCATGGCCTTGAAGATGGGATGATATTCAGGGCCTATATGGGAATTCCCAGGAAAGGATACAAGAATTAGCTCTGGGGCATTGGCTATACAAGGGGAGGCTGAGGAAGTGATGTTGCACTAGCTTTAATTAGTCCAGAATGCAAGACTTACTGTTGTGTTCTCAGAACCCCACCAGGCTTATGGTATAGGACCTACTATGCTTGCATAGCACACACCAGTTTAATGTATTCCTATGGACTCAGGTTGTCCAGGTCAGTCCTAAATCTTTGAGATACTGTTGCAAAAGGAGTGCTTTTAGATTTCTAAAATACCATGTAAAAATAGGGTTAGCCTTTCAGTGTCCTGTAGCAGGTCTGTGCCTAAATTGTGCAGGCTCTGGCAAAAAGTATTGGCTCGTACGTAAATGTTTTCTCTTGCTTTTTTATTCTTCCAGTGAACAGGCAGTCCCTAGGGTCCTGTTAACTACAAACAGTAAAGACTGCTTGCGCTTGTCAACAGAAAGAGGATTTACACCTAACAATAAAGTATTCTGGCACCTTACAATGGGTATTTGTTCTTAGCTTTATATTCCTTAAAAGGGATGCTGGCACTTTTACACATTCACTGGAGGTAAATGGGGAACACTGGAAGCCACCCTGTGCCCAGTCTCTGGAAAACAGGGACTTTGCTCATGCCATGCCACACCACTGTCTTATTGAGGAGACAGCACCTCCAAATAGTCAGGCAACATTTTCCCAGTCAGTGTTTGGGGATAACAAGCATATAGGACAACTTTCTGATTTCTCTTACGTCGGGTTCCTGGCAGAGCAGCAGTTCCCCTTCTCCTCCCAGTCAAAACCTCTGGTTCCCATGGCAGTGGAAAAAATGTAGACTAAAATGGTATTGAGAAAGCACGGGTGATTGAAATTTCAAAGAGGGAGCATATGCCTGATATAGGTTCTCATAAAGATCAAACACAGCCTACGTGTAGCTACTGACCTAAAGTATGTGCATCTCCCTTTCCTCTTGCTAGGGACTGTTTTCTACATGGGAGAACTCAAAAAGCAGATGTTTTTTCCAGGCTGGAGTTGAAGGTTGGAGCCTCCTCCTTTTCATAGCTTCATCTCCTTTTATAGATGAACGCTCCTGACCAAGTGTTTTCATATCAAAATAAGTTTAGTGAAAAGGTCAGGAAAGTCTAGCCCAACATAATGTCGAACCTTAGCATAGGGATGAAGAAAAAAGAATTTCCAGGATTTTAGAAAGTACTAGTTCTTAGTTCTGAAGTACACATGTGTGGAGGGGCAGAAAGGGAATTACACAGGCCATCTGAGTTTGTGAGCTGCCCTGTCCTCCCCTCACTTCCCTCTCCACACACCTCAGCCCTTCCTCCAGTGCTCCTGTGAGTGCTTAGACATGGCTTCTTCCAGAACTGACCTACAGTTACTTAAATGTGTTGTCCTGGTTTCAGCTGGAATAGAGTTAATTTCCTTCTAGCAGCTGGTGCAGCGCTGTGTTTTGGGTTTGGTATGAGAACGATGCTGACAGCACCCTGATGGTTTAGCTGTGGCTGAGCAGGGCTCACCCTCAGTCAAGGGCTTTTCAGTTCCCCGTGCTCTGCCCGTGAGCAGGGGCACAAGGAGCCGGGAGGGAGCACGGCCAGGGCAGCTGACCCCAACTGGCCAGGGGGACATTCCACACCACAGAGCGTCACGCTCGGTATAGAAACTGGGAGGGAGCAGTTGGCCAGGGGCCACCGATCGCTGCTGGGGGACTGGCTGGGCATCAGTCATCAGGGGGTGAGCAACTGCCTTGGGCATCACTTGGGGTCTTCCCTTGGTTTCATTCCTCCCTCTCCTCCTCCTCTTCATTACAATGATTATCGTTATTGTTGTTATTATTACTTTATTTCAATTATTTAAGTGTTCTTATCCCAACCCATGGGTTTTACCTTTTTCTGATTCTTCTGTCAGGGTTATGATACGTAACACCTTACCTGTGGCAGCACATGCTCCCTGTTGTGGCATTTACCATCCCTGGCACCTGGGGTACAGCTACCATTGTGCTGTACCTTATAATACTGGCTTATGATCTGATAGAATCGCCAGCCATGGTGACGAAACTGATCTGGTATGTGTACTCAGCACTGCCATCACCTCTGCACTTCGGGGGCCATTTAGTGGGAACTATTAATAATTACACCTTATGTCTTTTCTCCTTAGACAGCCAACCTGCAGGTGAAACACCTTCCTATGTCTTCCCTCCTTCCAACATCTTCATTCTCCTCCAAGCTAATCACAGAAGTGTTTGAGAATTTTGAAAACTTGAATATCCTTGGGATGTTGAGACCAGCCTATGGCTGGTCCTGGTCCTGTGGCTAGGCATGCTGAATGCAGTTCAGATCTTGTTTAGTGTTAAGCAACTGCCTGCGACTACTCATACCCCAGCAACAGGCACTGCTTCTACTTCAGCCCCCGCAACAAGCATTGTAGCTACTCAAACTCCAGCGACAGCCACTGCGGTTACTTCAAACCCCAGCACCTGGCCCTACAACTACTCAGACGCTGGTGATGGGTGATGCAGCTGAACCAGAGGACCAACCCATGTCAGTATCAGTCACTCCTATACATAAGACGAAATGGACACAAAACACAGGACAATGAAGGGCCATAACAGGAACAAGAGAAAGAGGCAGAACAAGAGGTAACCACCCGATCACGATGCCTGTGTGAGCTGCAGGATATGCAAAAGGATTTCAGCTGTCATTCAGGTGAGCACATTATCACCTGGCTGCTCCAATGGTGGGATAACAGGGCTAGTGGCTTGGAATTAGAGGGTAGGGAAGCCAAGCAGCTGGGATAACTTTCTAGGGAAGGGGACATTGGCAACACAAGTGGAAGAGGGTCACAAGTCCTCAGTCTCTGGAGGTGACTCCTGTCCAGCACGCAGGAAAGGTACCCCTTCAAGGAAGATGTTATATGTCACCTAAGCAAGTGGACCACAATAGAGAGAGGTATCTGGTACCTGAGGGAATTAGCCATGCTAGAGATGATTTATTATGACCTGAACAAGGTGCAGTCACCCACAGATCCAGACAAAGTCCAATGCACATGACACACAACCCACGTGGTGGAAATTTGTACAGAACATACCATCATCATATGCCAACTCATTGGCAGTAATAAGCTGGAGTGATGAAGCAGCACTGACAGTGGATGAATTGGCTCACCAACTCCAGGAACACAAAGATAACCTCTCTTCCTCCTTCATCTCGGCTGAGGAGAAACTGGTCCAGCAACAAAAGAGCATGGATCTGACTTCCCACCTGTACAAACCCACATCTCAGCTATTAGTAGTAAGCACCCTTTTGCTCAAGAGGAAGGGTATAGGAGGCACACACCACAGGATACCCTGTGGTTTTACCTACAGGACCACTCTGCTGGGCTGGATGTTCATAGGGAGGGTCTCCTCTGCACATCATGCAACTGATGCTACGTGGAGTAAGTGAGTTTCACTGATCACGCAAGCTCAAATAGGAAACTCCAGTCACCCAGGAATCTTGGAAGTGATCATGGACTGACCAGAAGGCAAAGGTTTTGAAGCATCATCAGCGGAGGAGATGGGTGTGCTGAAGAGGCCCCACTGATAAATTGCCAGAAAACAGGCAGCAATATCCCTTGTTTACTGGTGGGTCCTGCTGTATTGTAGGAAAGCACCGGAGGTGGAAGGCGCCTGTATGGAGTCCCCTATGGCAAGTCGCAGAAACTGCTGAAGGAGAAGGTGAATTGAGTCAGCTGGCAGAGGAGAAAGCCATCCAGCTGGCTTTAGACATTGCTGAATGAGAAAAATAGCCAATACTTTATCTCTGTACTGACTCATGGATGGTAACACGTGCCCTCTGGGGGTGGTTGCAGCGATGGAAGCAAAGTAACTGGCAGCACAGAGGTAAACACATGTGGGCTGCTGCATTGTAGTGAGGTATTGCTGCCCAGGTGGAGAACCTAGTTGTGAAGATACATCACATAGATGTTCATGTGCCCAAGAGTCAAGCCACTGAAGAACATCAAAACAACCAACAGGTAGATCTGGCTGCTAAGGTTGAACTGCCTCAAGTGGATCTGGACTGGCAACATAAGAGTGAATTACTTACAGCTTGGTGAGCCCATGACACCTCAGGGCATCAAGGAAGAGCTCCCACATATAGGTGGGCTTTTGAATGAGGTGTGGGCTTGACAATGGACACTGTCGTACAAGTCATTCATGAATGTGAAACATGCTGCTATCAAGCAAGCCAAGGGGTTAAAGGCTCTTTGGTATGGAGGACGATGGATGAAATATAAATATGAGGAGGCCTGGCAGATTGGCTATCTCACACTCCCAACAAACCCACCAAGGCAAGCGCTATGTACTTATAATGGTGGGATCAACCACCGGATGGTGGTCATGTACACTCGACAATTTGTGTACAAGCATATTTATATATATTTATGTCAATGTAAATATCTCCATGAGCTTTACAAAGATAGGATTCTTCCCCCCCCCCCCGAAGTATGAAAACACAGCACATTTTAGATTCATTTATTCTTTACCTAAATAATAAATAGTTGGTATTTTGATATAATCTGGTCTTAACTCAGTGTACAAAGGCAGTACACTATCAGGATTTAAAGCTGCTTCAGGAAATTAAGATCTCAAGCTTATAAGCACATTTACTTTCTCAGAGCTCTGATAGGCTTTCCTCTTCAACTTGTTTGTAGCTTCAAAAAAATACAACCCAAACCCAATAACATATTATTATTTCCTAGCTGGGTGCTATGAGCACTGCATCAAAGCTGCAGATTTCACAGAGTGAGGGTTGTTTTTTGTTTTGGTTTGGTTTTATTTTTTTATATTATTTTTTAAAAAATCAAGTTGATTTTGAACTTAAAACTCTATGTATAATTAAGCACTGCACTTGTGGATTCTCTTTGAGTGCTGACCCAGCTGAGCACTGCTCCTCAGCTCTGCACTGCTGCTCTGCCGTTATGTCACAACTGATCTCTAACTCTTCCATCTGTGAGTTACTCATTGCCTCTCCTCCTGCTCATCTGCTGGCTGTTTGTAAGCTAAACTCCACTATCACAGCGTTCACCAGCTTCCCTGAAAGAGGGTCTAAATTTGCAGAATAAAATGCTGAAGTGGCAAAAACACTCCCTAAACTGGGGAAAAAAAATAAAATACCCCATCTCAGAAACAGCAGAGTTACTGTGGATATTTGAAGTATTTCAACTTGGGGCTATTCTAAGTGTCACCAATTGATGCAGCCATTTTGGACTTTTAGCAGGCATGAAGGCGCAAACAAGCTTACCAAGAATCATTTGCAAATATGATGATAAAGTCCTGCCTTGCAATATATTGGAAACGCAATCACCACCAGTAGGCAGTTTAGCTTCCTGCAGCTTCAGAAAGCCTGTACGTAACTATGTGACCGGAGGCTGAAAATCCCTAGGCATCTTATAGCCCTACTCTGTCGGAAATAAGCCCTAGGGACCAGCTCCTCAGGTATAAGTCGTCATATTCCCATTGCCTTTGGGAAGTCCTTCCAATTTATACCAGCTGAGGAATCAGCTTTTATATGCGTAGTGTCCATAATTCTCTTCCTACGATACCTTGAATAAAATGAGGATGATAAAAACTAAAAGTATATGAGAACATGAAAAGGAAGTGAGTCCTGCTCTGCCTCATACCAGTAAGAACCTGTAAAAGGCAGAGCTTGGAAAAGTGGCTTCAGATCCACCCTGCTACACAGAGCAAAACCTGGCCAAGGCCACCTCCAGAATCAGGAGCACAACTCTTGATCCATTTTCTTATCTCTGTTACGCTTTCTTCCTGACCTTGGATAAGTTGGTTAACCTTTCTTTTCTAAGTTTCTCTGTGGCATGACTCTGTACCTCCTGTAGAGGTTGTGGTGCTTAATTGGCCAATATCTCTGAAACACTTGAGGTGCTTTGGATGAAATATGTTGTGCAAGAGAAATAATTGAAGTCAATGGAGCTGTGACAACTGACACTAGCAGAGGACCTTCCCCCCGGTGTTTAATAGGATCAGAAGGAGGCTTAGTTGAAATGACAGGAAGCCAGAGAGGCATTTGGTGCTAATAAGATCATAAATGAGTCAAAGGGGTTACTATTTGCTGTGGTAATACTCAGCATTTTTCATCTTCCAGGCACTCTATCGGCATCTGTTAATTCTCAGACCTCCCCTTAAACAGAGATCTGTAATATGTCCCCCATTATACAGATATGAAAAATCAGGCAGACGGGTGATGTGACTTATCCAGCAGAACAAGACATGAGAAATCAAATTTGAGCCCCTGGCTCCTAAACCTGTTCTCAGGGCTCCCTCTTTCCACCACTCCTCTGTTACATCTATATGTCTTTATCTTTCAGTTAAGAAAGCCCATCTCCTGCTCCTTTCTCTGCGAGCGTCGCTGCCTAATTCCCCATTAGATACCGTTCAGACACTCCTCCATAAGCTTCCCAAGGCTCGCAGACAGAAAGCAAAGCTGAGGGGAATGCTGTTGGTCTGAGCAGCTCTCCTCGGCTCAACAGCCCCTTGCCCCAAGCACCGAGAGAGAAGTAACAGTATTTGCCCTGGTGAACATTCCTCATTGCTCACGATCAGTCCCACAGAGCGCCTGGTGCTCCACTGCAGCCTCTCCTCTCGGGAGCGGTTACTCGAATGCACCAGGACAGGGTCTGTGGCTTCAGGCTGCCTATTGCTCGTTGCAGGAAGAAATCCATGACCTGCTTAAGTCCCTAGGAAAAAATGACTGTGTTACTTCAGCTCTCGAAGACTCCTGCCGTTAGAGGATGCATGGCCGAGTTATGCAAGTGTGCTGGCCAAATCCTGCTGTTTGCAGGGAGCCCAGCCGCAGCTGCCCCGCTCTGCTTCCACCCCCCTCTGCGATGGGTGCCAGGCCAGGCTTCCAGGTGCTCAGCCTGACTAGCAGCCTCCAGGGGAGTCTCCACAGATTAAGTCCCTCTGCGTAGGAACATCTGGATGTGAATCAGTGCCTTACTTGAAAATACAGAAGTATCACAGCGTGCCTGCACGCTGCTGTGCTCAAGCGTTCCAGCAGATGGAAGAGTAACATGAAATGGGACAAATTATTAAACTGTTATAATGTTATAAATCTGCAACAATCCCAGATAACATAGTTTACTTTATAATAAAGACTTCCACTGCTGTTTACAACCACCACACTACAGCAAAATTAAGAGTAATTACTCTTGAATGCTAAAGCCTTTGGGTTTTGTGTTTTGGTTTTTTTGTTTGTTTTTTTTTTTTTTTTTTTTTTTTTTGTTTTTTTTTTTTTTTTAAGTGCTATACCTTATATTTACACTGTTTGGAAAGCAGAGCTATGGCTACATTAGCTCTACTTAAACAATAGCCTGAAATGGGAGGAAGGAGAAAATATAAAACACTAACCAATCCAGCATTAGCGCTTACTTTTGATAACACCACCACGAGCCACAATTGCACATGTTATTCCCTGGCTATCTTGGCACAAGGGAAGTGAGCTTCTTTCTCCCCTTTCAAAAGCAAACAAAACTACTTTAAATTGCAATAAAAGTGCAAATTTTGGTCCAGATTAAATTTGAGGGAATACGGAAGTAAAATGCGTATGTGTGACTAGATAAGAATTTCTTGAGTTTTTTACAGAACAGAAAGGTAAAGAAGGACGCATACTTGCACTTACTGCCACTTGCATGCTTTGATGGTGCCATAACATTTCAGGTGCATCTCTATTTTATATACTGAAGAGAGACAGCACATCAGACCAACAAACTATAAAGTTCTTCCTAACCAGATGAGATGGCAGTCACAGTTACCAAAAAAAATCTAGGAAAAAAACCTACGTTATTATTTCTGTTCTCTTCTGTGCTCTTTGCTTACTAAAATGTAAAAATCTAGATATTTGATTCAGATGTTGGGTTCTTAACACACTGAGTACCACTTCTTACAACACAAGTGAGCTCCCTGCTAAAAGTTTATCTCAAAGCCAGCAGACAGGGTTCAACTGGAATGGACTCTGACACTGACTCCCTGTATAACCTTGGGAAAATCTCTTATGTCTTCTGTTTCTCCACCAGGAGCTAGTAGAGTCAATTCATTAACATGCATAAATATGATCTAAGACCATCAGACAGAGTCTTAAAGAAAAAGCACCGTTGTTATATATTTACATTAAATTAAGGCAGGCAGGCAGAGTCACACTATCTGATATCTAACACAGCAGGGAGATCTGTGACAAGTAGATGAACAGAATCACAACAGCTAAAACTTCAGGGGCTTTGTGCAAAACTGCAGGTGAAAGCAATGACATGTTTCATTTAGAGCCTTGCTCAGAGCTCATCTCCTAATACTGTTTGTCTGAAAAAAAACAGAAGAGAGAGAAGGTAGCAATTACCATTGGGGAAAACAGAAAAGATGACTGCTGTGTGTGCACCAGGCATCGGGGAAAATTACTACTTTGTCTTTAGCACAGAGATGAGATTCTCCCCACAGCCAAACAGAAGCAACATTGTAAATGCAAAGTCCAGCTGTATTCAACAAGAAAAGGTGAGAAATCCAACTGGATCAGAAACAGGGCCATTTGTGAGCCATTTTGGACAGGAAAGTTTTGCTAACAGCTCAGGCTGCATGCAGCCGTTTAGCAGTCACTTGGAAGAGATGGCAGTGCCATCCTGGTTTTGGGAGCTCGAGCAGGTTAGTGACGTGAATTACCTAGGCTGGTGATGGGAAGCTGAGTGGTCACGAGCAGAAGGGAGGTAGTCTCAGCTGGCGCTGGGCTTTTTGGATGCATTTAGATGGAGGATAGCGCTGTGCTGCCAAATGGAGAGAGTGTATTTTCCACTTTGGGAATAGCTTCCAGGATTTTCCTTTTACTTGGCAGCGCTGATCCGAAAGTCTATAATGATCCAGTGGGCATGTCCCAAACAAAATGATGGCTTATTCGGTATGTGAGCTTTGCTTTTCACACTTACTCCTGGAATTCTCTGCATGACTGCTGGCTGGGAGGGAAAGACCTTGACAGCCAAAAAAAAAAAAAAAAAAAAAATCGCAGCATAAAAGCCCAAGAGAAATGGGGCTAGACTGCAATGAGAAAAAGGAATAAATAAATGGGAAGCAGCGAACAAGCAGCACTTAAGTCTGTGTGAGGTTAACACTAACCACTTACTTCAAGCTAAATAAATGCTGCCTGGGGATTGCGATTAGAGCAGGCAGCTCAGGGGAGGCAGCGGCTCCTCAAAGCTGGAGCTAGGAGGATGCTCTGGAAGCCTGGCAGTGCGGTGCACATTTTTGAGCACTAGCCCCATCTGACCAAAGGGAACGTGATGTTCACAATAAGGGTGAAAGCACTCCATTCCCCTATCACATCTATCTAATGCAGTGCCATCACGCTGCCAAGCCTGTGCAGAGATGTCATGTCATCCTGTCACATTACCGTCAGGGAGTCTTAGTCTGACTGGAGATGTCACGTGTCCTGTCCAAACTGACCACCTCGTGCAGGCAACAGCTTGAAATGCCTCCTTGCCACTTTGCAGTCCCAGCTTAGAGACAAATGAGCAAGCAGTCAAATGCAGATCAAAATCCTCTTCTGAATACTCTGCTTCTTACAGCACTTCTGCTTTTCTAGAAGCAGGTATTGGATAAAACTGCTCAGGCACAACCCACAGCCAGAAGTAGCAGCCAAATTATTCATTTACTTGTTCTGATTCTTATTACATTCTACCTCCAGGTATGTAATCAGGCTTTTATTCACCTAACTGCTTTATTCTCTAACAAGCTATTCATCTGAAGAGTTTTCACTGCAGGATTTCCACTGTAAGGATCTTTTTTGTTTGTTAGAGAAGGAATTCACTGCTTCAGTGCAATGCTTGTGCTCATTAAAAATAATTTCTCGGTGACTTTGGTTCCAGTAGCTCTTCAGTCATATTAGAGGCCCTGTTGCAGCATTAGCTCCACAGAACATGCTAAAGACCAGCAGGGAAAATGAAAGGGAGAGGAGAAAACAAGAAGCTGGAAGGGCAAGGCAGATTGCTGGCAAATTGTAAGCAAGCCCAGACATGCTGCTGCACACTGGGGTATTGATTCGTGCAGCCCTGGGAAATGTATTTGACCATAAACTCGGGCTGTACCCTCACAAGAATTTCTCCCCCGTTCCCAGATACAGTTCTCTGTGTATTTGCTCTCCTGCCTCACTATCTTCCCCATACCCTTCCTCCTTATACCATCCCTGGCTTTTTTCCTTTACTGGCACATCTTCCGTGCTTACTGGAGATGCTTTGAAACTTGCTTTCTGAGTGCAGGCTCTCCACTCTTTAGGGAAATTTGGTACAGAGGGAGCCTGTGGTTTGTATCAGCAAATTCACGAACACAAGCACTTCACCCCAGCGAGATGGCATGTTCAGCTGCCAGCAAGTTTCCTTCAGCTCCTTTGCTTTTGGAGCAGAAATGTCCCTCACCAGAAAGTTTTGTGTGTGTGCAGTGTGGGGCAGGCCTGCAGCAGCCTTCTCTGTTACAGTACGTAACATCAATTGACAACTTTCAGCGTAGCTCCCTGTTTTCACATAAATAAGAGAGCTGGCACAGTTTGGACATGAAGACAGATTATTTCAAGATGCGAAGCATGTTTATCTCCCCTCTTGTGACTTAAGCGCAGGTACCAGTCAATGATCTATTTCTAATATACCACGTAAATAATGAGTCATATTAATCAGCGGAGCATCAGCTCAGACAAATAGATGAAGAAGCAACGTACTACTTTTCATTCAGTGGGCCAATTTCATCTACGATATAAGTCAAAAGCCTTCCTGAGGCTCTTCCTTGGTTGAATACAGAATTGTTTTTTTAAAAAATAGCGTACAGTCCCTTAGTGTAAAAGTGCTGATCGCTTCAGGGAATTAATGATAGCACAATGACATCTACTCCTCTTTAAGCAGCAGAACAGGAGGAGCAGGGTAGCCTCTCCTGGACACGGGAAAAATAATGTGACTGGTCACTGTTCAGCCTAAGGGAACGTACAAAGAGATCCCACAAGAAACTGATTTTCTTGTTTAGAGAGGGAATATTGCTCTAATCTGAAGAGTCAATGTGCCAGAACCCTCACTGCCCGAGGTGAAACTAGAGACATAAAACTACTGGGGTTATCCTGCAGGGGGACAACGTGTGCTGCAGGAGGAATGGACCAGCTGAGATTTTCTAGACCCTTTCCACCTTCAATCTTATTGAAAAGAGCTGTCCGAGTCACTGTGGCTACAGAACCTCCTAGGAAGACAAGGGGATATAAATTTGAGCCTCCAGGTTTGAGTGGCTCCTGTCAGTGTTCCCTTTTGACTGCTTTGTTCCTCTGCTGCATCTCTGGAGTGCTTTGATTCACTTCTGGCTTCCTGCTTCTGGCACTGGTAGGTGAGAAATGGCTCTTCCACCTGCTCTTAAGCCCTGGGGAAATTCTGCAGTCTGTTTTATCTCTAATATCTGTTCAACTGCTGTAATTGGGTTGTTTCAGGATGGATGAAGCAAGAACTGAGAAATTGTTATCCATGAGTTACTGAAAGGAGAAAATGCAATCAAAATCTAAGACTCTAGGTTAAATTCTTAGACACTCCCCTCTCTTCCAAAATCTCATCTGTAACGTGTCAGCACAACAGCTGGTGTGGGAGTACAAAACATATTGGGAGACTGTCTGTGCTCCTCAGACTGGTCCAAGGGTGATGATGATAACCTTAGAAAGCATCTTTCACCAGGAAGGGAAAGAAGTAGTTTTTCCATTCAACAAAAGATGGAATTAAAGCAAAGAGAATGTGAAATGAGGAGGCGAGCATCAAAGAGCAATCAAAGGCTGAACTGAAAGTACAAACAGATCTTCAAGGTGTCAGGCCAGTACCCTCTCCCAGAAGGTGTGCTTTATAAAGCACTTAAAAGAAAAATCTATAGACTGATTTAAAAAAAAAAAAAAAAAAAGACATCCTCACAGGACTGTGGACAACAGTCAGCAAGGATGCACTGGAAACCCCTTTTCCTAAGTGGGACTAGTGCCAGCCCTTGAATATACGAATACCTGGAAAGAAACAACCACGAACTCATAGCACTCATGTAAGAGAAAGTCTCATAAACCAGTCTGTCACTCCTACTTATCCTTTACCGATTGCAATACACGGCTTCTAGAGAGACTTGCCAAGAACAAATGAGTCACCAGCCCATTGGGGTAACCATTGCACGCTGCTCAAGACTCAAACTGTCTGACTTTTGGTACCTAAGGCAGCACAGTCAGCATCACAGTCCTGCTGGCCAGGACTCATCCACCCTCACGTAAGCCTCTACAGCTGGAAGAGTCAGCCAGGTTTCCTTCAGAGTCAATGGGGGCATTTCCAAGGCTGAATTAATCTGGTGTCTTTTAAATGTCCATTTCAGATAAAGGGGAGATACCAAGCCCACACCCTCCTACGCTTAATCTCAGGCTGAAAATCAAAATTTGAATGTGTATCAGCAAACAGATACCAATACATCCTTTACTGAACTGAGCCTCAAGCCAAATAGCTGAGAAATGAGAAATCAGAAAGATTCATGGAAAATTCAAGTAGTAACAGCTAAAATGAAAGGTTACGGGAAGTCCTCTGTAGTGTCAAAGGGGAGGCTTGTGTGCCACGAAGACCAGCGATGGCAACATGCTCCTTCAGATACGTTCCCCTGTATTGATGCATACTGCCAGGAGCAAAGTGGTGCAGACTCCATACTGTGCTCCACCAGGATGTTTGTCACCGCATTTACAGGATATGCAATGTAGCTAATGCAATAGGTCAACATAGAGGCTGTTTTTTACGTTAAATCCCATGACCCCAAATCCAGACTAATTCCAGCAAGAGATTGTTGGAACTCTAGAATGCAGACTTCAGCCAGTGTATGTATAAACTTACATACATGGGCTTAGTCTGGCAAACCCAGCTCTCTCATGAATTCAATGAAGACAAGGCTGTTAGCAATGACTAATCAGAACAGTCTCTTAGGAAAAAGGAGAGTTTAATTACCTCAGTATACTATTCAGTGACTTGTGTAGACATACCACACATTGAAAGATACGTGACAGTGTGGGTGCCGCAGTTCATACCATCACGAGCTCGGGACAGCCACGTTAGTCATGAGTTTGATTCCTGTCTCCCTCCTTTCTGAAGTGCATTAGCTGCTATGGAAACAGTGCCATTAGAATGGGCAGGGCTTTCTGGCACCCAGATGAACCCCATGCTTATACTAAACAATCTATCTCCTAAGCAGAGCTCTAGCTGGGTCTAACCATGGCATATTAACTAGTCCCGGTCCATCACACACGGGCTGAAGTGCATTTCTGTACAAATAAGGTAATTCACAAAGACATCACAGTTCATTTCCCTACTCTGGACCCGTGGTGGGCTTCTTATACCCTATAATGTCATGAAAACAGCCAACTGCACAGCACACGCAGCTGCAATGATTGGCAATCTGATATATAGTTAAGGGAGTTTGAGGAATACCTCCCTGCTCCAAAAGTGTAAGACTAGAACCCCTCTGCTGAATTACAATCACAATTTAATTAATTTTTTATGCTTCTTACAGTTCTCCTTTTGAAAGGAGGCTGCAAGAGATGCTACCTCAACTGGATCGAGAGACCTACAGAGAAGCTAGACTTTTACATCCTCTTGTTAAACACTGCTTACCAAAAGACTAAGATAAAAATGCAATAAAAATCTGTCTTCAGGAAAAAAAAGCAGCTCTCTTCAATTAAGGGGCCTATCAAATTCCATAATCTCAATGAAATTTTTACAGGGGAACAATGAAACAAGAACCTCCCTGCTCAATCAAATCAATGCCTCATCTGTTCCTGTATCTAAATGTGACAACTGCCAAATGTTTTGAGCAAGATGTAACCAATTCCCATTCTGCTACTGCCACTCATTGCAGTCCTGCTGCACTACAGCCTGGGTTGTTAGACCTCTCCCGATCCCAGTCTGCAATTGCCGACAGGAAAAGCTTCAAATGCTTTGAAGATATCACAAGGGAAGCAACTGTCTGGATCTCTCATGCAAGCCCAGAAGCGTCTGAAAGATCTTTGCTTTAACAACCAGTCCTACACTATTGTGGAGACCCAAAAGACTTGGAAAATTGCAGGGAAGCTTCTAAAACAGGAAGCTTGTAAAATTCACCTTATTGCATTTGCCATAGCATTCAAACTCCAAAATAACAGTTTTGCTTTTCTGGAAAGAAGCAGAAAATGCTGTCAGCATCTCAAAGAATATGTAAGCCTCTGTTTACCAATGAACTCTGAACAGCAACCTTCTGTGACTGAAGAAGGGTTTTCTTCTCTGAAATAAGAGAGTCAAATTAAGTATTAGTAATGTACCCATAGTCAATTAGACTTGATTGTTTGAAGTCTGCCACTCTGCACAAATAGTTAACTGGAAAACAGAATGGAGGAATATCATGTGACTGTTAACTTTTAGCAAACTGCAGTAAGAGAAGTCTGAAGGTGTAATAACAGCTGAACTGCACATTGCAGTGAAGAAGTTGAGGACTTGGCAAGCTAAAGCCTTGGGCTCCCCCCTGCAATAAATAGTTGTAATGCTCCGTGTTTGGAAAAAGGACAACTAACCACAGCAAAATAGATATGTGCATGCTTTGGTTTTTTTCTTCTTAGCTAGAAAATTTCCAATACTGCCTTTGAAATGCTAGTAATCTGTCATGTTTTGACAAGGCTGTTCTGTCTACTATTTCTTGTTAAGCAGAAACAAAAAGGAGTCCGTCTCTGGTGGGGGCCTTACACATCTTTAGCCTTGCTAAAGGCTAAACAGCAGTAACAAACAGGGGCTGTGAAGCCAAATAGTTCATCAAAGACCAGTGGAGCTGCACAGCTCTCCCCTGAACACCAGTCAAGTCCAACAGCTGAGTACTAAGAATTAAAATCCCAAAAGGACTGTAAAAAGGTCAGAGGCACAACACGCCTGTGGAGCTGTGACAGATGGTTACTACATCCCCGTGACCACACACACAGTTCTCAGTCACATCAGCAGGTACCTTGTTTACCTGAGACTTTTGTAACTGGAAGGAAGCAACGATATATTCTTCAGGAGACTGCTGATGTAATTACAACAGCGTTCAACCTCTTCAGTTTGTATACACTCAAACATTCTTGGGCTTCTCTTGTAGATCTCTGTACAGTGATTTTAAGCCAAAAAGACTACAGGCTTGCTTTTCTTAGTTACTTTCTTATATAGCTTAGATGTAGTCCACCCACCTCCATAAGTCTAAAACGAATGGCATTCCAGTAGAACTTTTCCACACCTTACTAACAAATCCACCAACTTAAAATAAAAAGGCAGTTTATTGATAAATTTTCATAGTAACGATCACTGCTTTGAAGATGCTTCCACATTCTGTTAACTTTAATCTCCAGTATGAGTGCAATGTGCCACCCCACGGTGGTATTTGCATTGCACCCTGCGAGGCTAAGACAATATTCCGACGCCTGGATGCCGTAGGCTGGCCTTTCAAGATAGATACTCCTGAGCAACCCTGCAGCAACTGTAGGATGAGTGGATCTGCTTTTGCCTATATCTCTCAGTATCCTATAGCTACGTGGTGCTCACAGGGTTGGGAAGAAAGTCTGCAGAGCTAATGGCTGCAATTTGGAAGGGTTTCCTCTTTGTTTCACTTTCTAAGCTTGCTTGCTGAGGCGGCACTAATTGCAGAACGAGGCTTTAGCTCAGGGGGCCTCACAGGCAGAGCCGCCTACTCCTAAAGCTTCATTCCCTGATTTGTGACCTTGGAACAGCAGGGACAGGGGAGAAGACGGAACATGTCTGACAGTTGTTGCAGTGAGGATGGTAGAGCAGCCCGAGGGTTCAGGACATAGATCCGGTCCTCAGCTCTATTTTCTGCTGGATGTCAGCTGTGGACATCTCACAAAACCTTCCCTTGGACTGGAGTTTGTCTCATAAAGGCAATCAAGTGCTTTGAGATATGTGGAAGACAAAGTGCAAAAACATTTTGTAGCATTTCATTATTAAATATAGGACTAGACAAACACCTCTGAATTTTGTTATTATTCAGATAGATAAATATAGAGCTGGTTGCACTGAGTCCCTTCTGTGTTTTCCTTCTGTGAATATTATAGCAAGTGACAAGTAATGTGGAATGAGAAAAAAATGGAAGAAGATAAAACGAACAGCTTTAAACTTGTATCAGAAACTATACGCAGATCTTCGATTGTGTTAGCTTATTTGCACTTGAGGCCTGACTTGTCATACAGAAAAAAAAACCAATGTAATTTTACAGTAACAGTAATAAATAGTAAAAATTATTACTATTATTATTAGGTCCACTGAGTTCTCCTATAGCCAAATCCCTGAGTAGCTTCCTCCTAAGTGGCATCTGAATAACCTTCTTTTCTCTCCAAGTAACCAGTATTCAGTGTACCAATACAAAAATAAATCACACCACAGCACATTTTCATAGGTAACTGAAGACAGCAATGGTAGCAGGAGCCGCTGCTAAGGAACAAACTGAACGGGGGAGTCAAACCCCAAAAGCTTAAGGAGAACCGCACAAACGCAAGAGACAAGCGGGACCTAACTGATCCCAGGGAAAACGAGAGGCAACATCTCTCCAGAATGGCAGAAAAAGGCACAGAGGACTCCATCTCCAAACAAAACAAGTTCAGACTTCCAAGTGCTCTTCTTTTGGTTTGATCCTCCCCAGCTTCGTCTCCGATAAACACATGGCACATACCCCTTAACTCAATGAATTCTAAGCCCAGCACCTCAGTACTGGTGGTAATGACTTACTGCCTTCTAGAGACAGAGGAGGACCTAAATGACTTCCCTGTGTATCTGACATAAACACAAAACAACACACCACCACCCCAAAAAAAAAACCCCCTAAAAAACCCCAAAACCCCACGACCAAAACAACACCCCCCCCCCCCCCCCCAAAAAAAAAAAAAAAAAGAAAGAGTCATGCAGTAGTGTTTGTCCTTTAGGCAATTGGTAGGGTCAGTCACAACAAACAAAACATAAAAAAGGCTGATTTTTGGAGACTCAAGCTGAACCCCAAAATGTAGTTGTGCACCTTGCAGGGGGGGAATGTTGTATACTTTTATCTCTAACAGCTTCAAAATTCTGCTACCGGGACTGATGGGAGAATTATACTGACCTCACAGTAAGCAGAAGTCAACTTTCAAAGCAATTTTACATCAATAGAGGCAGGTGGGAAGAGGTGAAGATGCTGAGGGGAGAGGACACTGTGTTCAAATAACACAGAGATAATGTCCACTCTTACCTCTTTACTTTCAGACTGGTTATAAACACTACAGATATTAAAATAAGAGCAATGGAAATGCAGAGAAAAGAGACTAGGAAAAAAGATACACAAGTACAAAACATTGTGTTATACACAACAGCCAGAAAAGAAAGAGGAACACAGAAGGACTTCTGATTTTTTTGCTTGATCTGCCTTATCTTTGCCAGTTCATCTTCAGCAAGTCATTTACATGTCTTCTCTACCTCTAGTTTACAACAGGGACACAAATAATTTGAGGTGGTTTGAGTTCTTCAGAGAAGAAGTGCTGCACATGAGCAGTGTGTTATAATTACTATTAATCCATAGGGCTTGCACTAAAAAAAAACCCCAAACAAATCCCAAGTCCTTCTTAGGAATAAGGAGTGTAGGACTGGGCTATAGTCCTGGAAATGTTCATAATAGGTGTTTCTGAGGATGTGAATTTATGGACCACTTCTCTCCTATAGAGCTGTTGATGTAGACTGAAACTCTTCAGAGAAAAGAGAGAGCCTTGCAAGAAAGTTCTAAGAGCATCTGGTGAAAAAGCCAGAATTGCAAGTGCTCCTGAGAGCTTGTTTACTGAGTCACATGGCATCTCATGATAGCAACTTGCAATTTTTATTTTTTTTTTTTTACTGTATCTCACTTGATTATAAAGAGCCTTTGTAAATCCAAACAGAAACAAGTTTAGAGCAGTTAGTACTCCAAAATTAAACAGCCCCCCTTCCCTCTTATTGACAAAGACATGTATATTTTTATCTCCAAGTGTTTCCACTTTACAATTGTGACCAAGAAAAATCTATAGCCTGACAATGCAGTCCTGGCATCTGCTGCTGAAGGAAGCCAATTCCTCCCTGACATCTTCAGTGATTACCAAATGGCTCTTCCTAAGCATTTCCAACATTTACATTATATGAAAATATATATGTTATTATGCAATAACATATAATAGTATATGATAATGTAGCATATAACAATATGTAATTCTATTACATTAGAAATAAAAGTAATACTACTAACTTCTACTGTGGCATGAGAATCAATTGAAGATGTACCATTATCGAAGAATTTGCACTCAATGTTTTGTATTAAGATGATTAATACTGAAGAATGGCAAAGAAAATTTCAGTATCGGAGCTTCTTCCCATGAATAGATGGGATTTCATCTAGAAAAACACATTACACTTCTGATTCCTGTCATAAACATATACCAGCAGTTGTACTGGACAAGTACGGGCTTAGCAAACACACAGCACTGCTCTGGCGGCACTGACTGCGTGCTCAGAGCTGTTCGTGTCAAACACATCAGCCCTGTTCAGTGTAGATACTGCCTTCACCATTAGAGTTTCCAAGCATTTGAAGCAAAAGGCTTTTTTCCTCTTTTCTTACATTTCTCTTTTTATTCTGTTGAGATTCTTGCTAAAGCGCCCAGTTACCACACAATGAGTGTTCATTATTGTCTCCATTTCAGCAAGGTTAGCGTGCTGTGGTCACAGCAGATCGCCTTGGTTGGAACTGTCACCTTAATCTGCGCTGTCCCCACCCACTGGTCGTCTCTGCCTGTCATCTCTCAACTTAGTTTTAGACTAGTATCTCTTTGGGAAAGTGATCACATCTTTGCAATATGTTTTACCTAGTGACTAGCATAAGGCAGCTGCAGCATGAATAAAGAAAGAGTTGTCAAAAACGAGCAGAAGCATAGAACTTCACTGGCCATAACAGTGATCTTTAAAACCCCAAGCTTCCCAGCTTGATGCATGCCACAGAGAGATCCGTTTCTCAATAATAAAGTTCACATTTTGGCATGAAGAGTTTTGGATGGTGTTGGCATTTGTCCACCTAGGAGGTACCAGTCACTAGATTATATAAGGACCAAAGATAAAATTAGATTGAGAACAATGTGTAGCATCTTCTACAGCACAATGACTCATATTCACACATGAGATAGTCAAGCTGGAACACAGTCATGGAGAGTGTAAAAACAAGGCTGCAGTAACAGAAGCTCCAGATACTTTTGTTGAAAATATGGAGAAAACTAAAGAGAGCTAGGGGCACACTAGTGCTCTCCAGCCTCCTAGTGCTACAGCCATAGAGATTCACAAACCACAGCAGATAAATAACATTACCTCTTTCCGTACACTTTCTAAATCACCAAGCAGAAAGAATTCATTGGGAAAATGACGCCAAAACAAAAATTAAATATCCCTAAGAGAAGTCTCAACAGAACCTATTCAGGAGGTGAAGCCTCTCCCTGTGATGACATGTCAGCACACAGAGACTGCACGCTGCCTCGTTCATACATCCCAGCTTAGCAGAGACTGGAAAATGTAGGATTCTGTACAATTCTACTACTCAGGAAAAGTGTATTGCTGTCACTGCAGTACACACAAACAAGAGAGGCGAGCAGATCTGTCTGTCCACAACCACCCCTTCTCCTCCCCTTCATTTCAACTTCCGATGAAGGTGGCAACATTGCTGATCCTCATTTCACTGCATCCTCCATCCAGATAATCATTGCACAGCTTTACTCATCAATTCACGGAACCAGAGGAAAGACAGGCCATTTTTGGCTTCTAGTCTGGTATTACCAACTGGAGTCCACAACCATTCATGTTTTATAATTCATCAGAAAATCATCCTTGAAACAATTGCTGGGTCCTAACTGATGACAATGCCTATGGCAGATATTGTTGGGAACCACCTCCCAAGCAATATCTCTCAATGAATATGTTCAGAAGCTGTCTCCCAAGTCCTGCCAAGAGCTATCAAAAGATGTGGTCCAATGCTAGCACCCACCTGCTCTCCCCTCACAGCACGCCTGGTCAAAGCCAATTCCTAACCCCTGTTGATGCCAGCCAGGTCACTTGTCTTTATATTAGTGATAACAGGAACAAAGTCACAACAAACTTTTGCTTCCGTAACAGCTAAACACGTGCTTTATAACTTTACCTCACAATTAGCAAGCATGTTATTCCGTACCTTAGCCTAGGCTAGCAGGGAATGCCTGCAGCGCATGGGAGTTACAGCACTGCACGCCAATGAACACAAAATTATCCAATAGTTTTCTCCAAGCCTGAATAAACAACCAGTAAAATACCACCACTTATACGTGGTGGATCTTACTGCCATGGGATTTCCCCCCTGCCATATTCAGCTGAAGCTTCCTTAAGATTTCTCTTTTCCACTGTTGTACCTTCTTTTGCTCTGGTTCACTGTAAGCAACACTTCTCGCTCCTTGATTTTAAATAATTATCTCATTCCTACTTAGTCACAAATTAGTCAAGTTGTACATATTTAGTTTGTCATATAAATCCACGTGCAACTGCTTGACTCCCTTAGGAGATGTGAATAGCAAAGAATGCTTTTAGTGGAAAGAGAAAAATGACAGATTGTCCCTCAATGTGTGTGTGTGTGTATATACACACATACACTGTATGTTCTGGCACATGGTAGGGTGTATTTACTGTATGAGGCCATATGCTTCAAGAATTAGAACAGAGGAAAAAAGGCAATTTTTGAGTATTACATGTCTAGTTTGCACATTGTCAAATAAACTCTAAATATATAGAGGAAATGGAGTTCATGAGTTTCACGATTCCTACAGGACAGATCATCACACAGAAAGATCAGCGAGGGTTCCGGGAGTCAGATTTACAAAGGAAGAAGGTGCAACGCTTCTTATCCATATGAAGACATATCACTGCCTTTTCAGCTTTTCAATAAACCTCTCCTAAAACTTACACATGCCAAATGTAACAGAAGCATTATTATAATCCTTGCATCACATGTGGATTTATTGGAACGAGTTTCCACACTGCATCACGTCGTACAAATATGTTCATGGTCAACTTGATGCTTTGCGTGCAAGTGTAAACACTTTCAAAGGATGAAACGCTGAGAGTTAAAAGGCTTTTTCTATCTAACAGAAAACGGAGTAAAAAGAAGAATTAGCCGAGTGCCAGAAACTGAAGCAAAGTAAATTCTTAGAAGAACTAGGGCTCAATACCCTCCGAGTTTGAAGATGTAGATTATGCTTGTAATCAGAAGAGATTTAAATATTCAGAAAGAGTAACTTGCATCAATCCTTTCATATCTTTTGTTGCCTGTTGGTTTGTTGGGTTTGAGGCTTATTTTATTCTTTTCTGTTATTATAAGGCAGAAATAGCCACATTTTGTGACATTCCCTCCCATTCACTAGAGTTTAAGTGGAGAGAGAAGAGACTACTTCAACAGCAATAGTTAAGATTATGGCCGCAATTAATGAATTTGTGCCTATTTGTCTATGTCAAGTCTTGCCTTGTGAACTCATCGTTAAAACGAGAACTGCAACAATGGTTTCCCTGGGGAAATACCACAAAGAACTGGATCTCATCTTTAGGCTTTTTAGGTATATAAAGAATTAAGACATACTCTTGTCAACTTATGCAACATCTTCTCTGGAACATCTTAGCATACTGAATTACATAGCACCATTGTGAAATGACCAGCTCTCTCATTTTGTTAAGTTATTCTATTAAATTGACAGTTGTTAATATCTCAAATTACGAGAAAACAATTACGTTCATTTTAGTCTAACAAACTACGTCGATAAAAGACTTCATTGCACATCAAATCATGCTCTCCTTTTCAAAAAAGTCCCAAAACCACAGCTGCCTTAATAAGTGAACTTAAAAACAAGGATCTTCATGAAGAAAAGATTAGAAGCTCTCGTTCTTTCTTGGAAACTTATTCTTAAATTGTGATGGCACTAGGGACCAATTATGCAAATTATTTCCTTATACTTCAGTTAACTGTTGCCTACAGACCACCTCCATAGCCTTGATAGACCTCATTTCTATTCAAGTCTGGCCACTGATTCTTCATGAATCCTGAAGTTTCTTCCCATTACACCACTTTGGTTTGTCTTTTTCTCACGTACAAGGATGATGATTTGGTATCTACTTCAGAGGGATTCCGAGTATTAATTCTCAGATGACATCACCCGAGTTGTGATACTTGGGTGGAAACTATGAATGATTAGCAGTGTTTCTAGTACAGTGACAACTTCTTACATTTCAAAATCTAACCTTTCTGTGTGAAAGAAAAAAAAAAAAAAAGATGAAGAAGAAACGCCTCTTGGTTTCTACAGCAGACCTTAGATTGTGACTTGATTTTAACCTTCAAGATTCTTTGAACTTTATTGTGCAGGAAAGAAGATGGAGAGCAGGGGCTGGAAAAAAACCCGAAATTCAGAGAACCTCTTCCCTGCCTTCCTTCTTCAGAGCCACTTCAGACCTGTAGCACTGACCCCTATTAACCATCATTATGGCACTTTGCCCCACTGGTTAGAAAAGGTTGTTTCCTAGCGTGCTGAGCAAGCAGAGCCTCCAGCCAGCCCGTGCAGAGGCAGGACTCAATGCGTAATGTGAAACAAACAGCAACAATGACAGGACAAAAAGGATTTTGACAGAGGAAGATTGATGGTAGCAAATGGAGAAGTGTCACAAAGCCAACTTCATGCTTGCCAGACTCCAAAGCCACATTCGTCATCTGTGGCACTTTCTCCCTAGTGCAGGCTGCTTGTCAAAGGGACTAGTTTAAGTGTTCAGCAGGCGAGGAGATGTGGAGGTGAAGAAGTGAAGACATCATTCTTCATTACTCACTTCAGAAAGGGGGAAAGGAAAATAGGAAAGAGTTGACCACAGTACAGCCTTGATTAATTACCAAACTCTGCAGTGACAGTGGAAGCCAGAGGAGGATGAATTTTGTTGCTATATACACACAGTGCAAACACAACTTCCCTGAGAGCCATCACCTCAATGAGGCATCTGTGCCTGGATCCTGGAGGCTGCAGGATGAAAACACAGACCTGCAGAACCAGCCAGCCCCTCTGCATTGCATTTGTCCACTTCCGATGGACAAATCTCAAAGACTGGTGGTACCTTCGGCCATACTTTAAGTAATATGTTGCGTATGGAGTTGCCAATACGCACGTGGCACGTACAGACCATGAGAACAGTTCTGTAAAACTGAAATGGCTGAAAAGAGGATTTAAATATTTTGCAAGTGTAAATCATGCGCAGTTGTGGTGTTCTCCCTCTAGCTGACCTCTGCCCTAAAGGTTGGCAAGGACTTTGCTTGACAAACCTATCTGTATTGCTAAGGTTACCAATAACTGATCTCTCCTTATACGTCATTTAAAATAATTTAGAGTGCAATTATGCTAGAAAAGCAGCTCAGTTAAAATGCCATTATGGGTCTCATATCATGTACACTTAGCGTTCAAGGAAAAAATGTTCTTTTTTCCTTTCCTAATTGCCAACCTTGTAAACTCAGCCTGTGATCTGAAGTTTACACTTTTCCAGCTCGTACATCACCTGAAGTAAAGAATGCACTTTTGGACTTTTTAAACAGTTCTATAAAAAACACGTAAGCCATGGAAAAAAAGACGTATCACTTTTCTTTCAGAGTTCTGGTAACTTTAATAAGAGTGAAAAATACTTCAAATGCACCTTAATTTCTATATCCTGTAGCTCAAATTCTGCAGTCAGGAAGGATTAAAAATTGTTTCCATTATTATTTGAGATCATATTCCACCAGGTTTCAATCACAGTGGCAGCTACTGGAAACCACTTGTCCCACATTCATTAGTAGCAAAATTGCTTTCAACAGTGGTTGAGTGGGGATTAAACCAACTGATGACAATCACCACTAAACATCAGGTCACTTTCCCAGTACATACACAGTCCAAACATCTAGAGGGCCAGGGCCAGTGAAGGAATCTGAAGGACGAGTCTCTGCAGTGCCCAGAATAAAGGACTCAAAACCAGAGAACCCGGACTGCGAGCACTGTATTTACATAGTCCCTGGAAGAAGGAATTTTGGAGCTTAACAACAGAAATTCAAAGGTCTCGATAGGTATAGGGGGTCTAAAAAGCATGTCCACCAGTATCACCTTTCCCATTCTCTGTCACAGCACTCTCCAAACTATCAAGCTACAACAAGGTCTTTTGCTGTCACATACCAACACACTCTTCATGCAGTCCCTCTGCTGCCATGCCGTGCCGTCTCGTCCAGGGCCCACTCGCTCTTCTCTTGCTTCTTCCTCGGCTGCTCCCTCTTCACTGCCTCTCAAGCACTTAACTTGACCAGCCACAGCTGCACCTTATCTACATCAGCCAACCCACTGCCCCTGAAGCCAACCCACAGCTGTAAATCATCAATGCTAATTAACCCAGCTTAATTCCTCTACAATTCTCCTTCCACCCCATCATCTCCATCTGAGAAGTTAGGCACCAGGATGCCCAAAAAGCTCAGACAACAGAAAACTATGCAGGCATTCAGTGCAGCTAAATCAGTGGCACTTCTGGGTGCACACAGGAGCAGAGTAGGAGACCTCGTAGTAAAATTTCTCCAGAAAAAGCAGATGCGTGCAGTGTCCCAGGCAGCTATGCTGCCTAAGCAGAGTTTTCGGTATCGCTGAAGCTGCACTTTAAACACCAAAGCGCTTTTGTGGATCCTGACCACAACCTTTTGGAACCGAGACTTCCCACCTGCCTGTTAGCAGAATATTTCACAACCTTTAATATATGCATCTTCCCAGACCAGGAGGCACGCAACTGAGCCCTACAACAAAGCCAGGAAAGGAAGCAGCAGGCAGAAGAGTATCTTTTTTCTGAATGCCACGAACCAGCTGTATCCAAGTGGCATTAGTCAGAAGTAGTACATCTGGAAAGCACTGTGTTCCTGCCGAGAAGCAGGGACCAACAGCTGTATATGGATACCACAGCACTGCTGCGAGGAGAGGAGCACATAATCTCCACATGGATCCACTCTGCACATTCCAGAGACACCAGTCGTGTGGAGCTGGGCCAATGCCCCCTGCGCTGTGCGGCACGGAACGGCCAGGCACTACTCAAGGTCACCTTACACATCTACAGAAGCTATGGCAAATGTGCAAAACCTAAACTCTAAAAATGGCATCATTTTCATCTCCCTGATCCTCCTTGCTCTGATTATCATGTTAAAAATGGTCCCATCTCTTCAAAACATAAACACAGTCACCCTCAAAGTGCGCGTGCTTTCTCAGTAAAAATGAGTCACTTTCTAAGTAAAGGTAAACTTCCTTCAGCAGCTTTGTAAATCATTGCTCTCAGCATGATTTTCACGCAAACCTACAATACCTGTTTTATCAGGGTTCCTCACAAAGCAAAATCTGAGCAGGTGCAAAACCCAGAGAAGAAAAACTGTAAAGTCTTGTGCCTTTTTTAAAATGGTTTTCATTTCACCTGGTTCTAAATTGCCGCTTGAGGTGCAGAAATACATACTACTTCTTGGGGCCTGTCTTTTTCCTGACACACTTTATTCATTGTTCCCATGTAATGAAAGCCAGCTTGAAAGACTGTTCTACTTTGCATCCGTTTTTCATGTTCCCTGCCTCCCAGCATCCCTCCCTGCAGCTGGTGCCTCAGTGCTGCTCGGCAGACCTGCCCCCCCATCAATTCTGCTCTGAAAGCACCCACATCTGCTCTCAGGCAAGGTGAAGGACATGTCCCTCCGAACGCCTCGGTGGCTTTCCCCTTCACCCCCCACCCCCCCCACCCCGCAGGTATCTATACCTTGCCCTTTCCAAATAAGCCTCCAAGTCACAGCCACTATCCTTCTTCCTGGCCTGCCAATGAAGCCTGACAGCACTTTCTCTCATTCACCTGAAGCAGTCAGTCATTATGAGTGACACACCAACTCACAGCTTGAACATGTCTTACACCCACAGGAATACCACCACTGTCTGGGCTACCCAGCGACAGATTCTGACCGAGCGCTCTAAACCAGGCCTGAGCAAAGGGGCTGAGACAGAATGACACCATGGATGTGCCACCACTGGGCTGGCACTCCCCGGCACCCCATGGCCATCCCACAGCTCCACAGAAACAGCAGGAATGAGATTTAGATCACAAGATTGCTGAGGCAGAAACTGCAGATTTTATTATATGCAAATTCCAAACATTGTATGAGATGGGTTTATCTTTGTGCTTGAACTAGTAGAGAATCTCCATCAACAGAGAGGAGTTGTGACGCAGCTGCGAGGCTCTTGGTAGAGGCAGCTATACACAGCTCATCAGACAAGGGAAGACCTTCCTACCTCTTGCCCCAGTGTTCAAACCAAATGTTTTAGATGCTGGAAAACATGCCGGGTTCTTTCTTATTCTTCCATATTTGCAGCCGACAATACAGTCACTATTGGAAGTGGAAAGCAAAAATGCCTAAGAAACCAAAACCCCCACCTTATTTCAATCACACAAATATGAGCCAGGAATATTGGAAAAGGTACAAGAAAGACGGTCCATTGGAAATCCACTATGATTATTTAGATGCCAGTGCTTAACTGACAGAAGAGGGTAAAGAAAGGATCTTATTCTATCACTTGGTCCTGGTGCTTAAATGGGATATCTGTCCATACGGTGCTGCCCTATGGCTCTCCCATGCTGAGCAGGCGTAAACTCTCTGTGCTCTTTGCACTGGGTGTCAAACTCCAGGGAACACAGGCTGAAAAAGAAGTGCATCTCCCAGGTTCAATACCCAAAAAAGCAACATCAAAATCTTGTCATTTAGTGTGTGCTCAGATGTTTATCCCCACTTTGCTTAGGCTGGTAAAAAGTATGGATCAGATGCTTAATGTTTTTAACAGCCGGCTAACAGTAGAATCAATACTGCCAAACACCACGGGCTGCCCCTCATTAATGCCCTTACATCACTGGTGTCCCTGATTTAATGTACTTTTAATGGCTTTGAACATTTGATCTATACACTTCACTTGCCCAAACGGAAAGAAACAAACACTTCTTGACACACGGCACGAAATGCGCGTGGGCTATGGAACTGGAGAAGAGGCAGAGTATGAACATTGGGGCAGTGGCTGCAGATCACAGGCACGTCATCCCTGGCCATAGCTCTTTATTTAACAGGCAAAATTTCACCATTCCAGCAGGGAAGTGGTAGTGACAGTTAGGAAATGCATGGTGCTCTTGCAGACAGCAGAGGAGAGGAAGACAGCAAGAAAGAAAAAAACTTTTACGTTATTCCTTATATTTGAGCAGTTGTTTGGGGTGTTATAAACACAAGGAGCAAGGCAGCTCCAATTTTTCCTCTTTGGGGTTATGCCAAAAAGGCTCAGACTTGTCTTTGGGGCCTGTGCAAAATTCACCCCTTTCCTGTCCTAATGCTGTATCACACAGCATGAAAGTATTTCTGCTGGACATCGCGCGGTGGTACCAGGTGATCATACATCAGGATACTTCGGGGCCTCCTGTGATAAGCTGACAGTGTTAACGCACAAGGCAAGCACCCATGGGCAGATGGATTGCCCCACTGCGTAAACATCGAAAGGAGCCACAGAAATATCATTCAGCAGATCCACCCCCCTCTGAGCTGTTCAATAGCTGATGTGTATATTCTCCGTGCATGTGTGTATATAAATATATGTATATAGACACACACACAGAGATATAATCTGTACTCAAAAATCTCCAGAAATTAATTACAGCCTTGATAGGGTTGGTCTTGTATCCCAGTAAATTGCATAGCCACAACCCATACGTAATCCACAGAAATGTATCTCCGGACTCCTATGCTTGTGGCCACAGCTCAGTGAAAAGCATTCTGCTCTAAAGGATGACAAACAGCATCCTTGTACTTTTTAGACTTCTGCTTTTAAGACTGCATCCTAGCAGCTTATCGTGTGTTTCCATACCTGGGGGTCTCCAAGGAAATTCTGTAGCAGCTGATTACTACTGGATTTTTAGATTTCACTGTGATAGAGACCAGCTCTGCATTTCCACAGAGGCTCTGTCCTCTGCCTTAATAACTAGCACAGACCTTGCTGTATGAAACAGCTCAGAAGGGCAGATGACAATGCATCGCTCTTCCCCACAGCTTGGCCTGCCCATCACCTTATCTTAGCTCAATAATTTTGTTCCGGCCTCACTGTGACTGCCTTCCATATAAATACACCTTTCACCTTCCACCTTTGCTTCATGCACTATTCAGACAACATAATATTCCCTGTCTTGTGGAAAATGGGGGGACAGGAATGTGGCAGCCCCCTTGCCTTTAGGAGAATGGTGCATCGCTTTTGGAAATGCACGTGGGGATTTGTTCTGACTTACCGTCATCTGTAACTCAGCTGATACTTCAGTCTCTGACTCTTTCAGCCTTGTTTCTTTCCACCACACAGATGTGCACATCTACCTCTCCCTCAAGAAAAGAAGAATACAAGAAAGGGGAGGTAGAGAGGAAGAGGAGGAAGGCAGCCTGTGTTTGTCCTGTAACAGCATGAGGAAGGTGGGCCGGGGATGGAGTAGGGCTAGTGCTATCATCCAGTAATCACAGCTCGGGGAGAAAAGCTTACACTGCAAGGTGTGCAACATCTTTGGAATGTGATTTTCAATCAATAACCAGATTTTCTTTCATATTCTTTTCCTTTCCCTGGTTTCCTCTTGCCAACCTGCAGCACATGGGAATATTTTCCTTCTGTTATTAAAGCCGAGAGCTTTTTTCCTGTTCTTGCAAGGAAAGAAAAAAACCTCAACACACACATTAAAAAAATCTCACAAAGAGCACTCTTCAAATCCAGCTGGAGTAGCTCAATAAAGCACCTAACACAAATTGGATCAAATAGAAGACAGAGATGGAGGGCTTCTGGGCTCTCAAATCTCATGTGGATTTGCTGTGTGGCCACCTTCTGTTCTAAAAGTCCCAGGCAGAGCTTGCAGCCTGCTGCTCTCTGGGCTTGGGAAGTGAGAACTTTTGGTACCTGTATTTCCAACTTGCACAACACCCCTCACTCCCAGTATCAAATGCACGGTGCAAGGAAGCATGCTGTGGCAGAAAGGGGTCTTCAAAGAGTCAGTGCAGTTGGGCAAGCGTGCAGAACCGGGGAATACGAGGCAGCAGCCCATCACTGTACCGTACTAACAGTAGCTCAGCTGCTATCTCACCAAGGGGTGCGGAAGGAAGAGAAAACCCTGATTCTGTCCAGAAGAGTGGCAGACACGGTCAGGTAGTGTGTGGCCTGGGGTAGCAGTTAGGAGAGCTGGTCTTACACCCAGCCACCCCTGTCCTTTCCAGTGAAGCACCAATCACATCACACCACTCCTCTGAAACTCAGTTTCTCAATCTGTAAAATGGGCATACATTGGCTCTCTTCCATAAACCGCAAAGACCCACAGAAAACTACCAGAAAAGTGCTAATTACTGTTAGAAATATGATTCTGCCCTAACTCCTTCAGAGACGCTAGCAGCAGCTTAGAAAATGAACGGTGCAATCTCAGCAACGATGATCATCCCAACAGCACTAGCATGTTTAGCTCTGTATAAATCAGGCCTGGCAGTTTGATGAGTTGCAAGGAAGGCGATATTATGTCTCAAGAGGAACGGACAAGTGCTGACAGCTCACCAAGCCTTCCTCTGCACAGACATTAAGCAGCTTTCTGCAAGTGCTCAAACTCCCGCGAGAGGCAAGAACAGTGGGGAGGGAGGGAAAGAAAAACATTTTGTAAACTTTTTTTCTCCCCCTCTTTTTTTTTTTTTTTTTTTTTTACTTCTGCTGCTGTTCCATCTCCCTCCCCAGCTCCTTTTTATTACAAATTAAATAATTACTGGGCTGTAGCCCAAAACACTGAAGATTTCACATCTTGTTTGGTCTAATTATATCAGCCAGCCTGACAAAATGGTTTCATCAATGGAATTGCCTTGCAAGAGCTCTGGCTAATCAATTCTTTGACACTTAATTAAGAACTCTGCTGGTCTGTGAGGATTCAGGAAAGCGGGGGGAGATGCTGGGCAGCAGAGTGTCTGGATATGCAATGTAGAGCACAGGTTGTTAAAACTCCTGGCACAAACGGACCTCCACTTCCCTCACTGTCCCTGCTCATCTTCCAGCTTTAATATTACCTCACACTTTATCCGTCTTTCTAACCACTTGCTTCACTTCGTTTTTTTTTTATTACTTTAATCTCAGCCCTGCCACCAGTAATGGCTTCAAAACCCCTCTAGGGCCTTAGACCTACTTTCAGACAGATGTTTCCAAAGCAGGCTGCAGCAGACGGACTTACAGCGTTAACACTTCAAGCTGAAAGTGCATCGGACCTCATGCACTAATCAGACTGGGGCTGAGGATTTGGAGAGGAACCCCAGAGAGGGTGAGCTTCCCCGGGCCAGCACCCCCTCCCAGCCAGCACAGCGCCCGCAGGTCCTCGCCAGCTGCAGTGTGAAGGCTTTCCTTTGAAACACACTGCACCAACCAGTGCAATGTGAGGGTCACCCAGAAGCACAAACAGTGATCTGGGTCTGTGGCAAGCAGACAGTTGCATTTCTTTTGAATGACCAGTGCATGCAATTCAGAGCTTATGTTGGTTTTCATGGTTATACTGGCTTTCAGCTGGTGAAGGCAGGACAGATGATGCTCATTCCAGCACAGAATTTAAAAAAAACCCAACAGATAGTATCTGATCTAGCATAAATATTGCCACTCGCTGAAAGTTAACCCACTAACTTTTCTCTTTTTTTAATAGCTTTATACCAACAATGTAAATTTAACCCAGTCTGCATCATTTGGTGGCAGTGTGTTTTGATCTGGCCCCCGAGTAGAGATTAAAACCTGTGAGCTACTTAAAAACTGTATCCTTTAAGGAAAGTGGCATTTATAAGCAAAATCAAATAATTAAAAAAAATAACTAAACAGAAAAAAAAATCAGCAAAAATTTCTGGAATCTGCATGGGTAAAAGCTAGTTTATCAGTGTTTAAAAAAAAACACACGGCAATTGCGCCCAATGTTATTTCAGGTGCTAAAGGCACATCACGAAGCTACCTTTGCAGCCCCTGCTTGCTGCTCCTCTCATAGAAAGCTAGAGGTTACAACACCGGAGGAAAGCAAGAAATGGGTACTCTTAGCTTGACCACACACCAGCCAGATTCTCATTAAAATGCCTGGTTAAGCTGCAGAGTCAGAGCTTCAGGTTCAATACCAGTAGCATCAAAGACTGATTAAAAGTTGGAAGGCCAAATGTTTTACTGCAAAGAAACTAGCTAGTGACAGGCTCCTCCACAACAATAACACATCCAGAGCTGTGACACAGAGGACCCTGTGAGCAGTTAATACGTTTCCATTCTAAACTCCCCAGTTTTTGCAGTGTAACACAGAGGGCTTTGGATAACGGACATGCCATAACAAATCTTAACCTTGTGAAGTTCAGGATTTAAATTTGAAGATTGTCTTTCAGGTACAGATGCTTATTAGGAGAAAAATCAACCAGGGATGGAATCAACCAGGGATGTAACAGGCATTGACAAAGTGCATTTTATACACATTTTCTCTACATCTGAAATACATTAGCTAGTAGCTGTAAAGTCCTCTAGGTTTTGGGTCCATTACTGGTTTGGAAAAGCCACAAGAGTCCAAACAGAACCAAAAGAACATTAAAAAAAATAATAATCCAATTTTTAGATGTAATGTCTAAATTTTATCATTACAAGATGGCAAGACTGGCACACATGTGGGAGACACTGAATCCATGGTCCTAAATGGGAAAGCGAGTGGGTAACAGTGGTAGAGTCAACATAGCCACTCAAGTTCTGGCCACCTTGAAAGACTGTGGGAATGCTAGGCATGCTGTGCAGAACCCAAAGTGGGGGAAAGCAAAGCAGGCATCTTACTTCAGTTCCAGCTTCTGAAGTTAACCTCATCTAAGCAGCACCAAAAGAGAGTCTAATTTCTCTTTTTCAGCTTTTGCCACCATCCAGACAGAGAACTTTTCCCTTTGAACTTCCTGCTGTCAGGATATATTTTTTGGTATCCCCTTCTCTCACAACTTCTAAGCTTTCCAATTCCTTTTCCCCCAAGAAAGCACTCACCCCTACACCTCTTCATTCATTTTCCACTTCTCTGAAAACAAGAGTTACTGTGTTTTCACTGTCATTGCTGGTGGTGTGGTAATTTACAGAGTGGAAAACTTTGCTTATACTGGACAACAAACTTAATAAAAAATTATACAAATAATAATGGACACGTTCTTTTATTCACTGCTAAAAGAAACCTGAGTTTGTAGCTTGCAGCAAATGGTGACTTTTGCGAAAAACTAGCTGACTATCTACATCAGCTGGTACCAAAAAAAAAAAAAAAAAAAAAAAAAAGAGAGAGAGAGAGAGCACAGCAGAGCAAACGGAACATGAGGCTAGTGAAAAATGAAAATTGGGAATTAAATAAGAACAGAATGAGAAAGATTGAAAAAGTACCTTTATAAAGCCCTGCATTGACGCTGTTCTTTTGGTGTTGACTGACTGTCAGGAAGTTAATATTTTGCTGTAAGAAATGTGCAAATCTTTCATATTTGTAATATTATTTTTTTTTGGTGGTGGGTAAAAAAAAAAAAAAAAAAAGGAGAAAAAGGTCCATTTGCTTCTTCCCAGAGAATATGATTTCAAATTTCAATTAAAATGAAATGAGCAGCACGATTATCGCTATAGAGCAGGCGCCTGGTAGCAGCAATAGGCCTCTTTCACTGCCATGGCAACCGGTCCTCATTGTCACGGCTACCTTGGCACTACATGTAATTGTCGATGTGTGAGCCTGACTGATAATACACAATCAATACCCCATAAGCAGCAAACATCATTTTCAGTCTGAGGGAAAGAAATAAAAAGGGGGTGTGGGGGGTAAACGCTTCCAAAAGAGAAAGAAAGAAGGAAAGAGGTATAGGGAAAGTGAGAAAAAGAGAGAGAGGGAGAAGGGAGCCCTAACTCCAAAACACCTTTACCAGGGAGGCATGCTGCTTTTTCTCTGTAAAGCAGATAGCTGGGAAAATCCCACCAGCACACATGAGCACCTGCTAAGTCCTTCTAATAATATATTAACTAATTGTTTACGCCAACATCATTAAAGCATTATCCAAACACCACATCAACCAACAGAATGCTTTTGTATATAATCAGCAGTAATTCTGATAACGCCAAATTCTCAGGAAAGAGCTGGCACTTACAGTCCAGAGCAGGGAGCTGATTTTTGTCTATGGATCATTAGGTTTCTGTCTAACTGAGTATAAAAACAAAAACAAAAAAAAGCCCAGGGAACAAACAGATCGTGTAGGGAAAAGGGGAGCTTAGCCCTCAAACACGCAGCAGAAAGTGAACCGCGACATCAGAGTGGTGACAGGTGCAGGAGGATAAATGGAGAAATAAAAAGTCTGCTCAGTATTAACAGTAACGCTTTGGTCACCTCATGTTCTCCTCTGAACATTGTGTCCTTTTACCTCACATTTGCATGCTGTGCAGTGCAATCAGGTCCCATTACGCGTGTAACACAAATGCGAATGGAAATGGAGAATAGGAAAGGCCACGCAGAAGAGCACAGAGAGAGAAGTGGAGGGAAAGAAATTAAAAGAACAGTGTGGAAAAGAAAGGGGGGAAAGTGCAGGAAAAAACTTTACACTGTTTTTTACAGGTGTGGGGCCCAAACATACAGATTTGTTGACTACAGTGTGAGCTACCTGCACGCTACGCCTGTGTAGACAGGCCAGACAGAGCAGACGAGACTATCGGCTGGTACCAGTGGGTTATGCAGGTAAAGGTCCCAAGCAGCTAGAAATGTGGTCATGCAGCACCAGCTCTTCTTCTCCAGGGGACAGGCCAGTAAGCAGTGCTGTGGAGATTTCAGATCAAGCTGGAGTAAAGTCCCTATGGGCTGTCATGAAATCAGTGTCTTGAGGTGTAAAGTATTTTATTTTATCATCACCTGGAAACGTGAGGAAATGGTAAGGGAACTGGATCCCTGTAGATACTGAAACAATGATCTCAAAAACTCCTTAACGTGATCTAAGTACTCCACCAGTAAAAAGCTGCAGACTCAGCTGGTCATGTGGAGGTGAGCTCCTGGCACCTCAGACCCCTGCACACCTCTGGACGGTATCAGGTGATGTCAGCGGGGCTGCAGGTAGTTAAGAAAAATGTCCATGTACCTATTCAGAGCGGCACAGAGGGGAAGTGGTCCATGTTCTCAAACCATCTCCTTCCAGATCTTTTTATTTTCTTCAGTAGTTTTACTTATTCCTGTGAGAAGCTTGAAGGATGTTTTGCAGGTATACATGAACAACTTTTGGGTTTCACAGCACAGTGCAGGGACAGCTGATGGTAAAACACGATACTGATAAGCTCAGCATATTAATACTGAACACACAATGGGAATGTCTTCCTAAATCCCCTAAGAGATAATCATCTGTAATAAATTAGCTACATCAGAGACAGAGAAGAAATTCTTAGCTGGCTTGGATGAGCATGGGCAGATGTGAATCACCCCATTTTATGGTCTACCATTTCTTAAATATCAGCATTGCATCTGCTGAATCTGGGCATGTACCTTTGCTTTAGGCTGGTGTGTTTTCACTGGCATGCTTCTCTGACATACACACATGGCAGTATTAATTTAAAAAAGCACATTGTGCATTCAAGTATCCAATACAGAAGTAAAAACGTGTTCCTGAATGAGTCAGTTTAGACAAAGTTCCCAGTTCCCGCACCCAGCTACACAATGCCATTGCCGCTGAAAGTTCAGCTTTCCTAAATAAACAGTTCTATTATAATGTCACTGTCAGCGTAACTCCTAACAACAAGATCAATCACCCCTGGCAAGAAGGATACGCTTATCATACAGACACGCCAAGTCCACAAAGGATCCTGCATTAGTACTGTAGCAATATACTTTGCATCCCCATATTGCCAACCAAGGCAATTCCCATAAAGCAGATCCAGGGAGAGTTACCTGAAGCAGCTTTAGCTCTTCCCTTTTTAATCCAAATCTGGGAGAAAAATAACAAAGGATAGGGTCTGACCACACCTTATCTAAAGACCAGCATGGTCACATAGCCCTGAATCTTTTACGTGCCTTCAAACTCCCTGGGTCTTCTGAAACCACATGATAGCATCTTCCTAAAACTTGCACTCGCTCTGGAAAGAGTAACTGTAGCTTGCACCTTTATTTGTCAAATTCACACTGCATAATAGATAGGATAATTGGGCCCCAGTTGTCTAACATTCGTGGAACAAACCTCTGATAATAACAGATTGATTGACAGCTTCAGTTGTAGAACACAAACACAAAGTCTTTTGGATTGTAGTGTTCTAAATGTTAATGCTAGAGGTTGTAAAGCAAAATTAAACAATAATAAAGGACATACCTGCAACAAATGCAATGTCAGAAATTTCCCTGGGGTTTCAGTGAGGTCTGATAGCATTGTTCCAAAATAAAACTTGAAGACACCTTTAAGTTCCAGTTTTACTAACACTCCCCCAGGCTTGCCTCATCATTTCACAGTATCGCAGGAACTACTTTACAGACACTTAGAAAACTTTCATTTTCTTTTTCCTTTGAGGACTTGTGCTGCTTCTTTCATTCTGCCTCCACTCCTGACCAATCACACATGCTCTCAAAATAAATATAAACTCCTAGCAGACAAAGCCACCAACCTCTTCAGTTTTGGCTGTTTGCCAGGCTATCTGATCTATTCTGACGTTCAGGTTCTGTTTGAGACAATGTGTCAGAAGAAGCAATCAAAACCGTTTTTGTTTACTGCATTCTTTTCAGTAATTGCAGCCTTTTATCATTTTTCTGAAGACAAATGATTAACGAAGTCTAATTTGTGCTATAATTAGAAGGAAGAAAGAAATTAAACAGCCGCTCTTTTCCTCCCAAAACAATATTAAGAATAACCATTGAGTATATTGCATAAAACCAGAATACATAGGTAATTGCGTAACATGACCTTGTAGCTACTCAGGTTTGCAGATGTAGAGCCCTCCCTCAACAGCTCACTGCAGACAAAGGACTGACATACTGGAAAATCCTCTGCCCTGGGATATATGTATGTGTTGCTTCTGGTACTCATACTGAGACCTGCTGAAGAATGCAAAACTCCCTCTATGCATATTTTTCAAATATTAAAAAAAAAAAAAAAAGAAAAAGTAAAAGAAAAAGTGAAATCTGCAAATATGGCCATCTTCCCTGAATCAAACCTAACCTCACTTATGAGCAACGGGTGGGATGTGCATCCTTAGGACACTGCACCCTGAGAGCACGGAACGCAGAGGGAACCGCAGTCTGGCTGCAACACCGACACCTTCCTGTGAACCACTCCAGCTTCCCAAGTCTAAAATGAGACCCAATCCCTAATCACACCGTTTACAGCTGCTTATTCACTATTTGTGCTACGTAAGGTAAGTGGTGGAATAGCCACACAATGGAAAGCTGAGTTCCCTGTAGCACAGAGAGAATATTTTGCCACTAACATGCACAGCTAATAGCAAAGCTCCAGAAAACCTGAGGCGCCAACAAATTTCAAAAAAATACTTTCTGTTCAAAAGCCCACCTCTTCTGAAGTGATCTAACAGGCAGTCCATCCAATCTGGCATGAATAAAACCTAACTGAAAATGAACCTGGCCAGTGGATGAGTAAGTCTGGCTTCCCTGGGCAGATGATCCCTCCTGTGGCTCACAACCCTGACCCTGTCCTTCCAGCTTTGGTCTGTGACTCCATCACCCAACGAAGGTTGTGATTTTAAGCCAACACTACAGCTCAAGCAGCTTGTAGACAAGGCTACAAGTGACTGCAGGGGCTGTTTGATAAAACCCACCTGACGGTGGAAAGGTAAGCTTGCAGAAAACAGCCAGCTATGATAAACATCTAGAGGCTTTGAAGGGTACGTCCTGCAAAGGCTGTAGTGGGGAGAGATAGAAGAAGGGGAAGGAAACAATTCCAGGTTGTGCAATTAGGAAGAAAATGACACAAAGGAACACGCCAGAGGAATGTCGAGATGCATTTGTGTTTGGCAACGAGTCCCCTGGAACAGCCTCCACAGAGTGATGGTGAAATTTGTGTTGCTTTAGTCATTTATAATTAGACTGGATGTATCACTGGTGACTATGACATGAAGAACAAACTTGCAGCAAATGCCAAGGGAAGGACTAGATGGCACAGGTGTTTGCCATTTCTTGTGTCTAAGGCATCTCTCACTTCATCCTTAAGTGCTTTCTAGTCTTTCTGTACAAGCCTGTTAATCCTACCACCCTGGCAAAATTCCAACTTAGTAATTAGTTTCTGCCTACCTTAAATTTCTTTTCGTGGCTTTGATTTGTTATACCATTATTGTATCACCTCTTAAGTAAAGTATAATATTGTGCTGCCATGTTCCACTCCAGAAGTAGTTGCTAATACACACAGAAGGGGAATGTGGTAGCTGTTTGAAAGAGCTCAGCAAACATGAAAATGTATCACAGCAAGTGGAGGAGATCACAGCCAATACAAATCTGCTGCAGAAACTAAACAGAAAATAGCTCCTCAAATTGGAACTAGACCAGAACCCTGGATTTAACATATCTACAATTGTGAAAACTGACAGAAGATCTTTACAAACACCAACACTCATGAAATAGGCATATGCTTTATCCCAAAAGGGCAGTGGAATCAGCACCACTTCAAGGGGCAAAAGACCTTCTACCGAGCCACCCCTTTTACTGCCTGCAGGAATCTGTTTCTTGGGCTTTTTATAGTGATCTTCTCTTCCAGCCCTAACTATTCCTATGCAAAATCTGGTGAGATCACAGCATAAGGCAGTGAGGCTGCGGGAAGTCAACTGATTTCTTTTGTAGACATCCCTCCTGTCCTGTTTTGTAGCACATAGCTCAGTCTTAGGAACCTATGAAAAAGTAAAAACCCCACAGGCCACACTTGAAAAGCAACAAACACAAAAATAAGATGTTGCGTTCTTCCCCCCTCTGCTTATTTATTCTGCAAAAACATGGCAATTTAGGTTCCAAGTTGGTTTGATTTTTTCCACCTCTAAAAAATTCACCCACTCTAAAAAAACTATGCAAGACTGCTTACTTTCAAAACGCAGATGTTTCAGAAAAACACATACTGGAAAAAGGATAATAATTTCTTCCCTCTGTTCTTCCCAATGAAACAAGTCACGTGTATACCCCAGGCAAAAGTAATCCCCCAGAAACTATACACTAGAATCTCAGGAGATGTGGAAGAAGAACTAGAGATGACAGTATTTTCTGACATCCATTACAATTATTTTTCACTTTTTTGAAGAGGAATATAGATATTGAAGAAATATGAAAGCATTTTTTTAACTGCAAAGCAAAAATAAATAAATAACTTTATTAGTTAAATCTATTCTCACATCTTGAGAGGTTATTTATTTTCTCTGAGGGCTGATAAAAGTTCCCGATGACATGCTTTCTAATTTTAAAATCTCTCTCACTTCACAGCTCTGAAAAAGCTGATGTCAGGGAGTGAGTGGGTGGGTCTGTTTTAAGTGTGATTCACACATTGGATTCTCTTATCAGCTCATGTGTATTCAGAAGTGCTATCCACAGGCTGAGGGGTTCACGACTTTCTGGGAAAGGGTCATTGGGAAGGAGCTAATTAAGACAGGAAAAAAGCAAAGAGGAAAGTTGTTACACAGTCTTTTCTTCGTGTGTCAGGCACGCAAAAGATACTGGCCCTATCTATGCCCCAACAGAATACATCCCACCTGCAAGGGTGTTCTCCCTGTCCTTAGTCCTGCTTCTTCCCACCATCTCGTGGCTCTCTATAATGCAGAAGTAACTCCAAGTCTGGTGTGATCTGCCCCATAAATGGAACCACAGTTTCAAATATGCCTGGGATGGGAGCACAAGAGCTAGCTCCCAAGCCAAGGCTGACTCACAGCGTAGTATTGGTGTAAGGCTTGTGTTTAAGAGGCAGCCTGAAATAACACACAGCCTTGCTAATGTGCCATCATTTCTGCACAAACTTTTAAATACTACTTGCCTTTGCTGTGGGTCTGAGCAGGATAGCTCCTCCCCAGAGTAAATCCTGCTGAAAGCAAGAGAAAGCCGCTCCTGAGATCTTAGTTACAGCACAGGGAACAGGACCTTTTAAAATATCCGAGATGAGATACAACTAGGTGATGATGCCAGCTGCCTAGGTCAAACTGATGTCAGGCTATTACTCTCCTATCACAAGTTGGCCTGTTTCTCAGATCATCAGCCTAGCTAGCAGAACTATATCTCTCGTTCTTCAAAGCCCTTTGCTAGAGAGAAGTGCTTTATCTCTTCTCCCTCCAACTGTGACACATTTACTGGTATAGAAGAGGGTGTTATGGAATGATGAGATGGCAAGGCTGTGCCATCATCTTGGTAGAAAAATGAGATGCACCCACGACAGCTATACGAGAACATTCTGTATGATGGCTGCTGGACACGGACATCTCCTGAGGCACAATCTGCACTCTCATCCCCTGTATGACAAACATGGCCCACGATGAGCAGCCTTATCACAAAGTGTCTTCAAATCCTGCCTTAACTAAGCAGCTGGAGAAGGTTCTGTTGGCTGCAATGCATGTACTTGATTCTCACAAGTTAGCAAGCACAGCTGAGGTGGGGGAGGTAGGAAGAGGGCTGGGTAGTAGGGAGGGAATGTATATGATACAGACACACACAACACTGTAATTAAGGGTAATTTCAGAAGCATTTACCTGTGTTTCAGTGTCTGACAACTTTTCACTTGTGAATTCTGCAAACGCCTCAGTTCTACAGACTGATCTTGTTTTTGTGTTGCTGGGACAGGAGGAGCAGAAAAAAAAAAAAAAAAAGATTCGTTCTCTGAATTAATTACCTCCTCTGATTTGAGCCACACGCACTGAAATACAGTTTAACTCTTGCTTGGGATGTAAGTGCCTACACTGAAACAGAGCCATGCCTAGTGTTTACATACACAGAGCTGCTGTAGAAGCTCTCCTACCTGCAGAGCATAACCAAGGAGGAATGCCGCCACATGGAAAACTCAGTGTTTTTGCAGGACCACACCGAAACCCTAACTTCCCTTGATATGACCTCTAGATAGCAAAGAAGTCATCATAAACGCTGCCTTTGTGCAGCCACCACCCTGAAAGCCACCGCTTGGTTTCCATTTCCTTTTGTTGCCCATCTGAGGTTCCTCATCCCTTTTGTTGAAAAGTACTGTGATGGGATTGAAAACAGAGCTGCAAGTCACAGGACTCAAGTTACATTCCTAATTCTACCAGTGGATCAGTTTTGGACACATTACACCATCTTTTCATTTTCTGTTTTCTGCTCCTTAAAGCTGTAGCAGCATCTTCCATCTTTGTCAAGTGTTCTGAAAGCTAGGACTCAAAGACATCTGAATAATGAGTACTCTGGAGAAGTCCCGAGTTTAAAAAGTTGTCAGGTAAATGGCATTTCAGTGGAATCCTAAATATCAGGTCAAACAACCAGTACTTGCCTCATTTTTTTATTTACTTATTTTTTAAATCAGCTTAGCAATTGTGCTGCAGGTCCTGACCCACAGTGTCAGTCTCTGTCATGTCAAGGCACATGACACATCAGACTATGTCAGATTGCACATGCTATTTTATGGCACGAAAACAAAATACTCCATCCCGAGTTGGTGGTGGTAATGGGACCAAAAAGAAGGAAAATTTAAGATTATTTTCTTTCATTTAAAACAATACTCAAGTTTATTTTATGCATCATTTTACCTTAAATATGGAAAGTATTTGCAGAGCTTATAGCAGAGAATGAATGAAAACATCAAGTAGAACTACACAAACTTTGGACAGGTGATAAAATTTATTTTCTCAAACACCTTCAGCTCCCCAAATAGCTGAGGCCTAGGGGCTGCAAGAAGATTGCCACCCTCTCCAGAACTCATACCAGTCCTTCCTCTACCCATAGCAATTATTCTATAAGGTGACTCAACCAAGTGCATCGATGGAGTTGTGCTTAACCTTGTGTTCCTCTAGTCTTTCAAGAGGTGGAAAAATCTCCTTTGGGGCTGGGATCTATACCAGAGGATTCTGAGAGTTTTTTACTCCATTATGGACAGGATTGGACGCCATACCTACAGAGCTGAAAAATTTGTAACTCATCTATAATTACTGTTTTATTATAGTCTATATTTCCTTTTCCAGTCCATTTTCTTTCTTGCTTTCATTGTGCAAAATGAGGATTTTCTGAGAGGGCCAGAGTGCAGCCACTGCACCAGTAGAATACCTGCTTCCTGCCAGGGTAGCATGCAGATCTTGACCACATGTATATGCTATTTTCTTTATTTTTCTTTTGAATGTGCTTTTCCACTCCTTCCCTTCTTCCCCAGCCCAGCAGGGAGCAGTATGTAGCTGAATGAAAGTTCCTGTAGCATACAAGTGCTCTGTATGAGCAAGCCTTGAAGTAATGACCACTGATGATCCGTCTGGGTAGAACTAAGAGCAATCATGACCTCCATCTCTGGATTCAAAAGCAGAAAAGTCTTTCTGTAATGGAGCTAATCTGTCATTGACAGCAGAAGATAACCACGATCAGCTGAAGAAAACACTCAACAGATTCTACTGAACTGCGTGGTAGCAGCAATTAACTTTGGGTTATCATGTATCCACCTCCGAGAAACAGCATGACACCGTCCCATGCTAGCATCAGGCTGGAAGGTCCTTTAGCGTTACACCGACATCAGCCACCCTGATTAGGTGGCTGCCTCTCACTCCCTACACAGCGCTGTCCCTTTGGGACACAGGGTTGCCCACACTCCCACAACACTGCGTTAATCCCATCCTAGCAGTAAACACACAGTCATGACGACTGGCAGAGCACCACGTAGAGGAAGATGATGCTGGTCAATGCCTGACAGTGAATTGTAAGCAAGGAGAGTTTAACATAAAGAGGATGCAAAATTCAGGGTGGGCTCTTTCCTATTGAGGTAAATCAAGAAATGACCTAAGTTTTTGACACAACTAAAATGTGCAAGAGGAGAAAGAAATAGGAAAGGAAGTATCTTTAGTACTTTGTATTAACCTTCACTTCCTTCACTTGACCACTGTCAGTGGACAAAATGTCACAGCAGGTGCTCCATCTTCACTGAAAAATATTAATGATTCAAAAAATCCTTCCTGTCATTAATCCCTCCTGTGAGAGCAAACCAGATCCTGCAGAGCATACCTGTATGATAATACAGCTCAGTTTCTGCAGAGCTAGGGGCTGGGTTCAGGGTGAGCATGCATACTTCTTTAGGAGCTTCTGTCACAGACAGAAACATAACTGACCCTAACAAACTGAAAGTATTTGATAACAGAGTCAAATCATCAGGTCTGGGAACCACAAGACCAACAGTACCTCCCCCAAGCCCAAACACAGATCCGCTAGGCAGAGAAAGGTACTCAGCATCTCAAACTGGGGAGAAGCAGGGCTTCATACTGTGTTTGCAGGACCTAGCAGCCCTCTTCAGAGTGTGATTCAGGATGAGTGCCTGACATCAGTGCTCCAAAACTCTGTGATGGACGCCGTTTCTATTCACAGACTGCACCTTTACTTCTGCCTTACAGTTTAGTTGCTCAAAATTAGGTTGCATGAATACCTTCCAAAATGCTCATGGATCAATCTCGGACTTTCTTTATGAGGAAAAGACAGACAATAACAAAGCGTAAACACTATTCAGTCTTCCCTGACTGATAGTTACTAATGAGCCCCCACGCCAGCACTTGTCCTCCTGCATAGCTCTCCCATCTTACGGGTATACCCATATAACAGCCCTATAAACCTACCAAATGTCTCCTTACTGGTAAAAAGGCCACTATCTCCAGGAGGCTGACTGCTCCATTGGCACCTCCAGCCCTACAGAGAGCTCTCACAAAGCAGCCCTTCGAGAACAGGCATCCTACGTAAAACCCTGGGGAAAAACGAGCGGTGAACGCGGAGGCAGCAGCTGCTGAGGTGGCTGGATGTCTCTGATACCGCAGAGAGCATCACAGCCTGTCGCTGCTCTCCATTTGGAACCGAAACGACCATTTGTAAATCATTTTTAATTGTCATGTTAAAGAGCAGAGAGTGCAGCAATCAGAGAGCTGGTGGTGTTGGAGGCCTGACACCACCATCAGGCACGGATCAGCAGGCAGGATAATGGGAGGGAAAGCTGCAGGGTTACATAAGCAGGCACAGGCAGGCAAGTGGGAGCATGAGAGAGGAGGGCGAGCGCATGCCCTCACCCTGCTCCCTTCTGGGGAGCAACTCACGTGAACTCAATGGCAACACAACCTTCTATGTCATGGATTAATTTGGTCCGTTGCACAGGCACACAATTCAAAATCCTTGGGGAATTTTTCACAATGAAATTGCCATGTTATTGGCAATTTTTTTTTAAGTGATGGCAAGGGGCTTCTTCAGGTCCTCATAGCTCATCCCTACCTTGACTAGAAAGGAAGAGAGGGGTTGCTGCTAAGGTTCGGCAGGCTCTGACTAGTTTTTCACCTTTTTGGTATTAGGCCTTTGAACCAGCTCTTAATAGAAATGGTTCCTAGAAAAATCTCACCAAGGCAGGGATCTTCTCTCCAGAATGCATGGTTCTCCATTGAAAGATACATAAAATCAGAAAGGCTCGGTCACCCCAGAAGTATCTTTTCAGCAAGTCCTGTACTAAGTGGAGGAAGAACTTTTAATGTTGATCTAGAAACATGGGTCCAGCTGCATCCCATTAACTTGCCCGCCTCTGGGTATTTGTGAAACACCAAACATAGGTTTGGATCCTGTGCGTACAAAGTAATAATACATAGTAATGGGTGTTCGTTGACCTTCATGTGTTTCTCATAAATATTTTTTGTTATTAAAAAACTCCACAGAACTTTAAACCAAGGTGCCTTCAACTGAGTTCCAGAGGACAAATACCCTCAAATTCCTTGTTCACCTACCTCTGATCACTAGACTACTGGGGAGCAGAGCAAAGCACGGGCTGAAAGCAAGGATCCACTCTGCCTTCACCATGAGTAGCCAGACTACTGTACTAAGAAGTCCTGGGTGCATCATCTCAGTAGTTGTAATCATTATGCGAAACAGCAGGTAGCAGGAGAAAGGCACAGAAAAAGGTTCTGCTTCACTGAGGATTCTTATTACTGCTTAAATACAGAAGATTAGATTTTCTTTCATTATTGCTCCCCAGGAGGCCGTGGGCCTTGCAGCTCTAAGATGCTTTGTAATCTGACATAAGGGACACCTGTTCGTCTGCAGCACATGGATTCGCTTGGCAAATGCAATACACTCTGGTTGTATTGTGAGCAGCAGAAGAGCTATGCTTAGCACAGTCTGAGGGTGGAAGGCACAAATGGCTAACTGCTGCCCTTCAGCCTCCAAGAAGCTGCTTTGCCTGCAGTTATCCTATGTATAGTTTCAAAGAGCTGTCCTTGCAGTTAGGAGTAAGAAGCTGAGAACAGTCAGAGCCATGGCTACTTCTACAGCAGCGCTTCCATGTTGCAAAATTAGCATGATGACAACTGAATTTCACAATAAATAAAATACACCAAATACACGCCCACTTTATATTATGAAAGCAGCAGACAAATGCTCCAGAACCGCGTTCATTATGCTTAAGAACAAGCCCAATGCAATGCTGATGAGGACAGAATCAATCTCATCTTTTCTGACATTCCTGCCAAAGCTTTCCCAGCCATAGTGATGCACAGTAACAAACACAGCCAGTTCCCTATGCCCATGCATGATTCCAGCGGCCTGGTGAAAGGAGTTCCTCTACAGGGAAACCCTTCCAGAAGCTTTGAATACATGGCTTTACCTCTTCGTTCTCCCTTTAAGTCCCATGGTTGCCCCCATGCTTTCTCTCATCTAAATGACAGCCAAAGCGGCAAGAAACTGGCGTGTTGATTTGGCTGGAAAAGGATTGGCTGCAGTTTTCATCTGAGCTCAAAGTGATGTTTTTAAGGAATCAAAAGTACTGTTCAGAGTTTGGTTCTTTTCAGTGCCATGGTACTAAGTATTTCCTAACTCTCTATGGGTGGCAAACTGAGAAGGGATGAGATAATAAGGTTAAAGTCACCAGAACTGTTAAGAAAATCTGTCCCAGTGGCAGAGCTGACAAGAGCCCACAGAGCTAGGTAAGAACAAGCAAGCTATGAGAGGTGTGGGTTGTCCCCACACAGTTCTGCAGAACATTGACACTGAAGCATACAGGTGACAAGTTAAGTGTTAGCTTTGTGAATTACTTCACTTCTGATCACATTAGCAGGAATATCTAATTGTTTTTAGGCTCAGGGCAGAACCTGGGGATAACACCACCCACTCTGACAATATACCAAAACAAGAATAGTAGGAAATCTTACACAAATATGCAGAGAACCTTTTCTCTTACTGCCAGTCCCAGTTCTAAAACCCAAGTAAATAGTTCTGACAGATAAACTTTGGCAAATTTAACTCAAGCAGTCTAAGACGTTACTATACACACCTGTCTATCCCACCACTTTACTGGAGGGACCACCCCCTAAAGTAAATCAACAAAATGGGAAGTTTGTCCGTGCCTTACTTGCTCCAGGTCACAGTCCTAACAAGCTTCTTAGCACAAACCCATCTTCTCCGATGGCTTGATCTGAGTTGTTACACTATGAATCAGTCATGAAAATGCAGGCACTCCATTCATTCTGCATCCCACTGACAAAAATGAAAACCATATGCACTGGGATAGAGCTCACAACAGGGAAATATAACGTTCAATACACCTACGTCTGCCATAATCTGCCTGTCTATATCATAGTCCACCCTAGGATCATTCAGGCTCTCCCATCTTTGACATTTTACTCTATTCAATTCAAGGTCTTACAGCAAAACTAGTGTGTGTGAAGACATATCCATCAGGCCACTGAGCAACTCCATCAATTTGTCTGTCTTCCTTCCTTTCTGAACTGCAATTCTTTTGACATGAAGTGCCTGTAAAGCCACTAACAATGTCTTTCCATCCAACCAAGTTTCCTCCGGAACTGCTGAAGAAACTTCCTCCTGCTGGTGCTGTCCTTTCATGCAGAAGCTATGTTTTGCCAAGAAGCATGGCATGAAAGCTACATGAATGGTTTTGCTTTCAAGCACATTCAGTTTTGTGATTGTTGCTCTAAGGTGAAAATAAAATAAATACATAGAGTAAAATGCAAAAGAGGGGAGTACAAACCAACCCCCCGAAAGGATTAACTACACAAGACAGAAAACAAAGGGAGGCTCAAGATACCTCTCAACTCACAATTTTTAAAAATCTTAGAAAATTTATTTCTTGGTTACCTTGATTTTATATAGGAACTTGGGGGCTGGAGGTAGTTTAATTTATGCTTCAGGGGGAAAGGGAATGTTACCCCTCCCATTTGCAGTTTTCTTCCGTTCATTAAATGAAAGAAATTGATTTGGCGAAGGTAATTTTGTAATTAAAAAGCTTATCATGGCTTTCTCTAATGAGCTAAGAAAACAGACAGTAATTCAGTGACAATATTTACACAGTGCACACTGGGGGACGTTTGTTTAGAAAATTAAATAATAGAAGAAAATGGGAGGAGGAGAGATGAGAAAGTAAGCAAAGGAGGAGAGGTCAGTTTTAGATCCAAGCTCATCCCAGGGTGTTTGCCCTCAATGACTTATTCCCGTTCCCTTTGCATCACAGCAGCAAAAGGAAGAAAAGGCTGTGAGTGACCTGTGCTAGCACCCCTGTGTAAGCGGGCTTTTCACAGACTGAATTTACTGTGCTCTCATCTCCAGCTGGGCCCATAGCCAACTCTCCAGTCAGGATTTCAGGGAACAGCTTTATACACATACAAGACTAAGAATTACCTCTCCAGGATCCACCTCCTCCCTCCCCGTGGCGTCAGAGGCTTTGTGCACACTGACTGAGGGCACAGTGGGGAAGGGAGGGCAAATTCTTGAGAACGGGAGGAAAAACTTGACTTCAGAAAGCTCTTCTATTATAGCCGGAATGAAACTCAAAACCCAAACTATTCCTTTTACACCTTTGAAAAGCAAGCAAATGCCACAAAGATCCTGCCTCGAGCAAAGCTTTGTGCATTGTAGGATGAGAAAAGAGACAGAGGAAATCCAGCAGTTCCCTGGGGATTTCTCCCCTCTTGGTCTGGTCTGTTATGCAGAGGTACGTCATTCCAGTCCTAGGGGAAAGCTTCCTAGAGGAGGAGGGAGGAAGTCTTTCCTCTGCCCCTGCTTCCCTCATCCTTCAGAGTTTGTCCTCCCACCACCTCCCCCTGCCCTGTGTAACCACGTATGAAACCTCTGGCAGTTTAAGAGTGGGGGGAAGCAAGCTCTAGAAAAGTCACCCTTACGAGTTTCGCACGCTTACAGAGCTGTTCCCTCTGTTCTTGAAGAGAGAACTGGCTCGGATACCGTGGCGATAGGCAACGGTACGAGTCAAGAAAAAAAGATGAGTCCTGAAAAGGGTGAGCAGAGGATCAGTTAGATGTGAGGCAGTGCAGAGACAGGAAAATGATGCTAAGAGAAAGGTTAATAGTGGGAGTGAACTCACAAAGCTTCAAAGACCAGAGAGAGAGAACAAAATGGGAACTTCAGTGGACAGAGAAAAAGAACCTGTGAATCTCAAAATTTGTCACATTTCAACTCAGAAACAGCTTCATTCCAATGCCCAGCATATGCTTTTAAACCCTTCTTTACAGCTATAATGTAGAGCATGAAACAACTCACATTAACAAAGAGGAAAATTACTCAGGAGAATGGATTCTCAAGCTTCCAGACAAATTCCCTGATTAAGGACAGGGCAAATGCATCCCTGTACACCATCAGAGGTCAGCATATCACTGTGTCTCATGGATATATGAGGGGAAAGATCTCAATGAGGCCTCCTCCTTTCCTCAAGATTTACTCCATCACAAGACAACCTACCTCCATTTCTGAACTGAGTCCAACAGGGACCACTAGGACAGACTAAAGGCTTGTGATGAAACAGTACATCTCCCAGCACCACCTGAGGCGTTTTCTGATAAAAAAGCTGAATTTCTGTCTGCTGAGTCCAGATTCATACCTACCCTTTTACAAATAGCCTCTTGAAGATGAATACCAACCCGATTTACTAAGTGAATAGCTGATTTCCGTGGTGTAAAAAGGATTGCATGGAAGCCTTGAGCTAAGCCACATCATACTAAATGTACCTGATGCACCCCTACAGCAAAAAAAAGGAAGTTTCCCATTTCTGCTTTCCTCAGACATATCCTCTGCACATCCCACTTTCTCTCTGATACGTGAAAGCAAAGATGCTGCATAGGAGTGTTCTGAGACCACAGAGCAGGCTCTGAGAATCTGCAGGAGCTGAGCTCCTGGCTGCAGGAGCTGGATGTAGCCTACTCATATGCCTGGAAGCACTCTTATGACGGTGGTTTGGACCAGAGGGCAAAGTTTCTAACACAAAGGCTTGCAGAGACACTGGGCAAAGCAAGACAGACAAAATCATAAGAGATCTGAGCATATTCAATAATCCGTAATCCCTTATCCTGGAAAGAAGACAACTGTATCTCCTCTCAAACCACATCCTGCTGGCTGTCCCTGAACGTCCTCTGACAGGAGGGCACAATCATTAATACCAGACATCCATGCTGCTTAACGGTGCTAGTTTCATAGAGATTGGGCATAGGTCCACAGCTGCACCTCTGTTAAATTAGCCAGAGAATATGGCAGAGCATTTAATGCCATTGTCATGCCAGCTGGGGCTCAATATACCTGACCTATCATATAATCAGAGGTGCGTAAACAGACAGTCCACGATCCAGCACTAAGACTGCCATGAAAATCCTTTGAACAAATCTGAGAAAGCAGAATAAATTTATTGGGGCCATGTGGCCCAGCTTTTCTGTTTTTATCTGAGATGTCCTAAAGCTGGATCAACTGTGTCATTGAAAAATCGTCATTATGCATGTCAGGGAGAGTCTCTTTCAGTACACAGGCACAGAGACAGAACTTGTTAAGATAAACTCAGAACTGCCCTGCTTGCCATGACTCACAGCCAAACGTGTCTAGGAATTGCTGATAATTAAGGTTTATGAATATCAGTACCACAGACTCAATCCTGCAGGCGAACAAGCACCCCATGATTTAAAAGAATTTCAGGTATTCACAACAGTGACTAATTGGTTGCCAACAAACTGAATAATTGGTTGCCAATAAGATTTCTCCACAGTCACCTTTTGCATTGTATTTTCCACCATATAAACTATTTTCCTCCATCCTTTGTCTCTTCTTATCCATAGAACTCTTCCCTTCAGTGATTCTGAGTCCAGGAGCAACCTCTTCAGGACAGCAAAGTGATGATTTGCTGGCAAGAGAACGGACAAGAGCCCAAGGAGCTGCCTAGGTCAGGCATCAGGGCAGAGCTGTGCCACTTCATTAGCAGCAATGGCAACAAGAAAACCCCAGTGGCTCTGCAATAATAAATATATAATAAATGCTACCTTTATATATAACAGAAAATCCCTGCAGGTTATACTGCTGGGGAATAGTTTTGCTTTGCGCTTAGGCAAACCAACTAAACGGAACGTGGCAGGGCTTTCCCATCGCTTACTTCTGTAACCCAATACTCTCAGCAAAACAGCAACTACATTTCTCACACACACACACACCCGACTCCCGCCCCCCATCCCCGCCCCCCCCCCCTTTTTTTTTTTCTTTTAAACGACGAATTTGTAATTGCCTCACTTATGGGAAACTGGATATACCTGCCTATCTCGCTGCTCCCCCAGGACGGAAACAGAGCTGTTCCAGCAGGCAGCACTGCTCATACGCTCAGGCTGTGAAGATGGAGCAGAGGGTCTCCTTCAACTCAGGCAGTGACAGCCTCTGGGTTTGGGAAGAACAGGACAAGTCCAGTACCCCTATGCTGCATTGAAGGGTCTTTTGTTTTTGCTGGCTAGCAACAGTTGGGAACTACCCCTGAATTTCTTCTGACCTGAAAGAAATTGTACCTCAGCTATCACTCCACAGAGAAAATTATTAGATAATGACTTAAACATCTGAGGGCCCAGCTGAAGAGAAGGCACAGTAGGAGAGCTATTGAGAATAGCAGAACTGAAAAGTGATCCACAGATCTCCCACCTTACTGGCAACTCAGGGTGTCTTTTTTTTTTTTTTTTTTTAAACTGTGGGGAGGCTGTCGTGATGAGGCGAGAATGAGGTGGCTGTGAGGTTTCTCCAAGGAGTCTTTAACTACCCTCTGGGTATATTAGCGCCTGCCTGCAACACGTGAAACACTTGAATATTAGCTTAGTTCTCTTTCTCCAGTTAAAAGCATTAAATTGCAGATGCCAAGTGTTTTCTTCCCCTCATTCTCTTTCAAATTCCTGAAAGCTAAAGTAATTTTGTCATGACTCATATTATAAAAAGAACAAGCGATGTGACTGCTCCCACTTATCATGCACAAGTACAAAACAAATATTCTCTGTCCGCTCTACCTTGACTTGCTGGTGCCTGCAGTCCTATCACCACAGCCATCTGTTTAAGCATTAATGCCAAGCTCTGTTCCATGAAGTAATTTCTTCTTTTTGTTTTTCTTTTTTTCTTTTTTTTTTTTTTTCCGTTTTCTCAGGGGTGGAAACCTCCCTACACACGACCAATTATTCTTCTATCATTCCCATTAATTCACTGGAATTCATACATGGTAATGAAAAGAAGAATTTGGCTACGACATGAGTTAAAAATCCGAGGTGCTAACAGAAAATATCCATTCTCAGATCACAGAGACTGGATACAAATCACAGCACAAATATACGACAGAAATTGGACACAGGCACCCCTTGAGGTTTCATCCATTAATCTGGAAACAGGCACCCCTCAAGGTTTTATCCACAACCACTTATCTCCCAGAATATATGTCTAATCTTGCCAGAGTTCTTGATGAATATCATTCATCCAGTGACACAATCTGATCACCGTTTCCACTGATGGAAACAATTACAATCATTACGTTTCTAAATTAAAAATGCACTCTGAGGCAACTGCTGAGGTTTTACATTAAGTTCACAAGCCCAAGTCCTCTTCTAAACTAAGAGATTAGTTGTTTTTTCTCCATATTCAGTGTAATGTCAGCCTCTGGAAAGTAGGCTTTTCTTTTGGAAAACCATCCCACCTCAGCCCCTTTCAGTTCTCAGCTCACAATGTTACCATCGCTGCGGTATGACATCCAAAGTACGATGCAAACTAAAAGCAATTTTGTGAAGTCATATGAAAACATAGGGCTTTAATTTTCACTTGAGTGTACCTTTCAAAAGTCGTAACAAAGAAAGGAATTTAACCACATAGAACAGGCATCATATTTGGGATTAGTAACAGATTAATTTTCCAAATTCAGTGAAATATGTTCTTTCAGGAGGTTGACAAAGTAGGAAAAAAGTTCTTTAGTAAAACCCTTACAGATGACATCATTTTTGCAACTAACTCTGTGACTTCTGCTCCTTTTGGTGAAGTGCCAAAGAACTATGATCATAACCCTTTACATATATATGGTACAGATAAAACTAGAAAGCACAGGAAATCCAGTGGAGCAGATTTTGATGACAAGTTTTTTGAGTGATACTGGTCCATCTGTGATAAGGATGATGCCTCAAGCTTCTGAATCCTTGCTACCAAATTCAGATTGAAGGTGTTTTGGATCTATTCCCATTACCAATGCGTAAGCAGAAAGCAAGCGCTGCCAAAAGCATCTACACAGCTGTGTACTTATCATAACCAAATTTCAAACCCCAGCATTTCTGAGGGAGGGGTAAATGGTTAAAACACCTGCACTGCCATTTCACAGTGCAACTTTTTTCTTGGCATACACACTAGGTGCAGTCAGAGGGTTCCTCACTAGTACAGACTACAAGGTTCTGATGCACATGTGGAAACACAACAGCACAGCTCTGCCTTATCACCCACTCTTATGACCGACACAGGCCCTACACTTTGCTGAAGGCGACGTTTCTAACTCACTTCTGCTAAGCCTTTTATCATCAGTACAATGTATAAAATATTAAATAATAATGATCATGGCTAGATAAATAATTCACTAAAACTAAAAATCCATGCAATTGTGGGCCCTTTTTGTTCTTCATGGACTGAACCAGATTTCTGTGAATGGATTTGTTATTCAGAAACATCCGCCAAATAGTTCATTTGAGCACATTTCCGCCTCCAGAACACTTGCGAGCTGCTCACTTCAATTATTCCTTATTCACCCAGCGCGAGTGGTAGCTCAGTATTGTTTCCAGTTCCTGACTAGAGGAATACAACTTTTTAAATGGAGGAGTGATAAGTAGCAAATGCTAAATCACTGTTCATAAATAGCTTTCTAAGATAGATGACTGCACGATTACATGCTTACATTAAGGTCTATGAAACCTACCAAATAGAGCAACGTTTTTACAAATACCTACACAAAAGGAGTAATAATACAACCCCACATATACCGCTAGTCACACTCGGTGCTTAAATTTCAAAAGTATTTACAAATGGCTCTTTGTATTAAGCAGAAAAATTTCTATCCAAGAGTAAGATTTTAAACTCTCAAGCAGTGATACTGTGCCGAAGAATTAATTGATGGTTTTCAAATAGAAAGAACAGTCACGTCCAAGAAAACTCGGTAATTTTAAAGCAGGTTCAGCACCTTCACTCCTGGCAATCACCACCACTTCCTTTTCCCATTTTCTGTGCTGTATACATATGTGAGTAATTTTATCTTCCTCCCAAAGCTGTGACGTTAAAAATCCACCCACATCTTTCCACTACCTGATAACGGATCATTGCAAAGTTCTCTTTGATTACAGTGTGAAGCATAATGATAACCATGAAGGGAGATGGCCAAAAATTTGTTGGCATCAACCTCAATATCTAAAGGCTGGTTATGCTATTTCTGTGCCAGAAGAAGGAGAGGTGCTATACTATATAATTTCGTGAGTGGATGACACTATTCTGCTGCCATGGGTGAGCTGTAGTGTCACGATGTTTGCAGTGACATTTGGGAGGTTGATTGATGGAAAGCTTTTGCAATATGAGTTTCATTGGGTGTGGCTGTGCTATAGGGGACTTAATATTTTTTAAGGTGCAGAACAGGCAAGAAGCTGTTTGAGCTGACAGAAGTCAGAAACGAGTTAGATATAATAAGTACCACTCTAGCCATCTATAGTAACAGAATCTGTTCCTTCCGAGTCCTCTTTTCATTTTTATTTTGGACTGGCGATAATAAATATGAAAAATTCAATGCTGTAACTAATGTTAGAAGAAATCAACCCAAAATCAAGACAATGAAAGGCAACAAACTTCCTACATCCCTGTGAGCCTAGCTACCCTACCTAACCCTTGCTCTTCAGGTCCTCTCTTTTGTTTGCCAATACAGTGCTCACCCCCTCCCCCTCTTGTCATCAATATACACTACTTTTTAAAAATATTTTTTACAGCTAAGAGCTGACTGTAAGCTCCAGGGCTGATGGGGACTTTGATTCAATGCTGACTTCAAAGGGAACGTGCTAGGTGCTTACACACGAATGACATGTCATCACTTCTCTTCCTGCACTCAGTGTGCCCTGATGAATAATCAAGGCATCTTTTATAGAGACACAAGAAATGCCGATCACAGTTTTCCTCTGAGTCAGTTGACATTTTTATTTTATATATAGAGCAAATGAGGGTGGAAGACACAGACAGAGAGCAAGAGATGAGGCTGCGTGCCAACCCCTTCAGATCCCATTTAGTCTGTTACAGAGAAGTTAGTTTTTACAACCCTGGACGCTAATAAGGGGCACAGGCACTTATCCCTCCTCTGAGAAATTAATAAATCTTGAGACAGTTAAAAGGAAAGACAAAAGAAAATTTATAGCCTTTAGTATGGACATCTGTGCCTCTATGTGTCATGGGATTAGGGGGAGGGACCTGAAGGACTTGCAACGTTGCTGAGAGGGGGGACATATGGTTTTCAGATCTTTCCATACGTCAGTCACTCCAATATATAGTAGAAGTAACCTGGTAATTGCATCAGACACAAACAATAAGAATGAAGAACAAGCTTTTTTCATAACAACTCTGCCACAGTGCTTTCAAAGCTCTACTATCCTTGTGATGGTCCCCCACCACTCTCCCACTGCACTTGGGATGTGACCTGCAGCATCCGCAGATACTCCAATCCTGCATGAAAGCACAGCAACCTTCTCTTTCATTAATTCAGAGTTTTTTCAGGACTCAAATACCCAGCTCAGAACAATTAGGTGCAAAAAATCTAATGGAAGAATCCTCATGAGAATCACAGTTTCCAAATTTACTAATGAAGTGGTTACTTATTTTAGTGAAATGTAATGTGATTTTTCACAGTAACTGCAACAAAACAGCATTAGATACTGCTGGGCTCACACACCACGACATATTCTGTCCTCAATTTCCTACCCATAGGGGTAAGAAATCGGATTAGTGGAAGATGGCTTGGACGCTCCCAAAAGAGGCCAGCCTCCAGTCCATGCCAGTTACTGTTCTCTGTGAGTACTCCCAGGTGGTTTCAATAGAAACTTCCTAACCTGATAGTGAAGTAAAAGATAAACTACTATCAAAATCAAAGCCAGTACTGAGCAGCAAGGCTGATAGAAAATAGGTTAGTTCGTCTTCTTTTTTCACTTTTCTTAAAATGATTAGAGAAACAAAAGATTTTGCTTAAGCATCTAAAACAATTTGAATAGCTCCAAGGAATGTTAAAAGGATTATACAACATGGGTAGGTTTCTTGTAGAAGCAAAACAAAAGCAAAGTTTTATCCTCATGGCTTTCCATAACTTTATAAAGATGCTTTTTTTTTTTCAAAGATAATTTTTGACTGATGGATTTGGTTCTAAGGAAGGCAACGGGTGGTTTTACGCAGCAGGTTGACAGGGAGGTCAGCTGGAGACTGTCAGGCCTGCCGGGAACATGGGATGTGCTGCCACAGCCACTTTGCACATGAGGGACAATCAGGAACACAGTCCCATCACGGGGAGCTTGGAGCCAGCCTGGCTAGGTGTCAAACAGGGCACTGTGACTGCCAGTATCATTCCTCCCCTTCTGGGACATCTTAATGACACTTAATGGTGCTTAATGACACACTCATTTTCATAGCATGGTCAAGAGGATGATGAAATCAAATATTCAAGATACTTTCCGTTGGGCCATCCTCTCCCATATAAGCTCTATGCACCATATGTGCTCTTCTTCCTCACTTCCATCCCCTATGGCTCTGCTCAACCTAATAGATATAAGCCTCAAACAGAATAAAACCAAACAAGGCTTGATGGGAAGAGAATTCTTTGTTTAGAATAATGAACAGGAAGAAAGAAGGAAAGAAGGAAAGAAGGAAAGAAGGAAAGAAGGAAAGAAGGAAAGAAGGAAAGAAGGAAAGAAGGAAAGAAGGAAAAGAAAAAAAGAAAAAGAAAAAATAAAGAAATTACTGTGATATAGAATATATAGATATAGAGCTGTTCATTGAACAGGTCTGCAGGGAGATACTTGCAAGTTTAAAGAAAAACCTTGCCATTATAAATCAAATCTGTTGAGCTGAGATTAAAACTGTTTAAGTGTCAGACTAGCATATGTAGAAGGTTCTCGCTGTTCAGCCTACATCTACCGATGTGCGAGGTAGCAAAGGGAAACCTAATGGTTTAAGAACTGTGACATCTCCCTTTCCAATTTTTGAAGTTCCAACTGCAGTAGCTACAGCAGGTCTGTCTGTCAGCCCAGTGATATGTGAGCAGAAATGGTCCAGCTGAGACTGACCTTGGGACGGGCAGTAGCTGTGCTGCTTGTGGGACAGCCTACCCTCAGCGTGCGCTTTGGAAGGGGTCAAACTCCAAATTAAGGATGGTCCCAAACCTCAGGGAGACACTTTCCTTAACAGCAATGGGACCTGAGTGGAAAGAAGTGGAAGCCATCTGCTTGGCAACTTGATGAAGATACAAACTAAACTCCTTCCCACATTTCAGCTTTTTGCTCAAGAACCTCACAAGCGCTTGAAAAGCTTTACAAGAAATAGAAAAAAATCCCGGAAATTTCATAGGTAGGAGAACTGGAGCACAAATATTAACAACAGAGCCAGGAAAATAACTTGGAAAAATCAACCATCACCTTTTGTCCATTCCCTGATGTATTTGCTGTATTCCCACCTACCTCCAGGTTCATTTGCTATCTATATTTGAATCACTTTCCAAATAACCCCTCAGTGAAGCTAAAGCCTACTTTTCTACCCAGTATTTAAATATACAGCAAGGTAGGTCCTGATAAAGAGAGGGACCACCATGCGCAGCCAGGGAGAGTGAGGATCCTGGGAGATACTGCAGAACAGCCCGAGTTTCACACTTTTGACTGATGCTGTTTGAGGGATGCTGTGTTAGAATAAATATATATATTTTTTTTTCTGTTAGAGAAAAGAACTGTTCCTTACTAATCAACCTGTGCCAGACCGAAGTTTCATCAACACAATAGCTACCTGCAGGCTGACTTGCAATTTAGCACATGATTACCTATTGCCAGCAAATCCTCAATCTTCACAGTCCAGGCAGTCAGTGCTGAGAGATGTTTAAAATATCACTTATTGCATATAGCAGAGGAGGAAGGAAACTGGGGGAAGGAAGTGGGAGAAGAAAAGAGCAATGTATTGAAGAGGGGAAAAAAATGGAAGGTAAAAAAAACCAAGAAGTATAGAAATGGAAAAAGACAACAAGAAGGAACAGCAAGAAGAATCTGGAACAGGAGTGAAGAAGTAGAGAAAGGGCAGCTGCAAAAAAAGGGTAGAAGTTTTTAAAAGTTGAAAATAAATTACATTTTTTTTCTCCAAAAGCAACATGGCTGCAGCAAAATTTACTTACAATCCTTCCCTCCTCCTGCTAAAACTAGCTCAAGATTTCTCAGGAGAACTGCCAAAACTGAAATTTGAAAGGCAAAATCAAGTAGATGAGGAATGCTGAGTCAACAGGAGAGCTTCAGCACACCACCCTCATCCCTTCCTGTCCCATCAGGGCATCAGCTATTGGAACGACAACAGCAGCGCTGGTCCCTGGTGGGAAGGCAGTTGTCTATGGAAAGGGCCACCACTCTCCAGAAGCCAGCGTCCCGCTTCAGAGCTGCAGCCAAAGCCAGGCTGCTTGGCTGCCACAAAACATTTGGTGGTAAAAACCTGCAGCCCAGGTAGCACATGGCACCCCAGCACCTAATTTCTCTCTTACCCAGTACAAGCAAAGGCAGCAGTGGGGGTACTCTGCGTTACCCCTCTCAGGGAGCACCTGCCTCCTCGAACTGTTCTGGCTGCTGCTACCACAGTTTGAAGAAATCATTACATGGCGCATAACACTGGGACTGTCAGCTACTGCTTGGTCTCTGCCTTCTCTCTGCTTCTTTTTGCCTCATGGCTTTACTCTCCTAATGACCACGTTTTTCCATCTGGTTTGTTTTTTCTCCCAGCTTTCCCTTTCTGCATTACTTGCATCCTTCATCTGCAATTACAACTCTCTATTACTGGATCATCTAAAAATATTCCTATTTATTATAATTATACTAAATGCCTTCTTCTGCGGTCTCAATATTCTGAAAGGGAAATCGTTTTCACTAGAAACTGAACCTGAATTCTTTGTTCAGCGGGGAGAGCTCACATTTTCCTTTCTCCTTGGTAATCCACTCTCTCTTTACAGGATCCTTTTACTGCCCTACAGGTAAATTTCCCTTTTTCTTTTTATTCTACAAAGAACACTAACTTCAAACTGAATACGTGCCCTACTCTCTTAACTTACCTTCTTATTTTCTACATTTTAGGCTCCTTATTACATTTACACGCTGAGAAAGGAGGCAGCGTTGGGGACACGTCACAAAGCTATGGAAGCAAGTTTCAACTGTGTTTTAAAGGCACATTACAAGCACCTCCCCTGCTCTCCCACACACAGCCACTGGCTTTTCCACCAGTATAAGTTCAGACTTTTCTAACATGCCCTAATTTGTACTATCTAGGTATTGGTATTGCATTGCATGACAATAAATATTAATAGAATAACTTAAAGCTTATTCAGCCTTTCTAGAAGGGTCACCATAGGACATGGAGACTAGGATCCGAACCATGCCCACTGTTGACACTACAAGGATTAAATTTAACCTGTCTGTACATTCAAGGGATACCATGTTTCAAAGTTTAGTTCACTATCAAGATATGAGATGACAATTAAATCACAATTGCAGCCTGTCACTATGAAAAGCATGGATGCTACCAGCTAATAAACCACAGTTTTGGCATCGCTTCACTGACTCACCTAAAAGACGTATACATTCATTATGTTTGGAATCAGAACGACCATGCAAAAATTCAGACCTTTAGGACAACGTTCACTATCGACAGTTGTGAAATAAGACACAAACTTTTTCCTACTTTTCTGAGAAATGAAGGGACAACCTCTAGCAAGATAAATGCTTTGAAACTCCGGCTATGCAAACCTGCAGCCATAATAACAGGAAAGCCAAAACCAAATCATGGCTACCTTAGTCTGCAGATGGGTCAGTGCTTAAACTTGTGAGGAATGTACTGATGAGAGGTATTAAAATATTTGGTTCATTGCAGAAGTCATGGCCATTAGTTGTTTTGTTGTTTTTTTTTTACTGTAACACATCAGGTGGGCTTTCAGAAAGTCATAGTCCCATCCAGGTCCTCAAAAAGTGGTTGTGTGCCATGGGAGCTGAAGCAGAATCATCGTTAACCATTGGTAGTAATTCACACCCTCTGACACATAGCTGAGCACAACAGTCTCTGTCAAGTCAGGACTGCAGTAATGTGCATACCAGCAAGGTATTTCAAACCTCTCTCCAAATGTCATCAGAGCCCTTCTGTTCAGTGAAATTGGATCACAAAGTAGACTGCTTGAGAAAATTTAAGACATTTCCTAGTTCCATGCAAGATGCAATAACAATCCACTATTCTTTTTTAAATAAACTTAGCATTTCTAATCTCAGAACTATGTACACCAGAAGGAACAAACCCCTAAAACATTGACAATAAAATTGCACCATTGCATGTAATTAAGGAATCCCAGCCTTGATTTTTTACTTTTTTTTATATATATAGTCAAAAATGTAGTTCAGTTCTAATTTCCTCCTAGCCAGACCATACATCTCCAAGAATAAAATTGCTCACTTGTGTGTTTGCACTTTCATGGACTCTAACATGAATGAACATGAGTTAAGAGAAGTGAACTGATAGTTCAGCTGATTATTTTTCTCTCGCATTATTACATTATCAGTTTTAAAATGCCTTTGCATGGATGACTTAACTGGTTAAATAATCTATCATCTATTTGCTTTACACTGAACTAGAATTCAGACATTTCACTCTTTTGCATTTTCTTTTGTTAAGCTAGTTGAGTTAAACATATCCCAGAAAATCACAGGGCCACATTAATACCACTGACTGCAAACCTGAGGCTGGGGATGTATTTTGGCAGCTTATTAGTAAAAATACCGGGCAGAGATACTGGCTTTCTGCCTCTCTCCTGTAGTTTGGCTTACATGTTGGTGTAAAAGAAGTTGTCTGGGTGGGAATATGTTGGGAGTTTTTCAAACTTTTCAGCAGAAAAAGTGTCTTGTTAGTTTTACTTGGTGGTTATAAAAAGCTCCTATTTCATTTCCATGCCCTTTTGGGGTCTGTACAAGATTCAGTTTCATTATCTTGTTTTATTTTATCAAGCATGTAATAAATAATCACAACAAATTTGGAACTTTCCATTAGTTTACATTGTTCATCTCACTTTTTTTTTCACTCTCCTTTTTTTCCTTTTTTTGTTGTGCTCTTGTTGTTTTCTTATATTTGACTGGAAATTCCTAAGGCTGTAAGTCATGCTGTCATATAGATTCATACAACATGCTGAGAGAAGACTTTGGGAGTGACCAAAAAAAGACCTGATAAGTAAGTAGCAATTTGAATTAAAAATGCTTTGTCGTTTCCTGTCCTATTTTCTGTGCACTGATATGCATCTGAGCACATTTCACTGAAATGTGGTTGAAGCAGCAACTGGAATGTTGCATACAGATATCTGAGGGTTCCACTAGGACCCAGGAGTCCCCATAAAGGTAAGTTGTTTCCTCATCTGCTCCTTAATGACTTTGACACTGGGAAAAGAAAAATACAAAATAGTTTTCTGGGCAATTTTTTATAGCTATCTGTATCTATATCTGACCATCTAGTACCTGCTGTCCAGGAGGGCACAAGTGCAGGAAAGGTATCCACATTGGGACAAAGAAGAAAAAGAAAAAAATCAGATCCAATTTATAAACTTCTGTCTTCCAAAACATTTTAAATAACTTTATTTCTTTACTTAACCTCTAGTTTACTCAGCCCTCAATCTACTGCAGAGGCCTTTCTAACTTCAGCTATAGGGTTTTTAGCGATGGTTCCAAAGATAGCTCGATGAGGTACACCCAAGAGTCAAGGAGGGCAAAACTGAACTGAATTCACAAGAGGCAAATAAAAACTATCCAAATTTTCTCCCCAAAATAAAATAGGAGACAAGGATATGTGTGCTGTTTTCAGATGATGTGCAAACTCTACAGAGATGATGCAGAGGTCACACCTGTATATCTCTATCCTAGTGCAATTTCACACTTGAAGCAAGTCAGTCACTGTCTCTCTAAGGTGGCTCAAGGCCACAGGTGAAACCACTCTACTTCCACTGAAACTTCTGTTTACAATGAGTCCTCTCAGCATTTCTCCTTTAGTATTTTTCAGGAAGTAAAAGTTCAAATTCTAAAGATTTCTTTCTCTCTTTCCTCCCGCCCCTCCATCTGAAGCTCATAGCTATTTTAAAGCATCATGGCAGGCTGAAAGGTTCCACCCTAGTGACCAACTTGCAAAGCTGGCAGGGTGGAGACCTCATTGAGAAACAGCAGTACCAAGTCCACCAGGACATTCCAGAGAGGGCTCCCCTTAGCCACATCACAGTAACTGGATTCTCCCATGACCTTCAAGATGCCACTTCAGCTCCCTCCAAAGGGACTTAAGCAGCCTCTCTGCTATTAAGATGTTCCTTCATTTGTCAACAGAAAGCTGCTCAATTGCTACCCTGAGCAAATTTACATAGAAATTACCAATGATACTCTGCAAACAGTTAGAATTACAGCTGAGCGCCCCAGCAGAAACACTCCAGGATATACAGCCTGCAAACAGGGCCACTGCTCAAAAACAGGGAGGAAAATGTTATGGGGAAAACAGACCGGACTTGCAGGACTGTTAATACACGTGCATCCGGCACTGTGAGCTGTTTGAGCTCAGAGTATACTAGTCCCTCCAAAACTGGCCCATGGTAGGAAGAAGACCCTGCTAGCATTTCCTTCCACATGCCAAGGATTTCCAAGTTCCCTCTGCATATCTGTCCCATGCAGCCGCATCTTTTTGTAAAGCCTGCAGAAGGCAGGGCAAATTGTTACCCTGTCGTGATAAAGGATGCCTGGCTTTTCAGCTTGGCACTCTGAATCTTATCCTTCTGTCCCTGACAGAGAAGCCTTGCTGCCACCCTCCAAGCTCCTTGAGGACAGCACTCTCTCCTAGTCATACTCTTCAGCCCCTTCCATCTACCCTCGGTCTTCCCAAAGCCCTTCCCCTTTTCTCTCCCCTGGAGGAAGGACCCACTGGGTCACCTACCCATCATACTACAGGCAAAGTAGGTGCCTGATTTGCTGGAAAGTACCACTTTTTCATTTTGTGATCTTCTTTCTAGGGCTCTTGATTGATCACAACAGGCTTTTATTGGCCAAACTGTAGAGCTGTCCAATCTGTCCTTAATTGTTTTCTCAAGTGCTAATTGTGGTAGTATCTGGCCTCCGAAGCCCTGTATGAGGGCCCAGGCAATAACTGATAATATTTCCATGGTTGCTAGACTTGACCAGGAGCACGGCTGAGAATCTAGAGCATTTCTTTCAATGGCAGCATTTTTCCAGAGTTGCCCTTCAACAGACTAAGTTTTATACAGCAATCAACAGCCTTGGCACAAGGTCTTAGCCTTACAAAACTTAAAAATAAAATAAATAAAAAAATCCCAGACACTTAAAATCGATTGTGTCTGAGGAACAGTAACAGTATTTGGCCACATCTAGCCAAAGAGGACCACTCCAGTAGCCAAATGAAGGAATGGACACTAAAGGATACCAAGAGACAAGGCTGCATTTCCTCAGACATCACGGTGCAGAAGACTACTGGATCAGTTAAGGCCAAATAAAGAGGAATAAAGCAGCAAAAAAATGTCTGGAAAGTGGTTTCCCCTATGTAGGTTTGTACATACATGCAGGGGTGTTTGTGCATATGCACATGCAAGACAGAAAAATCAGTGGGTATTCAGCAGGGCATGGGGTATCTGGTGCTTGCTACGTGGTCTGACAGTAAATGACTGTACACAGCAGAAGAAAAATCCCATTTTAAATAATGATCAAAGCCATCATAGGAAAATTAGTAGCTTCCACTTCTTAAAGCAAACAGCCAGCTAATATTTATTCCACAGTACAGACAAAACTCTGCCTTCTGTCAAGGGGAAGGGAACAAATTGTTTTCCCATAATGGTGTTTTCTTTTCAATCAATTTCCCTTCAAGCTTGATTTAAGAGGAGGCCATGTCAGAACCTCAGGCGAATGGAAGAAACGTAAGACACTCCCCCACCAAAGGTGAAAACGATGATGCAGGCAAATTTAGAGAGTTCACTCTAACCACCAGTGCAGCGCACAGCTACAGTCATGCACTCCTCTCGCTCTTCAAATAAAAGGCTTGCAGCCACAACAGCAGTAACGGAGAGGAAGGAGTTCAGAGATGAGGAAACAGCAGCAATGGATGTGTGTTGGAGTATGTGTTGCATTAGTTAGGGATGGAAGTACAACAACTAGAGGAACTGTTGTTACAGGTCATTTCACTACATGCATGCTCACTTACATGCTGTATATGTTATAGTTTTTTTTCTCAGTGAGATCTTTGTAGATAGTATTGCCTTATTATTAATATGCACGCATGTAAGAAAGAAGTTATGTTTGGTAAAACCTCCAGCTTCTAAGAAAAGCTATTAGGGGAGAGAAGGAAGGACGAGGCTGCTCCCATAGCATTACACAGGCACTTAGCTACTTGCAAAGCTAGCCCATCAGGGAACACCTTATATTCAAAAATACCTTTGACTTGTTAAAAATTGTGTATATTTTCTGGGGTTACAGACAGGCCCTTGAGCTGGAAAAATCACAGTAGTTTGTATTTCAGATTGAAATTGATGTCGTAGATGCTTTGCCATCTATTTCTTTTAAATGCAAATTGCCAAAAGACTGCTTCCAGGAGGATGGGGATTTAAAAAGAAAATACTTACGATTTTTAAATCTTGGAAAGATTTTGATAATTTGACCCACATATAGTACAAACACTCGGAACAGTTCCAGTAGTATCTGAACCAAAACACATAGGCTCAAAACATCAATTAAGGTTTTAACAGATGCAGATGTAAAAGGCAGGGGAACCCTTATGTTTCCTCTCAAAGTTCCTCACAGGATGCAGATCCCAGTTAAATAAATCAGCTCGTTAGAAGTCATGGGATTCTTACTGTAACATCTGAGGGAGGGGATGTAAATTGAAGCAACATAACTGCATCCCATTTTCTTCCTGACAGAGATTTCATTTGGACTGTTGCTGTCTCAAGGCAGGAGCACTTTGCATGCATGTTTGAGTACAATGATTTCTTCGTGGCAGTACAGTAAGGAAAGAGCTAGCAAATTATTTGGGTGTTCAATGGATTTTGCAAGCAAGATTCCTAACAAGTTAAGCAAAAGCTAATGAACACCTACTACAATGACATTCCCATTTCCTGGGCCTAATTCTCTCATTACTTATCCACAGGCATAACATGCATGCACTGGCATTAGTATTACTGACAACAAAAGCACAAAGCTACACCCACTGATGACAGCCCCAGAATCATAAGTGTTGATTAAGTGGGGAAAGGGGCTGCTAGGGAGAAATGAGTTGACATCCAGCAAGGCCAGGCTAGCACTAGCCATGAGAGCTTGCTCCTGGTGCCAAGTACCTATCCATGCACATGTATATCTGTGCATGCACCTGCACAAGGAAAATCTTACAGGAATCTTTTCACGATTAAGATTTTCTCCACAAATGTAGGCCAAGATTTTCAAAAATAGATGTCCAAAGTTAGGCATTCCAAAATCCATATTTAAGCATCTACAGAAGTGGCCTCATTCTCAGAAGTGCTGAAATTGCCAAGAGCTATAAAATGCTCAAAACTTGAAAATCAGGCCACATCTTTAGGTGCTTGAAAACAGATTCAAGGGCCTAAGTTTAGGCATCTGTATTCTTGACTGTAAAATATTATTGCCCATGCAAGACCTGTTATAATCCATCACAAATATATGACATTCTCAACAATGTCCTGCACTAATTGGCCCAGATTTCCAGTTGCAGCTGAAAAGGGCACTGCCCATATCAGAGGAGGGTCACAAATGTAGCCACTGCCCTTCTTCACTGATTTCCTGGTGGTATTTATGACAAAAAAAAAATACAGTGACCGCCAAATGCACCCAGTGAACAACTGTGGCAGCTGACCTGGCCCATATTCCCTTCCTCTACCCTTAGTCTCCAGCAGAAGAAAGGACGGAATCGATGTAAGGTTGCACTAGTCAAATTAAAAAAAGAAGAGCTCCTTCTTGTGCTGGTCTTGGCTGGGACAAAGTTTCCTTCGCAGCAGCCAGCATGGGGCCACGTGTTGGATTTGTGACCAGCGCTGGTCCCCGGGGTGCTGCGGTGCCTGTTGAGCAGGGTGACACAGCGCCAGGGGCTGCTCTGCCCCTCCCCCCTCCCCACCGGCGAGCAGGCTGGGGGGCACCAGGAGCTGGGAGGGGGCACAGCCAGGACAGCCGCCCCCGCTGAGCCCAGGGGTGTCCCACACCCTGTGGCCTCACGCTCAGCACATACAGCGGGGGGAGGAGAGGGAAGGGGGATGCTCGGGGCGATGGCGTTGGTCTTCCCCAGTCCCCATCACATGTGCTGGAGCCCTGCTGCCCTGGGGATGGCTGAGCACCCCCTGCCACGGGCAGCGGGGAAGGAATTCCAGGTCTGGCTTTGCTTGAGTGCACAGCTTTTCTTTACCTATTAAACTGTCTTTATCTCAACCCATGATTTTTTTTTCACTTTTCTGATTCTCTCCCTCATCCCACCAGGGCGGACTGAGCAAGCAGCTTAGCTGCCTGCTGGCGTTAAACCACACCACCTCTGTATCAGGGTAATCCTCCCACCGCCACCTATTCGCGTGTTTAAATGTATGCGATGCAAGTGAAATAGGCCCCATACTTTGTCAATGCCAACCACATTTATTAAACATGTCAATAGGGTATATCTGTTTACTTAAATGTTACCAAGTAGAATTCAGTAACATCTTTCAAAACTGATGTTGGGTTCTTCAATTTAGGGATATGAAAGAGAAATACGTACACACAACTGTTCGGTATGCTGATACCCCAGTAGGAAAATGGCTTCCCCTATGCTACATGTGGTAGGAGCAGAATAAAAATAAATAAAAAAACCACCAGACAATATTTAAAAGCAAAAACACACTAAGGAATGGTTCATCAACAAAATAGCAAATATAAAGATTTTATTTTAATGCATTGGTACAACTTCTCTGCTTCCTGTGAATCCAAAATTCATGACATAATCTCCATGAATTACTCTGTAACAAAATTCTCAGTATGAATCAGGGTCTTCAGGGTACTCCTGTTCTCCTTTTTTCAGCATAATTTTTAAATAATTGCTGCATCCTGTAGCTTCAGCATTTGGGCAGCAGCAAACACCATTACACACTGCACCTGTAGGCAGCGACGCTGTCCCACACAGCTGCAAAGCACTCTCTGATGAATGGGCACACTAGAATCACACAAAATTATCCTGAATATGAGGTCATTCATCAAATGTGGCAATATCTTACTAAAACTGCAACGAAAGCAACCATACTTCCCCCATAGCTTCTTTTATCCAAATGGTTCCTTATAAGTCTACCACGTTCACCCTTTTAATGTAAGCTGTTTGTATGCTTACAAAGGGTCAAATTCTCATACATTCTAAAATGATGTAATTCCATTAATAACGGAGCTGCCATCATCTTGAACAAGTGAGAATCTGATCACAAATTCCTTCACTTAACAATAAACTACAGCCACTTCTGGGATGGGTACAGCCACTGTTCAATGCCACAAAAACAACATTATTGAGGATTTATAGCCAGAAATAGAGTAAAATATGTATTCTCAAAGATACAGCAAGGGGAAATTAACACAGGAAATTAATCCAAACTGGCCAGAATGTTAAAATATATTGTTTCAACATTATCTCCCAGAGATCAATACACCTAATAGATCACCCCACAACCATGAGCACAGGTTAGCTGAACCCCCTACAGAGCATCCAGGCACGACTCCTACCAGGGAGCCGTAGTCACTCTTCCTGTCCCACCAACCCCATCTGGTGAGTCCACATTCTTCTGTGGGCTACCCACGTAAGCCTCTCATATTTCATTAGGGCTATCTCTGCTGAAGCGAATGTTTATATGATTCTTGAATCCAAAGCATGGAGGGACTTGCTTACTGACTGCTCCAACTTCTTCCCAGAAGCTGAATAGCTGCTGAGAGGCTAAGAGTATTTTTTCAAGCACAGGACCCGTTATACGACTTCCAGACCACCCTCTTTACTCACAAACCTGGCCAAATACAAGGTAATTCCAAATGCATGTTTGTCAGCAAAAGACCTTGCAAACTTACCCTTAGCTCATGTGAGCCAAAAATACTTCAGTGCAAAGGTGGCATCACTGAGCAATTTATAGCAAAAATTCTTTTTCATCTGCTACATAGCCCAGTGACGCGTGAACTAGAAATAAATTCCCAAGGTATAATAAATGGGAAGATAAGTGGGCTCTAAACTACTTTTGTCCAGAAACTTCCCCTTCCACACATGTTGCTGCAGTTCTCTTATTCCTAATGATCTACTTAGGAAAAAAGAGCATATGGGAAGGCCCCTGCCAGAAAATACTTGAATGAGCTGAAAGTGGTGTTTCAGACACCAAAAAGACAGGGCAAGGCAAGGCATTCCTGCCAAATGGCTCTTAAAGAGGTAACAACAGAAGAGTGAAAAAAGGATATGATGGTACTAAAGCCTGATGAGGGCTGGACAGGAATCACAGGAAGCACTTCAGCAGAAATGGAAGCAAGAAAATAATTCTGCGGCGCCTTGTATGACAAGTGGTATGATTTGAGCATGAAATGTTAAAACACTGGCAGTTCTGAAAGAAATGTGGAGAGAGCAAGATAGGCACAAATACAGAAATGGCTGCAGGTTGCTACCTCAGCAGCCACTTGAATGAACTGCACTCAAGGAAATCCAAAGGAAGAAAGTCACAACAGTCAGTACAAAAGATTAACGGAAGTATGAACAAAGCAGTTAGCTGGAAGATCAGGTTTAGTCAGGAAAGCTAGATCTGTTGTTGCCTGTGCCAGACCAAGAGCTGGATGAGTGACAGGTGCTCAGTCACCTTCTCCTTCCTCTTAGCAGTGGGCCAAAACAAAGAAAGCATGCACAGCTACAGGTTCCACTATATGGCTCCTATACATCATTGAGAGAGGAGCTGCTCTCTACGGCTCATGATGTAGGAGGAAAAAGCTGCCCCTGAATCTTGGTAGCAATGTGTGGCACAAGTTCCCAGGAAGGTATCACTCACACAGCAATGCCAGCGACAGGTATTTCACGGCTAGTATTTGTATTCAAAACCCTGGACTCAATTTTGCAGACTTCTGCTCAGAAGACCACCAGTGTAAGCTGCATAGGAATGCTCCTGCAAGACAAGACTCCGTGGCAGAAGCAGTGGATGTAAAGGGGACCACCAGAAAACATTAGGGACAGAGGCTCAGATTCCTCTGCCATATACATTTCCATCTTTATATTTTAATAAACAAAGATTTTTCTTGCCGAGCAATGCATCCACTAGTCCCTAAGGACTACACCATCAATTTTAAACCTTTGAGTTTATGAAGCTCATTTGCTCCTTTCATTAGCTCTTATTGTTCCCTCTTCCGTGCTGCTGCAGGTATCTCTGCTGCTGTTGAGAGACAGCAACTTGCAGCCATCTGGGTCACTGTGGAGCTGTGCTCTTCACCACAGCCCCGTTACCCTGGCAAACACTCTGCCTTTCCTACTGCACCCTGAAAGTGACAACCCCTTCTTCAGAGAGGCAGTCAGCTACAGTAAGAAGAGATATATATCACGTACTCCATTATTTAGCAATTATATTATTATAAGAAAAAAAGAAAAAAGACAGACGCTTTGGCTCATATCAATGCCAGCAAATGCACAGGCACCTGTTAGCAGATCAAAGCTAGTGAATATTGAAAACAAGTGGTTTGAAATTTTGGTTAAGCTTTGCATGGAGTATGCAGTTACTGAGTATCTGGCCTAAATCTATATTTCCTTCTTAATTGATGGTTTGTTTATAATCTAAAGTATTGAATTTTGTATTTCTTGTAAGGTTTTCTAACCAACTTCTCTTAGTGAGAGATTGGTCGTAACTTACATAGTGTTCTGTGTAACATTTCTAACACACTTAGGATTCCCCAAAACTGCACAGCAGTGAGTTCCAGAGACTCGTTATGTAGAGAAAAACAGAGGATTTCCTTAGATTTCAAATATGCAGCTTCTTTGGGAATCCCTTGCAAATATGCACTGATTTGTTATATTATAACCTTGCATTAGACAACGTACCGTCTCCTTGCATTTATTAAGGATACATAATTAACAAAAAGCAGCACATCTTAAGGACATTACTTACAAGAAAATAAGAATAAATCCACTGGCTGTCAAGAGAAGCCTAAAGCACACTATAGAATAAAGCCAGTGCTGTGATTTCAGTATTCAATTATAGAGCTGTGTTCAATAACAAAGTGCGTTTCACTACAGATTAACATCACTTAGGTTATTGAAAGCACACTGTGCTCCATAGCTTGTTTTTTTTTGGCGGGAGGAGAGGGGGTAGTATTAAAAGCCTCCTTTCCTTCCTTAATTCCAGCTTGAAGGGCTACAGATAAAAATTGGAGATGGGCTTTCATTGCTGGGTTTCTCAGCTTTCTAATTATATACCATACTCCATAAAACATGCGCTGCAGTAAAGAACCAGAGGAACTGGCAGATTGAGGCAGAATGAAAATGTCTTAATCCTTCTGACCTTTACCACAATTTTCTTTCTTCAACAGAATACACAGCTGACCTTTTCTACCTACTGACAGCACAGCTTATGGCAGATTTCCATTATCCAAAGCGCTCTGCAAACTCGCTGCAGCTACTGCTGCTAACCCAGCTCGGTTCTGCAAGGATATTATAATGCACAACTCACTGAAACCTTAACTGTTGGTTGATACCTGTTCCAGAAAGTTGCAATGGCCAGGCTTGCATACCTGCCAGCTTACCAGATGCACGCAGAGGCAAAATACCAGCAAAACAGCCAAACATTACAGATGTACCCAGCAGAAACAGGGCTGATGCCTTGCCAGATGCACCGAACGTGTTCATCTAGGTCACAAACTCCACTGGGTTGAGAGATGTCTCAGTCATTAGGCTGCCTGCCCAACATATGGGGGATCTGTCTCTGACTCAGTACGTGACTTCGGGAAAGTCACTAGACCCCTATGGCTCCCCTCTTTACCTGTAAAATAGGGGTGGATCGCATCTCCTTACTTCAGTGTTATGGAACCCTTACAGACACTGAATCACTGCCAGCCACTCTGGTAACAGGGTCCAGATGGAGAAATTTGGAGAATATTTTAGGTGAAGTTCATAATTTTATTATGGAATAACAACAAAATATTGGGGCGGTATGGTATATAGGTTTTATTGGTACAAGCTGGATATGGACATAAACTAGAAAAGCCCAGAGTGATTTAAGGAAGCCTGTATCAACTGACCAGCAGCAAAATCTTTATACCCAACTGCACCATCCTGGCCTCTGTAAATTTCATGGTTTTATTAAGAAAACTGAACGTTTGTGATACTTTTATGTTTTTTCACATCTTTTTAATTGAAACTATTTTTAAATTGCTCCAGCTGTAAAGCCAGACTCTCTTAGTAACCATGTGTCCAACTACAAAGCTAAGGGAGGAAAAAACAAAAAATAAAGTAATAATATTATTCCCCAAATAACCTGAATTCTTATGCTTTTTTCTTTTTTTTAAATTAGATTCAATACAGATACTTAAAGTCGAGTCTGTTGAGTGCTTATCATATACCTTGGTAGAGAGCACCAGAAACCGAGCAGTTCAACACTTCAGATCCACACAACTCTATGTCTCTGTGGCCAAAGACAAAGATGCTGGGGTTTGAAAAGGAGTCAAAGGCGGTAAAGGTCTACTACAAAAGAGCCATTTTCATCTAGAAATCAAAGCAGTGGCTGCAGTAAGGGTGCGGGAGCAGTGTTTGTCTCACTCTGCCTTGGCTTGGGATTTACACCCCCAGGGGTTTCCATCCTGCATCCCACTGTGAGTTTACAGAGAAATCAGCACCGAGAGAGAAATACGAAGGCTCAGACAGGGAGATGGAAAAAAGGATGGGAGGCAAGGATGGGCAGAACCATCACACTGCAAGTGGGAACCAAGCCTCCTTACATGTGTGACCACTGAAGATACTTTTTTGAAAGAAGTAGAACTAAACTGGATTTGAAGAGGCCTGTGATGCACCCCACCAGTAGGGAACTTCATGAGGAACAAATTCCAGACAGCTGGAGCAGTCCTGAATGCAGCACTCAAAAATGATCACAAACACCACAAAACATTAAGTCCAATATATGTGATCTAGCATAAGCACAGTGCAAGAATTTCAGTGGTCTGACTAAAATCCTCTTTGGGTAAATATATTCTCGGCTCCATAAAATTCCCCTGCAGACAATATTCTTTCTTTTGCTGTATTTTGCCACTAACCAGTCATAATGTTTTGTGCCACGATGACAGAAAAAAAATACTGTTCGTAAAGCTTTGCAAGGGGCTTCCACAAAGAAAAAACACAGTCCCAGAAATAGCATTGCAGGAAAGTGTTATTTTAGATTTTAAGACAACCAGAACCAGTGCATGATTCACGTACATTTAATTTCAAATTCTGCTGACACTAATAGATTACTGTACATTGAAAGGAATTTAGAATATAGGTATCATTTAAAATTATCCCATGCTTGGGCCAGAATGACTCAAATTGTGGATGAACAGTGACTTACGATCAAAATATAAGAACAGGACAAAAAATACTATATAAAATATACTACATATATATTAGACATACAGTAATTTGTTATACACAGAGAAAGTGTATTGAAAGTATGTTCACGTCAGTAGAATTCAGAAAGGAGTAAATTTTTTAAATCTTACACAAAATCCTGATTTCCCCATAGAATTCTAACCTGGTTCATTTTATTTTGCAACACAGAAAAGCTTTGGAAAGTATCTAAAGGACTAATCATTCATTTCTACTTAGCTAGTGGGTTTGGCTCTGACATTTCCTTCTTCATTTTTCTTCAGACTGCCTACCAAATATTGCAAAGCTCCATTGGGCAATGCTAAGCAGGAATAGACATGAAGAAAATCTGTAATTGTCTTAGACTGATTTAGGAAGACAGTTTCAAATTTGAATATGAAAATCCTGACTAAGAAGAGAAACAGAAATCTACAAACATGAGATGCACAGGAAACATAGAAGAATCTATTCAGAAAGATAAAAATCAAATAAAAGCAGAAAAATTTAGGCTCAAGAGCATGGAAATCTTCCTGAAAGTGAGACAATGCTATGAAATTACTCTTTATTCTTTATGTTTGTCACAGAACCTCAAAACTGGATCACAAATACAAAGTGACAGTGTCATTTCTCAGAGGCTAAGAACCTATCGCTAAGGGCACTTAAAATTAAAATATGTAAGAATGGAAAAAGCAATTGAAAACAAACCTGTAGGGGCCCCACTGATGTTTAGAGTATCATAAGATAAGTTTTTCATTTCTGAACAATGTTTTTATAGCAAAAGTAAAAGATTTATGCATGCAGGGAAAAGGATACTGCATGACAGGCTCTTGTGCCTTGAAAGAAGGCATGGTTATAGAGGTACGATCTTCCAGTAGTAAAGCACATTCACAGGCAGGTAGGACAAATCTTATAAACATGTTGAAACATTGCCACGGAACACTGAGACAAGGTGACTTTACTGAGCAAAGGCCATAGTTTCAGACACAGACTTCTGTTTGCTTTCACAGCCATCTGATCGTACTACCAAAATCTGATGCATCACTAAATCTTCAAGAAGCTGCTACTCTGGGATCATTTGCTCATTTTCCCAATTTCTAGATCTGAACTCCTCCCTCTTCAGCAATCCAATGGCGAGATGCTACCTCAGCCTGTCTCTCCAAGAACCAAGATTTTGTTTTCAATCATCCAGCTCTGGATTTGCGACAGTCAATTCCACTGTCTGCTGGCAGATAATGCTGAGGGCTTTGGCCTCACTTTGCATCAGGGAGAAAAGGTCCTTTCCAGTGTCTGCTCTTGACAGCAATTCTCCTTTCCCACTGATGTTTCCTCAGCAGACAAATAATTGATGCTAACACCCCCACTCCAGGTGAGAAAGATGGCCCATTTGAGCACCCTATTCTTTTTCCTAATCTGTTACTGATAAGCCTCAGCGTGACTCAACCGTCTGTCTCTGAGAAGAGGCTTAAAATAAAGCAAATCTGCAACTGTGAGAAGGTGGGAAAATAAATGGCTTTTTCTCTGGAATATTTAGAATCATAGAATTATTTAGGTTGGAAAAGACCTTTAAAGATCATCAAGTCCAATTGTTAACCCAGCACTGCCAAGTCCATCTCTAAACCATGTCCCTACACACCGCATCTACATGTTTTTTAAATACCTCCAGGGATGGCGATTACACCACCTTCCTGGGCAGCCTGTTCTGATGCCTGGCCACTCTTTTGGTGATTTTTTTAATCCTAATATCCAGTTTAAACCTCTTCTGGAATAAACAAGGCACTGAGCCTTGTTGAACCTCATACAATTGGCCTCAGCCTGTCAGCCCAGCCTGTCCAGATCCCTCTGCAGAGCCTGCTGACCCTCCAACAGATCAACATTCCTGCCAACTCGGTGTCTGCAAACAGACTGAGGGAGCACTCGGTCCCCTCGCCCAGATCATCGATACAGACACTGAACGGGGCAGCCACAGCACTGAGCCCTGGGGACACCCCATGTGCCCGGCGCCAGCGGGATGTGACCCTGTTCCCCACCGCTCCGGGGTTGGCACCAGCTTCTCACCCAGCACAGAGCACACCAGCCCAGCCGTGAGCAGCCAGTTCTTCCAGGAGATGCTGTGGGAAAGCGTCAAAGGCTTTGCTAAGGTCCAGGTAGACACCAGCCACAGCCTTTCGCTCACCCACTAGGTGGGTCATCTTGTTGCAGAAGGAGATCAGGTTCATCAAGCAGGACCTGCCTTTCACAAACCTTGTGTTGGCTGGGCCTGATCCCAGGGTTGTCCTGCACATGCCGCATGATGGCATTCAGGACAATCTGCTCCATAACCTCCCCCAGCACCAAGGTCAGGCTGACAGGCCTGTAGTGCCCCAGATCCTCCTTCCTGCCCTTCTTGTAGATGGGCATCACACTGGCTGACCTCCAGTCTGCTGGGATTTCCCCAGTTAGCCAGGACTGTCCATACATGACAGAGTGACGTATGATGGTGAGCTCCTCTGCCAGCTCCCTCCATACCCTCAGGTGGATCCCATCTGGCTCCATAGACTTGTGCATGTCTAAGTGGAGCAGCAGGTCACTAACTGTTTCCTCCTGGACTGTGGGGACTTCATTCTGCTCCTCATGCCTGTCTTCCAGCTCAGGGGGCTGAGTACCCTGAGGGTAACTGGTCTTGCTATTAAAGACTGAGGCAAAGAAACCATTAAGTACCTCATCCTTTTCCTCATCCTTTTTGGCCATGTTGCCTGCCACATCTAATAAAGGGTGCAGATTATCCTTGACCCTTCATTTGTTTCTAATGCATTTGTAAAAACATTGTTTGTTGTCTTTTATGGCAGTGGCCAGCCTGAGTTCCAGCTGTGCTTTCGCCTCTCTAATTTTCACCCTGCAAAACCTCCTGACATCCTCATACTCGTCCTGAGTCACCTGCCCCATCTGCCAAAGGTAGTAAACTCTCCTTTTCCCCTGAGTTCCAGCCAAAGCTCTCTGTTCATCCAGGCTAGTCTTCCCCACTGGCTTGTCTTTTGGCACACAGGGACAGCCTGCTCCTGCGTCTTTAAACTTCCTTCTTGAAGGACATCCAGCCTCCCTGGGGCCCTTGGCCCTTCAGGACTGTCTCACAAGGGACTCCATTGACCAGGCTCCCAAACACGCCAAAGTCAGCCCTCTGAAGTCCAAGGTAACGCTTCTGCTGCCCCCCTCCTTACTTCTCCAAGAACTGAAAACTCTATCATCTTGTGGCTGCTACGCCCAAGGTGTCCTCCGACCACCGTGCCACCCACCAGCCATTCCCAGTTTGTAAGCAGCAGGTCCAGTGGGGCATCTCCCCTGGCTGGCTCCCTCACCCGCTGTGCCAGGAAGGTCTCTTCCACGCACTTCAGGAACCTCCCAGACAGTCTCCTCTCCCCTGTGTTGTACTTCCAGTGGACATCTGGTAAGTTGAAGTCCCCCATGAGAACAAGGGATCATGATATTTCTCCCAGCTGCTTGTAGAATGTTTCACCTGCCTCTTCTCCCTGGCTGGGTGGTCTATAACAGACTCTCGCCAGGTATCCACCTTGTTGGCCCTCCCACGGATTCTTGCCCATAATTTCATTACAACTGACAGAAGTTTGCGAACATGTTGCACTTCCTCAACAGTGTGGAACTGCATTGAGGTCATGCTCTTAAAATAAAATCAAGAAAAAATAATAATCTCCTTGGTTTTGCATCACATGCAAACTTTACATTGCACAAAACTGTAACAATTGCATCTTTTCCCATACAGGTGCTCAGAATATAGGTACTTCAGGAAACATCAAGCTGAGGGTTTCCACACTGAAATCCAGGGGAAGAGTAAGTGCTGGCTGTAAGCCTGTGGCTGCATCACTTTACCATCCTGCCCTCCAGGGAGGGGTTGGAGACACAGCAGGCTAGATTTGCTTTCTTTTCCATTTTCAAAAGAATTTGTTTGTATGTGTATGGGTGCGAAAGAGGGACATGAAGGGAAGGTCTCCTTTCAGGAATGGACCTGAAAATGGGAATTTTCAGCAGCATAGTATGTCACCAAGTATCTTGTTGCTTTCTCTACCGTTATGAAAAGCAATACTTGTTTGCCCTTGCCTGCCATATTTGCTTTGTAGGGTTTGCCACATACAGGCCTTCATTTGCCACATTGTAGCACAGGAAATCTGGGATTCTCTCTCTGTGGGGCTAATTAGGTCAGGGATTACTATTCCCCTCCAGTATCACTATCAAATGCCTGAAAGTACAGACACCAAAGCTCTTAACTGCACTCATCCTTGCTCTGTATTTCCATCCAACAGAGACAAACACCCTGGAAAAATTGCTGCTAGAGCAAGCTAATGTTAAAAACAGAGTTCACTTTTATTCTTTTAAATGAGTTAGTTAGAAACCAGTCAGCTGTTTGTTTGGCATTCTGAGCCAAAGCCAAGCACCTATGTCTCCCTCGACTTGCATTAGTCTTGAGAACGCAAACAATAAGCAAGCTGGGGCTTAATGAGCCTGCATGTGGGGGTCAGTCTGGTGGAACGGAGCAGGATGGTAATTTTTGGAGCCATCCCAGTTTGAAACAGGAACTACAGAGGAGGATAACAAGAGCAACAGAGAACTAGGGACCTGCAGAGATACCTCATTCGAAGGATTTCACAGATAGCGACTCCCTTGTGGCTTCTCTACTCCAGCTAATCTAAGATACTATTGCCCAAGTACTGGCACTGAGCAGCTAATCCAGATCAGCTTGCATCAGCCTTTGGCATAGCTGCAGTGGCGCATCTGGGTTGAGAAGGCAATGAGCCACCTCCCCAGGAATGTATAAACATACTGGCTTTCAGAGAGATTCTCTTCAAATAAAATGTGTATGTACAACACACAAAAGGAACATACTTGAGACTGAAGAAACACCTTAACAGCTCTAAAACCTTTCTGTAACTATTTCTGAACAACACATAACAGAACCTTCTGCTAAAACCCAAGTGTATGACAAGCACAGACTTTCACCGTTAGAGCCAAAAGCAAACCTCCTTTAATTGTCTCTAAAACGTGGAAGCTAAAAAAATCCAGATGTAAAAGCACTCCACCAACTAGGCAGTCAATAGGCGACACATGCTAAGAGGAAATGGAGAGCCATGGTACCATCTTCAACCTTCCCTTTCCCGACTCATTCCACAGACCCCATTCTGGGGCACATTTCATATTCCCTTTGTTACTCAACTTCTTAACAGACTCCTTTCATTTCCCTGGCCTTCGCAGCCCTGACGAGCAGGAAACTCATTAACCCGAGAGGCTCAGATATAAAGGTGATGGGTTGTGAGAAATTTCTAGAGGCAGACTGTGTTAGTGTCATACGCATATCTTTGGGCCACCCAGAGAAGGAATCTTCAATTATTGCAAGGCAATTTAATGAGCTTTTGAAAATTTTACCTTGACAACCCATTCCCCAAGCTGCAAAACAATGAACGGAGAAATCTGAACATCAGAGAACTGAATGGTTAAAATCCTGCTTGCGATCTCCTGCAGACACTTTCCCTGGGAATGTTTGAGCATAATAGTTCTGCGTAGGAAGAAAGGAACTGTTGATATTTTAGTCATCTGTATAGATCCTGGTTTGTTGTTTGGTTTTTTTCAATTAAAAAAATAAAAAGGTGCATCTAATGATTTTTCAGAAGTGGACTAATATAGCCATTAAAAATAATATTCATACAGATTGTAATCAGCTCCAGTGTCTCTCAGCACATGTGTGGGTTGGAGATGAGTGCTGTGGCCAGTAGGCAGGGCCTTTTTTGGTACCGATGGGGGTGTATATTAAAACTTTAAAAGTTACTCTGATTAATTCACATCAAATCTGCTTAATTTTCCTCCCTGCTTAATTACTCCAGCTCCTAAGATTCCCAAAAGGGAGTCAATTGTGCTCTTGAGCTTCATGATTAGACTCCTGCCTTTTTTTCAACTAGATTGAGACCCACCAACTCACAAGGAAGTTGGCTGGGACTTTTTCACACACTGGTTGTCAGAGCAGTATCAAGAAAAGGTAATTGCATAATAAGAATCAACGTCTCAGTTCCTGAACAGATCTCTCCTTTGAGACTACATATTGGTAGAATTCAAACTATGTAATTTCAGTTCTTTTCGGTACCTTCAATATACTCTGGCTTTGGACATAAATACTGAGAAAATGCCTTCATACAAAGTTTGTCTATTGGCAATCCCCAGGGAGCAGGAGAGGTGGAAAGATTTTGCTTCCCAATTAGTTTTATCAGGGATATTCAAGGAATTTTAATTGTTTCCTACAATATCAACATTTCCCTGACTGGGAGAGCAGCACCATGCTTTGCAGAGCAGTCATGGCTTCTCCCTAACTATGATCCTTCTCTGACCACAGTTTTCACTTCACTGTTCTGCTATTGCTTTTAATTCTTCTTGAGTTTATGCCCATTCTAAACACAATAACCTGATTAGATTCCTTTCCTCAGAAAGCTGAGAGGAGGTCACATCAATCATAGCAAGAGTTTTCTGAACACACGGAGAATGAGAATAGGTCGGATACCTCTACATTTTCCACTCTCCTACAGAGAAAGAGAGTGCCCATTCATGTAATAATCCTTAATGCAGGTATACAAAATTTAATTGCGTATTTCATTCACCTCCCCAAAATGTATATGCAATCTAACTGAAACTACTGGAAATAAAAATCATGTTCAAACTGCTCCAGCCAAAATAATGTCAAGTACAATCTAAAAAAGGCTATATAGTGTTTCAAAAGAAAGCCTTTAGATTTTCTTATAAAAGTGAAACCCTCTATTTCAAATTTGCCTGATTTTAAAAAGTCAGTAAAAATAGCAACTAAGCACTTGCTCTATCACATATAGAAATACATTAAAGCATATTTTAATTACATAGGGGAGAGAAAAAGAAAAGCGCTTGACTCTTTCCAACACTCCATTTTCTATTTCAATCCGCAAACGATAAAAATATCCTTTTCAATTCAGTCCTACATACAACAATTTAAAAAGCTACCTTTGAATTTGCTTCCCAGTTTTCCACTCATCTATGGGATCATTAGAGCTACACCTGTTCTGCTTATCTGTACTACCTTCAGTGCCCAAAAAAGCAGCCTACAAACACATTTTGCTTCCTAATCTCTCAAAGAGGTTGGACACTATTACTTAGACCATTCAACTGGCTGGGAAAGACAGAGAGGCAGCGTAAATTATGGGTGGTCATGCAGAAGGTTTAAAAAACATCTCTCCTGGCTTCAGTCACGCTCTGTGACATATATCATCCTTCCTCTATTTATTACACTAATGAGTCACATATAAATGTTCCTACTGCTGAGACCGCCAACGTTTACCTAGGACCTATTCCATAAGCCGAGTTCTGATCTGTCTGAAACTCCATTATTATTGATCTTTGGCACCTTGGCCCCGTGTAGATCTGGGATCTCACACGATCAGTCCCATCAACATTGCAGTAACATTTGCTACTACTATTATAGAAAAGTTGGGATTTTTTCTCGAGAAAAATTAATAAACTTAACTATCGCTGCAGTTGTAATAAGCACAGGAATAGCAACAAGGCAGAAAGAGATCAACACATTAATTTTCTCCCATAATCAAGGGCTTAAATGAACCTTGCTCTGCAGAGGTGAGAGGCTTCCAGACACTGAAGCAGTTCAGTCTGGTAGCTTTTGTCAATTTCATTATTTTTTACTGAGACTTGTACTCACAAAAACATCTCAGATTGACAGTCCTGGAGATGATGTCCTGTGTTATCTATGGAGCAGATACAGTCCAAGAAGCAGCAACGTTTTTAGGTCTGATTTATTTTCATTTTGGTCTTAAACAAGTCCTTTGATTTTTAATTGTCAATAGTGACATCTCTCCCCACTAGCACCATTTTTTATTTTTCTCTAAAAGATAACAAAGGTGTTTCCTTGAGCCATATAGATTTTACTTCTAAACCTGATTAATTCTTCCTAAATACAGACTGTATCTTCACAAATATTTTTATTACTATGATTGCCAAAGAATCTACAGGTTACTTAATCAGTGACCTTACTTTTAAATACATAAACAAATCTCTATTTACATTAAAAGAAACATCTAAGTAGTTATATTTTAATAAGGTTTTGTTTCATGGAGAAGATCACTCACTGAAACCAAACCTACAGATACGCAATATGGAGTGACAATCAAGAAAAGGGAAATGAAAATGGGTAAATAGTCATTTTAAGATGTTAGTTGTCATATGCTGTTTCACCTGTGTACGTACCACCAGCTACACAGAGCAATGAAACCACTTTGAGGCAGGAGAATAGCACAACAACGTAATAACAGTGAAAGAAAATTTACAACCAACATCTGCAGGAGGCAAAAAAGAAAGAAGGAGGAAAGGATAATCTAGTGAGTGGACAACGAGTAATCTGCTTAAACCTGAGTGTCAGGAGAGACCCAAACATAGAGTCTGGTGTGCTGCAGCAGCCTGGCTCAAGAAGCAATAGTTGCCAAGACCCAACCATTGCGACAAATGTGCTGGGAGTTCTGCTGTAGGCAGCAACCAGGCAATCAGATTCTAACATAAAAGGTAACATCCTAATCTCTAACCTTGATCTAAAGCATGAGGTTTAGTCCCCTTTCCAATTTCCCTGTTTCTGTTAACAAGAATATCCAAAGTTACAGCAATTATCTACATAAATGTCATCTCTCGCTGCATCTCACTAAGCTTTCGGCCTCAATGACACCCTTTGACGAATCACACATTGAAAACCTAGGTTCGTCTCGTTACCACACCACAGATTTCTTGTGTACTACACAAAATCTTTAAAGACAAGGTTTTTTAAAGGAATTTAAGCACATAACACATCCTTACCAATCTGTTGGATTCTGTTCTCATAATGGGGATAACTGCACCTTGCTATATCTTACTTATCTTTACAGCATCTCCAAATTACAGACTGTAAAAGCCTTTACTACTTGATTAATGAGTAGGCAGGTGTGTAAGGGACCATGTACTAAGTGATGAAATTAGGTAAATTGTCACATAATGGCTAGTTGCTCTCTCCTTCTGCTTGAAAGAGATATTTTCTAAAGACTGTTCTCTTGTTCTCTGTCCAGTTGAGTTCTAAATAAGTAAAACATCACGACTGTCTCAGAAATGACGTTCACTATGATTTTCTTGCTTACAGGGTCCCTCCACTTGTATTGATAGCAGCAAATCTTTCACCCTGCCGACTTGTCAAGAGAAGAAAGACACCATCATTATAAGAACATAACTGTGACAGAGGATTCCTGTACTGCTCATTGAGCTTTGCCTTGGACAAACCCCACAACACAGCTGTCAAAAAGGTCTGCCAGGGAAATAACAGGTACACAGCTCCTACACAGCGAGCTCCTTTCCTTATGCTCTAGACCCACTCCTCCCTCCCCATTAATTACTTCTCACCTTGTTTCTTCAAAGCCCTTACCAGGTCAGAATTGGAAGATTTATTCTCTACTGTAGCTGCTCTGACACAGACTTTCCCACAAAACCTTTAAGTAATTTTTGCACCTTAGAAAATCTGTACTATAAATGGTAGCAAAAACCACATGAATTTTGTATTGGGCGTCAGTGTGACATCTATTATTTGTACACTAATAGGGTCCACTGAAGCCCTCTTAAGCATCTGTAGGAAGAACATAGGCTGGAGGTAAGGAAGGAAAGAAATGATGAGTCAGGATTGCAAACTGCTCTGGTTTAGAATTCATTTGCTTGGTTATCTTTGACAAAGTCCCAAACCCTAATAACAGAAAGAAAGATGCAAGATCAACGTCCATTCACAATTCTATATCTTCAAACAGGGACAGAGAATGCCCTCATGTAAGAGTCAATTTTAACTCCTTCCTACTTGGACCTTTCTGTCATCTAGTGCATTTGTTATGATAAAGTATTTACATGGGAATTGCTGAGTCACCAAGAAAATAATTTTTTTTATGTGAAAGGAACAAAGCCTGCTGCTTTTTTTTTCTTTTCTTTTTTTTTCTTTTTTTTTGGGTGGGGTGGGGTGGTTGGTTTTGGTTCGTTGGTTTTTGGGTTTGTTTTTTTTTTAAATAAAGCATTCTGTGGCATGACTCAGATAATACAGAGTGGGAAGATCACACTCCAGCAGGCTGTGGTAGAGCAGGTGGAGCTGTGGAGACAGTTTGGCTATATGCAGTGGGTGTGTTCTCCCTTGAAAGACTTGGAGAAACAAGTGCTACAAAACTGCTTTTGCAAAGATATCTTGCTGCTAAACTTGTACTTAAAACACTGGGATTCCTGAGCTCTTTTCCTGCACTTACCAGTTAATGTTCTCCTTCTGCATCTTCTTTTTCAAGATGGGGACAAAATCCACAGATTTATTTCACAGGCTAGTTGGGAAAGTACTTCTGAGAGCAGGTGCCATACTTTGCAAACAGCAAATACACCAAAAAACAAAATACTTACACTATTCCCTGGACACAGAGCAGACTCAGAGTTTATTTTCCTTGGTCCCTAACTACTGACTTTATTCTGGCTCTTCTGCTATATTGTGGCAGATACAAGCAAACTGACATCTAAAGGCTAGACAAAGGTTTTTACATGGCCCTGTATTCCTCCAAATACATCAGGAAGTTTTTTAATAAGGTTGAAAGTCCCTGGATTTAACAATCAGATTTATTGCATTTCCAGGATTATAGAATAGCCTGGGTCTGTCTGTTTGTCTTCTCAATTAAATTGGCATGAATAAACAATAATGCTACTGATCTCAGAGAAGTCACATCAGCGTGAAAGGAAACGTCAGGTCCACAGTGGGGAGACCAGTCCTTGCATTAATGCAGCCCCCCTCAGTGGCTCAGCAAGTAATTTTAAATAAATAAATAATGCAAACAAGAGACAGTAAACCCAAATCTGAATAATGAGATCTTTGAGTTTTCTGCTGTTCGGAATATTATTTATACAAACAAACAGTAGCCCCAGGTGTTCTGAAATAAGCCCAGCAAGTTCCCTAAAGGTTTGTTAGCTGACTGCTTTTGCCTGGGGGGGGCACTGGATCTGTTATAGTCTTGCTGTAGCTTTCTGCTGAAGAAACCCTTCCTGAGAGGCTCAAGTCTGGTAACAGGCAAGTCAACGAGTAGGTCAGGAAAACACTGTGGAGACCCCAGTGAGGCATGCATTTACTGTGCCTAGCAAAGGATGCCAGATTTTTGACAGCACGGATCACATCTCATTTGTAATGTGCATTAGAAGCTTTTAATCAAGGTAGAGAGAAGCATCCTCTGTCCTTCCACAGCAGAGAGCTCAGGCCGGGTGCACAGTGCTGCACAACTGTGGTTCCAAGGGATGAGGGAAGATCCTCGAGGGGAAAAAGTGATGAAATTGGCATGATTGCTAGTGGCTTCCTGTAGGAGACCGAGCTAGTAATTTGGGAAAACAAGCTTGTTACAGGAAAACAAGAGTGGCGCCAATCTGCTGTAATGAGCGGGCAGTCGAAGGGCTCCTCAATGTCACGCTCCATTCTGGGTTTGAGCCACGTGCTCAAAGGCTGGGGCCTTGCTGAGCATTGATGAACACAGCCTGATGATTTCCCCTCTCGTTTTAGTCTCCCAAGCTAGTATTAATTTACAGCGGGGACCACAAAAGACAAAAGAAATGCAGCAAAACTGTGAGCAGACTAGAAGGTTTCCATCCGCTACGCCATACAGACTTTCATCTGTCAGGGTGAAGGAGATGAAAGGCTGGATGCTTTAACCAGCCGGTTGGGTCTTGAGATAAGGCAGTAACTCACACGGGACAGGGAGTTTCCAGTTTCCTCCAGACGATGGGCAATTTTTAAAATAATCACAACACTCCAGAGTACCATCTAGCTAAGAAAACATTGTTCAGGGAGTAAATCCCTGAGATGATGAAACATTCCTTTTACAGATGGGAACACAGAGGCGCAGGAGGATTAAATGACTTGCCCGGTATTATAAAGCAAATCAGTGATAAAATACAGAAAAGAATCAGGTGTCCTGATGCACATTTCTGTACATAAATCACTAGACCATAATTTCTTCTGCAAGATCATCATTTCCTCCTTTCATATGCTATCTTGCTGCCAGAGGAAGATTATTCTACATGCTGCATGGAGTAACATTTTTCCAAGTCTAATTCAAAACCTGTCAAGCCATGGAGTTTCTCTTCTATTCCCTTGGGAAATGATTCCAAAGCTTGACAGTGCAAGGACACATCTCTGTGACAGGAAGCTTTCCATGATGCTTACCCTTAAAGCTTTCTATTCTCTACTTGCAGTCATCTAAATATCTTGTCTCTCCATAGAATTTATGATCCGCAGACACTAGCAGAGTTCTATTTTCCCTTCTCTCTCCCAGCTATCACTTAAGCAATATAAAACTAACTACCTCTAAAAACAATTCTTTAAACTCCTAAAATGTTTTTCATTTGTTCCCCTGAACTTTCTCCACTTTTTCAATATTAGACACTTATTTCAGCCTTTCCACAATGTGTTCTTTGACCTTGACCAATACTACTTGTCTCCCTGCTGATGGGACAGGCTGCAGCAGTACACAGGATGATGGGAGACCTGGAGTCTGGAGTGGGAAATCAATGGTGTCGCAAGACCTCTAGGGCTGAGTGATTACTGGCAAGCTCCTAGAGGAATGCTTCTATCCGTCCACTGGAACTGAAAGGAATGCCAGATCCTCAATTAACATTGGGCTAATTTACTCAAAGGTGAAAGGCAAAACTTACTCCTTCCTTCTCATTCATTTTATCATTTTAGCCCACAGAAGTCAAAGAAACAGACGTTAAATTCCAACATTAAATAATAATCAAATTGTTTGTTTCACTGCCCGGCTAAATTGGCAAAAGGCAAGCACCAATACCTGAAACCTTTGCGGTTTCCACTGCGGCCAGAATTAAGCCTCACAAAAATGGCCATCTCAGCAGAAATATACAACCATGGGCTGCCACATTAACATAAAGTACAGCAGCCAGAAATTATTGCTGCCTCTAATCTCCAAACACTCAGGAGCTCAACTGCGTTCAGCGGAATGACCTGTCCTCCATGATGCATTAGTGTTTGCACTCACTGTAACTCACTCTCTCTCATGCGAACACAGAGCCCGTCCTTTCGGAGTACAGAGATTTATGCTTCCTGAAATAAAAAAAAAAAAAAAGCAATACTTTAACTGCCCCTGCCTGGTCCTCTTCCTCCTCTCTAAAAAAATCATCAGCTCTTAGCTTTTGAGGACAGTGGGACTTCCATTTTGGGTAGAGATCAAGAAACAAAGAACAACCCAAAGCTTCAATTAGCATCTTGCTATTGACACCCCAGAGGACTCAGTAAGTTCCTTTCTCTCAATATTTCTAAAATGAAAGTGACGTGAAATAGTTAACAGCTTGAACAAGAAGCTATAAAGAACTCATGTTTAAATGTAAATGTGAGTACAGGAAGTCACATTAAAAAATATCCTGCTGATCATCTTTCCTTTGAGTTTATGCCATCTCTGCCTGACCCATCCACTCTATCTCATTTCCTGTCTATTTTATCTTCTCCTTAAAAACATTACAGCTATATCTATGAACAAGTCTGTCTAAAATTAAACTGGGAGAAACTAATATGTAAAAGTTCTTAATTTTGACTAAAGGTTGGTTTATTTTAATAACTGACTTCTTGTTTGTATTTAAACTGCTTTCAGTTGCTTTCAGCTAAATTGACAAAAATCAGGTTTAAACCAAAGTGCGTGCACTGGTTTAATGAAGGTCAATGGAAACAGGATCTGAAACTGGTGCAACTGGTGGCAGAGGAGAGCAAAGACTGAAGTTTACTCTTGCAGATGGACAAATGTCTGCCTGAAAGAGTAATAAGCCGAGGTTAAACCTCGCTGGAACTAGTAGATTTAAATTGTCACCCAGGTACTTGTAAAGTCCTTAGTTGAAAACAATTTTCCACTTCAGACAAAGGGATAATATAACATTGTTTCAGATTTTGCATAATTAAAATTAAAATAGTCCAAACCGAAGCAAACAAACAAAAAAACCCAACACACCACAAACCACCAAAAAAGATCAAACATTACGAAAAAACAAACACAAGAGCACACACCATTGTTGTGCCACTCCAGAAGACTCGCAAGAGCAGAACACTCTCCAGGTGGAGACAGCAAGAGAAGTTCAGCTCAAGCTGAGCTGACGTGTGGTGTGGCCGTGGGACAGAGCATTTGGGGAAGGATGCCATACAGAGAGACCTGTTGCTCTGAGAATAACCTTTATTTTCATATTTTATTTTGTTTGAGAATGGGGGGCTTTATACATTCCTTTAAAATAACAAAAATCCATTAAAGATATCTGATTTCATGAAATCAATTTCTTCTCCGCAACTGGATTAAACTACTACCCCCTAAAATTAGGCTTAGCTGCTGTAATGCAAAGGAGCACGGTTTTTAACAGGAAGGTAGCAGCAATAAGTAATCCAGCATCTATTACTGCAATAAGAGCACGCTGCTGACAATGACTGATGGTTACTGCTCTGAAATCATCCTACATGACAGATTAAATCAGATCTAGCTCTATACATAAGACAACCTTTTCCACACATTTAAATATCATGTTCTAAAAACCAGACTACAGTAACCAGAACCTTCCACGATGCCACAGTGTTACCTAAAGACTCCTCGTTACCCTTCACTCTTTAGGACTGAACAGCTGACATAAACACAGAAGGAATGTTAATATTAAGGATCACTGCTATGGCAAATCTACCAAATAAAGTATCTGGAATGCAGCAGTTACTCCTCATTAATAATCATACTTCGGACTTTCATTTAGGACTCGACATTAGCAAAGTGCTGCAACAGCAAAAAGTAGTAAGTGTTAACAATTGTTTGATTCAGGTAACCTAAGCTGCAGAACCAGAAGCCCCAAAAGTTTGCTTCAGAGAAATCTTTGCATCTACTCTAAAAGGTCTTTTTAAAGGGCCACCAATAACAGGGGATTAAATCTGCATAGGAAATTGATGACATTCAACTCTAATGTGTAGAAGTCTCACATACTTCTATTTCAAACGCACCACATGCTCCCACCAAAATAATCAGCTGTGAAAGAGTGAATTATGCCTATATTTAAAATCAATATTGTTAGGCTTTGGATCTGTATCCCCTCAAAACAGACACACACAGTCCTAACATCCTTCAGAGACACTACTTACAGGTTGTCCGCGGCCTCATCCATCTGCTTCGGAAACATTTAAAAGGATACATATCTATATGAGACACACTCCATTAAAATAAGCCAGCAAATATTTCAAGTCCCACCCAGTTCTCCCCGCATTTACATCTCTCCTTTCATCCCAGCAGACACAGCATTCTCAATATTCAGGCCTATCGGGTTGTGTCAGAAACATAACCACTGTCCCTGTGTCATCTATGTCAAAGAAATCCCTTTTTTCCCCTCCCTCCTCTTCCCCAGATCTAAGCCACTGAGCCCAGAAAGGTTGTCTACTTCTTTTATGCCTCATCTGAGAAATCAATAAATGCTCTCAGCCTTTCCAGCTTTATGTTTTTATTTGACAACAGTATACAACAACAACGATCTATGTGACATGGTTACAGCAGACTAATCTTAGGTGTACTATCGCATTACTGCAGTTGAACAGGATACCATAAAAGAGATTTAAGCTAAGTGTTACCCTGCCTTTGCAATGAAGAGTGTGCAAACAGTTAATTAAAGCAACTCACCTAACACAATATAGAGCGCTATAGCATCCAAATCCTTCACCAGTTAAACTTCAAGGCAACACACTCACTCCACAGTAAAAGAACATCCAACTCCGGGTGTTATCCTGGTACAGCTATTTTATTACCATTACTCAAGTACATGTTTTCTATTTCAAAAGCACATTTACAAATCCCTCTCGCCCTTCCTCCCAACCCCTCACACATACACTGTACAGTGCACTGGCCTGCAGTGCCCTGCCACAAAAAGAGGGTTAAGAAGAATGGAGATACAGCATTTCTGTTGAGCTTTGGGATACTTTGCCCGAGATTAGACCTTAGGGCTGAGCTGAGGATCATGATATGGTTCATAAAATTTACATGGCAACCATAAGTACTCCTAGATAGTACTCACCGGTAACACTTTCTGAACTCAGGAGATGAAGTGCCCTCATCTTGTCACAAGTACACTGAAGTCAACAAGACTATTTTCTTTAAATGTGTTCTTTGCCTTGCTTATTTCCCTCCACTTAAAGAAAACCCCAAACAAAATTAAAAACAAAAAAACAAAAAACAAAACCAAACAACAACCAAAAGCCCCAACAGGTAAACAAATAACAGAGATCATACAAACTCATCACAAAAGAGAAATACTTGGGTCTCGTGAGAAATATTCAAGAAGCAAAGCTAAGCCAACCCAGCTGTGCCAAATGCAGGCAGCCTGGGCTGCCCAAGGGGTCTCCCTGCCCTAATAATTATATATTTGGGATGCATTGCCATAATGCTGGCTTATGGCAATCTTTTTTCATAAAAAAGAAAAGAAAAATCAATCAATGTGAGCTATGGCTCGACAGGTCTGCAGTAAAGCCCAGCCATGTAGAAAATAGAGCAGCAGCTGCACTACAGGATCAAAAAACAGAGTGAGCAAACTCCATCATCAGGCACAATTATCTTAGTGGGGAAAAAAAAAAAAAGAAAGAAAAATAAATACACCTCCCACACCACACACCCCAATGTCTAACACAAACCCAAGAGATTTGGGGTTCTGATGCAGGATATATCTGCATACTAACTTCCTTATAGACCTATTATTTATCCACTCCAATCATTTAGCTCTCATCAGACTTTAGTACTTCAGAAGGAAGGAGCTAAAAGCATGCACAACAGCAAGGAGATCTAACCTGGGAGACTGCCCTTCACTGTCATATCCCACCCACAAGGCTCCTGGAAGAGTCATCGTGCCAAGTGTGGGAGAGGGTCACTCCCCCGTCCTGTCAAGGCACAACAGCTCCATGGCAAGCCTGGGTAAGGTAAGTCTATCGTAGCATCAATGTACAGCATCAAAATCATCTCACATAAACAGGCCCAAACTATATCTCCATGGACAACTACTTTTTTAGAGTGTTTGGAAAGTTCAGTACACACATAGGATCTTGGTCCTCTCTAAACAGCCAGAATAAAGCCTCCGTTCAAAGACATTGCTAGTGTACATATCTACACTCCAACCAACAGGCAAATCTTAGATATTAAATTCCCACCTCAGGTGTTTCTCTGAATATATAAAATAGCTCACCTCCCTAACAATGCAAGCCTGGGCAGCCTTTATTCCATAAGACAGTGGACATGAGACAGAGCCCTCAGAAATCCAACTGGCTAAGAAATTTGAAAGCCCTGGTATGCACATGCTGCCTGAGATGCAAGTACCTCCTCATCCCTGAACCTACTGGAGCCAAATCCCTGCTTGGGGACTGGTAATCAATTCTCTACAATAAGCTTACTAAATCCTTAAAAGAATGGGGAATTTTCTATGATGCTTATAAGATTTCTGACAGTGTAGTCAGTTGATAGCAAAAAATTCCAGTTACTCAAATACAACCAGACATTGTTTTCCATCAGATGTCACCCAATTACATCAACATTTCATAATCTCCTCTGTCTATTTCTCACACCACGCCCTGCTCACTTTTTTTCTGCCTGTTTCAATGCATGAAATCCCCGGCTGCGTAGACTGAGACTGTAAAAAATGTCAAAGCCTGTGTTTATAGGACATGCCTACAAACTTTATGGCTGGAATGAATGCTGTCCAGCACTAAGATACCTGTTTATTCATGCATATTTATATTTATGACTTTTTTGAAAAGAATTCTTCAATGCCTTAAACACCTACTTATAGGACAGAAGTCACAGGAAATCCCACTAAGGTGTCTCAGATCCAAGCAGTGTAAATCTGCATCCTCTAAGTGGCCATCAGACAACCATGGAAAGCGAACACAGTGAAAACCACTGAAGTGTCTTCTGGGGCTCCACCAGTGCCTGGCTTTTCAGCAAAAAGTTTGTCACTTGTCTTCAGTCCCTACACATCCCTTTGGCCTTTTGGGATTGTCAGCACTCTGCATGCATAGGAGGAGGGAATACTGCAGAGCCAACTATAAAAGCAGAGGAAAGAAGTGGGTGTCTGCACAACAGAAAAGTACTGAGACACTATTTGCTACAACTGCACTGCAGAGAAATCAAACTTCCCCATACCAGCAGCAGCCAAGCAGCAGCAATGCAAGCTGTATAGGATATACAGCTTGGGGTAGAGCCTGCAGAAAGAGGATCTTTCTAATCAGAGACACCCAGTACAAACATCTCGTTCACCTTAAGGTGTTCACTGTTATGTTTCCAGCCAAGAAGACATTCTACTGAATCTGCTGTCATTCATAAGGTGGTCACAGCATTAAACAGTACAGCTAAACCCTTTAGATGCTGTAAAAGTAGGTACTCAAGCTTATTTTTTTTTTTTTAAATATCAACAGACATTCAGTAATCTAAGGACTTGTCATTTAACCCCCTCCCCAGATCTCTTACATTTAAGGCAATTTGGTCACCTTTGACAATTCTTACTGCAATAAGCTGAAAGTACATTAGGATTGTGATAGAAAAGTTCTTGAAGTAGTATGTTAATACAAACCCAAAACACTATCGCATCAAACTGGACTGAAAAGATACCTCCAGTTTTAAAGCACTCCTAGGTCTCTCAGACGAGGAGAAAATACAGCTGGGCATCACCCTGTTGCAGGAGCACTAAGACAGTAAGGAGTACCACCCTTCGGCATTGAGCAGCCTTTCCTCTCGAGAAGCCCACTGAAAAGGGTAGGTGGCTGCTGTGCTGACACACACATACTAACAAGTCCTCTGGAAGCACCAGCAGCCAGTCTCCAGTGGGCCCCCAGGAAGCCTGAATTGCCCTCCTGTGGCCTCTTTCACATGCCAGTGCGCTTCAGCTGAAGCAAAAGCCCATGCAATCTGCACATCAGCAAGCAGCAGGCTCACCAGAGCAACAGGTACAGGGATAAATAATGTAGCCAACACATACGAGAGCGACTGGGAAGAGAAAAAGATTCACACAATGCAAACAGCAACGCAATAAATAAGGTAGTTGAGATGCGTGCAAGTGTCACCCATCTGCAAGAGGCCACTGCACATAAATAATTGACAACTGGGCACACAGGAGTGTAAGTGGTCCTCTAGGGATATAGTGACATGACAAACTACGATCTGCCTCTGGTAAAGCACTTTTCTTAATTCCTCCTAAATTCTGTGAAGTGGACATGGATAAAAAATACTGGGACAAGCTAAAGATGTGCCCTTAAGACAAGACTAGGTCTTTTTCTGTTTAGAATAACTACAGCAGAGAACAGAGGGTGGTCTGTACTGCTTTGACCTGAACTGCAATGCACATCTCCAAATGACCTTAAAAACAACACCAGGAGGAACTGTAGAAACCATTTCTTCAATGGGAATAACTTACTACTGTTCCTCCCAGTTTCACAGCCAGAGCACAGACACTATTCCACATCTCCGACAAAACTCAGCCCTTAAAGTCACTTTGGGAGATCTCTGTGTATACTCATGAACAAAGAAATACAGCTCGTGGATCCACCGAAATGCTTGAAAGAATGAATGGTGTGCACAGAGGCCTAAGCCTGAAGAGAAACAGAAATACAGCAGAACACGATGCAGTGCCCTATTTTCTCAAATTCTCAAACTTGCATCACTTCAAAGAAGCCACAGTGCATGGGATATGCCAGGCCCCCACCTACGCAGGAGGCTTCATGTAGAAATCTATCACCAATATACCCAACATACCAGCTTCCACTGGTGTAACAGAAACAACAATCACGTGGCAATCGTGTATGAATACATCTCTGGAAGGTTGAAATAATACTTCAGCTTGTGTTCAAGCTCTTACTACACCTGTCAGCAGGAACTACGTGGGTGTTTGCACAGAAGATTTTGCAGAAGAAAATCCAACACAGGCATAAAAAAAAGTGCTTAATTCATGTTAAATTGTAATACTACAGAGAGGAATTTTAATGGTGCCTTACCTCTTCTCTACCAATGGAATGAAAAGAAATTTCAAGGTCACTACTCATCATCATCATCACACCACAGTATAGCTGCACAAACACAGTACTAGTAAGAGCTGTAGATAAGAAATAAGTTTTTACCACTAAACCATTTTATTCCTGTAGTTTTCATAGGTATCCCAAGTGATTTGGTTATTTTTGCAGCTTTTTTGCATTTGCAGATGTTCTAGCTAATGGTATTTATTAGAGGAATATTCCAGTGTTGAAAAGATGCACATTTCAAATGGTATATTGCATAGATAATGCAAATTTGGATGGGCTCAATGGAATGGATTAAAGACAAGAACAGATTCACTAAGAAACATTTGGTGAAGAAGTTCCTAAAAAGCATGGTATAACAAAAATTCCTCAATTTTTGTAGGACAAGAACAAAGAGGGATTAGGCAAAGGTATTGTTTATTCTGAACCACTTTAAACTTCAATATTGGTTTTAAGACCTTGAAATCTAGCTTGAAACTATCCATCTAGAATATCTGTATACAGTGCTCTCCTGTCTATAATTTTTGTCATCTTGTTAAATACGGTCAGAACTTGCTTAGATGACCCTAAAATGTCTACAACCCGAAGAAAAAGGAACCCTGCCCTCATAAGCCAGCCAAAAAGCTGAGAAGCAGTAGGAAAGGATCATTATGTGGAAGACTGCTCTTCAGAGAGCCACAACTTATTTTAAGGTCTACAATGTACCTGAAGCACAATCCTAAAGCACAGACTTTGATGCTAAACCATAATACTGCCTATTCACATGCCACTTACAACCCACAGATCTCAAAAATTTTGACGATGCTAAATAAACCTTGTAAACACCCTATGAAGTATACAGGCATTGCCCTTTTCTTTCACACATGCAGCAGGCTGACCTTCCCAGAGGAATAGGAGATCTGAACTAGGAATTCAGTCCAGGAATTCTGACCACTAAACACTCGTACTTAGCCCTCATCACAGTAGCCACACACCCAACTCCGTAGTTCCCACGCTTAAAGATTCTCCCAAATTCTTCTCCACATAGCAGCACAAGTAAAGTCAATCTAATGCTGAGGGAAGTATAACAAAACCATTTATGCTGGAGATAGCCCCTGGCATTTTCCAGTTATTCCCAGGTAGCTTGGCATGTCTTTCTAGTGTCATCTAATGTTATCAGACAATAGCTAGTTATTTCTCAAACAAACAGCTGGAATCTAATCCTGTTCTCCTAACTGAGTTTGCAAGACTTTCCTCCTGAGTTATCTTCTGAGAATTCTCTCTTGAGATTTTCTTGTCCAATGGAACCACCTAAAAAATACCAGATAAGCTCAGAGTTCACCGGGGCACTTGACATTTTCTTCATATAATGTTCTTGTGCAGAATTAAGTGGGATGTTACACAAAATGATTACTTATGCTGTGAACATCAGCCATAAAGGGGCACATTTCCTTGGAATGGGCAATCTGGAACTAGCTAGAAACACAGTACAACAGAACAACGGATGGACATCAACCCACGCTGCACATCATCAAGGGAAGAAATTACCATGATCATCAATATTAATACTTCAGCTCCCAAATTTACACATGGGAAAACAAAACAAGATTCAGGAGACATCGACTTAAGTCCTTCCACTATTCTGTCACCAGATATGATTTTGCTCAACAACTAAAACAAGCTGGCAAGCTGCAGCTTCTCATAGAACATTCACATCTCTCTCCCCAAACGCGTCATAAAGATCTCCCCATCGCAGGAACATTAGCAGACTGTCCACAGTCTGTAAAGATTGAAAGAAATGACCCCTCTTCCATTCTAGGGTTGCAGCACCAGAGCAGGAAAAAGGAGAAAATTGACATTATCATTGATTCACAAAGGCTTTGTTTCAGGGATTATTATAGGATGTTTGTTACCAAGTGTCTCAGTCCAATTCCTTTCCCAACACCCACTATCAAAAAAGATACAATAAATATAAAACAATTGGAGAAGCATCTGAAGATTCATCATATTCTGTAAACACCTCATTTGCAACATGGTGTTTGTATTTATCTTCTTTTCATCCACCCTGATGTGAGCCGCTTTTGTAGTTCTCCACAGACTTAATGCTAACATCTCAGAGAAAACCAAACCACTTCAGAAGTTACTCGGAAACGTACAAATATAATGCGGGAACATTTTTCTCAACCTTGATTTTAGTTTCAGAGGCAAAACAGAAAGTACATTAAGGCTGGTCTGCATAAGATTTCTCATGAAGCCAGATTTTGGTGTGAACTAGAAAAAAATACTTTCTTTGAACTCTGTATTGCTTGCATTTGCATTTTGAAACTGAAATTTCCCCTTGAAACTCCCAATATGTTTCTGTTACCTTCAGGGAACAATAAGGGAGCCCTCCTGCGGATAATGCATCACATTTAAATTCCCATGACCGACAAGGAAAGACTATGTAACCTAGGGGATAAAATGGCTCTATTTTAGAGCAAAGAGAGTGAGGTGGTAATCCACTGGAGGCTGTAGTTTAATTTAAATAGCTATTAACTTTGTTCCATTGGGGCAGTTATAGTTTAATTCATACTACTTTCCTGAAGCAAAAGAAATCGCACCAAATGAAACATCCCAGGCTACAAAAGATATCCTAACCAGACAAAAAAAGTGTGATGGCTTTTTGTATATATTATAAATGTTAAAATAGAATTATTTACGCTTCCAATTCTTGGATACACGAGGTTTAACTTTAATGACAGTATTTCCGTGAAAGCATCAATATTGCTCATATTAGTAAAGTTAGGTACTTGTTCAAGATCACTGCTCAGTCAGGACTCTGTATTCCTTAGTATATCACTGCTTCCTTTACATAAGGCACAACAAAGAACTCTATACTCTCCCTCCCTCCTGAAACAGCAAAATACTCAGAAAAGGAAAACACAAAGACCCAAGACCAAGTTAACTCTGTCACCTGCCTTGGGTTCCTGTCTTGGACTCATTCAGTTTGTTGGCTTTAAACAGCAGCAGTTCTGCTCTTCATAGAGCTTATTTTTGTGAAAACAAACAAAAAGAAACCAAGTATTTGGCCCTGATGGGATTTCAGCACAAGAAAAAAAAAATCTACCTTCTACCTCACCCACTCGCAGAAACACATGATTTGCTTTAAAGGTTTTGCATAATCTTGCATTATAGACCATAGGTGTTGGCTTACATCATATCTAATAGGACTTGCAATTGCTTAGCACCCTGCAGGATGGAGGCAGTGTTCTGAAGTTCATAGCTGCTGAGTATGTCTGTAGTCTTCAGATTTATGCTTAGCTATCCTATGAGCTCAATTCACTTATGTCACATGTTGGCACAATTCTACCAATGTCAGTTTATTTCCAATACCTTATGCCAGCACCTCTTTCCAAAAGAGTGTGAGCTAGTCAAAGGCATAAACCAGGTCCATTAACCTCTCTGCAACAGGACTAATCTATGTAGCAGTCTCAATCCAGTTTTAAGTATTTCCATTATGTCCCTTAAGTGTCTATTCTTTAGAATCTGTTATGTCCTTTCAAAAGTTCATGAGACAGCGCGCAAAGATAGCTCCTGGTGTACTTGGATACTCAGCCTTTCATATTTGCACAGGAGATTCTTAGAAAATCAATTATATACAGAAATGTGCCTACAACATAACTTTTCACACCTGCTGCACAGCCTCACATCCCCACTGATAATAAGTCTTGTGATGTAGACCTTTTCGGTCTCCAAACACATTGTAATAACTTTATCAGAGGAGTAAAGTAATTTCCTAAACTGTAGGTTCAGCAATGGTGATGGCACTGGAGGAACTAACTAGCAGTATAACCATTTATGACCAAGAGTATCAAAGGGCTGCCAGGACAACTTACCTAGATGGTCACCTTGTTCAGTGACTAAAAAAGCCACCATCTAGTACAGAACTTCTGCCAGATCTGTTCCTCTTCACTGCAGCTGCTCAGGGAAGGTACTAACCTCCATGCTCTTACTGACATTTCAACACCCCTGTGACCCTGTGTTATCACTGCTAGGCACCAGCACATCGCATCCTCTCTAGCTTGAGCAGCCAAAGTCCTGCTTAAGTTACACCTTTAAGGAGCACAGACTGCTAAATTAACCAGAGACCACTTTTAGACTGGAGAATAGGAGATGGACGAGGTGCTTTCTTCTTCTACTCTTTAAAACTCCTCTTGCCCTCTTGGGCTGACCCCTTCTATTATTTCACTTTTGAAATGGTTGCATACAAAATGCCCATCAGAGAGAATGAGCTAGCTACAGAGCAACATCTTACAGCTAAAGGGGCTCCTACTGCAGAGGACAATAGTGCAGGAATTGTACAAGGGGCAGGTCACTTCACCAACAGGAGAGACGAAAAGCAGCACTAGAAGTTAACACAAGAATTTTTTACAAACTATCTAGCAAGGAACTGAAGGCTATTCCATGCAGTTGAAACTGGAGCAAGAACTTAGCAAGTACTTGCAGTCTGACTTGTTCAGAACACAAACTAATGCTCTGGTCTAGCTAAATGTACTGCGCAGTTCTTGTGGACTGCAAGCAACCAAGGCTTAGCTTCTGCCTCTGTTAAGGAAATTTTCTCACAGATATTTATTAAAGCAGAGGCAAAATTCAACAGTCTTCCCTATCATGAGTCTCCTCTACAAACAAAGGATTTGCAACCTACTGATATTTTTGGGTTTGATCTGCTCTCAGAAAAAAATGCATGCAGTTCAGATAACAAGCAAGGAACAAACAAGGCAGTCTGCCATCATGTAAGGCCTGATTTCTCAATCCACAGATCTGAGCAGAAGGATTTCCATTTCATTCAACTAAATTAGAATCAAATCCATAATACAAGTCAAGGACAAAACAGCTGCAAATCCAATACACAGGCAGAGGTCTCAGAATTTGGTAGGTACAGAGAAAAGAAATAATGATATCAGAGATTCAATAGCTACATCAGAGTTTAAGCATAACAATTCTGAAAAACGATGCATTTTCAGGCATAACTGTTTCCTCAAATGAAAAAAGTATTCACAGAGCCTGTTTGATGAGGAATCAGACATCACTCACTGTCTAGATTAGTACATCTGCATGGACCATGAGTCTGATCAATAGCATGAAACAACTTCCATCAAAAGAACAACAGTATCATGCATATGGTGAGAGACTGAGCAACAAGCTTAACATTTCAGATTAATAGTAACTACTATTCTGGTGAAGAAATATCTTCTGTGAAAAGGTCGGTTTGAAATTCTGATGCACATAGGTATGCTCAATATTGCCTGTACCAAAAGCCACACGGAAGTTTTAAATCAAACCAAGTGGATGGATGCTTGAAGAAGAAAGAAAAAAAAATCCCTGAAAAAAATCCCTAAAGATTTTTTAAATGACGATAATAATACCAGAAAAAAAAACCAAGGTACAAGTGAAGACCTTCATTTTGGGAAAGGAGCTCTGTTACAATATCACGAGAGCAAATTAATGAGAAGAGAGATAAATTAACTTGGAATCCACACTCGCTGAATACCTGGATACAAAAACCATATGTGGCTATCTCACAATGACAGGTGTCTCAAGATTTTCTAACAATTCCCCAATTTTGTCATCAGCCAAAAGTTACAAAAAACTCCACCTTTCTTAGCAGTTTTCTGGAAGAAGCTGCCATGGAACAGGATTTCCAAAACTTCAGAAGTTCTTTCAATATTAAAAAGAAATAATTTCAAGTTTTATGATAACATTTGAATCCAGCCACATCGCAGCGACTGTGACTCATCAAATCTCATCCTAACACAGCATGAGAAAGGAGAAAAGGCTGAGGTAAAAAGGCATGACACCAAGCCAATTTCAAAGAGCTTTGTGACTAGATTCCATAACACCTTCAGCTCCCAACGTTCACTGGAGTATGAGCCAGGGTCACCACGGTCCTGGAGATGAGGGGATAGTAATGCACAAGACAGAAAGGAGGAAAAAAAACCCCAAAATAACAAGAAGATTCATGGCTGGATTTGGAGTCTTTGCAGGCTTTAATACATCTCCTTAGAGATCTTAATTGCACATCAATCTTCTTCAGCTGGAGAATGAGAGGTGAACATGAGAGTCTCCAGCTCAGCACAGAAGGCAAACTGGAGTTAGAAGGAGAAAAGAAGGGCATACTCAATCTAAACTGGATTTTCTTCCCTCATACCATGAGAAGACAAGAAGCTTTTCCTTAGTGCTTGCCAACACAGGGAAATTACTTAAGAACAAATAAGAGTGTGACTTAACAGCATTCTGTCCATAATTCCCTTATTCTGTGCCTCAAGTTCTTTTTGGCAGTTAAGCTTAATCCACTTCTAACCCACACAAAGACATGTTCAGTGCAGGGTGCCCACGCAAGGAATTAGTAGAGAATAAGTATGCTAAGCTAACAAGACCTTAGCACAAAGTTCTTAATCAACCTTCATTGCCAATGTCATTCTTGTTATTCACAGAGACTTAAACTGCCAAGGTAGGAAAAAGAATTACATGAGAATCTTTGCTCTCCACTCCTGTGACTGAAGGCAGACAAGATTTTCTCTCTGGTTATATCGGTGCCGGTCACATCCAGGCTATCTAACCGTATTCAGAGTTGCATATCCAAGATCATCCAAGAACGGATCAAGGTCCCATCTATGCTATGTTTACATGAACCGGACACCATCCTCTTCAATAGCTTTAAGCTGTGCCGGTATAGATGGCTTCAGATAGAACATCTACATTTCTTACTGTACGTCCTGGCTTTGGCTGGCAGAGTTATTTTTCTCCCTCGTACCTGGTATAGTGTCATATTTTGGATTTAGTGTGAGAATAATGTTGACAACATGCTGATGTTTTCAGGTGTTGCGAAGTAGTGTTTATACTAAGTCAAGGGCTTTTCAACTTCTTATGGCTTGTCAGCAAGCCTGGAGTGGCACAAGATGCTGGGAAGGGACACAGCCAGGACAGCTGACCACAACTGGCCAAAGAGGTATTCCATACTATATGACATATGGCATCACATCTTGTATATAAACTGGGGGGAAAACTGGCTGGGGACTGCTGCTCAGGAGCTGGCTGGGTGTCAGTTGGTGAGTGGTGAGCAATTGCATTGTGCATCAATTGTTTTGACTATTCTAATTATTTTATTATTATTATTATCGTTTTAATTTTCTTCCTTTTCCATCAAACTGCCTTTATCTCAGTCCATGAGTTTTCTCACTTCTACTGCTCTGATTCTCTCCCCCAGCCCCTGTGGGGAGGGGGAAAGCAAGCGGCTGTGTGGTGCTGAGCTGCCGGCTCACACACACGATGCTGTGTGAACAACTTATCTGCGTGATGACACCAAGAACAATTTTGGTTACAGTTTAGACTTATCAGATCTAGATTGGAGATGTACGTAATCAATAGACAATTTATTGGTAACTATGACCTTGTCTGCATTTTATCCCATAAATTCAAAATCAGTAGAGTTACTAGCACTGAGATTAACGTCCCACACTCCAGTTCTCAGCTCCCCCTGCTCTCTGAGTTCATGTTCCTAAAGAAACACCAACACAGAAACGCCACATCACAGGACTCACATCCATACCAACAATATTTTGTTCTGAGGGCAGCTTAGAGTAAACCACACAAAAAACCCAGTGACAAGCATTCCTGGTTTCTAATGCAGAAGATTCATACTTTAAACTACATTTCTTATAACACTATAGACTTCTGTCCCCCTTATGGTTTAGGAATACCTAAAATCTTTTCACAGATTAAATGGAGATTGCCAGGATTAAAATCATGGACAGGCATGCAGTGACACACCTTCAGACTTTTTAAACTGTCTTCCCTTAAGTTACTCATGAGACTATGAGAACAGTTTAGAAAAATTTAGCTTATCTTTCCCTATTGATTTCAAGATGAGAGACATGCACAAAGCAAGATATGGGTGGTATCAACTCATTGCACTTCCTCCTTAGAAAGTGTTCTTTCTTGCTTACTATCTCTCTTACATTTATATTTTGAATAGCAAAGAACGGAGAAGTCTTTCCCATTTCTAAAAATAATTATACTTAAATTGTCTTGCTCTATAAATAAAAAAAAACCCCTGTAAACAGAATCTATGGGTTCTTTGGGGGAAGGAGAGACCTGGTTAATTTTTAAAACCAAATGCACATTTTGAATCTAAGCAGCACATTTCACATTTCAGGATCTGGCATCTCAACCATAATGTAAAACCTGCACTAGCAAAAAGATGAAGAAAAAGCACACTTGTCTGCCCTGGAACTCTAGTGCCCTTAGGCATGAGCCAGAAATAATCCCAGCGGCAGGATGCAAATGAAACGTCTCGTCAGTGCGCAGACCTTAATGTATTTTACCTTAAACATTTACATTAACAGATGGTCCCCTGCAGTCCCATAAACTCGCTCCTCAGTTCATTTCCATCTCACTCCAGGCCCCATTTGTCATCGGCCGGACAGCAGAATGTCACAAGGGGGTTGAGCCAGAACAGAGGAATGGGACAAACTGTATGAAATGATTGGTGTCACCTACACATATGCATTCGACCTCAGTTAAAAAGAAAGAAAAATTGAAGGTAAAAGGAAAAGGAAGGAATACTGTGATGGTACTATGAGTGGAAAAAAACCCCAAACAAAACAAAACACCCCAACCAACTAAAACCAAAAAGAAACCCCACACTGCTCCTTTTGGTGAGGAACCAAATACTAATTTTTTTAAGTGGTGATGCAGCTGTGTGCTGTGACAGTGGCCCAGGCTGGCTCGTGCACTGAAGGGAAGGAGACGGCTGGCTCATTTGGATCAGGAAGTGGCACGATACAGCAAGGCTGCTCAGCCCTCACTCACAGGAGGTGTAAAAGTCTCAGATCAGTCCAGTGCTCACGTACATGACTTCTGCTTTTGCTGAGCCTTTAAATTCTCAGCTCTGTCACAGAAAGTGATATTGGTTTACCCAGGGGAAGAATAGAAATGAGCACTGCTCTGGTAGGTTGAAAGATAAGAGCTCTTGAGCTCATCTGTGGCTGGGGTTCGCTATAGCAAGGAAATAAATTTTAATTTGTTTGTGTCATTTTTTCCTCGGCCAAACGTCAGAAAGAAATTGTCAGAACAGAGATGCCTGCCAAAACAAAAATCTCAAGTGCAAAAGGAAAAGCCACAAATCAGTCTAGTTGAACTCAGTGAAGAATAAGAACACAAATGGATAAAAACTGGCACAAGGTGATACTTCTTTATTCAGGGGTTGAAGAATACAAACAACAAGAGTTTGATCTATGTTCTCACCAGACTCTTCCACAGAAGCCATAGGTGGTCAGGCTGTCCCAGTTGTCCAACACACTGACTCATCTCAGAACATTCCTCTGAAGCACAGAAATATCAACTCCATTTTATAAACATGAAACCGAAGCGCATCAGAGACAAAGAAAATTGTCACCCCACAAAGAATGTCTGTAGTCAAAAAGAAAAGCGGACTAAGTCACTTGAATCTCAGGTTAGTGTCATAACCGTCCAGCTCTGCCCAGAGCATGCAATGTTCCTCCTCCCTGTGCAAGTAGGAGGCAGGTACCGGGATGAACTAGCAGCACCGTCTAGGTTGCTTCATTGTGACAGCCAGAAAAAGCACGGCCAAACCATTTCTTCATCCGAGCAAGAATGCCTTTCCTTATTAAAAGAAAAGGTTGCTTTACTTCCCCAAACTACTTCAGGGAATAGAATATACTGCACTTCACGTTACTTGCATGGATTTTATACTGTAAACCTGAATATGAGACTTAAATTTTAAAATGAGTGACAGTGTTCTACAGTAAAGCTCCATCTTCATAAGAAAATCCCATTGTGTCAGATTACTGAACTATATCATTCTGTTTAAGTAAGAGGAAGTTTGCCTGCTCCCACAATCTTGATATTGAGCGTTTCAGTCTGAGCCAAAAAGTTAGGCAATTGTGAAAAATACTGTCTTCTATTCACCAGCAGTGAATTTCACACAGATTCTTTGGTGCAATTCATTGCCCAGTGACTTCAGAGGTCTTGCACCAGAGCATCCAGGTACTTTGGAACACAGTTTTCCTGAACAAACTTTAAGACCATGTTCATAAAGAAGTAATTTTTTTTTTACATCTCACACTTCAGAAGGACAAGCATGAGTCTGCCTGCTCCCTATATTTCAGAGGCTAGTTAGTTGAAAGGCAAGCTTCATAAAAGACAGGAACAGAAAAACTGAATTGTTCTCCAAAGGTCTGGTGCTTGGGATTCATGACAGTCACACGTTCTTTTCTTTCTCTGGAGTTCAACACATCTGCCCTGAGGAAAACCTCTGCCCCTAAAATGAGTCAGCTCTATTCATGATAACCCACAATTTCTAATTTTCCCATCATCTGCCTAGCTGAAAACCCTGCTGGTACCTAGCAATCAAAGCAAGTCACACTTACCAGAATGGGTACAGGAGAGCTGCTGGGCACTGAAGCTCAGGGAAAATGCCTCCCCCTCCCCTCCCTGCAAACTTCAGCTGCTTTCAAGTGTAATTGAGGGACTGTGTCAAGAGGGGAAGGACAGCCTTGTAGAGATGGCTAGCTAGATAACAGCCAGCTATATATTTTGAGTATTAACAACATCATTATTGAAAACTGGTTAGAAATTAATAGTTCAGCTGAACAAAACCTGGCAGTGACCTTTATTTTAAGCATTTTAAAGTTCAAGAATACTGTTAATTATTAGGGCTATTTGTCAGAAATGTGTCTCATTCAGGCTTTCACTAAGGCAGAAATATGTTTTATTTTACACTTGCAGCCTGTACACTATGAGGAAACACAGGGAATCCTGCAGTGAGACTGATTTGTCAAAGATGTAACAAAATACATTTGAGTCATGACAATAAGGACAACCCTACCATTTTGGGAGTCAGTGGCCCAAACATTACGCTGCAACAGTATTCCTTTCTAGCAGTTAAAAAGCAAGCCTGAATGTTGCTGCATTTCTTCCCCGCTAAACTCAGCCAACATCTGACAGGATTGCAGTGGGAGGGGATTTTAGGCACTATCTTACCCTGAGGGCAGCCATCAGAACTTCTCTAATCTCAAGGCCAGCATGGTCACTGTGAAATTCAGCCAGCACTGCTTGCAGAAACCATCTCTGGTTTCACATCAGGTTTCCCCATTCCTCCTTGCTGCTCCTCAGCCTCCCAGACAAGGTGGGGAAAGAACATGCCCTCATAGCTGCAATGCTGGCTACTTTGTATTTGGTACTATAATGACATTTCTGTCTTCTGCTTTTAAAAATCAGAAGATATCCTGCAAGTTTTAGCAAACTGCATTTCTTAAATACGCATCACTGTGTGTGCTGCAGTGCCTAGGGTAGTGGCACTAGGCAGATGTCTAGGGTATTTGGACACCTCTAGAAAACACACACTAACACACAACACTGCTTTAAGCAGCTTTTGTGTACGCCTCCTGAGGGAACACAGGTGAATTCTAGTGGAGCAGCAATTCTCCTAGCTCCCCTTGGGCCTTGATAACAGGGAGCAAGTAAGTTGTCTCCATTAGCAGGTGCTGGCCTTTGTAATGGTGACTACAGTACATCCCCCATGGAATGCTCCCCTGTGCCATCCACATGTGTTGCTACCACAAGGAATTAAAGTCCTGGAACAAAGCAAATGTTTGAGTACAGCTCTGTTCTTTGCAGAAGGTTTGTGCATGACTTGCTCTCATTTCTTATGTCGTTTTGACTTAACTGTAAATGAAAGAAATCTACACTCTATCCTTCTGGATGAGATCATGATAGCGAGTATTTCACTGCCACCAAGCCAAATTTTTGCTCATGAATCTTTTCTATTCTTTCAGTGAGTGGCGATTTAAGCAAGTTACATTTATAGCACTGATTCTGCAGAGGGAGGGAGGGAGTGCACAGTGAGCTAGGGCTGCAAGTGATGGATCCCAAGGGAACTAAAACACAGATGTCATAAAAAGCCATTTCAGAAATCGTACACAAAGACACAGCTGTGCAGTGGGAAGGAAAACAGGTGGCATCGGCATCAGGGACTGGCAGAGTATGGAAAAAAACCCACACTGCCTTGCACTACAGTACAACATTGCCACAAGATACCTTCAAAAAGGACCCTTTAAACAGGGCCTCTCAGAAAAGGCCTCTTTCTCCAGTGCCTCTGGAGAAGATGCTGAGGTTAAGCAGCCTTCTTCAAACAAAGCACCCCCAGAGCACAGAGCGCATTTGTGCACAACCTGTGACTTTACACAAGCTACCAAAGACTTGTGAAGTCAACTGGAGTGGAGAGCCCCTCAGCAATGTACTAAATCAGTCCCACGCTCACCCTGGAGTCCTCTACTTAGAAGCAGCTGTTCTGCTACTGCTTTTGTTCAGTTCTGCACCCTGAGGTTGAATAGGCCAGTTATCCCCCTCACTCAGTGTCAGGTCGAGAGACAGCAACTGTAGCAGCACAGGACCCAGGAATCACCCTCACTGCTACGTTCTGGTCTGCTCGTGAGAGCAGGCTGCTTCCTTACCCTCTAATTTGTTATTTTGCAGATGAATTCTCTCTGGTCCACAGATTCTGAAGAGCTATGCAGCTCCCTCCTCAACTGCTAGACCAGATTTAAGGGCAGTGTGATACTGTTAGGCTGCGAGGTCATGCAATTTACTGCCATAAATCCACTGCCTTGGTTCAGCTTCCAAAGGTCAAAGCAGCTCCATCCGAGGCAGTGGGGAGCTGACCAGTTCGCTGACATCTGACACCTTGCAACGTTTTTGAAGTATGTTCTGAAAAGCATCACCAGTAAAAATGACAGTGTAGAGCTCCCTATTTATTCTTTCTGTGATGCCAGATCAGATTGTCTGAACAGACACTCAAAAACCAAATGTACCCATCTGCACTGTACTTTCTCTCTTATGTCACCATCCACAACACACATCCTGTTTTGGGAATGTCTTTGGCAGTACTAGTGCAGTCACAATAAACACACGGGAAAGTCCTCTCTGTCCCTTATGCTTTGCAAAGGTACTAAATCTAATTTTATTGAGAAGAATACAAGCATCACCCAAATAGGTAAACTGGGACCAGGTCTGTGGCATCTGTGCTTGGTTATGTATGTGCTTTTTTTTCTTTTATTATTCCATAAATTAAAAAAAGCTACTGAGTAATAGCATATGTTTATGTCTGACTGTTCATCTGTAGAAAGAAAAGATTTGCATGCACAGCCACTTCTCAAAATCACCAAAGATGATGTCAGGTTGATCATCATTGAGACACCAGTAAAGCTCAGAGTTAACTTAAGAACATTAAAGCAGCATGTTAAGAATGGAGAGTATATGGAATTACCTTTGATATCAGGCACTTTGAACCCTTCAGTCTTTGTCCCAACAGCTGTCTGTATTTTTATGCTAAAACTTTGGAGATCAGAGACACCAAAGCTCCACAGACAGCATTTACACACATAGAAAACAATAGCATAGCTGGTCAAAAGAAATCACATTTTAAAATAAAGAGGGTTCAAGATAACTGTAGGGATCACAGAAGCAGCAGCTTTAAAAATAAAAGCCTCTCTTCTCCCATGGGTCAGCTCCACTGACAAAGTGTCTCCAGCTGGAACTCAGCTTGCCCCGACTGCTGGAACCCTCCCCAGCCCAGCTTCACCATGATCCCTCCTTTGACCTCCACAAAGCCACTGCAAAGTTTTGCTGCTAATTTAATTTGTAAACCAGATGGTTCTCAGACAGCAGGCATGTGAAACAACCAAAGAGGTAACGAAAAATTATTATTAATAGACTCAACTGAAATTTTCCTGATAGCAGCTCAAGCAGGGGAAAAACACAAGACAAAGCTCAATGCTGAGCAGGCCTACACTCAGACCACATAGGTTGGGAAAAATAATCTTGCAGAAAAAGCATGGGCCCAGGACACTATCATAGTACTAAGCCTAGCTCTTGACCAGATTCTGTGAAATGCTGGAAAAACACATTCAAGCACTTTGGGCCAAACCTAATTCCTTAGTCTTACGTATCTGTTAAGATAACGATGGGTGTGTAAAACATCAAAATATCCAGGGTATCAAAGGTGGGATTAATGCAATTTGGATATCCCCAGTTGTCATGGTTTAACCCCAGCTGGAAACTAAATACCACGCAGCCACTTGCTTACTTGCCCCACCTCAGAGGGACGGGGAGGAGAATCAGGAAAAAGGTAAAACTTGTGGGTTGAGATAAGAACAATTTCATAATTGAAATAAAATAGCAGCAACTGTAATGAAGAGAGGGGAAGTGAGGAATAAAATCTGAAAGAGGAAAAAACCCAAACCGAAATCCAAACCCCAAGTGATGACAATACAATTGCTCACCACCCACTGACCAATGCCAGCCGGTCCCCCAGCAGCAATTGGCAGACCCTTACCAGCTCCCCCCCAGTTTATATACTGAATCCTTCCATGGGGGTTAAATCCACCAGCTAGGGTTAAACCATGACACCAGTCTGTTTTCCAGGGGCAGCATTCAATCCAGTTTAAATTAAGCATCTTGGTGGATCTGTTATGAAAGGCTTTGAGCGCATAAATTCCTTTAGCATCAATGGGAAGCCAAATTCCTCATCGTAACTGCAGGGGTAACAAGACAGGTAAATCAAGCTTCTTACCTCAGTGCATAAATTCAAATTCCTCACGTGTGAAAACTCTGCCTCTGGATTTTCAGGGAAAAATATGGATAAATAAATAATACTGGTTAATAGCTAATTCTTCTCAGCCTGCTGTGGCTTTGGCTGGGCCCTGCTACAAAATGCTTTTTGTTCATTTAGCCAACTGTGGCCACAATCCCATCTGCATTCAAAGATGTTTGGCTCTACTAATTTTTACATCTCAAAGCAGTGCATCTCAGAGCACCCAGCAGGCTAAGCCCCAGCTATTGATTACTCCTTAGCAGAAACTGCTACAGGTCTGTTTGGCCACAGGCCAATGATATCAGATTCCCTCATCTATTTTTTTTTCAAATCATAAATTAGTTAAGTGCCTGGCAGACCCAAGACCCTCCCCACTCCTACTCTCCCCACAATCTCCCCTTTGACTAACATCGCCAGAGCACCAAAATGGCTCTTTGTAAATCTAATTGAAACAAATGCTATTGACCCAGACACATTTGCAAGTAAATCTGGTTGGACCTCAATCAGAGAGCATGTGTTTGACACCAAATTATGCTTAAGTGCTGCAGCAAGAAAAATGGGAACCGTGCTCTGGCGGATAGAGAGACAAAGGGAGGACTTAATTAAAGGACTGAAACATGTGCCACCAAGCCCAGTAAATGAGATTCAGAGCTGAAAAGGAGAAGTGCAGGACTGTTTCTTATTATAGAAATCTAGTACTAAGGAGATTTGTTGCCCTCCAAGAATGCTTGGGCGCAGAGGAAGATCCTATACTGCTATGAAAAGGGCAACAGAGACAGAGGCTAGGGGAAGTTAACTATGTTGCAAAAGACCTGGAAATGTCACCTTGCCTTGTGATTAGGGATTTTTCAGTCCAGAACTGAAGATGAGAAAAGCACAGTTTGCAACTACTGCTCCAAAGAATTACCTTCAGAAAGGCCACAGCGATGCTACAACTCAGCGTAATGCAGCTACCAGCCCTGTCCTCACCCAGATAATAATCAGCCATATATTATCAAAACAACCACAAATTCCAGCAAAAACAACTGCAGCAGACAGTCAGACCTCGTGTGCAATAAACTCACACAGCACGAGAGAGGAGGTCCTGAGGGGGAAGGTAAAATGCCTCCCCACCGGGACTCCCTGAACCAAAACATGTAGCAATCATTGCTTGCTACAATTCAAAGAAATAAAAACATTATGTCCTGCAACAACCTGGAGGTCAGAACAACATATGACATGCCTTAAAAAAACCTTGTCCATTCCTACCACAAACAGGCTAAGGCAGCTCATCATTTTTATTTAACTATGCTCATTTGGGTGTGCTATATATCAAAATAAGTATGCAATATAAAGCCTAGTTTAAATGTAATTGTGTGTGATGGCACAGCAACAATGGCAAAGACCAGGAGCTCTGACCCTCTTCTGAAACTACTATGCTCTGCATCTGAAATCATCTTCATGCCTTTCCCCCTTTATCCACTTTCTATCATGGTGAAACTTCATTTTTGTAATAAATATGTCTACTGAGAGTAGAAAATGGTTTCCAGCACCTGTCAGAGCACTCCTGAGACTACCAAAATACCCTCCCACTCAAGGGTTACATGAGCTTTAGGGATGTGCTGCTAAACCTCCTAGGCTGGCTGTCCCAATGAACTTTTCTAAACCCTCCGATCTAGGCCCCCTCCAAGCCAGCGCCGCCTCCGCCGCTGTGGGCTGGGCTCCCACTGAAGCAAGGCAGGTGGCCTCACAGCTCAGTGGGCAAGTTGTGCCTCTGATGGGACTGTCACATCCATAAACACAACAAGCTACGCCAGCAGCGATAGCAACGCAGGAGGCGGGGGAATTCAATGCAGTTCACAAACCACAGTGCACAACATCCATCCGTGCAAACAATCCCAGCCCACGGTTCTTCAAGCCTGGCTGTCACAGCAGGGGCGGGCAGCTGCCAGTGCTGCCCCACATCCTGCCTCTGCTTTTCCCTCAAGCCCTGGGTCTCCGGAGCAGGTAAGAGCAGGGTTCTGTGGAAAAAGCTGTTTGCAAACACAGAACTACTCTTCTCTCACCATGAACTACTGGAGCACGTAGCTACAGCCTGACAAACACAGACCATCTGGGCCACTTCTAGAAGTCTCTCTGAGATGCCCTGCCCCTTTCTTAAGGGGAACCGATTGCCTAGCATTTCTCTGAAAAGGGACGAGCACACAGGCTACATCAAATGCCCTAGACAATCCCCTATCAAGCCCAAGTAAGAATCACGGTACCTGACCCCATCAAAGAATGTAGAAAGGAATGAATCTCGGGTAAAAGTTTTTCTACTGTGGTACTGGAGTAACAAAGAGAAATGTGAGGTTAACTGTTTTGCTCAATATTATGAAAAACGTGCAATCAGCGAGGTGCTCACACGAGTAAATAACTATCAGGCAACCATCTCCATCCACACACTATCTCCTCATAGCATAACAAGTGCATATGCAGAGAAGTGTTGGGTTTTGTTGGTTTTTTTTTAAAAAAAAAAAGCAGCAGAGAAAAATTTTACTGTGATTCTTCAATACCAAACAATTTATAAAAATGCCTATCTGGGAACATTTCTCTCTCTTTTCAGTGAAATGCTATTCCCGAGATGAAACTAGAGTATTTAACAGCACACTGAATTGTGCAAAAGAGATGAAGAAAGGGATTCCATATTCAAATTTTCAAAGAGAAATTCACGAAAAATAAAATGTCCTTATGTAATTTATAATTTGGAAGGGTAAAAGATGGCTCATTTTAAGAAAGCTCCAGGAACTTCAACCGCCCCTGGAGATTAGACTCTTGGTTTCATGCTTGATAAAGAACTATGCCAGCAGTTGCCGGCACCCTTGGCTTGGTGCTGTGTCCTAGGTCAGAGCAGATGGGAAGCAGAGATGGCCACCTACTGCACTGCACCAGCTCTTGGTCACTCGGGAAGTCATCAAAGACGATAGCCCAATGGATTGCAACTGGGGACTGCATTAAGAAGGGGAAGAAAGAAAAAGAAAGAAAGGGGGAAAAAACCCCAAACATTGAAAAGAGAGAAAAAAGCTAAGTTGGGTACCTTGACAGATACTGACAAGTATAGAAACAATAAAAAAGTCCCTGCTGTGAAAAACTCATCAAACAGACGACAATGCATACCATGCAGACCTCATGCAGTATCCACCCTCAAAGATGTCACAGCCCTCATCAGCTTTGCTACTGGAAAGTTCATCCAGGAGAGGAGAGCTTAGCTGACACCCCGCCAGTCATCCCAATGGCTGCTGACAGCCTCAGGGAGCACCCGAACGGGGAAGCGATGCCTGCATTCAAAGGGGGGGCTGTCAACCCCAGGTAATAAACTGTGCTGTGAGGCAGCATTGCCTAAGCATGTGTAAATACCTACAGGATCCATACATACCCACACACATTTACATATCCTCAGCTGTATCTACAACGATGACAGTGAGCCAGTGTTGAGTCTGCACAATTCAAGCAAGCCCGAGGTGGTGTTGTAAGGCACAATGTGAGCTCATGCACATGACAGCTGCACTAATCCCTTTGATCTGCAGTGACTGGGTTGCCTTGTTGCTATAGTATATAATAATAGAAATTAAGATTAGCTACAGTAAACAGTAATAAAGCATGAAATACAGTCAGAGCTTGTTCAGTGGACACTACTAAGACAGACCCAGAAATAGCACAGCACCTGGAGAGAGAAAAAGCTGCCCTGATGTTTTGACATTAAATTACTGAGCAGTACCTACCAGATACTACTCATCCCTCATCCTCAGACTCTGATCTTGCCTCAGTTTTGAGCAAGCTGCATGGCAGCAAAATCTCAGCCTCTGCCACTCTTACCTCACCTCAAAATTGGAAGATGTCAGCCATCCTCGGAGATCTGACCCCAGTCAAAACTGCAGTATCAGTTTCCCACTTGAATGAACCCAAATGGGCACTTGACTATCTGCCCCACCCTGCCTTCAGGTAAAGCCTGGAGACAGAGCAAAAACATGACCCTGTGGCCATTTGAGTAATAGCAGTAAGAAAACTCCAGGGAGGGGAGATGCAGTATGACATTAAAGTAGTTCAGCTTCCATACATACAACTTTTTAAAAGTTTTCAGGAAAGGTTAGCATTTGTTTAAATTCTTGGCAATATCACATTACTGAAGATGCTTCTTTACAACGTGTCAGTGGTAAGGATGAGGGCTGCTGACTTTGAGATGCAGTTTGTTATTGCTGCAATATTAAAAGTACAACTAAATTTTTAATTTCATTCAGTCTTCCTTTTTTGCTTTACTGAAGGAAAAGAAAAAGGATAAAATACCGAAACCCTTTACAATCCAATTCAAAGATTAATGTTTTATAAAGGAATCTACAGAGTATATATATTCATGGGGTTTGTTACTGTCGAGGGCACTATGGAACCTGACAGCCAAATTACCAATTTATGGGCTACCCAGCCTTAACCCAGCCAAGCAGCAATGTATTTCATACAGTACAGATCTAATTAAACATTCAGCACTTGGGCTGTAATTTGGTGAGTGTGGTTTACAGAATATGAAAATCAGTCCACCTGCCCCAGCAAAATAGAATACAATACTCGGCTTTAGAGAAGGCAGAATGACAACAGTCAACACCATTTGATGGTTTTTTTTCCTCTTTTTCTCTATATTGTACCATCTGGGTTACCCAGGACTTTATTACCTGCAAGAATAGTTCACTTCATCCTGTTCCAAAAGCAAACAAACAAACAAAAAAACAAGTCCATGAGCTATGGAGGCCCTACGATTCACAGGTGAGCAGCTCTGATTCAAGTCTAGAATCAGGGAAAGATTGATCAAGGAAAGCAAAGAGAGGAGAAAAAAAAACCCAAACCTCACCAACATTAAAAATTAGCAGGGTTTAGTCCACCGCAGCACTGACAGCTCTAAAGAACAGTAAAGTATTTCTCAAAGAGCACATGGAGCAGTCACCCTCCCAAGCACTGGCAGTCAGTCATCTCCCAGACCACAACAAGGAATTCTCTAAATCAGAAGAAATCAGACACCTCCTATCACGTCGCCTAGGTAAAACTGCGTTTGTTCATCAAAAGTCAGCTGAGTACCAAAGGAAATCTTATTAAAAGAGTAAGACCAGAAATGTCACATTTAAGTTGCTCTAGGCTGAATGATGGGTATGAGGTGCTCAGTAAAGCCTTGACAGTCATCACCATCATGTGGGGTCAGACTTTTGCTTCCTGGTTCAGTAGAAGACAAGTCCTGAGCAATGCGCTGGGACAGCTGATGTCAGGGCTAAGCATTGCTGGCTTTTAGAGGAGCAGGGCAAATCCAGATGGCAAGTTTGTACATCAGCTAAGCTATCTCGCTCAGATTGTGCCCACTGACTGATATCGTTATGTCAGTTCATGAATAAGACAAGCGCAGTAAATTTCTCACATCTTAAATGATACAGTACAAACGTTCACCAGAAGAACAGCACGTGAGATCTCCATCCCTTGGCCTGCAGGGGTCCCTAATAAATTTCAGATATACCTCCATAAGAGCTGCCAGATCTGTACGCCAGCACAAAGCAGGTTACAGGACATATGCAGGCTAAGTGGCTTTCTGGCAGTTTGTTTTTGACATTGCTATTTTTTCTAACAAAGCTGTTTTCTCTAGAGGAGGCTCTGGATGGCAGAGCAGTTCCTGAATCAAACTGGAAGACAGACAGCTGCAGAGTTCCAAGAAAGCCTGGCTAAATTAGAAAGCTACTATTTACCATGTTCAGAGACCAAGGAAAGGATCAAGAAACTAAAAACAAAACAAACAAACAAACAAAAAAAGACCAGTCTCCTCACTACTTGTCTTAGAGGAATTACTTGAGCATCCCAGAAAGGGATGTGACCATGAAGGTTGTCATAGCTAAGACTGGAAGTGAAAGACTCTGCAAAGTGGCTGGAAAGGAAACAAATAAACTTAAGGAGACCTCGCTGCTTAGCCAGGATACTGATGTTAATGCTGCTAACCTGATAAACCGCCAAGAACAATATACAGCAGCATTCTAAGGAGAAGCAAACCAGAACTCGCATTGCCTTCATGTGCACAGCATTCAACAGAGTCTGGCCCTATGCTGCCTTTGAAAGAGCAGGCACTCTTCCCCTCAGCTGCGAGGAGGCTCACCTTCGCTTCACTCTCCACCTGAGACCTCAAGAATAATACATCACATCACCGGGATCACAGCCGCTACCGAGAAGCCGATGCCTCCCCACAAAGCATACTCAGTGCTCTTCAGAGCTCTCTCACCAAAGAGCTGACCCTGCTCAACACTGCGCAGAGGGGATCCCTGACTTCACAATCTAGCTATGCCGCTAGGAAAAGGTATTACTGTCATATCCATTTACCTTTGCAAGTTCCTGGCAGCACTGGTAAGCTGTCAGGAGGAAGAAATGAGCTAATGTTTACCAGCAGACCCTTGCCCGCTGCTCTTTCTAGACATGACAAGCCCTGTCATTTCTCATATGTGAAAAATCAGAACAATCATGCCTCCCCCCTCCAGGATGATATAATGGTGTCTGCATAGATGGAGAAGAGCAGCAGCATCTCTGGTGTTCAGTACAGTGTATAGATATCGGGAAACAACAATGAAAACCAGAACAAAACATTTTTTTAAATTATTTTTAAATACCATCTTTGATTGAAGGAGGATTTCACGTATGGAAATTGGCTCCCACTGCTACTAAGGAAAAAAACTCCATTGAAGCTGGCTCCTCACTAGAAAATAGCTTTACCTGCCCAAGTCAGAACTCCCACATTTGGCACCTCCTTGTTTTCTTTATGTACAAATGTGGTATGTGGAGCTGGTGCTCGCACTGTCTGTAACACAGACTTTTCCCTACTGCTAGGGGACATCACAGACAAAGAGTGATGAGAGTTGCTACTGCCGGTCAGTGCTGAGACTGTCACTGATCAGCTCTACCAGCTGGGGAGAGGAAGAAACAACGCAGGAGGTTGGGACCCTAAACCCCTCCTGTCAAGAGGCCAAGTCTTCTTTCTCCCCCTCATCAACAAGGCTTTTCCCTTTGAAGGGCCATTACCAAATTACTGCCCTCTCATGATGCATATCCTCCCAAAGACCCTACCCACACAAACACCTACGAGCAGCCAGCCCGACATCTGGCAGGACCAGCTATGCTTCCACCAGAGAACAAAGCTGCAGAGGGTCACCTTTTACAAGCTGTGTGCTCCTCATCTGTTGGGCAACTCTTACCTTCACCAGCTAGGAGTCCTATGAGTATTGATGAATAAGCTCTCCTAAGATGCAGAAAGTGTTCAGCCAAAATTATCTTAAGCACTTATGGACTAGTTTTTGTCACTGCTGGTTACTAAGAATCTTATTCCTTGATGATTCATTTGCTACACTCCAGTGCACAGGTCATCTCAAACAGCCAGCAGAAGAGGACTGTGATATACTGAATCCATGGCACAAAACCTCTGAGTGGCTCTGACATGTGCAAGAAAACAATTGCATTAAGGGAGCTTCAGCTGACCCAGAAACGCATTTGCACACTTGTACATGTATGTATGTGTACACACATTTGCAGGAAAATATATGTATTGGTCTAAACAACAGGACACCCTGATTTAAAACAAAAAAGGTTTGTTGTGAAACCCAAAGCAAATAATGGCAGTTTATCAAAGGAGAACTGAATTCCTGTCTTCATACAGAATCCACACCAGGGAAAAACGAAAACAAAACAGTAAGAAAAACCCCCAAACCAATAACAAATAAATCCCAGACCCTAACACAATCTTTGACTGGCTGAATATGAAGGAAATCTTTTCTCACCATGCACCACAACATGCAAAGATAAGCCACATTAAAAATTCACCTGTGTTGTCACCTCTCCCTCTGCTATCCTTCTGTTCAAATACATTGTATACAAATGATTGCCCTCAAGGGTGCAATTTAATTTTGCTCATTTCAGAATTAGTACTGTCAATAGCTATTATGGCAAGGCCAATTTTCCCTGCAAGAATTTGTAAAACCTGCAGTGTAGAAGTTTGTCTTCAACTGGGTTCTTAAACTGGCAACTGCACACACACACAGAGACACACAAATATTTTAAATGAATAGAAAAAAAATGGAAGAGAAGGACTGGTGAAGAGACAGTGGTCAGCACAGAGACATCAGCAGAAAGAAAGAGGAAGAGAGACAGAAAAAGAGGGAGGGAGGGGGAAGGAAGAATAAAAGTGCATTTTTATTAGAACATTACAAACCCTTTCATTGCTCTAATTACACCTAGAGGAAAACAAAACTCGTCTGCTGACACCAAGTGCATGAATAATTAACTGGAAATGAAGGAAGGCAGCAAAGCTACAAACCACCCAAACAGTCTGAAATTACAGGCAGGTTCTCTCAAAGCAGGAAAGCATGTAATTTCTGGTGTGTGGCGGTATTTTTTTCTCATTTTCCTCCCTTCTTGTATCTCAAGTGAGCTGAAATGACTTTTCTTCTACTCCTCCCCCACCATTCTTGGCCTATGGTAAGTCTGCCTCAGATTGTGATGCTGACACTTCTTGCTGTGATGTAGCACCTTGAATTAAGCTCTCTCATTCTACAGAATATTGGGGGAGAGCATCTCCTAGGAAAATCCAAGATGATTGACAGAAAATGGATGGTATTTTTCTATGGAAAGGACGATGACTCAGTAGTAGTAGTCCTTCAGATGTACAGTAAAATCTGAGACTTCAGTAGACACTAAAAACATACTTGGGCTCTTCAAGTGGAATGGTGGCCCCTCTCCCAGCACTTCTAAACAGAATGGGCTTGGGCCCCAGTGGCTTAACCTACCCCAACTTCCATAATCATTTATAAAAACGGGTACTATGAAGTACTGATGATAGCACTGTCTTTGTTTTCCCCCCACACTGTCCTTTAATTTTGAAAAAAATAGCCCTCAGGAGTTTTTTGTTAGAATATAAAGTGCAATTGAAATGTTAGGCTTAGGAAATTATTTTAGAAAACCAAACCCACCCACCCAACCAATAATGCAGGGAATTCCAGTACAAAATTATTTGATCTGATACAGTAGCACACTGTATCAGTAGCACACACAGTAGACAGGTGGGTCACTGTGCCATCTCTGGAGTTAAAAGTAGTAAATTAGCCAGAGATAATTGACTCAATAACTTAGATACAGATTTTTTTGTTCAATACAAACAAAAATAAAACATTTCTGGAAATATAAGTTGAATGTTATAAAGAAACTATATGGGGTAAGGGGTGGCTAGATGCACTGAATTATTTATGAGTGCAGTGAGAACCTCAGATGATGAAGTATTAATCATAATTTCATCTATTTTGCTGAAACATCAAAAAAAAGAAAAAAAAACTAATCAATTCCAACAGAAAGGTACTAATAGGAACTACCAAAGGTTGCACTTTTCCATCCTAAAGCTACGTCCTGCTGATCCATATGAATGAAAAAAATTGTTTGCAATTAATCAAAGGATCAAGAAGAAGCCTTGATTTTATTTCCTGGCATGCCAGAACAATGCTGCTATCAGTCATTTCATATCTGTAGTGGGTCAAGAGCTAAATAAAGCTATTTTCAAATTATAGATATTTCAAAAAATAAACAAACATTCATTACATAGCAGGCAAGGAGAAGGAAAAAAAAGACTGAGGAAGAGAGCTCCTTACGCCCGTTTATTTATTTATTTATTTCATCTCTAGAAGTAAAAGCTATTTGGAGTGCAGAAATGCAATTGCTACATACACCATGATGGATTAGCTCTAGTAAGCTGAAATAAATAGCCATTCATCTTACCACTTGCATCGGCACTGGGTGTACCGTGTACAGGACTCAGATGAAAAACCTACAGACAACCCTAACCGGGGGCACACACCAGGAACATTTGTAAAACAGCTTTGGTACCACAGCTAACTGAATGTCCTTCTGAGGCTGCAAACCAGTTCTATTTGAATCAGCCACTCTACCATTCTCTCTCTGTATGGATACTTCCACAGAGAAAAATACGTCTGCAGTCATCTGTCCTGGAGGTACCGAGGGTTTTCTCTCCACAGAAAGCATCTCAGGAGGTTTGCCCTTAGAAAACCCTTTGTCTACTGCTGTAACACAGCTTCCACGCTGCCACCACCAAATGCTGTGGCAGCATTTTATTCACCTCGCTTTTAGAGTCTCTTCTAAAAATGAAGGTGAAAATAAGTTTCTTGAAACAAGTTAAAGCGACAAGTAAAGCGTCTCCTGTCACAAATAAGTTTTACACTGCCTCAGTTTTACTGACCAGCCATATATTCCCCAAAAGACAAACACCACTTCCACATTTCTGGCAAGAGAATTAAGAGAAGAAGTTAGTCTTGCTGAAATCTGAACTCTTGGTTCCAGGATGCTTTCTGTTTTGATGCTGAAAGCCCTGACCAATGAGCCTGACTCCAGTACTTCATTTTCACCTTAACCTTGGAAGACAAGTCTTGAGAAAGCCCAGACCTTCAGCAGCTTATGCCCTTATGTCAGGGCCTTTAAAAATAAAAAAATAAAAACCCAATAATCTAGACATCATCATCACTAGTAATAAAGCAGGTGCACAAAAGCAGGGATTCAGCTGAACAGAAAGTTGAGAGTATGGATACTGAGCAACTCAAGTGTGCCAACACACTTTCTGGACCAGCCAGGAGTGACTTGCTATTCACCAGGCCAGACTCACTCTCACTTGCTGACCCGAGACATCCACCAAACACCCCCCTCCCTTCCCTTCTTCCCAACAGACGTCATTAAACACCTTCAGGACAGAACTGTTTTGTTATTTGGTTTCTTGTTTGCTTGGTTTTTTCCAAAGCACCTTGTCCTCTATCTGACACCAGCTTTTATTGCTTAGGTGAAAGAAACGTAATGATTTTTTCAGCAGTACAGTAATTACAATCTTGGTGGAGTCTATACAGGCAGGAGGTCACTAACACCTGAGCAAATCTGATTCCGAACAGCATATCTCCATCCACCTGAAACAGATGAGAACTGCAATTGCCTCAGGGTATTCATTCTGCACTGTCTTGCATGGGTGGAAGAATGTTTCTCTTCCTCACCAATGAGCGTTTGTCAGAAATTTTTATTTCCTAAATCCCCTGCCTACAGCACCAATAGTACAGTTGCAGTTGTCCCATCCTCCTCTCCTCTGCTCTAGGAGAGGAGGAACAAAAGGAGCTCAGACATGACTGTCAAGGGGGGTGGAAAAACAGGGACTTCAGAAAGAAAACCATCCTCCCCAAGGCTATAAAAGTGCTCCAAAGCCACACTCGGAAGCACTAAAAGAGACCCTGTTTGACATACAGAACAATCAGAAAGAGAGCTCTGCCTGCAGAGAAAATTAGAAATGAGAAATAGCAAGACAAGGTTCCACACGCCTTGTGCACTTGAAAAAACAGAAGTCTGCTTTCTGTATCTTTTGGCTCCACACCCCGAAAAAGGCAACGGAGCGTCAGAGCCACAGGTGCTCTGGCAGCCTTCTACAGCAAAGCAGCCCCCAGTCCTCATGCCGTGACTTGAGTCTCCTAACAATAAAAAAAGAAATCCAACCACCCCACAGTGATGATACACTGAATATTTCCTAAAGTACAGTATCATAATACCCTCCTGCATCCCTCCTCCTCCTCCTCTGAACAGAGATTTCCAAATCAGGATGGCATGAATGAAAAGGTGTGAGATATGGATGATTATTTACATGCAGAAACTCTGCTTATGAGAGACAGTTCCTGCTGAGCTTGATTAATATTATTTTAACCTACAGCTATACGATTGCTCAGAGGATTTGGGGGTATATCAGCTTCAGCTCACAGACACACCTAGCTCTAATTCTGTTAGTGCATTTCAGCACTGACGGACAGCTCCCATTAAATACACCTTGATACCCATACCACAGACACTTAACACACCAAACAAGCCCCCACACCCCCACAATCTGTGTACAAAAAGCTGCAGCAGATAAATATCTGAAACTTATAAGCCTCCAAATTGAGCATGTGTCCAGCTGTTGCATCCCTGTTAAATGCTCTGAATACATGAGGCTTTGCCCAAAGGTGGCTCTGGGCTCCTCCCAGGAGCTAGGATCTGCTGAACAAACTTTAGCAAAGCTCTCAGGAGTGAAATAATTGAAAACACCAGATCACCATAAAATGGAATTTTCTGAGTCTTTTCTTGGATTTTCTCTTTGGTTCAGATGCCCTTTCCAAAGAGATGCATCACCTGCCTTTAGGCTGAACAATGAAGTACTGGAACGATTTCTAGATCCCAATTTTGCCACCAGTTGGACACCCTAAAAGAGGACAATTTCCCAATGAAAAATCTAAGGCATACTCTGTTTTTTACCTCCCTTTCAATAAATCAATATACATCTGCCAGGACTTTTGGAAAAATGAAGTTAATATTCCCTCATACAACATGATGGATATTTGATTGTGCCTATATGGACTAAAGATTATCCAATAGTCAGAGTCTACTCCTTTGTGTAAAAATAAGCCTGTCATTCACCCAGTAGCTTTTAATAATTATCCAACATTTATTTTATCTGAAACCCATGTAGGTCTGTTGTGCATCGTCACACATGTGTCTCATTTCACCCCAGAGTTGGATACATGGCTTGAGTACTGCTCATAAATGGCTTCAGGCTCTGTTGCGGTACAGGTGCTTGCCAAACAAGAGCTGTAATTAGTGTGAACAGCACCAACCACCAGCAGTAAAGGCTAGCACTTCTGCCTGGCATACCAGGGTCCTCCCTCCACCACGCTGTAGTATCAACTCTGTGTTAACACAGGAGCAACATATCGAGCCATCTTGCTGCCAGAGAAAACTTCAATGTGATGATAATTCAAAGAGCTCATAGATTTTGCTGGGACCTAAAGCATACCCACAAGCAGCGCTAGAGACACACAGTGTTGCCTCATTAAAAAGAGGGATGATGTCAGAAATATCAATGTGCCAGGCAGCTGCTAGTAAGCACAAATTGAAGGGTGGTCAGATTCTGCCAGCAGGCTCTAAAGCAGCTGCTTAGGATAGGACACAACTTTGAGATGATGGCAACTGGGAGTAGCTGGTGTGGTCTTGCATCCTGAAAAAACAATGCTTTCTGTGGAACTGTCTCCAAGTGCACGGTTAACTCTACTGAACAAATAAGCAATAATCCATAGGAGAAATATAAAGGTCTTCAAATCCAAAAGACATGAAGAGGAGCTTAGAATAAGTTCTTGCTGTTTACAGTATTTCTCTGCCAGCAGTACCATAAAACAACTGGCGCAGAAAAGCTATTTATGTTTCATCACGTAGCTTTTCTTTAGGTTGGATTTCCAACTCATGACTAGTAAAGCCAATTTTTAAGACATGGAACACTCATTTAGCACCACATAACCCTCTTCACCATATGAGCTGTCATGAGCCATCATATTCCTTTCCCATACAAAGCACTTCACAAAGAGCTTATAGCAGCATTATCCCCATATTACAGCTATGCAAATTGAAGATCAGATTACTGGTCCAATTTTCAGGGGAGCTGAAAAGGTACATTGTTCCAGGGACATAGACAGGATACTGAAACGCAAACTGTGAGGAAGAAAAATCCCTTCAGCAAGAACATGCAGTACTTTTCTTGGACTTTTTCATCCAATGATTTCCAACAAAACGACAAAAAAAAGCAGAGCGCTATTATTTTGTGTGATGTATAACCAGAAAAAAGAGAAAGCAAATTGGTATTCCTAGATCAGGTAAAAAGTAAACGGGAGTGCTAATAATAAGCAATATGTTTCCCAAAATTTGTCTCAGGCTCTGAATGGATCATGCTGCCTTGTTTTGACCTAAATGCTGGAAGTGAATTTATATTTCTCACATCACCTCCAATTCAGAACATGTAGGTTTTTTTACTGAGACTAGCTGTTGACAAGACTTCAGTCCTTGGTTTTCCAAACAAAATGGCACCTCAGTGATATATCGCAAGCCAGAGTGCCTGCATTTGAAGCGCATGGTTCATTCATATTCTGTGACAGATGAGAAAAACAGTATGAATTTGTGACAGTTCCTGAAAGAATTTATTTACCATTTGGAAAGAGGCAAGCACAATATAACCCTAACCAATGGAGGCTATTCACCACATCCATTTCACTCCAGACTGGTAACTTTAACATCATACTGTTGGCCAGCTCCATAAAAAAGAACTGAAAACAATAAAGTAAAGGTGCCAGCCACTGAAGCAGGATGATTCCTTAACTCCAATTCCTCCCTAGAAGACATCATCTCAAAAGGAGACCCACAGCCTTCCAGGGGCCTCTACACCCCTGGAAGCATTCAGCAGACAGCATTTCAACTCTGGAACACATCCAAGCAAGACATGAAAATAAAGCAAAGGGAAAGGGAGGTACAATTCAGGCAAAAGCAGATTTCCAAGTCTACAGCTCAATCTACATGCAATCTATACGCTAGTCTCTGTGGGCCAGGACACGATGAAACTAATAGCTAAAGTGGCAACATAATGCTGGTGTATCTAATGAAAATGATTCTTTGTTAAAGACAGAAAGAAAATAAAGGTATGGAGAAGGCTGTGCTCTCTAAAACTTTCAGTGAGATGTTCTTCTGCGTAAGGAGAACTTTAAAGTTCCGTAATGCTCGCGTAGGTGCAACTTGCCTTCAGACTTGAGACCGCCTCACTCAGAGGACACATACTGCATGATCTCCTCCAAATACAACTTCACTTCTATTCTACCTCACTACCATTACCCCTTAATATTACATATAGGTTGAATCAAGCAGCTGTCTTCTACTGCCTGAAAAATGAAAGGCTGACATTCGGCAAACCAGAGTACTCCCTTATATAAACCCTAGAGACCATCACGCACGCTTACTCCACCTTCTGTGCTACCTCTGGTGGGAAAACAAAACTAAAGAACAAAACCCAAATGTGATTTGCTTCATTTGACTGTTTCAAATTATATTCTTTCAAGCTGCATAAAGCCATCTGTACAGAAACAAAAAGAAGGAATGCTGTAGCTAAGATTTGGAGTTGCCTTATGCCATAAATCTGGCAGCCTCACAATTTTTTTTTATTTGATGCTGGGCAAGCAATAGGAACAAGGACAACCAGTGGAGAACACCATCCAACCTGTACTCTTGCAAAGTCACTCTGGACCCACAACAAATGCAATGGATGTTTTAGCTTCCCTATTGCTTCCCCATTCTCAGTTGGTAATAAGATTCCCAATTCATCCCTAACCACCCAGTGCTTAGGGTACCTAATGCTTTTAGCAGCCCATTTTTCCAGGGCATGACGGTCCCTTTGAAGTGCAGCCCTGACATTTGGCATATCAATTGCTCCCATTATCTAGTATGGCCTGCAAACTTAACGAGACAGATTACTACATCCTGTCACTCAGTTATTAGTTCAGGCATTAAGCAATATCAGCTCCAGCACTAACCCCTCAGGAACACCGTGGCAAACTATGGCAAACCATGGTCCTATGGCAAACCAGGCTTCTTCCTCCACTTTATTGAAGAATTAGCTCTGTGTGGGGAAGACCCAGAAGTGCTATGATGAAGAGATCACAGAAACCGATTTGCTGACAAGCTGGGCCTCAGCACATCTTTGCAGGAGAAGAATCAGCGCAGATCAGGTCCACTTGGTAAGTTTATTAGTTATCAGACACCAATGTCAGTTGTCTCTAGCCACATACTCCTAAAAACCTAATGAAGCTTTTTCCAAAGAAGTAATGAGGAAATCTGGACTCTGACAAGAGCCATTAATTATACAGTTAATAAAAAGGCTCTACATTATTTATTCCAAGCTCTGCAGCAGGAATGCCACATTCTCAACCAACTTGAATAGGCTTTTGCTTAAAGTGAACACTTACCGCCATAATATACTTATTAGTACAACTAGATGCTTTGCATTATTTTACATTTTTCAAAGGATATTAAAATGCATTTGGAAACATCAGCAATCAAATGTCCCTGTGAGGTAGAGTTGTAGCGTTAGTAGCAATTGTTAAAATGCAGCCTCTTCTAGGGTTGAAAATGATAGTTCAATTATAGTATTCACACCGCAACAAACCCTGATATTACATGCTAGTGTCCATCCAATCCACAAACTTTTAAAAAATCTGTAATTTGTATTTAATTAAAGCGGTTTATAATCAGATAATTAATCCTCACACTGCTTTTGAACAAATGATGAAAACAATTAGTCACAGGATGATCTGTCATTTACTGCCCTGCCTGTGGATTCTTTACACTGGGAAAGAAATGTGAGAATTTCACCAAGCAGAAGTCGCCAAATTATCATTTGGAGGTCTGAAAAGAACATGCAGCATCTTTAAAAGAGAGACTCCTGCACTTGGAACAGTGATACAGGTGGGCTATAGAATGAAGTTCTCAGCCACATCCAAGTTCAGAACACTCTCTACCATGTATTTACACAGCATTTGCTGGGCCAGCAATTTTTGCAAGTTGAGATGCGTTTCTCGTATTTTTCTTGTTCATGTATAGCAAGTACTGTCATTTTATTTTGTTATGTTTCTGCTCTGAGAAAATTTGAAGCAATGAAAGACGATTGATTGACATTGTGTCTCCATGCCACAACACTATGCCACAGAGTCACACCACCTGTCACCACTACTGGCTACAGGAGACTGAGCCATGCACTAATTTTTCCCCCAATTATCCATGGCTCACTGGCCAAAGCCCTCTGCATTCTCAGTTCCACTAAGGATAATCTCCTGTATAATTGTACTGATAGGAAATGACAGTTTAGGAGGGAGACCACATGATTTTCAGTATGAGCTTTACTGAGTTCCTGCTGGACTGCTCTCAGACCTGCATGATCCAGGCTTTCCTGGCAGCATCCTAAAAGGTATCTCAGCCCTCACGCTGCAGGAGATGCCTGCTGTTTAAGGCTGCTGAGGAATCAGCTGAGCCAGAAAAGAACAGTGATCCCAACCCTGACCCTCATTTACAGGCAGAAGCAGGTGGGGAAGCTACATGAAGGAAAAGACTGGTACAAGAGATTTGTCTCAAAAGGAAAGGTTGAAACTGGTTTGCCAGCTATCCGTGCTTTCTAAATCCATGTCCTTACTAAAGTACCAGATGTGGCAACATAGAATTATGCCCAGGAAGAACACATGTCACGTGTACCTTGGTGAAAAGGGAAATGGATCCATAGTGGGTTCCTGGTCTGCTTCTCAGTTACACGGCAAGCCAATTTGGCAAAGCGTCACTTCCAGCCCCATGCCTCAGCTTCCCTCAGCTATGGGAGTCCTAACAGTTAGCAATTTCCTGGCACCATTAAGAAATCTATTCATTTACACACATAAAAGCAAGCTCCTCAAATTGCACTCCCTTACAGAAGAGCCCTGAATGGCTTCAACCCTGGTGCCTGGCAGAGCGCTGACACAAGCCCCACCACCAGCCCAGGGATGCCTGCACCCCACAGCGCTCTGCTCGGAAGGGCTGTACGGAGACGTTCTCTTAACAGAGGAGGTAGTGAGATGTGCTGGCATAGAACAGCTTACTTTCCTTAAAGCCCTAAAAGTGATCAAAAGGCCTGATAGGCACCCACAGAACATCTGAAAGGGGCGAGAGCCTTAAGGAGCAGCTGCGTGCCAACCACCCTGTGGGCACAGCTTGCAGAGCCAGCAGGTTGCCCTTCTGCATAGCCCCAGTTCTCAGCCCCTCTGTCAGACATCTCGCAGCATGGGGGGTGGGGGGAACGCTGGCTCAGATTCACTGCAGACACAATGGCAACAGTAAAAAGCAAAGAAGGTATTCTGCTTCAGAAAAATGTAATTAAACAGTCCTCTATGCCAGCCACTTTTTCTCAAGCTCTACAGCCGTTGTTCACAGGAAGAAAAGAAAGAAAAAAAAACCAACCACAAAACAAAAGAAAAGAAAATAACAACATCTTCTTAACACTGTATTAAGTTTTATGTCTATTAAATTTTACCTGCAGAAAATAAAACAGTTTGTCTCTTTTCTGCCTTTTCATAATGCATTTTTATGCCTCTAGGTCTCTGCCCGTTCAGGCTCTAGGGGCTGAAAAAGTATTCTATATACCATTACCTGGATAAACACCCTATAAATTACAACTGATATTTATCAGCCTCATGGCAATTTCACTATATTAGAAATAGTACAAGACTGTATTTAGATAGATAAGATATGGGTAAAAGATTAGCATACATAGATGTCTAAAAAAAAAATAATCCATGTCCTGCTATTCTAGACAAAATACATACACACATGACTTTAATTAACTTTTCCTGCATTTGGAATTCCACCAGGATACAAAGCTAGCAGGATCATTAAATGCAATCATATTTTCAGCCCAGCCTGATATTTCATTGGAACCATTCAAATCAATTTACCCAACAGAGACATTTGTCCCTCGCCTGTCACCGTGGCCTGTACTGAGCGTCCTGCACTTCTTTATCTTTTGGCAGGGCCATCACAAGCAAGCGACACAGAGGGTGATGTATGAGAACTCAAATAAGTTATAAATCCTCCATCCCTTCATCAGCCATCAGCCTGAGTGAATTTATTCCAGCCAGTGTTGGCAAAGACTGCCTCGCTGCTCTCTGGAACAAGTCAGCTTTAAGATGACACATTCTTCAAGGTAAAGTTCCTTGTCCCTTTTGGGAAAAGAAGACACTGCAATGGCAAGGAATGACCAAAACTCACATCCCCCAAAGGCAGTGCTGTGCCTAAATATCAGCACGTCTCTTCCACGCATTCAGATGCTTCTCAAAGGTTTAGAAACCTGAACTAAGAACCCCTCTCATCAGTAATTTAAGAGCAGTTACTCCACTGACAAAACTTTAAGATACTACCATTTTAAAAGCTCAAGAATCAAAAAAAACCAAACCAACCCAAAAAAAACCCACCACGCAAGCCCATGCCTGTTTGAAGAGTGGACAGTTGCCTGAAGTTCAGGATAAAGAGATAAAATAGAATTATTTTAAAAACCTAGAGGGAACAGTGAAAGACCTGCAGTGTCATGCTCCTTTTTGATAGCAGCTGCCTGGAATTTCTTGCAAGGTCTTGTATACCAATGCCATTCTCAAGGGTGTTCAACATCTTATTTTCACACAGCCAAAAGGACAGGAATTGAAGGGTTGGTAGCCATTTAGATGGCTAATGTTAGAATCCCTGAGTGGTACAGTGCATGGCTGGTCCAGATTGGCAGAATGACAAATTTGCTGAAAGCACTTGACATGCCAGCATCCTACATTTTAGATACATACTAATGACATTCCTTCCTCCCTACTGGAGCTGAAGGCATCGCCACTGCACCTGTTTGATTGACAGATATCACAGCTGCCAACTCCTGGGTTGCTTCTCCTCCTTTTCCATGAGCAGTGGTATGTACACCAGCACTCAAGCACCATTCTCCATTGCAGGGACCAGCTCTAAGAGGGACCTCTGGCATGGCAGGTCAGTCTCTGGATGGAAATGGCTGTGTGCCTACAGAACTGACTGTTCTGCAGATCCCTCTGCAGACAAAGAGACAGTTTACACCAGTGAAGCCGTAGCCCTGGCCCTTTCCCTAGCATATACACTGTTCAGCTGGTAACTAGTTTGATTGTACATGAACACAGATTTGATATTCCAAGTATTCCGTTATACATTTTGTTGTTTCTAAATCATAAATGATCCGAAAGCTCCTTGATAAGATAGCATAAAGAAGAAGTTCAAATGCCTTCCCACCAAAGTCAAAACATAGATATTTTGTCCAAAAGCCAGCTAAAAACACTCAGATATGGCAATAAGGTGCAATGACACGTAGTGTCAAATTCAGTGCGAGAGGTGCATTGCCTCTGAAGTTTCTGCCAGAGTAAGCAGGCCATCAGGCAAACGTGGGTCATTACAGGGCCAGGATCAGTGATCAGATAACAACAGACCTATTCTGAAAGCTCTGGTACAAGTTCTCCTATCCTGGCATACTGAGAAGAGCACAGATATGGGTGCTCTCCACTCACCAGCATTTCCTTTATTTCAGGCACACAAGACTTTAGAGTAGTTAGGATAGGGGGAGCGGTTCCATTCTGAGCCACAGCCAATCTGTTCCAGCCTGGACATCCAGGCTTTAAATTCCACCCAGGATTTTCCAGTCATCAGCCTCACAAAAACAGCTCTCCAGACATTTTCCACGTGCAACTGCAGTTCAAAGCACAAAACATAAGCATCTCTCTTTGCTCTGATAAAGGTGAGGCAAAGCTCTAGTCCTTTAAAGATTAATTTCAGTTTGGAAAAAAAGTTTAGGTCAATATTGATGACTGAAGTCCCCTTCTCCCAACACGTTCAGCTATGGGGCTTTCAAACAGGTATCATTAAGCCCATCCTGCTCTGCCACCTGCCTCCCTCCCTCCCCTGCATCCCCTCTCGAATGCGCATGCACAGACACATGCAGACACACATATACACTCATCTCAGTCATCTGATACCATCGTAAAAGCAGCAGTCTCCTCTTTCCCATGCACACATCTCATTATCCATCCTTAGTATACATCTTGAGTAACGCAATTTACTTCAATGTCACCAAGAGAAAGATACTCCTCTGGGATTGTCATTACCATAAACCACAATCTGCTGCCAATTTATATGTCCTTACCCACCCCTTGTTTTAACTTCTTTATAAACGATAGAAAATTGTTTTGCACCCCTGGTGTTGTCACTTAGTTTTTACATCTTCAGAAATCTTCTCACTGCTTTTCTTCTTCCCCCAAAAATCATGCTTTACATTTTGCCTCCCTCTGCACCCCTGTATCTTTCAATCCCAACATCACAGCGCTGTTGCCCTGTCAGCGCCCATCTGTTACTCCTGGGTTGGCTGTCACTGTACAAACCTGCTTCCCTGGTCTGTTACAAATAAACCAACCTCTCCAGTCCACACCAAGCTCTGGCCAGCAGCCTCAGAGAGCCTCCTGCTACTGCCAGGTGAAGCAGGACAGGTCAGCAGAACAGGGAGCAGTGTGATCACAGCTGTCCTTTATGAATAAGCCATCTCAAAGCATGATCCTACACCAAGCTCAACAGTTGAACGGTTAAAGTTGTTTGGGAGATTTTACGTCTCTGCAGCAGGGACTGCTTTTACTATTTGCCTGTATAGTCCTCTGGCACTAGCATAAGTTAGGGTGTCATAACAGGTTATGGAAAGAAGCCTCAGTCTTGAAAGGAAGACCTCTGGAAACAACCAATATTTATATTTTGATAAACAAAAGGAATTTAAAAAACAAAAAACCAAACGAATAAGAAACTGCTAGAATGAAGTAAAGAAATTTTTAGCTGTAGGTTTAATAAGACAACAGATTCAAATTGAATGTACCTGAATCAAGATGCGGTCTCTGAGCTGGTAGTTAAATATCTGAACACTGGCTATTGTTAATGTATGACTGAATCCTCTATTAGGGATAAAAATCTTTTTTATTAGTAACTTGAGAAAAACAGTTTGGAAAAGAGCAGCAGCCCCTTTGGCAGAAGAGGCACTTCTGGATATAAAACCAGAAATACATGCGACTTCAAAATCCTAAAAAAAGAACATTTATCTAGGTGGCAATTGAAGGTGCTTGGAAATGCTAGAAGAATCATTTCATAGCATGCAAGATGACTTTTGCCCTCTGCATATGAAGAGAAAAACTTCCTTATGAGAAACAGCTACATTTTTGTTAACGAAGACATTTATTCACTTTAATTATGTTACTTACTGAGTTTTAATCAAGTCTCTGCTTCATTAGGATTCCTACCCCAAACTATTTTCATTAAGATATTACCAAAAATCAGACAATTCTCAACAGAGGTGCTGAAAAATAGAGTCAAAAACCTACTTCTATTTCTCAGTCAAGGAGGCAAGCATATGCTCCAAAGAAACTGTGCTCCCTCTAGGATGCTGCAAAGGAACCCAAGTGGTCCAGGTGGTGCTGGTCACAGTATTGGATTGGTCACTGCTGAGCCAGTACTGGAGACAGTGCACCCTATTACCATATCAGTCTTTTGAATGGTCTTACGTTTGCATACATTTCTGTCATGCACTATTCACATCAGTTCACTGGACTTCGGTGTGGAAAGGCTTTTAAAACATGTCTTAATAATACAACAGCATGTCTCTTAAAACCTTGCAGAATTTCTGGCAACAAATGGAAGGCATAAATTCCAATGTGACCAGATGTATTTTGTCTTCTTGAATAATTCTGGGTTTAGCATGGTGTGGAATTTTCCTTCATCTATTTCTTTATATTATGTGAGTGGCAGTGCTACATGCTGTTGAAAAGCTGGCATAGTCCATCCCAATGGTGTGGAAAATTATCCTGGTGTGTAGTTAGTCCAAAAAACACTTTGCAATGAAAGGTGTCACAGGAGCACAAGTACCAGTGATCACAGACTGGTCAGGGTTGGAAGGGACCTCTGGAAATCATCTAGTCCAACCATTGCTCAAGTAGGTTCACCTAGAGCAGGTTGCCCGCAGACATGCCCAGGCAGACTTTGAGTATCTCCAGAGAAGGAGACCCCACAGCCTCTCTGGGCAGCCCGTCCCAGGACTCTGTCATCCTCACAGTAAATAAGTTTTCCCTCATACGCAGATGGAACCTCCTATGTGGTAGTTTGTGCCCGGTGCCCCTTATCCTGTTACTCAGCACCACTGAAAAGAGCCTGGCCCCATCCTCCTGGCACTTGCCCTTAAGAAGTTTGTAGACATTGACAAGATCCCCTCTCAGTCTTCTCCAGGCTGAACAGCCCCCGCCCGCTCAGCCCTTCCTCCCCGGGGAGATGCTCCAGCCCCTCACCCCCTTCGCAGCCCCCGCCAGCCCCTCCCCAGCAGCTCCCTGTCCCTCTGGAACTGGGGAGCCCAGCACTGGGCCCAGCGCTCCAGATGCGCCTCCCCAGGGCAGAGCAGAGGGGGAGGACCCCCCCCCTCCACCTGCTGTCACACATTACTGAAAGACTCAAAGAGTCTTTCCAACACTTTATCCGTTGAACTTCAGGTCTCTGAAAATTACTACATTGCTCCATTCTGCCAAAGCTGCAATGTCCACATCTTGCAGATGTAAATGATAATGGGAGCTCCAGAGGAAGGAAGCCTCAGGCCCCAGAGTGTGTGCAATGATCCCACACTGGTTACACAATGGGAATTTGGAATCTCATTCCTGAAGTGTGGAAAACTGCACAATGTGAAAGACACCTCACAGAACGATAGCCTGGTCTGCCAGAGCAGAGCCCACGTGCTGATTACTGGCTCTCCTTGCACAGAAAGGCCAAAAATGTCTCAGGGCTCTGACATGAAGATTAAAGTCCTCCAAGAACAACAAAAGCACAAGAAAGGGAAAAGCCAATACTATAACTGTACTTGAAATGAGTCGTTCTTTGTACCGATACTATGAAAATAACATTAAAAAAATAAATCACTGTGACTTTCTTGCTCACCACTGACATTCATCTGTGTTTAGCATTTCATTCAAATTGGGCTGAAAAAAAAAAACCAAACCAAAAACAAACTGGTCCATTTTGTATCCTGGATCTCATGTAACAGTAAAGAGAAAGCTACAGTTATTAACAGTTAAGTAATAAATAAAAAAGAAACTCTATAAAGGTGGTACATTGCGAGCAGAGATCATTTTGCTGCTTTGGGATTTCAGCAATGCTGTGGGAAGGCTTATATATTAAAAACCCCATGATTATTGACTCCTGCTAAGACATATCACTAGGTCTTTTCCTTTTTCTTGTATACTTGTACTTATTTATCACAGTCTATAAAAACTAATCATGAAGTGTAAAAATGTTAGAATTAGTTTATAAAAGGTTATACATCTCTACAGCCTAATCCTGCAAACAGCTCCTCAATATCTCAAAACCACTACATATAAGAAATGGCATCCTGTTCTTTAGATTGAGGTCACACTACCTATATTTTGGAATAGAACGCCACCATAAATGCCTTGAAATCCCATATATCCTATAGCATTCACATTCTTTTTTCCCCTTCTAGGCGCTTGGCTACTCAGCAGATTTTCCCTACTTGGCAGGAACATTTCTACACTCCAAAAATTATATACTTAGCACTTTATGTAGCCCCATTGGGGCAGACTAGACAGAAATAACTGAAGAAATCAAGCAATATGCCCACTCACTTAGGCTGCCTTTCCCTTTAACAGTCCAATGCTCCCCAACACTTCTTGCTATCCTTACATGTTCAGGACTTTAAAGTCTTGGGAACCATTTACACTCATGCCATGTGTTGCTTACTATTATCTGTCACTCCCTAAATTCTGCTCGTTTATACCAATAAACAGTACATTAGCTACTAGACAGCTCCTAATCAGTCTTCCATTTCATTAGCCTCCACGCTATCTGCTCAACAGATGAGGGTCCTTTAAGAGACCTCCCTTATTTTAATGAAGTGGCTGACAGGCAACCTTATTCTTTTTTTCTGAAATGGGATAGGGACCAAATAAGGGCACATCAGCTTATCTCTTGCCTTGTTATCCTTCATGTGTCCCTCCTCAATCTCTTTGGGGGAAAAAAAAAAAAAAAAAATCTCGCTGTGCTGTTGAGAAGAGCTGGCTCATGCTGCAGACCTGTTCCCATGGAATAAGTTCAGCATCAGAGCAAACTTCTAAGGTACCCTCCACATGCTGGATTTCTTCTACGTATGCCTTTTCAGAGAAGGGACAAGAGCCCCTAATAGACTGAATCTGTTCTGTCTTGGCTTGCTACCAAACTTGACAAAAGAAGTGGTAACCACTTGATTCATTGTAGAGAGGTGCAAAACCAGGGTCTAAAGAAAAGTACGGTAATACTTTTCTTTACGGAAAAAAGGAAACCCTGGATCTCACCAGGATGCCAAAGAGCACACACACTCTGGGGCCACATCCACCCTGAAGTCATCTAACCACTTGAGCTGTTGGAGGTATTTATTCTTCATTTTGCTTTACTTTTTCCTCAGCACTTGTCCTAAGCCTCCAGAAGAGAGAGACTGAATAATTTTTTAGTTACTCAGGAAGACAAGATCTTTCCACAGGCAATCATTCAACCAGAGTGTCATTTATTCTCTGCTTTTCCCCACCTATCTTTCTTACACCATTTCAAAGCCCTGAATGGCCCCGCAGCTCTTTGTGCTTTTCCTTACCACCTGTCTGAAAAATATCTAACTGCTACTAGCTCCATTTTGCTAATACAGCCTAGGAAAACCAGTGCAAAGGTGGGTTTAATCAACTAACAGAACATATCATCCTAATTATAAGGGTGTTCATAAGCAACAGACAGTAAGAAGCTTTAAAGATCCCTATTTTAGAATGAGGTGATTCAGACCCTGGAGGATCCTGTCCTTCATTGATGAGAATAGGAGTTTGACTAGCTCAAATGTGCCTATGTGGCAGGTGTCTACGTAACCCCTGTAAGAGTAAGTCTTGAGCATAACCAAATCTGCCAAGTTTCATCGAGGTTTACTTACCAAGAAGCAACTCTGCAGACTAGCCAGGCACCACACTGCACCCTGGCAGAGGACAGCAGCAGTGGTCTGCAGCTGATCATAAAAATGCTGGGAGGAAAAATTACATACTCCAAAGGCTTACAAACAGCCTTCACTTAGTTTTGTGCCAGCACTGCACAGGCATTACCACCATTAGGTACCCCTATTTCCCAAGCACCAAAGTCATCAAAACTTGCCAGGAATACCAGTAGCACAATTTGGATAAGTACCATACTGCCACGCAATAACCAGAAACTTTTTAAAAAAGTCGTGACTGTGCTTTCTAAACACGAACAAATGCCAACGCATGCACAATGCTGGTCAAGGAAAATGAACTGAAACAGATGCAGAAAAAGGCTATCAGGGGACTGACAAGCCTATCTGATAAAAAGAATATTAAGAGAGCTTGGCTTGTTCGGACCAGCTAAATAAATGTTGAGAGGGGATACAACTGCTGTGCACAAATACCCGGGGGTAGAAATAGCTGAGGAGTGGAAACGACTATTTAACTAAAGGACAATACTGGTACAAGAACAGATGGTTACAAACTGCCAAAGAATAAATTTAGACTGGAAATTAGACAAAGGTTTCTAATCAGCGGAGCAATGAAGCTTTTAAAAAGCCTTTACAGGGAACAGGGGCAAAAAGCTACTCTAATTGAGGGATAAAGCTTCATGTATTTCTGAAAGGTATTATGAAATATGGTGCCTTACCAAAGCACAGCACTGAAGGCAATGACTCCTGAGGTCCCTTGCAGCCTTCTGCTTTTCACACTAAAATACATTCATAGCACTACCAACATATCAAAAGTACAGTTCTGAAATACCTTGACCTCCCTGAATAACAACATGAAGAATCATTCTGGCTGGACCCTGCCGAAGGATGAAACAAGACAGCTTTTAAGGGACGGTCTTCTGGAGCAGCCAAACCTGAGAAGCTGGCCTGAGCTGAATTTTTACATTACCTTAATAAGAAAACCATAGAAAGGGGTCAAGTGTAGACAGTACACTTTTAGAGATCATAAAAGAACACTGTTGAAAAATCCCAGGGGCTCCGGTGCTCAGGAAAACTTCTCAACACATTGCTATATGCCAGGCAGCCCTTTTGATGACCACCAGTCACTGGAAGATGCAGTGGCCATGCAATACCTTCATCAAAAAACCACCTATTTTTCTCCCTCATTTTTTTATTTTTACTAAGGTTTCCCATAAAATACAAGTATGGAGCTCGAGATTAACAGCACAGCTAGGAATATTATCATGCATCGTCTTAATTCTTTATGTGTAGAACACAGTCAAGTCTTTTGCAGGCCCATAGACATTTGTAAATGTTTGATCTCTCCGATACACGTATGTGCCAAAAGTATTACAGCAGGAAAGTAGTTTTCACGGACTCTGAGTAGTACTGCAGAATTACATACCCTGACCCATTTGCTTCATTCCTTAGTTATGACTGCATCATGTTTACTGTCTGGGGACATACAACATTTTATCATTACTTTGGGATCAAAAACACCAAGCAAAACAAAAAATGGAAATTCGCCACAAAGTGTATCTCATCTAGCAACTCCCTCTTGACAGCCATTCCTACAGTCTATATTATCAGGACAGTTGAAGATATTCTAAACACTGAGGGATAAGGTGTTTGGAAAGTCCTAGATCCTCAGTAGATGTTCTCTGGGATACTCAGCCAACAACAGGCCATGGAGAAGCTATCCGGACGACAGCGATCCTGAGAAAGTGTGGAAATAGATGAGGGGGTTTTGTAGAACACAAACTTGACTGCTTCAGAAAATCTTCAGTTAACCAATATAAGAGAGTGTGTGGCTTCAGGCTGCAAGCTCTGCCCCACTGGGTAAAAACGGAGAGCTTCTACACTTAGAGCAGTAATCCTAAACTGACTTACTGTTTCATAGCACAGTACATGCAGAGGCCATATTCATTACCACTATGTGCCTCCTCCCACAGACTAAGACCATTCTCACTGGGACTGAATCCTCCAGTGATGGGAGGTTTTCAACTGCATGCCTGATTTAATGCTGCCTCCCAGAATTCTTGGATAACAGGAATTAAATTTTAATGCCCTTAATCTAGTTGACACTTTTTCACAAGCCCTTTCCTTCTTCCTTCTCCTGTGTTATAAATGACCGATTACGTAATCTGAGGTAATGCAGGCTTTGGTCGAGACTAATGAAGATGCAGTGTGTGAGATCCTGCTTGCAGCACGGAGTCCCATTAGGAAAGGTTAATCACCTTCTAACTTACAATCCCGTGTTTTGGCTCCAAACACGGAGAAGGCAGAGAAAGAAGCATCCATCACATTAACCACATAAGACAGCAAACGCTTGGCACTCCATCAGAAGTGGATGCTCTCCTGACAAGAAGAGGAAAACTATGACATGAAGAGCACCAGCAGCTCCCCAAGATTGCTCAGGGACAGAGCCCCATACAAGAAGCGCAGAAGGCAAGTACCCCCGGCCAGCCTTTGGATTTGTACTTAAGGAGAGAAGGCTGTGTCAGCCTTGAGAAGGAAGTGCATCGCACCGTGTGTGACATTACCCTTTCAAGGAAGTAAATATAGTGTCTCAACGCAGCATATATAACCAGCTGAAGGAAACCAGAGAGGAGTAGACTCAACCTACGTAGGAATGAAGCAAACCTGCAGCCACTTACTGTTATTGCATACTTCTAGAGCTTCAGGAACAGCCTAGGCAACGGTGTAGTGCTCTCTCCTGTCAGCATTCAGACAATATTCATTGCTGCCAAGTGTTCATCCACAAAATAACCTTTTATCTCCAGTGAATTAGAATACATGGGTACTGTAGGGCCAAAGGGTTTATTTGTTGCATCAGCAAGGCCTACCCCTGAGTTTCTACATCTGCTTCTAGAGGTATCTAGAACTAACCTTCACGACAGCAAGTCATTCCATTACTAGGTCCTTACTCTAAGAAAGAATTATTTCTTTTGTCAACTGAGGCAAAGGGATTGACACTGGGAGGAGGTGAGATAGTCCTAGAACATTTGCCTTCTCATTGACTACATACTAATGCTTTGTAATTATTAGAAAAGCAGCAGCAGCAGGGATAAGGAAATAATCTGCATCATCTACCTACCTACTTACCTTTACCACCAGAAAACATACCTTAGAAACAAAGCAGATACATAGTTTTGGGGGGGTTCTTTGGGGGTGATGGTTTTTGGGGTGTGTTGTTGTTTTTTGTTTTGTTTTGTTGTTTTTTTTTTTAACTGCTAGGTTCTTTCAGAATAGCCTTATTCATTGCTATTGTCAATGATCATTAAATTTCCTTCATTTAAACAGTGAAAATCCTTCCTTCTCATCGAAAGATGCTCCCAGAAAAAGAGAAATACTTCAGCTATGACACAGAAGGATTGCTCCTTTACTCTCTCTCTCTCTCTTAGCATCTTTGCCCAGCTGATAAAAATGGCTTCCTGTTCTTCATATGAGATAACTTACAAACTCCATTCATGCAATCAGGAACAGATTCTGTGATGTCAGAAAAAAGCTGAAATAGGATCCCCTGAAACCGGTAACATGCACAGCAGCAGACAGAAAAAAACCAGGGTTTTTTTCAGCTCTGTTTAATCATGATCAAATTTAGCCTCTTCATAGTGCTGAAGAAAGCCAACACCATCGAGTGCTCCATTTAGTTTGAGAAGTAGGAGGATGTTCCCATGCAGTCTGAACTTAACCATTCTTAAACAATTTAGTGCTGTCTTTACCAGGCTTCTTTCTGCTGCTGATCAGTAAATATGCAAGCGAAACGTTTTTAGGTTCATTTCTTCTGAAGCAGAAAGACAGACAAGAGTAGCAAAAGAATCCTCTACCTGGACTGTGAACAGTGAAGCAAACACTCAGATGGTGACCCTCCACAGTTGCCTTCTGGAGAAGAAAATGCCTGCCTGAACTGCCACCACCTCTAAGAGCTGGGTGGCAAATGGTGAAAAAATACAGAAGGAAACCTGTACAGAGGGCTAAAGTGGCAGGCAGAGATTTAAAATTTGACTGATGTCTTTGCAAATCTGAGGGGTGTATGTAACAATAACATTACATACAGGAGAATAAGAAACCTAATTCAGAAGCATGAAGCTGGTTTTTGAAAGAGTTTTGAATAAAGCTTCTAAATTAGGCTTTCAGAAGCCCCTGTCCTACAACTGCTTTAAAATTCTTTCTTAAATACTTTACCCTTTATTTTACTAGAATAAACTTAATTTTTTTTTCTTCTTTTTCTATAAAGCTTGTTAAAGACCATATTTTTAGATGAACTAGCCAACACTGAGTATGTTTTTCTAAGACCCTGCGATGAACATGGATGGTACGCCCATCTAACTTCAGATACGCATTTTCAGGTTCTCGAGCTGTGTCTATGAAGACACTTAGCACACAGCATGCAGAAGACTTACAAGGACCTAAGATTATACCTCTTATGATAGAAACCAGTGTAGTTCAGTATTGCTCACAGACAGATGAATAGATAAAAAAAAGACACTAACACACAAATTGCAGCAGCCCAGGAGGCCTCCACAATACGCCATGATTACTAACAAGGGAAAATCTTAGCCAGAATTTGCTCCCTGCAAATCACAGGGAACCGAGCTCTCTAACTTCCATGCAGAAAGGAAGCAGTGGATGAACACCGACACTAACATCACATTAAAAGAGAAAACTTAGGTTTCCTCAGAAAGTCCAGCAGCACTCTGCCACGGGAAGTTTCCTAGATCAAAAGGGAGCAGGCAGCTTTAGTGCCCAGAAGGTTCAAGGCATAGGAGGATTGTGGGCCTTGCTACACCCTACTTCTTAGGGTAAATAGTCATCCAGGGTTATTCAGAAATGTCTTTGGAGATTACTGCAGCTGATCACTGGGTTTTTTTTGTTTTTTTGTTTTTTTGTTTTTTTAAAAAAAAACGAAAAAAAAACCCCACACACGCACACCAAGCTGGAGTTTGCATTGTAGTGGTGAGTGACTGAAATCATAGGACTTACAGTACCAAGGACCTTCCTATTGCACTTCGGAAGAGATACCGAACCACTCTCAGGTTTACAGGTTTTACAGGTTTCTGAGAACATCTGAGTTTAACCTTTGATTTCTGAGAGGACTACCACCAACAAAACATCAACCAAGCCTGCAAATAGCAAATACTAGAGATGAACAGTCAAAATTTCCTGTTGGATTTCCAAAAAAAACCAAGACATTAAAGTTTTCAGCATTCACTGAGTAGCATTTCCTTACCTGGGCAACACACAAAGCTTATTCAGCTTTTGACCTCTCTGCTGAGACAAGACCGAATTAGAAACAAAAGCAGGATAATTTTTCTGATGTTGAAGCTTTTTCTCAAGAACTCTTAAAGATCTCCTTCCAATTCCCAAAACATCCTCCAACATAAGCTACCTCGTTGCCATCAAAGTGCATCAGCTGTTATTTTCTCAGAGCCTGAGCCAGATTTGAACCAGAGGAAGAAACATAACTAATCCCAAACTAACTAGTCCCTTCCAACTGCCTGCTGAAAAGGAAGCTCTTGACACGAAAGTCTCACTGCCTGCTGTAGTTAGCAGTTATACCAGATTGAAAAGATTATAAGCACCTGCAGCAAATGCCAAGGGGAACCTAGAGCCCTTAAAAAAAAACAAAACAAAAAATACAAACAAGCAAGCAAACAGGGAGCAAGGGGAACTTTGCTCAGTGCTTAATAATTTTAAAACCTCTGTCCCTGGAGGATTCAATTCCTTCTGCTCTGATGTGTCTTCCTACTGTTTAACTGCAAGCTCTGTCGACTCACAGCTGCTGCTCTGTGCAGGCCCTGGGCTGCCTTCAGAAGGTAGCACATGGAAAAGACAAAGAACCCTTTTCCCCACTCAAAATAGCAAACCCTGAGTCAGAGAGAAGACAGCAACAGAGAATGAAGTCAAAGGTCTGCATTATACTAGGGATGAGAGGGTAAGCCAGGTCAAAAGCTGTACTTAGCTGATGCTGTTCTCATTAGATCGAAAGTCCCCGTACAGAACAGACCATGCTCTGTGTTCCATCTCACCCATGCCCCTGCTTTAACATCCAAAACGCCCTCAAGTTCCTGACACACTGTGATCCAGTCTGGTCTTCAAAGCTCAGTATAAACCATATGTAGTAAACATGAGTCACTTACTTGAACTTTTCTTGCTGTTCCAGTTATTTGCTAACCTGCGTATTTTTTAAGAGGGCAAAGGACATGTCACAGTGTTATTCATAAAGCCTTAATCACACTTTTCAACACCCTACTCCCTGAAGCCGTAAGTACTGCTCCAGGGTAAGACACCCCTGGGTAAGGCTCTGGGGAAGACTTAGAAGAACCAATCAATGCAGTCTAGCTTTTATGTTTTCACTAAATTTTCGTCATAGCAAAGGCAGGACACTGACTGAGAAGTGACAAGAACCACCATCTCTGAAGTTAAAAATATCTCTGGAGCATATCTGATCACATCCAAAAGCATTTCTGAAGTTGTATCTGGGTATTAAAATTTGAGCGAGAAATCAGAGCTGAGCACTGGAACAATTACTAGCAACTTCAAAAATGTCTAGAGGTATCCAGATAATAAGCTTCTCTTGCCCTGGAGAAGATGCATGACATGGCATTTACATGCCACAGCTCCTGGGGGTTAGTGGCTATTGGCAGAAACTGCAGTTCATGTCCAGAATGTGTCCTGAGCTAAAGTAAGAAACAATCCTTATACAGTGGTGTCATCAGTTTAGCTAGGTCCTAAAGTTCCCAAGTTGAGTGAAATATAACAGCTATGAAGTTGTAAGGTGCACATTAGAGGTCCTGCTTAAAGGTATCTGGGTATTTGAAATGGAAAACTGTTACTGGCTTGCCCTGGAGTTGCAGTTGTTCTACATTAATCAGGACCAGGTGTAAGGAGTTAAAAAGTGGGGAGGGAAGCTGGTCTCAGCCTCCTTTAGGCACGTAAGGATTTTGTACCTCTTCTCTACTCATGGGGATTTGAGACTAGAAATTATAATTCAGGAATCCACTCTCAGTCAGCAGAAAAACAGGGAAGTGCAAATTCAAGCTTTTGGAAAATACTAAGAACAAAAGCAGGAGGAGAAGCGAGGTCAGGCTGTTCCTTTACAGAGGCATGAGAAAACGAGAGGCAGTGCTGTGAGTACGCTGAACATGCATCTACAGCACACAAAGGTACATGCGGCAATCAGGAAGGTAAAACTGCAGGCTTCAGGGGCACACAAGGGGTCAAAAAGGCTTTCACCCCAGGCACCTGTTTCTGTAAAGAAAGAAGCTGTTCTGCAAAGCAAATGGGAGCTCTCTATCCACAACTTCAAAAATAAATGAGTCGCTTCCACGCTGATGTTAAATTGGTTTTATTCTTATAATATTCTTACTCCCCAAGAGTCTCTTTCTATCTTGTGGCAGCAGCTCAGTGGACTTTTCAAACACCACCTTCCCATGTTTCCACCTTGCAAGGACAGTATCCTCAGATCAGTATTTCTCTACTCCAAGTCTAATTTAAAGCAGGAGAAATAACTCCCCAAACCACAGCTTCCACATAAATAGGAAAGCATGGGGTAGGAGAATAAGGAGAGCAGAACTTCTAATTATTTTAAGTGACATGCTCAGATAATTTAAGTTTCCAGGGCTGAAGCCCTGCAACATTTTGCACAAGACCTAAATAAATAAATAAATGTGGGACTAGGTAGACCCCTGCAACATGCAAGCATCTTCATGACTTAGCAGGCTATCAACAAGGAATGACCGCAGGCAACAAGACACAGTTTCAGTTCTACTGATCGCTATTTAGTATGGCTGCTCTGAAACTACAGCATCTTGAAGTAGCCTCCACAGGGTTTCCTAAGCCCTCTTAAGTCATGGCAAAGCCACAGGACTCAGTAAACATCATGAAAGATGTAAACTGCGGAGGACTATAGAAAGCCCCAGGTGATTCCGGAAAACCTCCTTCTGAGATTAATTTGGGCAGAAGAAAAAGGCAACTGGAGAGAGAGATTCTTTCTAACTTCATTTCAGGTTCTCATATTCGAAAGACCCACCAAGGGCCAGGAAAAGCCAAGCAAAGGATACCTGGAGTCTGTGGGAACACAGCACCATCTCGTGGAGTGAAGGGAGAAAGAAGAAGAAATAAGGAATAAGTATTTCAGCACTTCAGACATCTGCAGCTTGGCTTTTTGACAGCCTGCTCTTCTAGCAGGTTAACAAATCTCTATCGAATTTGTGCTATATTAAAAAAAAAGTTCACTGCGGATCTATAAAGAACAAATGAACAACAAACAATCCCTATTTTTATCTCTCAAACTCATCACCGTTAACATAAACACTGGGGGCCTCTTCATAAATAGAGTGTGGGCAGACAACCATCTGTACCGAGTGCTATTTGCCAGCAGGCTTAGCGCAGCTGTGAGCACCCTTTTCTTGCAAGTCTGAATCTCCCGTGCTTAAGGTGGGCAAAGAAAGCAAGTTTCCAAATCCTAAACTTGCCAGGACTAAAGACCTATCCTTCCATCTGTTCAGTACTGGAAAAGAGAAGAGAGAAAAAAAAAAAAAGAAAAAAAAAAAAAAGCCCTTTTCCATTTAGAAGGGGGAAACTCAGAAAGGTAGCTGTTCCACCCTTTCCACGATTTGCTCTGAGCACAGAAGTATACTCACGAGCATCTGAGAGTGAGCAGCTGAAGTTACCCAGCTGGTTCACATCTTCCTGGTCATAAATAAGAATTTCCTGGCACCAGGGAAAGTACAAAAAGCTGGTTAGTTGCTGCTTCGTCGACTGAACTCAGAAGTTAATCTCTACAACAAAAAGCCTTTCAGTGTCCTGGTTTCTAAAGGAGGTAGGCAAATGCAGGAGAATGTAGTGGATCTGCCTTTCTACTCCATCCCGAGTAGTATGCTATGCCTAGTTCCACTTTAGCATATACTTCCAAGTTTATTCCTATTACATTCTTGGTCTCCAAGATGAAATTTGTTTTAAACAAGAAGCATTATGATATACTGTCTATGCATTTTGAATAACTCCCATAATGAGTTTAGTACAGGTCTCTCAAGTCTGCTATTTGGGCTAAGTAGGTTCTCTGGTGTGCCTAGATTATGTTTAAATGACTGGATCTATCAATCTTACATGCACAGGAGCCATCAGTAGCAACTCCACGGCCAAGCAGGGATCTCTGTGAGGATGCTTCCCTTGAGACAAAGCACAAATTCATGTCCAAAGCGTCCATCAGAAGTATCTCTATTTCAGCAGGATGAGGTAAGGGATTTAAGCCTCCAGCATCCTCCAGCTGGGACAAACGCAGAGTAAATTCACCACTGGTAACAAGTGCAAAAAATAAAGAAAAATAGAGGAAAAGGACTGATTTTTTTTTTCTTTTTCTGCCAGTACAAACACTTAACTCCTATTAATTGTATCTAAACAACGGGAAGCATAGACAATTCTGCCTGACCTCCGTTCTCAGCATTCCAGTAATTATAACGGGAGGAATTCTCAGGATAGTCTCCACACTGCAGCACTGCTGCAGCATCACGTGGAGAAATCCAGGCTAGCCCTAAACTTAAGCATGTAGGATTAACATGGTATCCTACCTGGCCTAACACACCATGCAAATGTGCGCAGCTCAGCAATACTTCAGACAGGTGTTTCAGGTATCTACACACAGCAATTAATCCACTGCATATACAAGCTGCACAACTGACATCGTTGTTACAAAAAAATCAACATCTTGTAATACCCATCGGGTAACTTTGCATGTTTTCCGGAGTCAAACATCATGCCTGTTGACCTCGAGACTGATATTGGTGTCACTTGCTCACACACACCTACGCACTCCCTCAGCCAGATGTTCCTCTTGCCCCATGCAGCACGTGTGCAAGTGGAGTGCCTACAGCCATTTGCCAGCAGTCAGATTCACAGCCACTGCTCCTGAGAACTCCAGCTCATTCACACACAGCAAGTGCTTGAAAGCCAGGTCTGCTCAGTTCTGCACTGGTAACACAACCAATCCAGTGTTACAACAGCAGAGAAGAAAAAAAGTCTTTGCTGATGCCTGCAGCAGCATTGCCTACTGTAACACGCCTGGCTTGGATCCATAATTTCAACCCTGGCGCACAGGCACTCCTCATGACAGCCTGCATTTCCAAGGGAAAGACACCTGACTGCCAAAGTCTCCAGTAGTAAAAAGAAATACCTATATTAGCCCTCTCCTCAGCATTCCGTGGTCTTCAATTCCGAGAATATCTGTGACAGATGAACTATTAAAGACACAGATGCTTCTAAGGGACCTACGAACTGCATGATGGATGGCTTGTGATACTGCTATCTATCTTCATCATTTGCCTGAGATCAGCAGGGCAGAAATGTAACAGACAAAAGGTCATTTAGTGCGATCTGACACACACACACCCCCCAAAAAAAAGAAAGAAAATAAATATGACCGATAGTTATGGGAAGCCAGCAAACCTGACACCAGCTTTGCTGTGGCCAAGCACTACAATTAGGTTTCAGACTAGAGACATGAGGAAGAAGAGAGCTTCAACCACACTTCCTTCAAAATCAACATGCTGGAGTCTTTCTGGAAGAACAAATTGCTTATATTTGGCAGGTGTATTATTAGAGCCAGAATCTAGTCAAGACACTCTGGTCTAGAGGTCAGTTATATTATTTGAGACAGTTACTCAATGGACATGAGCTCAAGTACTCTCAGGTTGAGGCTAGAAGCATTTGAACAAAAGCACACTACAAAGATCAGACATCTCTGCTTTTCTAGGGAAGAAGTAATTTTCTACTCCTTCCCCATCCCACTCCAGATCACCCTCTCCAGCACCTGGTAGTAATAGAAACATCCCCATCCCAGGCCAGGGAGGCCACAACAAGCCCCTGCTGCTCATGTCCAACACAGAGGTCTGGGAGAAGTCCCAGTGACTATATCACAAACCTCTAGACAGAGAAGGATTAACTAACTTCGGTCAACAATTTTAAACAAATATTCGTTGTCACCTTCCTCAGGTTTTTCAGCTCTCTGCTGATTTTCAAAATAAATGCATCATTTTGATAAAGCCAATGAACCCCGAATTTTGCTGTGAAAAGGATGAAATCAACCACACTCCACTTCTTTATTTCTTTTTAATTTTTTATTTTTATTTCCTTCCACCATCAGCAATTTTTTTGTGGCCCAAAATCTCTAAGGACAGCAAAAGGCAACTGAAGCCCTAGGCTCCACTCCCAGTGTTTGCACAGTCCTTGAACGTCAGTATGTAGTGAAACACCTCCACAAAGAGAGCAAATCCACCAAAAAAGCTCCTCCTCACAAAGCTTGTTTCACAGGTACCCAAGCAACCAGTTTCAGTCTGCCCCTTGGGAATCATTATTAAGATAAGTGTAATTAAGGTTTTGCATCTAATCCCTAATGTTCCACAGCTGAGATTATTATACCAGCTCCTGGGTAACAAGATTGCAACGTAATAAAGACACATCCCTGTATACAGCTAAACTCCACTGAAGATCAATGGGTAGCCTTCTTCCAATGACAGGCAATAATTAGTACATCAGGCAGCCTGCACAGTGAACAAGAACCTCCTTCAGGACCTCTGACTCCTCCTGCCTTTGTTTTTCTGTTAATAATTTCCATTGCAAAAAACAGGATAAGCATACAACATGCCTGTCTGTCTCCCTGTTCAGCCCAGCCTTCTCTTTTATGTAGCCCCAGACTAGAAGGCTCAAAAGCCAGCAAGAATTAACAAAGACAAACAAACAAATTAGTCTATGCTAATGAATGTAATCTTAAAGGTAACTTTCAGTCTAAGGTATAAAAATATATATACAAAAATCTTAAATACAAACCAAATAGGCACATTTGATATGTGGACTCCAAGAATCCCATGCCAGATTTTGATCTGCCAATACTGACACAAATCTCAAGTTACCTTATAGAAATCAAAGGAATTATTTTGTATTTACAAATAAGTGTTACTGCAAATGAAGTCTAGTCCATAAAATACAAAGACCAACTTCAGTCTCCATCTATCTGTCCTCACCCACTAATGCATGCTTCAAAGATCATTGAAGTGCCCTACAGGAATAAGGAGGCAATACAGTGTGTGCTACCAACAGAACTCCGTGCTGCCTGGGAAAGCACTAAGTGAACCCCGTCCCATCTCATTAACACCATTAAACTCCACTTACCACACATCAGACTTACAGCAACGGCTTAAAAGCAGAGATACCTAACTCAGTTGGGTACTGCAAAGTTGGAAGAGCACTCAAAAACCAGCTGTGGCAAAAAACAGACTAAAATTACGTTGCAAGCCAGAGTTCCCATGCAGGACGTTAGTCCCAAAATGTAAATCATATTTTCATAATCCATAGTGCCGGTTATGGCAGATTTATAGGGGAATGGAGACAACAATCAAAACCACCCGCACTTTCACCTGGATTGGTGACTGGGGTGTTCCCAAGATCAACAGCAACAGCTGAAAGATTAATTTTTTGCAAGGGTTTCTCCCTTCTCTGCAAAAAGCACAGGTACCACCTGCATACCATGTAGCACCCAAAATACCTCATACTGATGAAACCACTGCTGGTGTGATTCATCAAGAGTATTTGGGCAATACAGTTGAAATACAGCATTATGAGGGGTGGGGGTGGAAATCCATTTAAAAAAATAGTCTTCAAGCTCAGGGTGACTTTTGCCTGCAAAATCCAACACTACATACATTTGCCATCAGCTTCCAAAGTCAGTACTGTACCATCTTCTGTGGAGAAGCTGATATAGGAAGAAAAGAATCTTTAATGAGTGAATTTGATGGGTGAAGCCTATTTTGGTGTTTTCCTGCGTTTTTACATTTACTGCTTCTTAATGCAAATACGAACACGTGCAGGATATTGCAAGGCAAAAGCTACATTTAAAATTAATCAAATCCTTGTTACACAAGACAATTTAGAACACTTAATAAATCAATTTACATTTAATGGAAAGATGTGCTTAGAGATCATCATCAGCAAATGGAGCTTGGGGTGATAGAACAAACAGACACTCCTATTTTGCAGTGCCACAATTCTGTTACCGCTGTAAACTTACATCAGTGTCTTCTCAGAGATCACACCCTGGGTGTGCCATCACTGAAGGAACAGTTTCAGAGGCCAGCTTTTTCATGCAGCAAAACACCCAGGACACAGTACCACTCACTCAGCTACTTATAACATGAAAAGTAATAATTATTGCCATGACTACCAACAAGTATCATGTAAAAAAAAAAAAAAACAACAAAAAAAAACCATAGTGTCAAAAAGAGCAGGGATCACAAGGAACAAAATTATGGCAAGAGCTTTCTGTGACATGTTTATGAAAATGGCATAGCTGCTGAGCAGTGTCAGAAAGAGAATTAAGTAACTGCTTGAACTGCTCAAAGGTTGATAACAGAAGCTGTAATCACTGCCACCTGTAAAAAGTCTCTCTCCTTCCATCCCATTGAAGTCTGTAGCACAGCTGGACCATAGCTTATGTGCTGACAGCAGCCAGGTGTGCACAGATATCAGTGACTGATTGCAGCTGTCATCCTAAATGCTCCTTCTGCCAAGCTGTTGAAGCAATCGTAATTAAATTACTCACTAGAGACCTAGCTGCATTTTGGGGATCACAAAAGGATAAAGTTGGCTAGCTTTCACAGCTGAAAAAAAAAGGAAACACTTCTTTGTCAGGGCACCTTGAGAAGTTGAAAGGTGCAGAAGAAGCAATTCCAAAGAGCACCTGTCGCTCAAATTCCCTCTTGCTCACCCAAAACAGGAACACCCAAATTCCTTCCCCTGACGTTGACGCCACCCATCCCAGATGACTCCCAAAGGGAACATGGGACAAGCAAGCTCTTGATCTGCAGCCTGATCTGATGTTTTACAGCTGTTACTCAAGTGAAGGGAAATGCCTTTCAGTATGCAGAAAGGCAACAAGCATTCTTAAACCACCGAAGAGCTAAAGCAATTACATAGTGGGTTATTGCTAAGCATCAGAAAAGTGCATGGTGCTTTAAATAAGAAGTAGCACCAGATCCTTGCCCTAAAGATGTTAAAGTTCTTGGAATTACAGCGCAAATGAAAGTACACAGTGGTAAGAAGGGTAAAAGCAGGGTTCACAAGCTGAATCACAACAGTACAATTTACATCATGTACTGAAGCACACAGTTGCATTTCCTTCCCCTATTAGCCCAATTCTCAGAGGATAAGGTCATTCAGAGACAGAAGAAACCAGAGGCTTCGGGTAGAAACTTAAAATGAGCCATCAGCCAGAAAACACTAGTTATAGTAGAGGGTATGTAAGAGAGCACTGAGTAAGCGAGGACAAAGCACGAGGAGGGAAGTAAGAAGTAATCAGGGTGCCTGACCTGCTGTAATGAAGTATGATTCACTCAAGATAAATCAGAGGTGACTCTTGCTTCGTGTAGGGCGGATGTCTCTGCAGTATCAAAGGCAAATCCCTAAGCGTGCTGATATTTGAACAGCTGACTGGGTTAGCCATGCAAGACTAATGAAGTCTATGTAGATTTATTTTCTACACACTAGCAACCTCTTGCACTCTGACTCAGTAAGTGATAAGCTGGGCACATTAGAAATGAACGGGTGATAATTAAACATGAACAATGGAGAGGGTTTCTGTAAGTAAATCAAGCTGAGCATGCTGGCATTGACATTAAAGGAGGTCATGAATTCTACACAAAAATTGGCCCAGATGGTGAAAAACACAAAATACTGAGGGGGAGGGATTAGGGCCCATCTCCCAACTGGGGGTCTGAATCCTGCCATGCAGATAGCTGTAACTGCTCAGTGGGGCAGACAAAACAAGCATGAAGTGCAAATGTCTCATGAGGACATCAGAATAAAGCCATCACCATACAGCAAGATTGCTGCTCTAGCCATTTGCCCTGCTAGCAGTCTTTGCTAATGACTATTCTGCCGTGCTATTTATAAGCAGGGGTGAGGGAAGCTGGTTCTGTCCCTGCCCTTTTGCAACCTAGTCCTCAGACTTGCTCCAGAAGCATCAATCTACTTAGGTACTCATTCACTTAATATCACAGAAGCAGGGGGGTGGGGGGGTGGGGTGCGTGTGAAGGAGGGGCATTAGTGGAAGAGAGGTGAGTCTGCTCCAACATCCCTGACACCTCACCTAGAACACACACGTGGCAGAGGCCACCTTCTGTCTCCCCCATTCAATCCAAAAGTACTCTGTGCTTTACTCTGAATATTGGTCTTAGACTTGTTCTGCAATTTTGACATCCTTCCCTTTAAGTCAAGGATAACAAACTAAAAAAAAAAACAATAATAAAAAAATATTTTGGCTAGTGAGTAAGCCTCACTCACTATGATTACACAACTGAAGTTATCAAAAGCTCTTCCCGTGACAGTGCTAAATTAAGTGAACAAAAGAACAAACTCACCACGACTCCACTTCCTTCTAATCCTTCCCTCCTCCAAATGCGATTCACAGAAAAACAGTAGAAGTGTATAGGTTACGCATTGCATGGAAAGGAATCTTGAAGAAAAATTTAACTTACTGCACAAAAAGAACAACAGCCCTGTACATCACCTCTCCCCAGACAAAAAACAAGCACCACTTCACCAAACAATCACATTGGAAGGTTAGAGGATTGCTTTGCTTATCAACAAGCCCTTTGAAAGGCATGCAGACTGGAAGCATATGAAGACACACAGGCAAGAGGACAGACAAACATGGGCTGCCTTTTCTTTTTACTAATCAAATGGGAGACTTATTTTTAAACCAGGTGGATATTACAACCCAGAGTTTATAAATAAATAACCCCCTAAAAAGCCAATCAATAGTCTGCAGATGGACTTAACAACTGTTTCAACAACAACAAAAAAGCTGTTTGAAACAGTGCTTTATACTCTACTTGCACTAGTCATTGCTGCTGGTTATTGATCTTTTACAGACAAACAGCCTCCATTAACACATACTTGTGTTAGCCTGGCAATTTCTCCTGGAAAGTTTGACCCTCATTGTTTCTTATCTGCATGAGGCACTGAGTAACAAGCAGTGTCTTCTATGATCTAGTTTGACATACATACACCACTCCCATTAGCTAGATTGCTGAGGCCTATTTTTTATGCATTCTCTGTGCAGAAAGTGTCATTGTTTGACCAGACAGACAAGAACACGAATAAGTTAAAGAATCTCTAAAACTCTTCATGGGACAACAGTTTAAATACATGCCACGCCTCAAATAAATTGGATCTTTACTATGTTTTCATCTCTCACCCTAAGAACAGCAATAGGATGGAGTTCACCCCAGATGCAAGACACTCCATTGACGCTGTGGGTTAACTTCTAATTCTGACATTTTGTCTGCTCAAAGTTACACATTTGAACATTCAAAGCAACATGTCTGGCATACCAGGGTTGTTAACTATTCCTAAATATCAATTGCAGCATATTAATGCTGATTTCCTACATCTTAGAATAACAAACAAATTCTGAAAATAAGTTGAAAGCCCAGATTTACTGAATGTGATGCTGGACTGATTAAAACATCTCTAAAGACTGAAGAATGAGGAACCACTCCAAAAAATTAAGAACAGTTCTTAAATGACAAGGAGAATGGAACCAGTATATCTCAAGTAGTGACACTGCTTCTCTTTCTACCTTTCTTTGTAGGTGTTAGTACTGGCTAGTATGCAGGGTAGACCTTAAAATTCACTTTTATACAACAGACCTTCTCAAATTTGACGGGAGAGGTTGTCTGGAGTTTTTTTTGTTTGGTGGTGTTTTTTTTAACACTGGTACAAGAAATGATGCAACTCAAAATGAAGCATATTAACCCTGAATTTATGCCCCCATAGCTTCCATTAATTTCTTATTCCAAGGAATCTCGATTCCTATGGTGTAAACATCTAAAACAGACCAACACTAAATCCTTGTCTTATTAAACAGTACTAATGAATGTCTAATACTAAGATATGTCTAGAGATGTACAACATGCATCTCTACCACCTGTGCTTCTCCTTCACCTTTCAGAAAAAGCAGTTTGAAGACAGTTGCATCTGAATTGGGAAGCTTAATGGCCCAGTCCTGGGATAAAGACTAAAAAGCAAAACCATACTGGCACACCAAGTTTTCTTGAGTATTGATGAGGCTGAGTGACGGATGACTTTGCAAAGTTTAAACTAGAAAATATTAAAAAAAAAACAACAACACAAACACCAAAAAAAAAAAAACCACCCAAACCATATTACAGTTAGCAATAGTTAATAAGGGTTGATCTAAAGAGATCATAAAAGATAAGTGAAGAAAAGTCCAGGCATGCCATTTATCTGTCTCAGAAGCACTGAAATACTCTGCATCAAAGACATGGAAACACAGATTTTCCAGTGTGGATGCTTCAGCTGATTAACAGAAATGGAAAGACAAAACATATTCAAGTCAGTCCTCATTTTACTACCATTTCCATTGTGTAAATCTAGACCTGTTCTACTGACTTTAACATTCCATATTTACATCAGTGGAAGACCACAATTTGTGCATAAAATAGAAGTAGCCATTTACTAAATTAATAGAGTTAGACTCCTTTGGCAAAAAAAAAAGTTCTACCAAAGAGCCTGATGCATTTCTAAATAATAGCAAAGCTTCAGGTTACATAGAAGTTATCTGCCCCTGCCATTACTTGCACTATAATCCAGTCTAAAGAACATTTAATTCAATTAACATACAAATGCCTGTACATCCATTAGACTTGGGTATCATAGCAACCATATCTAATGGATAGGAGCAGGGAGTAAGCCTTCCCCCTCTCTACAACCCTTCATGACTTCAACAGGCAACCAGGAGCAGAACTGTGTCTTCAGTGTCCTGATACATGGCAAAGAGAAAACCAAGAAAACAAAAGAACAGCCAAAAAACCAAACCACAAAAAGATGTTATACGCACGTTTTGAAGATCATGGCTGGAGTCTCGTTGTGTTCCAGAAGGAGTCCACATGACTTACCTTTCCAGACCATTCTGAAACCTGCATCCTCCTGTGAGCGCTTCTAAATCACCAGCCAGGCCTGACACCAGGAGGCTGGTTACGACATCGCCCACATCACCCCCACTCATATCAAACCCCTGTCTCTGCTCTGCACGGCTTCCAGCTGCCAGTTCTAAAAAGCAGCAAGGAATCCCCAATTACAGACACAGGAACGTGGCTTCCTGACATTTCAGAGCCTGCTCTAAGTCATTAGCAACAGCCTAACAAGGGCACTGTAACATTCTGGAGCTGTGAAGCCCAGCCCATTAGAAACAAAACCGACAACATCAATAGTCTCTTCAGAGATTTCCTGGATATGTACTTAAATGCAGCCCAACAGGATTCAAAGTAGCATTTCTTTTACACAACAGGTTTATAATGTGCTATGCTTGGCAAGTCTAAACTGAATGACTGAATAAGTAGTGCAAGAATGGGAAACTGTGTCCAATTGACAACAGCGAACCAAAACAGAAATGTAGAAAATGGGAGCCAAATCTCATGGATCCAATATGCAACGTTCCTTCTGGACCCAAAGGAGTCATTCCAAAACAACCCAAAACCAGATGTGGCATTACAGACTATAAACCTCTGTCTGTAATACCCTTCTTATACAGCCCCTGTCAAAGTACGAATGCTGATAGGCCTTTCCGATAGATGTTTGGGAGAATTATGCTGGGAGAAAGGGGAAATCAACACAGATAATGCCACATTTTATGAACGACTGGAAAAGCAGAGTTTTTTGGCCTTCAGCAGAAGCAGACTGTCACCACATGTTAAACAGCTTCTCATATGTGCCATCAATTCAGTGCTGTGGCACCAATATTGGATGAACCTTGCTGGTACCACTAAAGTCTACTGCAACTACTCTTAATGAAAAGCAGCAGCTTGTGAGATGCAGGTGATCAGAGCAGACTATTAGACTCTTCTCTGGTCTCAAAATTTACACACACAACAAACCAAATTATTGAAGCCTACTGTTATGCTTACTACAGCACTCAATGTGCTCCTTTGTTCCCTGCCTTAGAGAAACAAGGGAGAAGGGGACTGTCACCTTAAATAACAGAAGTGGGAGAGAGTAGAGCTGATCTGCTCCTCCAGGCAGGAGCAAAGGTCATATCAGGATGAGCAGAGGGAATGTCTGAAAGCTGATTATCTGCTGCCTTAAGGAAGACTTCAGGGTTTTGCTCAATCATTTTATCAGAGATCTTAATAGTAATTGGCCAAGAAGAACATCCAATGTTTTGAGATGAAGCTAATCAACATGCCAAGAAGCACAACACTGTTGCTGTATGCCTAATCAATCACCTGGTTTTAACTGAACGTTCTAGAAAAAGGTACCTGATTTTTCATCTTAGCATACAGCTAATAACTCAGCAGAAGACAATCTAGAACACCACTCAGCAGTTTACATGGATTCCATGTCTTTGTCACCAAGGTTTGAATGAAAAACTCAATACATAATAAAATGCACAAAACCTACCCATTTTGTATCTGCATAAATATTACACACAATACATACAAGTAAACTCCATTAACAACCAGACCCATGATGGTAATAAATAAGTCAGCTTTTAAAAAGAAGGGAAAAAAATAATCAGCATATACCAAATCGTATATTTTCCTTTTAACAAGTTAAAAACAAACAAACCAACCTGCTATATGTTTCAAAGAAACTTTCCAGAAAACAAAGTTTGACTTTGACACTTGGAAAGTTGTATTTCAATTGAAAGTAAAACTAATCATGTGTTTTCTATGCTCCCATCCACCAGAACTCAAAGTTCACCAATCCAGTGGAAAAGTCTACTTACGATCATTACACTGGCTCCCAGAATATGAAGTCATGGAGCAATCACAAGTGAAGCCTTCCCACTGTTGATTGCAGATGCCCTGATTCGCACAGGAATCTTCCTGGCAGGTAGTGCTTGGTCCTGGAGAAGGGATGACAAGGAAAAGGTGAAACAAAGCTTAGAGAATCATTTTAGTCAGGCCTATAAAAGCTCCAATACATTGTAACCATTATATCAGGATCCTCATGCAGAAGAGAAAAAACACTAACCAAACACATTTCCATTCTTGGACATGCAAGAAACTCGGGTAAGAAGAGCACAAAGACAACTGTACATGACAGAACAACAAACTGTAACACTGAGCAAGGAGTAACAGTGAACAGCAACATATTCCCTCTTAGGCAGACCCAATTTTCATGTTCAGAGCTTGCTCAAAAAATTTAAAATATGGTGTGATCCAAGGACAACAAACACTGCCAGGTTGTCATACTTCCCTGGAAGTTTGATCCCCTTGTAGAAATGGGCCCATGAACAATACTTCACCCTACCCAAAGAACCCTGATACGTGGATTCAAACTGCAGTTTTGAAACCTCATGTGGCTACAACTTTGCTTTACAGGTTAAGAAAAAACCCAAAACAACCCAAACAAATAAATCCCACAAAACTCTGACCAGTCCCATTACATAGGTTCCTCAGGAAACTTGTCAATAAAGTCCTCAGAAGAACATGACATTAGTTCACAACGCCTCTCTGTTCTCGAGTGGTTTCCACAGCCTTTGAGGGAAACAGAGAAGGAAGTAGCTACTACTAACATGACAGGCTTTCATAGTTCCATGATTTGAAGCTAACAGTTGCTATCCTACTCAGATAAACCTTGCAAAGACACAACCTAAACAACATGCCAAAAAACGATTTTCATAGAATAGAACCATAGAATCATTTAGGTTGGGGAAAAGACCTTTGAGATCATCAAGTTGAACCATTAACCCAGCACTGCCAAGTCCATCACTCAACCATGTCCCTCAGTGCCACATCTACATGTTTTTTAAACACTTTCAAGGACAGTGACTCCATCACCTCCCTGGACAGCCTGTTCCAATGTTTGACCACCCTTTCAGTCAAGAATTTTTTCCTAATATCCAATCCAAGCGTCCCCTGGTGCAACTTGAGCCCGTTTCTTCTTGTCCTGTTGCTCGTTACTTGGGAGAAGAGACTGACCCCCACCTCACTGCAACCTCCTTTCAGGCAGCTGTAAGAGAGTGAGAAGGTCCTTCCTGAGTCTTCTCCTCTCCAGACTAAAAAAAAACAGTGCCCTCAGCCGTTTCTCGTAAGACTTATGTCCCAGCCCCTTTCCCAGATTGGCTGCCCATCTCTGGACACACTCTAGCCCCTCGGTGTCCCTCTTGTTGTGAAGGGCCCAAAACTGAACCCAAGGTTTGAGATGCGGCCTCACCCGTGCTGAGCACAGGGGGACAATCACTTCCCTTGCCCTGCTGGCCACACCGTTTCTGATACAAGCCAGGATGCTATTAGCCTTCTTGGCCACAAGTGACCAAAGTGGCTTTGAGTGACATCTAGCATGTCATCCACAAGGAGGTTGCTGGATTCTGAAACACCTGAGGGCAGATATGAAGCTGCAAGCCATAGCTTATATTAACATAAGTTTAGAAGTTACTTCCCGGGAAAGTACTTTATTTCAGCATTCCAGACAGAAGTATGCTGTTCCTATTGTGCAGTGCTGCAGATAAAATGTACACCTTAGTTGACATATCTATTATTCTATATCCTGTACTTGCTGGAAAAGAAGAAACAACAAAAGAAACAGAGTAGATAAAAAAGGATCAAAAGACTAGGCTGCCTGAGATCAGTTTGTTAATCACCTCTAGTCCAGGACAACGCCATAAGGATAAAGCAAGAACTGTTCTACCCATCCAAGTATCTTCTGTCACGGTCTTTGTTAGTGACAACAACTCCATGAGGCTCATCCTACTCTTCATCCTTACTGCTTCCTAACATCAGCACCACTATCTCTACTTTATAGATGAAATAGGATATACCAAAGCAGAGATAACATTCTCAAAGGCTTTAACCCAAAATGAAACCTCTCAACCCCCATTGGACACCACCCATAGTGGTTTCACTGAATCCCATAGTTATACAGCACCTTTGATACTCGGATTGTGTATCTGGGCGCTTGCACATTTACAGGCCTTTGCAGAACCCACATCTAACTGGAAGCTCCATGACATGACACGATCCTCTCAATTCAAAGACCAAGCCAGGAATGGCCCCCTATAGCTTCGGGACAGAGTTTCTGCTCTTCCCACTAGATCATCTTTCCCCACTGCAAGAACAGAATGGGTGAATTTCAGTAGCTTTTTAGCTATCTGTGTTCCTTTACATCTCTCCTGCAATGAGAAGGAACATATGACTATCAGTAGGCAGACAGTTTAACTGAACAATAACAAAAACCTCAGTTCCTTCCACGATCTCTTATACTGTTAAAAAATCCACAAAACCAAAACCTCTAGGTAGAAGCATAAGTGTACATAACAAAAGAAGACAACAAAACCCCTGAAAGAAAATTCACCTATTGAAAAGAGGCGGCAGCAGCAGCCACAGCAAGAGAACTGTGCGTCACCATACTCAAAGAAAGTTGAGCAGCGTTTTTCAACACTTTTCTCCTGCCCTCCGCCTCTTCTTCCCACCCACCTGACTCATTTACAGCTGTGTGAATCCCAGTGGTCTCACCAGCACAGCATGAAATTAACAGATCACTTCTAGAATTACAACAGTGCTGACAGACTTTACAGCGTGGGCTGGTAGGCACGTGGATGTACATGCTTCCCTCTTGCCTTGACACTTACAAGAGAGATGAATGTAACTATATAGATACATATGCACCAGGCTGGGGTCTGACACTCGCTTCACACTTACTCTGGCCCAGCAAAAGAAGGGATGCCGTTTAACAATCTGAAACAGGATATTAATTGTCCTTTTGCCTAAACCGTCTAAGGTATCTGAGAATAAGGACCTGATACCTCTGCTATACCCTCCTATTCCATTATCTAACCTCTAACCCTAAATATGAATGCCAATACTCACAGAGATATAAACAAGAAAGTTATATATATTTAAAAAATAAAAATGGAAAGCAATCGTGACTCTGCAAACTTGCTACAGCATTGTGAGCACCATTACATAGAAGCCAAGAAGAATATCTTCAATTACCTCTTCCTATCCTCTTCTGAGAAGACTTGAATCAGCAACTGGGCTTGACAACAGGCATCATCTGATGGGGATATCCTTTGCCTAGGTGCCACGAGAGAGGACCAGTACTCGCTACTCAAGGAATAAGACTGTGTGGGACCTAGTACCCGTGGCTCGAGGTGCTTGTAATGAGAAAGTCCATAGAGACAAAGGAATTCAATTCTGGACCAGTATCATGGTTTCTGACTTGTATTTTACAGAAACCAATTGTGAAGATGGAAACAGTACTTTCAAAGCAGCCAGAGAAAAAGAATAAGAAAAAAACCCCAACAATTACAATGAATTTTGAAAGCCTGACAATACCACAAGGAAGCTCAAAGTCTGATCTGCCATCTGTGGATCCAGTTGTGATGGCACAGCATAGATTTTGGGTATTAGGCTTTGCCTCACTCCTTAGTACTGTGGGCCATTTGCATGGTAAAAGGATCTTTGACTCAGAGTTCATCTACTCCTGCTGCTTACAGTCCTTTCCTGATGTCATAATCCTCCATCTGTGGCAACAGAATTTTGTTTAGAGCAACTAACAGGGATGTCACAGGGGATTAGGATTTTGGATTAGGGAGCAAAGCAACAGAAGCACAGGAAGGCTTATGAAACATGAAGATTGTGTTATCACGCACATGCCCTTTAGCGCTAACAAACAAGGAAAGAGAAGACGACAAACAATTTATATATACAGCAGTAGAATTGGTTCTAAATTACCAGTGTCATCAGGCCTCAGGTCTATTTTTAAGCTCATTCCTTTGGCAATGCTTACAGCAGTCAAAGTATTTAAAAGCTAAGCTTCAGAACTAGTCTTCACATAATAATCTGAGATATGTCTGATAAACCACACTATACTTTTAATTATTAACATATGCATGCTGACTCCAATTTTCTCCTTAGATTTCCAACCCCTTGACAACACTTGTTATTTCCATTGAGTGCATTTTTGTTTCTGTTTGGCCTTGTTTCTTTTGTCTGTTTGTAGCTGGGCTTGGCACATTGTCTTCTTCATGCCACATGCACAGCAGAAAGGGGAGTGAGTGGGCAGTAGACAGAATAAAGGTGGAGAAGTCCCATGTACAAAAAAGCATCCCTGCTAGCAGAAGTGTGACTTGCTTTGTCTCCTCCTGTCCATACTAAACCTACCAGCAGAGGCAGCTCCTTAGGAATAAGAGATAGCAAAACAGAATTTTTCAATGATGTCCATTTGATCTTTATTTCTGCATTCTAATTTTTACTGGAACAGCTCGGTATCTGCAGACTTTCAGTATGTGTGGTCTTGATGGGTCTCCCTCCCTTGGAAGGAGTCCAGTATTACACTTTTCTTCCAAGTTACCTAGCTAGATGTATGGTTTGTGTATTAGTTTTACCACTAATTGTTTGAGGAAAACCACCTTAGAAGAGTACGGTAGCCAGATCTCTTATCCATATTCTGCTTGGAAAAATTACTTTGTCTCCCTCTTTCCTGCAATTTCAGCTATATGGTAGGCTTCTCTTTGCCCTGAAAATAAAATATTTGAATTCTACTGCTGTGCATTGCTCAAACTGCCATGTTTCATCCCACAGGTGGGCGCATTTCACTGGCAAAAGCAACCATTCCTGCTGTGTCATTTTAAAGCTCTTTGCAGAGAAAGGAACTTTAGAAATAAAAGACGGTATTGTGTTTATCATTCTTCCGAGTTACATGAGGAATCAGTTTCTTTATACAACAGCTGCAGGATTGTAACACAACTGCCTCATGCTTTGATCGTAACTAGCAAACAGCATTAAACCTTCCTGGTCTTGCATATAACACCTTCCTTCACACATTGAAAATTCACTCCTATTTAAAGGAATCTACCATTTGCATTAACTTTATTTTCTCATTAAGATGAAGATCTGCAACAGGCAAGGTTCAACAGCACCACGGGTCCATTTTCATTCTCCATCTCTCTAAATGTTCCCTTTGTTGTTGTTTTTTTCCTTGTAACTTCAGTGAGGATAGGAAGAGATAGGGAAGTAACACACAAGATACCTTTACTGTGTTTGCAGAATAAGGTGCTGCTTTTGTCCCATAGTTCCTAAATTGCAAATGTCATCAAGCATTGAAATGTCTCCACCACTACCAGTCAGACATTATGATGGGCAATTTATACCTATGATAAGTCTACAATCTAATTCTGTCAGCACTCCTGTTTCATAACTAGCTATGGTCTGCTTTTTTAATTCAATGTGCAGGCCCTAGTACAGCTCAGAGAGGCATCAGGTCTTGGAAACCATATGTACCAGGCAGAATATAAGCCTGTTGCAGGACTCTCTGTTAGTGCAGGTTAAGGAGGAAATGAAGTTAATTCTCTTTTCTAAGTAACAAGTGAGTAAAATTGAGACTGGATCTTATGGAACCATCACTTCACTGGATGGATCACACCTCATATACCGTAACTGTCAAATACCAACAGCAGCATGTTGACACCTACCTTGCACAAACGTAAGAGAGTCAAGGTTCAATGCACAGTTCAGAAAGTTAGATCCTGTATTTTGAGTCACAGCTGGTAGAAAGCAGGAATATCACAGAGTAACTAATTTAGCAAACTAGAACCAAAAAAAAAACCAAAAGGGATTTTCAAGGACTGCAAGGCCAGCTCTTCAAGCTCACTCAGTTCCAGACTTCATTAAGACGTCATCATCTCTTTCATCACCTAAATAAGATTAGACATCTGGCAGGCTCCATATTTAAAGTTACCCATTGCCAGAAATAACTCAAAAGGCAGTGTTCTGAAGTCCTCTGAAGATACAACTGTTTATTCCACTGCCTTAACAGAACCTGAACTCTTCATTCACCTGGCGTCAGTTAAGATGATGAGTCCTTCTGTTCCAAATACACAGCTGGTCTAAAAATTTCAGGTACTGGGACTAGTTAAAATAACGAATAGGCAAGTCTCCCACAGAAAGGACATTTACGTCAAGGTGACAGGAGAAGGGAAGCAGCAGCAATGGCAATCCACAGAAGTTGGAGCTACGAGGCGGTGGGGTTTTTTCCCCTCCGTGAAACCTGGCACACACCTAACCTCCCCCTCTTATCACCCTGCCGCTCTCCATCTTTAAGCAACCTAAAAAGTCTCGAGCAAAGTGCTCATACACATGCTGGTGAGGGAAGGAGAAAAATAAAAAACAAACAAAAACCCCAAAACAACCCCAAACCAAAAAAAACCCAGCCATACAACAAAAAAATCAACTGCATAAAAGGGAGTATGCCTGAACCAGAGATGCGACAAGAGACAGGAAGATGCAAGTGAAGTAGAAGTAAACAGTAGTCAGACATTCAGACACAGAAACTAAAAGCAGAGAGGAAAAAATTAAAGGGCTGTAGATGAACAAGAAAAATACAGTGAGTTAGAAAAACACCCTTCCCCACTGCAAATCACAGCGGTACAAAAGTGCCAGGCCTCATGGCCTATTCTAAAATAGCCAAACCTATTTAGCAGAGGTTGGTTTCCTGAAAAGCCAATAATACACATTACACACACAAGACAAACATTTCCCCTTAGGCTTCAATGTGATCAGGTGTCTCTCCATCTGAAGGAGAAATATTCCTATCGGGTTAAGACCTCTGTAACAATATGAGCTTGAGCTGGAATAATCTTCACAGCTGTGACAAGCCTTTAGGTTTTGAAGACTCTGGAAAAATGAAAACAACAAACAAATCTATTTGTTCTGGGACCTCTTCATACAGCATCTACTTCAATGGACATCAAAAAATCGAGCAGGAACTCTCAGGCATGTATTCTGAATTCTGATGGGCACACAAGTGACTACAGAGAACAGCAACAGCTGCAGCCAGAGACACGATACTTGCTGATGTCTAATGCAAATCTCAAATTCCTTGCCACAGTCTGACTGAATGGCACAGAACACCTTAATCCTAAAGCTATTTACATCCCAGTGTACTTCCAGCATGCTTTTTTTAATTCACGTTAGTCTCAGCCCATGTATCCTTCCTATTCTTTCAAATCTCATCCTCTACCACTTTCATTTACATAAACTTCAGAAATCGCCTAGAGGCAGCACCCAATACTTTTTAAATCCATAACCTCTGTAAGACATCTACTTCAACTTTTTACAGCTGGAAATAGGCCAGAGATGCCAACAAAATATGGTTGCAGTCAGATGCTCCACATGTATGGAGCACAATACATCACACTAACTTCTGCTTATCTCTAGGCTGTCAAATCTTTCAGCTTCAATGCTTCATGTGTATCCAATGGCTAAAATTATCTGAGGCTGTCAGTATCTTTATCCATTGGATAAGAGGGTGCTTCCTAATACATTTCTGTTCATTAACAACTGCTACAGAGATAAAGTGTTTACCCATTAAAATTTCCTTGGTCCCTCCAAATATATTTTTTTCATTTTCCACTGAGCTGTAAAATACCAAACCCTACATAAAAATGCGGATGCTACTCTGACGTGAAGGTAATTCCTGCCTGCCTACACCTGGACTATGGAACAGGAATATTTTATTTTGAAAACTGCATCTATTAATTTAGATCAAGTCAGCAATGTAACCAGGTCTTCACAGTAAACAGTGAATAGAAAAGGAGTTTATGAAGGACATTATTAAAGTCACAAAAACTTAATTCCAGTGACATGTAAAATGTTGGAAAGTCTGAGCATTTTCTTAAACTTCCACATCATTCAGGAACAAGTTTGTACTTTATATTGCAGTCTCTCTAGATGAGTTGGGAAGTACACTGTCACTATCATGTTTAAAGGGATAGACTTTTAACATCATGCAAAAAATCCCTCTAGTATCAAAAGCTTGCTAATTTCTAATAAGCAGGTTTCCTCACTTATATCCAGGGGAAATAGGGTGTTTGTATGTAATTGCACCATTAATCCTTCCTTCATTATATGTCTCCTAAGAGTTAGCCTTCATCAAACTGGTTTTCTATCAGGATTCTTCACCCTATCATCTCTCTGCAGTTCAAGTGGCATGCTCTCGATTACTGTCTGGCCTCTCTGACCTGTCTTCTTTGGCTTCTCCCAGTTTCCCCCCTCCTTTTCTACTGAAGCTATTCTCAGCCCCTTTAATGGCTTTCACTTGAGTATCTGTAGTATTTCAACACCATCCACATAGTCCTCAACCTTTTTGCAGCCTCAAACACCATTGATTATTCCCTTTTTACTTAGCAGGCAACAGACATAAAAGACACCAGTAAGAATTTCACGTGCAGATTAACATAATAAAAGAGCCCTACCTGTTCTTTAGAAAATCAGACTATTCAGTAAAAGGTTCTAAAAATTACCTGTAAGAGGTGCCAATCAGCAAGTACAAAAGAATGACCACTTATATGTTTGATCAACTATGGCTTGTAAACTGCTATAAAACTAATAATGGAATTTATAGTTAATAGATTTTTATTATTTTTTTTATCTGAAATTCCAGGAAGTTACATCTGTGGTGGTTTGGCTTTTTTTTTTCAAAATCTAAGTTAAAAAAATAGCTTTTATCTCCTGGTCTCACTCCTTAAGTTCAGTAGTGAAGAATCCAAGTCAGCTTTTTGTTTTGTAAAGGTTTGAGGGCCTTCTGTGTTTCCATACATAGCAGCTACTTGGCTGAACAATAATTATCCATTTCAGGAAATCAACCTGTGCTCTTATGGATAGTCAGAGATTGATACAGTCAAACCCCCCTGATCAACAAAAACACCTCTGTCGTTTGCCATGCCCTTCTTCAACCCAGGTATCACCTCCAAAGGGGCTGGGGTTTGTCATTCTGTTTCTGTCTCAGAGGTGTGACTGCATCAAGTAAAAGGCACCAAATGTAACGTATAAAAGCATCTTTTCATTCAAACCAGTAATGGGGAAGAAGAACCTTCTCTACCTTGCAGGTCAGCTTTGGTCAACTCAACTTTGTTAGCAAAAAATAAAAAACAAAACAAAAAAAAGAATAATTAAAAATAAAAAAGCAAAACCAATAAACAACAGGTTAGTATAAAGGCAGATAAACCAGGGTCACATCACTATAAATAAATAAAAGCAATTGGTATAACCATGACAGGCAACATGCATAATCAACACACACAGGAATGACAACATAAGCAACCAGGACACAGATGGACGTGGCTACCTTAACCTGGCCAAGCAACAGATAACACAACCACGTACACAGGAGAGGAAATGCATGTCATTCATACACACACATGAGGTCACAGAATTTACAGATAATAGAAAGACCAGAAAAGAAACATCACATTCTTAACACTCATCTCTCGGTATTTACCAATAATTTTGTCTTGTTTGAGAAACACTTAGAATCCATTTAAATAAAAAAATCTATTTGACTTTCAGTGCATTAGCCAGGAATGGTTTTCTTTTGTTTCTACATCCAAGCTGTGGATCTGAACTTAAAATCTTCTGTGTCTCATAAAAGCACAGATTGCCCCGGCTTTTTGTCCAAAGCGGGTTTACTGCCAAAAAGCCATAAGGGGCCGATAATTCTGGAAGATAAGAACCTCTGTTTATCCCAAGAACAGAACTTGACACTGGATGTAAAGTGACCGTAAAACTTTGCCCCCTCACAAGCTGCTGCCTGCTCATGGATTTCAACACATCCTTAAGAAAACTTGCATCAACAGGCAAAGAGACAATTCTGTCTTTAGACAAACATAATCTTTGTCAATCTCATCAGGCCAATCAACAAATGACAATAGTACAAGCTCACTCTTTCATCTAGGTGGAAATGATCTCCTTATCGATAGTCAAATCATAGACCACATGGCAAAAGAGAATCATAAGTCTACCAAGTCTGACTGACTGAAGACCCAAGAACACTTTCTGAAAATTGGAGAGCATAAAAAAAAGCAAACCAAAACAATCCCAGTGATGGTTTTCCATTTAGACAGAGGATTTTTTTTTAATTTTTTTTTTTAATGGAGTCCTTCCAAGGAAGCCACATAGATTTTTGCAGCATTATACCTTGATTCTAAGTTTTCTCTTTCAGCATGAATAAAAGCAGAGGACAAAGATGGGAGTACAGGCAGCAGCTCCTGAATCCTTTGCCACTGAAGGTTACATGTTTCTAATATATAGCACAATGGGAACACCAAAACACCCAATCACTGACCTCATTGTTCAAAAGATGGGTATTTAAGAAATGCATACTCACCTTTATAACCTTCTGTTCTTAAAAAGTTCTAATATCACGGCTGATATTGAAAAGACAATGGCAGCTCTCCCTTTCTCCCATCCTCTCCTTTCACATTTACAACCCAAAAAATTAGCACCAACACATACAGATGCTGTTTCCTGTGGTTCCTACGCAGTTTAACATTTTGAATCTTTGCTGTTGTTTTATAGCTCATGAATGACTCAAGATGGCAATTATATTCCCTTTTGAGCTAATCAGATTTTAATTCCCACTTCTGGAACTGCTCTAGCACATAGAGCCATAAAATTCCAAGAGTTCTTCAAGCAAAACACAAAAGAAAGGAGGGGAGGGGTGGAAACAGAAGGAGGATGCATTCCTCTACGCATCTTCTTTGACACATATTCTAATAAAGTAATTTCTGTGTAACAAACAAGCACTTTTCCTAACTACCCTGCTCCTCATCATCTTTGTAGCTGAGCTGGAACAAAGTTTATATTTGTTCCATAATTCCAGTAGCACTGTGACAACAGAATACAAAAGCATAAAGAACAAGAGAGCTGTCAAACCATCATGGAGTAAACTAACGCTCCTCTCCTCAATGGACAGCCTTTGATTCCACAGAGAAAGTGCAGTATCACCAGATTTGAAGTTTCACTACTGAGCAGATGAAGGGTGAAATCCTTTCTGACATTATCCTGCTGTGAGATTTTAAGCATGAGATAAGGTTTTCTTTTTTCCACATACTGCTTAGTATGTAAAATGCACTTCTGATTATCCAACGTTTACGTGTCATTCATGCTTTTCATGCACCAGTGAATTCCAAAGGTTAACTATACTATTTCATGGCAAGTAGCACAAGATTATGATTCTACTGCAGGATCTGAAAGAAGATTAAATTAGGACAAAAAAAAAAAAAAAAAAAAAGCTCTAAAGCATACTGTCAGCCAATAATCATCACTCTTTTGAGAGAAGCTGTTGTCAGTGGAACAGGTGAGGAAAGGTGAAGAGGACAGGAAGAAACCACATCTCTAAAGCACATGGAAAACTGCCTTGTGGATGAAATACAATGTTCTTTAACCATTGCTGTTTAGGATTGTTCAGCTGGTGGCAGGATGGGGTGAACATGAGTATTTAGAACGTGCAGCTGAATTTCAGATAGCTCTAGTGCTCACAGTAAGCAACATAAGCATGTCCAAACAAAGGAAAGGAAAACACAGGAGAACATAAGGCAAATTAATAAAGAGATGAAAAAAACCACTCCAAATGCAGGAAATATTACTCATTAATATTTACAACAATATCTTTAAACTCCACATAAGGTTGGACATCTGCTTAAATTCTTCCAGGACCAGTGAGGAGAAAGCAGTGAGTCACTCAGTCTTCACTTTTGTGGACAGAATAAACTGATTCATTCAACTAGTAGTAAGACCAGGAACAAAGTGCCCAGCAAAAAGAATTCATTTCAGATGTCTAGAATCAAGGAGGAGGTGATCCAAAGTTTAAACCAGTTTATTTTCAAGAAGGGAAAGGTCACCTGGAACAACTTCTTCCACCGTCCAACTCTCGCCTACACGCCACAGCGCAGACATATTTTCTCTCAAGCTGTGTATGTCTGACATAGAAATGGAAATATTACTCAAAGTTAGGAGCTGTATAAAAATTTCCAACTAAAGCCCATAGGCTGTTAAATGGAAACTGGAGAGAATCAGGTCGTGACAGAAGGCTTTTCCTCAGTTTCTAATGCTTTGCTCATCTCTAGGGGCCTCCACCCACTACTTCAAAGTGCTCTGCAAGACATGGTTGAATTTCATACTCTCATCACAAATAGATGAATTCCATACATCTGTTTTATGGGTGGGGAGAGCTAGGCCCAAAGTAGGTAGCAGGCTTGCCTGGAAGCTTCCAGCAGAAGTGGCCCCCCAACGTGAAGTCCTTTCTGAGAACTGACTTTGCCTCCTCAGAGTGGTCGGTAACCTGACCCAAAACTGGCACAAGGACCATTTAAGTCTTAACCACTTCCCTATATTTTGTACCTTTTCTCTCAGGCCCTCTCACCAACCCCTTTTTTTGATGGTGGTAGGGGAAAGGGCCCTCTTACGTAAAAAGTGGCGATGAAAGCTGCTGATAACACAAGAGATAAAGATACTGCATGGAAAATCGATAAATATATTGCTATAATGCTATTATCTTGAAACTTCATTCTTCTCACAGTTGTGTGTAGCACATCAACCCAGAACAGATTTTACACACCAGCCAGTAAGAAGGTTTCTGGCTTTGACAAATACCTTCCAGGGAAACACAAGCTGCCACTACAGATCTGACCAGACCTTCAAGATCAACGAAGAGCTACCTATTGTTCCCAAAAAAATCAGAAATGCAGCAATTGCAAAAAAAGGCAATAAAAATAAACCAGACCACCACACACAAAAAGGAAAGGGAGGTGTGGTGTGGGGCTTTAACTCCATGGGCTCTTTTGACATTTCAGACACCCTTGGGCTCTCTTCTTCCAAATAATCACCCACAAAATTCTTTACCAAAAGTAATAGTCCTACAGGACACATCAAAACAGGTGTCACTGTGGCAGCTATCATCATGCCTGGCACACTAGGGACTGAGCAGCATACTTCAAAAGATGAAAACTTAAGGTTGTACAGCAGACAAGAAAGCTGTGTAATGCAAAAGGAAGCTGACAATTCAGCTAACAAATGGGATAAAGAGGTTTGCTTAGTCGTGCTACCTTACACAAATCCCAACATAGATAATTTAAAGAAATTACAGGAATAAAACTGATAAAGTAATCCTTGTCCTAGGTCTTGAGCTGCCTTTTATTTTTTTCAGTACTACTATATACTATTAAACACCAGCCACTTGCAGTCTCAAGGATGCCTGCATTTCAGTTAATGACCCCTATATATGGCCTAAGAATGCTTAGGGATTCTCCAGGTCCTAAAGAAAAAGCTCTCACTTAAATATTATTTCTATTGAAAGGATTTCTGCTCCTGCTTAAATAGGAGTGGTGCCTCACCCATCACTGGAACACAGTTAATTGTGTAATAATTGGTAATCAGTAGGTTTGTGCTTTGAGATACAGCAGGGCTGAATTACGCTTAAGCACATGAAGGACAATGTGGCCAAGGAAACTCACTGGCTTGCTGCAACTGAGTAAAAGAAAGAGGCATGAAAACCAGGACAATAAAGAATATTGTGTTCCTATTAAAACTTGAGCATTTTAATTGGTGGTATGGAATAGGGTACTGAAATACACAAATAAAGATAACAAATGCAAACAAGATGCCACAATGTCACCCATTTGTAGTGGTACTGGTCTGTCTTATGTGGGAGAGTGCTGTCTGCTGACCTACATCTCAAATTCTACTATTCTCCAGGCTTCCTTCCTCCACACATCCTTTGATTCTGTCTGAGATCAAACTGACAGTTTCAGAGAAAACAGCTGCCACCTTGTAATCTCCTCTGCTTCTGAAAGCAAAGCCGCAACAAGAGACAAGCGTTAGCAGAAATCTCTTTCACACCACATGAGAAGGCAACATGCACGTGTGGGCATGGAATGGCATTTCTTTAAGCATGCATGTTCTCATTGTGTATGTGGTCCCACTGCCCTTCATGATGAAACAAGGACATATCCTGCAAATCAACACACAGCACAACTATTCACCCCAAAAGCCTGCAATTGTTTGTTACAAACATTTAAATACCATGAGACAGCAAGAACTGGTTCGGACTTTAGCCTTTAAAAACGTTGTTAAGACTGCACCCAAGATCACTTCAGATGAAAACAAAAAGGATCAAATACACTCAAGAGTTTTTCTTTCCTTAGATAGGGGGGGGGGGGGGGGGGGGGGGCGGGGGGGGGGAAGGTATGACTCTTCAGGAGCAGCTATAAGAGCAGGCACCAGCAGGCAACAGCCAAGATGTGAGATGAAGCCTTGAGGATTGCTGTGGTTCAAAAAACAAATAGAACTGCTTTCTGGTGACCTAATTCTTAGGTTTTTTACTAAATTCTAAAATATGTTGGCAACTCTTCAGCAGTTCCCTTGGTACTGAGCAGGGACTTGTCATGAAGATAGTATGGGCACTGCTTTGCAAGATCAAGTTCTTCCAAAGGCAGAATGAAGGCTCTCATTGACCTTCCCACCTGGTTTTTTAGGTCTGTCTCCAACTTTGAATCTTGTTTGAAGGGCTTCAGAAGAGAAGGGGAGCTCACATTCCTGACATTTCTAAGAGTGAACCAATCTCAGGCAGCAACCGTGCTGGTACCAGGGTGGCACACAGACAAAGCAAGTGCCACATCAGGTGTTTGGGGAGTGGCACTGACTTTACACAACCCTCAGTATTAGGACACTAAATCAAAGAGCTACACTGAGTACAAGAGAAGGAAATGCCATAGCTCTAATAAAGGTGCATATGGGGCAAAGTTTTCTGAGAAAGCATCATGACTCTGTTCCTGAGCCCCAAAGAACGACAAGTTAGCCTGAGAGGTCCTCTGTAGGAGAAAAGCTAGTAGAAATAACATGCAGGCTATATAGCCAACAGATTAAGCTAATTTCAAATAGAAGAATTACCAGAAATCACCAATATTAAAGAATAGCTTTCAGTGCACCAAGGATAATCAGAAAAGACATTTTCAAAAAACTCCAAATGCATTTTTTTTTCTTCAACCTTGTACACAGCAACACAGAAAAGCTGCACTTCTTTTGGCATTTTGGCTCTGCCACAGATGGACAAAGCCACAGATTGTGCTACGCTATGCTTATTTCCACAAGGAACAACACTGTTCACAGGAACTGTTAAATACGGCAGAGAGACAGGAAAAAGAACAGCTTACAGCTGTGTGGCACTTACCAACACTGTGAAATTGGAGTAGACATTGAGTGAGCTCCTGTGACCGGACACAAAAGTCTCACAAACCAGAGGATTATTGTGGAAGTGTGGAAGGAGGGCTGAGGCACAGGAGCTCCCAGCCAACCAGAACACCGGGAGACAAGGAAGGGATCAGATTTAATTGGACTGCCAATTTGTTTTTTCATGAATACTCAAAGAGAGCACTAAGATGATACTTTCAATCCTAAGAAGGGACAGTCTCAATATGTGGCAAGTCTTCAGCATGATATAACCTGCAGTCTTGGCATAGTAAGGAAACATGGTCAAGGAGTAATTTCACTTTGCAAAGGCCCATCTTGAAGGATCAGTTCAGGACATACACCTTAGCACACCTGCATACCAGACAACTGTACTGATAAAACCATCTTCCTCTAGTGACTGGTAGCCAACACAGCAGACTGGTATTCAGTGGTGCTAGACATAATGGTGATTTTCATTTAACTCAGCAAGCAAAAGCTTGGGTTTTTTTGGTTGTAAGTATTCCAAGTGTTTTGGGAATTGATGCTATATTGATGCTACTGAGTCAGTGCTGTCGATGTAAATATTCTTTTAATTAATGGGAGCTTCAAGGAATCACTACTATTTACATGCTTCAAAAAGACACTCATTACATTTGTTTCTAAACTGGCTGGAAAAGAGAAACTACAGAAGAGCAAGTTTTTCCCAATAGCAGAGACAACGCCCCCAGTGCTCTCACTGCAGGCCCACCTCTTCAGAAAGGAACTCCTTCCTTGGTCCAATCTTTATCCCTCGGTTCCTTCTACTTTCCATTTCCCCTGCCTCTCCTTAGTCTTTAAAATGCTTAGTTCTGTGGATCCCAAATAAGGGCACTTTGAAGCAAAAGTGAATTGAAGATTCGAAACCTCTTTCAAAATATTTCAAGAGTACTGTAATGTTAATAAAGCACTCTGAGAAAAGTACTAGTAAGTAGTAGTCCATCCCAGTGCCATCTTTCTTTTCCACTACCAGAAGTACCACCTCACAGGGATGGAGTATGCAAGAGAACAGCTGCTAAGCTGCTCTGAGAAGCTAGCTATCCCTTAAGCTGCAGAGTTTGGAAGGTACAAGTGAGGCAAAGGATGTCATGATGAAAGCAAACTAATGAAATGGACAGTAAAGTGGACAAGTAGATGCACAGGGAGCAGCAATGAAGTAAAGAGGGGAGTTCTTGAGAGGGGAACTTCTCTGAAGCCAATTATACCTTCGCATCCACGCTCAATCTGCCCACTGCGGTGCAGAGCATCATTGATCAGATCAGGCAGACGCCCATTCAAGTCCACAGATGCTAGACAGCCCTGAAATCCATCACGTGATGCTACTAGCTTCGGGAGGTTGCTATACATGCCTTGAGCTAGGCCAGCAATGTAGAGATCACCTAGAGGAGAAAGGGGTAAGCATACAAGAAGGAGGAAATTACGTATCTTCTAGAACGACTACCCCCCACACCCAGCATGAAAAAAAGCAAGCTGAACAGATGCTCAGAAGAAGTTAAAAGCAAAGCAAGATATTGTGCAAGTCATCATTTCTTCCTCCTTTACCACAAAACCCCAAAATTCCCAAGCCACAACCAAAAGCAAACAACAAACTAAAACCCACACTCACACAAACAAAAACCACCATCAAAAAAAAAAAAAACCACAAAAAAACAAAAACCTGATTGTAATTGCATCCTAATTAAGAAAAACTGCACTATGACAATCAACTTTTGAAAAAGCAAAATATGCCAAACTATTCTGGTACTGGACGTTGCCAAACAGAGAAAGAGAAAAATGAAATTGAAAGCCAAAATCAGTAAATTCCAGATTTACTGTTCTGTAATGCATGGTTCCTGCAAGCTTTCTCTTGTTTACTGGTTAAGCCCTGCAAGAATAAAGGGGGGGAACAATCAGTCTTGTAGAACTTACCTTTAAGATCCAGATTTTTGGCACCATTGATAACCTGAGTGACCACCTTAGTGTCCACCTTTAGACTGTGTGTGTTACTGTTATCTCTGGTGATGACGACATTGTGCCATTGGTTGTCATTAAGAGGACGATCACTGTTGCCTTTGATAACATTAGGTCCGTTTCCAAGGTCAAACACATAGTGTATATATCTGTAAACATAGCAAGAACTAGTTAAAGTTTGTAAGAATTCCAGTGCTACTGACCCTTATTCTAGCCAGAGCTGATAAATCAACTTACAAAAGTCACAAAGGGAAATATCCCTGGGTTAGAAAGTTCTAATAAGCCAGATTTGAGAACATATAGCTGTATACTTTCAACCAAGAACATGTAAGGATTAGTATATTTTGAAATGACAGCATTTGGAGTAATCAGATTCTAACCACAAAGCATTCCTCTTTTTCACAAAGTTCTTGCAAAACCACAAAACCCCTGTCTGTGCATATAATTATTTTTTAAAATTGGTGATATTGATAAACATACTGAGGAGCAACACTAGGCATGCTTATTTGGGGCTTATATTCCCCAGATTCATTCTGAGCTTTGAATAACTCCCTTAAGAAGTGGAAAACTCACTCAAAATATTGTACTAAAATTCACATGAGATCCTAGGTTTATTTAAACAGCTAGAGAACAATTAGCAAAGCTTTCAACAAAAAATAAAGACCCTAACGAAGACTGAAGTCATGCGAGTGTTACCCTGAATTATTTAAGTAGTTCAAACAGAAATACACCTGAGGATAGAAGATAAATATTCTACTTAGAAAGGAAAAAAAAAAAGACAACAAAATTCAGCTCTCAGAGTACCAGGAGCTCATGACTCCTACTTTTTTATTACTCAATGTCCCACTTACACAAATATGTGCAAAGTTAAAAATGAAACAGACTGAACTACAGTTGTAGTGAAATAAAGAGGACTAGTAAACTGTATTTATGGAAAACTTCTACTGTGACTAGATGAGTATAAGAGATCAAAATTAGTTCAGCTAAGAGAGGATTTTTTTTTTTTTTAATGTTATTGGTCTTGTGAGAAGAATACAGCAGCTCAAAAGCAAGCTGAGTTCACTTTTCCTCAAGCATCATCAGCAGAAATACAAATTCGGCAGCCCATATGTCCTTTTTTTCCTTTAGTGGAGAGAGCAGAAACACAAGTCTGTTACAGGAAAAAAATAAAATAAAATGCAAGGGGGAAGAGAGACTCAGAACCCTCAGCACATTTCCTCCTCCTCTGTGCTATTCTGCAAGGTTTACAGCACAAAAATGTTAGCCTAACTAGATCCAAAGGGCTTAAAAAGATTAATGTTTCATACTGCAAAAGTGTCTTTCCCTCAGCCACAGAGGGAAGTCAGTGATGAAGTCAGAAGTGTAAGCTTCAGTGTTTATCGTTAAGTGTTTTGTCATACACCTCAGCAAACAGAGAGGACATGACTCTGAGGTGAATTCCTCTTTATGCAAACATTTTAAGCTTACCTATAAGTAAGTTTATCTATAAATAAGCTGGCAGAATACAGCAGACAGTCACTTACCCCTTGACTAGTTCGACTGCAATAAAGTCATTGCCATCACCACTGTTAAAGAGAATGAAACCATCAGCTGAGGTGGTCTTGAACTGGAAGAAGAGGTGCATGGATGTGTAAGCCTGCAAGGTGGCCAAGCTCAGGTAGCTGCTCTTGGTCTTGAACGTCACAGGGTCAGCTATAATGTTGCGGAGACCAAAGCGTGCCTTCAGCTCACAATAGTCAATGTCACCATTTTTGCACAGGTCAATGTAGAGCATCCCGTTGAACATGAGGCTCTGGAGGTGGCCAATGAAGCTGGAGGGGATGACAGAGATGTACCGCTTCTCCGTCATGATCCCTGTCTCAATGTTGTGGAACTCCAAGCGGGTGTGATCACCAACCATTGTGCCTAAAGGACAGAAGCAAGGAGGAACATGCAGAAAGCTCAGGGATCAGTAACAGGTTGTAGGGAGCCCTTCACCCTCCAGTTTCCAGACTAATAGCAGTACTAACACAATCCCATCCGGTCACTGTTCAGCAGCTTTTACAACAAAGAACGCACAAACTCTTGTTGGGGAGGCTCGAGTCTAGCAGTTGCCAAAACCTGGCAAAAAAAGAGAAGACAGGAGGAAAGGGCCACGGGCAGCTAGCTCTGTATTTTTCCCTGTGCTTCACAGACTTCCCTGATTGTGAAGAAGACTGGGTCTCTCCCTTAAAGCCTACGGTGATCTATTTGACCCAACAGTCCATCTGCCAAAAAACTCAGACACTTCTGAAACAACTCTTAAAAGTGCCCTTCCTGGAAACACTGTATATTAATCTATGTTTATCGAAAGAGCAGAACGAGAAGTGAGAACAGTCATAAACCTGCTAATATTTATTCTGTTGTCCTCTCCTGGTACCTGATGTTATTTCTCTTATTTTAAGAGCACAGCAGGAGGGAAATGCACAAGAATGTAACAGGCAAAAAGCCCTCCATATTTTTAAATCATCAGCTTACCACTTGGGCTATTTCTCACGTTGTGAGGTATTTAAACCTCTTAATTAAAATACTCAAACTATTCTGTATACCAAATATGTCAGACTATTCTTTAAGCATATTTAAGTGTTTCAGTAAGCACGCTAGGCGTCAGTAGAGACGCAGAACCCACACAGGCAGATGAAATACAACAGTATGCTGGAAGACTAGTTTGAGTACAAAGACAAGTTGTGCAGCATCAGAATGAAAACCATTACAAACATCCTTGCTCTAGTTCTCTATAGTTCCTCATTAAGGCAGCCACACAACTTTTGGTCATACAAGCGAACAGCCTTTCTACACAGGCCTCGTGCCATTTAGCATATACAACAGGAATAATACTAAATTCATTAATTGCTCAAAATTTATTTGTTTTCTCATCATTCAATGTACAACCATTATTCTAACCCTGCTACAAAGATGCTGTTATTTTTTATCGCATGAAATTTTCTGAAGTGTTGCATTGAGTTTACATGGTGCTTGCTGTGGGGTAGCTGCAGGGCAGCCTCCGTGAGAAGAGGCTGGGGCTGCCCCATGCTGGGCACAGCTGAGCCCCTTGGCCAAGGTGGTGATGCCTCTGGGAAAGTGTATTTCAGAAAGGGCAAAATACTGCCTGTGAGCAAGGAACAAAGCAAAAAATGCAACCAGGAACCCTGCAAACACCAAGGTCAGAAAAGGAGGAGTGGAAGGAGGTGCTCCAGGTGCCAGAGTGGACATTCTCCAGCAGCCCATGGAGAAGACCACAGTGGAGCAGACACCCACACTGCAGCTCACAGAGGACCCCTATGCCAGAGCAGGTGGATCCTTCCTGTGACCCATGGAGAGCCCATGCTGGAGCAGGTATTCCTGATGGCCTGTGGAGAGGATCCATGCTGGACCACTTCATGAAGGACTGCTGCCCATGGGAAGGACCCACACTGCAGCAGGGTCTTTTGCATGTTTCTCTACTTAACCTTCTAGTATATGCTGCCGATACAATTACTGAAATCCTTCATTTCAGAAGATTTTCCAAAGGAAACAGCTACACTGCCTGTTGGCCCCTCTGCCTCCAATAACATTTTAACATACTGGTCAAAATGAAACAGGGTTAAAAGAACAGAAGGGTCAAAAATATTTCAATTCATATTAATTTTGTGAAAATTTGACACCTGGATAAAGACCTGCATAAATGCTTTCAGTGGGCTATAGACAGACAAAATTAAACAATAATATTTGTTTATTTATTTGGTTGGTTATTATAGACATTATATATACAAATATATAATATTTGGTTATAATAAACAACGAGCAATTGATTGCATCTGCTGGTCCGTTTGCGTATATACACTGCTCTTGACTGGTCACTGCAAGAGGTATTTCTGAGTCACTGGGATTAAACCTGGGAGTCACACTGATCATCATGGCTGAGTTGACAGCAAATTCCTCTTTTAACTCCCCCAGGTCATACCAACTGGGACTTACAAGCTTTCTCATATTCTGTGCTATGTCCTGAAATCTCCTAGCATTTCTCACCTAAACAGTTCCCAAGTGTTAAAAGATTAAAGAAAAAATAAATATAATCATAGGTCTTTCAAGACTTTTCCTACTATTCACATTTTTTTGTTGTTGGGTATAGAATAAAAGCTGAAAACACTTATTAAGACACTCAGATGATACAATCTGACCTGTGGTGTATAGTCAGATTAAATGAACTGATGGTCTATTTCTTGCGTAGGTTCTCTTAAAACACTGAAATATTTCTAATTCACCTCCCATGATCGTGTACAAAGTGCAGTTTTTCAGTTTTTATTTTGTCCAAATATGAGCGAGTTTTTTGCAAAGACAGCAAACAATCACAGCTGTCACTACAAAAAAATGTTTTCAAGTGTCTATTCCAAATATGAAAATATTACACAAAATAGTTTATTTTTTTCACTTATTACCAATTTTAGCAGTAGATCTAAGTTTAAAGACAATTATAAGAGACCATTGACATGGAAAGCTTCAACCCAAGCAGATACAGCTGGACAAACTTACAAGCAGCTGAGTCACATATTTATGACTATTCAGGAATTCAAGTGTCAGGATTTAAAAACATTTGCATTGGTACTGAAACAGTTCTTTACCAGAAATAATGTTTTAGTTTGAAAAATGCCAGTTTACAAGAACTGAAACTGTATATGGGAAAATTTTTTTAGACAAATCATCTCACCTCCACTACTGTGATTGTTACAGGCTGTTTTAGTGTTAACAAATGAAAACTTCTGATTTTTCCAAACCAAAAGAATTGTATTTTCTCAAAAAGAAAATAAAACAGAATTTTAAAATCACTTAAAAAAAAAAATCCTGCTTCAAAAGTTTAGAAAAATAAAATGTAGAGATGTCAAAGACCAAAATCAAGAAACCCCTTCTCCTTAGCTCTTCCACTCTTAGATAAATGCAAAGTTGTTTCCAGAGTAGAAGAAAAAAGCCAGGCCAGTGAAACCTGGAGTACTCAGGGACAGAGAATCCAAATATAGGTGGCATTAGAAATGGAGCGAGGGAAGTTGGCAGAGCTGAACCCAGAATTTTAGGAAAGGTGAGAAATGACAAAACTGGGACTGGCTTAGGATAAATAGGACTGTGACAGTAGTGGTAGTGCAGAAAATTAGGAGAAGTTCAGTGAAAAGCTGAAAAGGATATGACAATACAAGACCAGAATCAGGACAGAGGTGTATTTTCCTAAGAAATTAAGGAGTGAAATCCAGTATTTTCTAATTTTCTGAACACCTGCAGAGTTCGCCCCTAATTCTTCCACTGTATTGTATTTGTAACTGCTACAGCAATCAGCAGCTCTCCAGTTCAAGTGGTAGCAGACAGAAAAAAAATTCCAGCCTCCGCTGAGGTATTTGGGTGCTAGCAAGATGTTGTAGGGAGGAACATGACTGCTATATTTGTGTCTCATTTATCACTGATGTTCTGAGGCCGGGGGGAATGTGGGAGGAGGGTTTTGCAATTAAGCAGAAAAATGCTGTCCAGAGGAACTGGATTCTGACTTTGTCTTAGATATCCTGCAAGAAGCCAAGTCACTCACTTCATTACATATTTTTCATAGGTGGTCATTAACTGTCTAGACTTAATTCTCCAAGTAGAAGGGCTGAGCTAATTTACAGGATCCAATTTACAGACATGCTGAATATTTGTGCATGCAAATGACTGAAAAAAATCATGCCAAATTGGTTCCAAATACATCCAGCTTTATTCTGGTGCCTTGTTTCCAAACTTGTAAAACAGGAAAAAGATGCCTACTCACTTCGTATAACATAGACAGGGGAATAAATCCAGTTACAGCTTCTTAGTTCTGCATAAACATGTTGATGAGTAGCACACAACAAACACACACACATAGAAAAACAACAGCTCTATACTTAGAGCAAAATTTAGCTGGCGTACATCATTCCAAGCAAGCAATAAGAAAGAAGGTGACAATCAAATAAGCTGTTTATTTTTTGCTGGGGGCCCAATTTAGACTTCTGATCTATGCCTAAGATAGCGAGAATCCTGTGGAAAAATCTATGTGACCGCATCATTGAAGACTGTATCATCTGCCCAAGGAAGTGGGATGCAAATTGCATAGAAAAATTTTAACTCTGGTTTTTCTGACTTTTGACTTTGCCATGATGGCATTCTTTTAACAGATATTTTTAGCTGTAATGCATCTTTAATTATGTAATTCATATACATGTGCATATGCACATCCTATTTTAGTATAGGATTGTATCATTATTATTTATAAACTCAGTTTCGTGGAAAGGAGGCTTCAAAACCAGATGGCTTTCTGCGGATTGAGTTGGTAATGCAGAGAGTGCCACCTCATGGTGCTTGCTAAAAAAGGATATCCAGAAGAATTGTTCTTAAATGCAGAAGTAATCAGGATGAAGCCTTTAACAACATATTTAATCAATTCAGAAAGTTCCCTCTTAAATAAAATTTAATTTTCCTAAAACCGAATGTTGACCAAGCCTCCATCAATTCCAACAATGAGAGGGAAAGATTCTTCTTTCATATGTTTCTGATTCTTTTTTGCAAATTCTCAGCCTATATAGCACAGTGTATGTTTACTTCAGAGGGAAAATATATACCGAGTCATTTTCCTGCAATCACACTTCTATGCGCTTTATTTCAAAATCCCGACTCATGTCTTTCCACTTAATCTAATTATCACATTACTAAAAATTAATTGCCTTCAGACAGTAGAAAAGAACTTTTTGCAGAGATAGGATATAGTATTCCAGGATTGCCTACAACAGCCATTCCTTCTAGTTGCCTTCTGAGGAGAAGGTACTCAGAACAGAGGACATCAGCATTTGACACAACAGCATGGGTCACAACTGAACACACACACCCATACCAATGTCACATCCAGAGTTACCATTCTTTGTGATGCTACTCTCAGCCTTCAGGCTGCTAGTGTTTTCCTCAAAACCCCCATTTCCTACCGTTATATACAGCTATAAGAATTTTAAGACCTTTGAAAAAAGAAAAGTAAGTTTCTGTCTCTTGCAGCTGTGGAGAAATGGACCAGAAAAGTATCACCTTTATAATTCTGTGATGAAGAAAAGATCAATCTAAAGCACCAGCTTTCCCAAGTCATTGATCTTTTCTTCCCCCCTTCAACTATGTTTCTCCTCAAAAAGCTGTCAGGAAATGCAGGAAAGGAAAAGGAAAAAAGAAAAAAGAAAAGGAAAGAAAAAAAAAAAGGGACTGATACACCCTATATGTTATGATACAATATATTCTGATGAGTCAGGGTCCTCTCTAACCTCTAAAACAAAGTGGGGAACAAACTGCCCTAGCTGCTTTTTCTTCTGGATGGCTCTGAGCCACAAGCACAAGAACCTGGGGGACAACGACCCAAACAAACAACAAAAAAACCAAAACTAAAACCAAACAGCAGAGATAGAAATCCATATTCTCTACCACATCTGCCAAATGTAGGTCTACCATCAAGGAAAAGTTTGTGCAAAGGAACACTTTAGGGAGCCTTGGTTTTGATTCCACAGCATTGGAAACAGCCGCACTTGCAGCTCGGGAATGATGTATACTCACAGCATACCCCAAACAGCCTGGCACCAGAGACAGTACTGCTTAGCACCGCTGCATCCCTAACCCCATGTTTCGTATCATTGCAGTTGTCACAAGTATCTGGTGCTGGCTAAGAACAGTCTTTCAGAACTGACACAAAAAGTAACATGAAGGGAGGGTTAGTAAAGAGGATACACACAAGATCGGGGTAATAGGTGTAACGGCAGAGAAGAGACTGGGAACAAAAGCACAAAAATAATGAGAAAAAAATACTCATACATTACACTTACCCTCAGCAACATCATCATCCACCATCAGCTTGAGGCTCTTTCCTCGCCGAACTACCCGGACCGTGTGCCACTCATTATCATTGAGTTTCTGTCCAGCATAAAGTGTTTCAGGTCCTTTGCCTGGGGATGAGGAGAGGTATGACAGTTAGAGCCAGACCCACAATTAGTTTAGTATTTCTTCAATGGGAAAAGTCACCAAAATCAACCTGGTGTGATACAGACGAGTACATTGTGTAGGTGCATTATAACCTGTAATCACCTCTCACACCTACACCTTCCCAGCTCAGAGGGAGTCAGGGTCACAGACCCTTCTACTGGGTGAAGTGCCCTCCTCCACACAGCCCAGGGGTCACAGGCATTTAAAACAGGGATGGATTTTTTTCTTATGCTATGGTTCTCATTGTACAGGGCACTGCAGTATTAGAAAAAACCAAGGTGGTGACTGAAATGTCTCTGGAGTGGAGTCATTAGATCCGAATTTTGATCTCCTAACAATCTGGATTTATAGCAGCCCCAAGGTGTTTGGGATTCTTTTCAAAGCTAATCACACTGATCTCTCAACACTTAGGTATCGAACACCAGGTTGGTTTCAGTCTTTCACCTCAAAAAATAGTAAAAAGATTAAAAAAACACAATAACACCCCAACCCCCAGAAAACCTCAATCACCACCACCCCAAAAAATTTATTTATTTTTTTTTTTTTTAAATGCAAAACCTCAGAAAGACAACCACTCACCAACCTGGTTATTTGCTTTAAGGTTCTTTGGCAAAGCAGCCTGGCTATAAAGTACTTACTTCACCCTCTGAATTACAGGTCAAAAGGGAAAGAGGAGTCCTTTCTTCTTCAAAAGGTAAAATGACAGTTGCCCTGACAGTTGCCCTGGCAAACAATGCTCCTGGGAAAATAGCACTAGTGCTACCCATATTTGTCCAGTTTTGCTGCTCACCCATCACAGTTGACAGGCAATTACTTAAAACATTAATTGTTCAGATTACAGGACTGGAACACCTCACTCATGTCAAATGGTAAGTGAAATTGAATAATGGTGTGTGCTAAATTGAAAGCATCTATGCTCATTTCAGTACAGTGCTAGAGTGTCTCTTGATCCAAGTATGTCAGAGAAATGCAGGAGGAGGACAGCAGAACATGTTGTGCATTGGGTCTGGGCCCATTGCCCAAACTGGCCAAAGGGGAACCCAAGAAAGAAAAAGCAAGACATGTTTAACATATTAAAAGAGGCAGAACAGGGACAACAAGGCATTACTACAGCTCAGCTTACTGCACTGGTAAAACTAATATCAAATATGCAGATTATTTCTCTATGTTTTTTCAGCACAAGCAAATCAATCTCTTTATTCAGACAGCCTTTGAACAGCATTTTTTCTTCTAGTTGGACTGGTTACCTAACACAGAATAAAACGTACACAAATTCAGGTGAAACTCTGCACAATGCGTTGCACCCATTCTGATCTGCGTCATGGACTTGACTAGCAAGTAAGAGTAGCATATTTCATAGTGAGATAGAAGCGAAAGAAGGGATAGGAAAAATATCCAGGGACTGTACATAGATTTACATCAGCAAGTGAGCACATTTTATCCCAGAACATATATCACAAAATGATGTCTCTGGATGGCCAGCAAAATTATTGCCTACATCAAAATATACTGCACTAGTTACTGTAGCCCACACAGCCACTTCCCAGGTAGGAAGATAAAGGAGTTTGTCTGGACCTGTGTGTTTCTATAATACCACCTGAAAGCATGGAGGGAGAGGGAAGGAAGGGGCAGCAAATGCTTTTTTAAAAAGCATTACTTTTCCACAGGTCCATTAGAGCTCTGGAGGACTCAGCCAAGAGAAATACTCAGGTGTGCTGACTTTGCTCAGCTGACAATACACTTTCCATGCAGCAGCTCTGCATTCAACATGGTTGAGTAACTCACAGTTGCTGCAAGTTCCCACTTTTCAGCCCTAGCCTGACAAAATAGGGGTCAGCCAAAATGAGTTGGTTTGGCTTCTCATTGTTATCTTGATGCCCACCTTAACACTTCCACAACAAAACACCCATAGAAGTTATATGACTGGATTCTCAGAAAGTGTAGTTTAACCAAGTCTCAAATAAGTAAAAAATTTCAGCTTTCCAACTTTTTTTTCCCAAATGAATAAGGTTATTTACAAATGAGATTGCTATTTAAAAGTAACTAGTTAATAATTTGGGCTAATACATTAGAAAATCAAGCATTGCAGATGCAAACTATGTCATGCTATTTAAGTCCATGACTTGATCAGCCAATTTAATATACGATCAGTATAAAAAAAAAAAAAAGAAAAAAAAAGGAGGTCTTAATACTTTTGTTCACTCACAAGCCTCTGTTTTGTATGCAACAATGGGTATTGATTTGTTTTGGTAGGCTTACCCAAATAACACTGTACAGAAAAATTCAATACATGAACGTGCTCAAGAGCATTCGGCTAAGTATTTCAAACTAGGCATATTTGCATTAAAGAAAAAGAAAAGTGTTAAACATTATTTTACTCTATCCAAGCTGTTTTCTTCCTCAGTTCTTTCGAGGCATTTACATAGCGGCTGGGCTGACATGAAAAGCAGCAAAAGTGTGCCCACATTTTTCAACGGACAGCATGCAAGTGAGTTGATGTTTTCCCTGTGTAAGCTCCCACTGAATTCTGTGTGGTTCCAGGAATTGTGTATAGAGGGACTCCCACGTTTGGATGCCAAACTTCACTTCCTTAAGCATGATTACTATATATGCTGTTATTATATAGACATTTATGTGTGATCAATTTCTAAAAGATGACTTGAAGAGTCCTAATCCAACAGTTGCAGATGCTGGGGAAAACAGAAAACAGGCCACATAGCAGAAGGATAACGCTCTCCCTAAGTATTGTCTCCTACCCAGCAAGGCATTTCTGTGGTCTTGCAGCTAAACACCCAAAACAAAGTGTTTAGACCGAGGTTGGTGGGGTTTTTGTCGTCTTGTGGTTTGGGGCTTTTTTCCTCCTTTCAAGCTATCTGCACCTACATCACCCTTCAACTAGGATAATGCAGATGTAGGAGGAAGCAAAACAGAAGGTTAGCTGGACAGAGGAAAAAAAAAAAAAAAGTCAAGGATTTATGTCTTCCTTTGTGCAGCAGTCTTTTATGATAAAAGACAAGGAAAGACCAGGAACTTGTGCAGCAATGTTACAAGCTGGATGCCTGGAAACATTTTCTATTTATAATACTTTTGATGAGATGGCAGTTGGACATTAGGTAATTTCTGCAATTAATTTAATTTTTATGCATCAGATGATTAAAAGGCCACTTAGCAGGAAAAAGAATAAGAAAAAGTTTCTACTGTAGAAACAACTTAATAGTTAAGCTGCCAGAGCATTACTCCTGTTGGTGTCTCTGGCCTTCTTGGTCATTACATCCTCCTTCCTAATGTCTTCCTTCAGAACCGTACATCGTACAGAATTGATCACTACCTCTCACTTTCAAACTCAAATGAGCCAGTCTAGTGCGTATCCCTTTGGTGCTTTGCAGTGGCAAACACTACTCAATCAGAAGCAAAAACACTTCTCTCAGGCATCACCATACTCTGGACACCAGTCCAGTTGTAGCTACAAGCTTCTCCAGCAAATATTGATTCAGCTGCAGTGACTCCTCCTCGTGCTCTCAGCTACTCATCATCTACTTTGACATCTACTCAAAACTTGTTTGCATATTGTTCATAAAAAACAACTAGTATATTCTTTCAAACATGGAAGAACACCCTCCCATCTGCCCAGGGTGTCCCAATCATTACCTCAATATCAAAGTTGCACCAGTGCTAATTAATAGCTTGGTCCAAATAGACTTTGCAGAAGTGCCAAGAATAAATATACTGAAGTATAAAGAGGCAAAATCAGTTCATGCCTTCTGAAAATGCCAAGATGCTTTCCATCTGGCCCCCAAGAACTCACTCATTTAGAACAAACAATTGGTCAGAGAGATGCAGTTAAAACAATAGCTCTGAAAACACCAGCTGTTACCCATCCTCAGAGGTTAACAGCACACAGAACCTCCCTCCTATGAAAGGCAATGGAGGAAGAGGGTTTAACCCCCTCACCAGTTCCTCGCAGGTAGATAAAAAACCTAAAAAAAGCGTGGTTTTACCCTTGGTGCAGGCTGTCATTATCTGATCCGTTTCTATGATTAAAATGACCTTCATGAAACCACGCTATCTCACTATTGCATATCTTATCCAACATTACAGAAGAGGTGAAACATTCAGGTCTACAGAACAGCAGAAGAGACAACCAGAAAAGACACCACTAGATTTGATGAGCATGAAAAAGGCTTTTCCCTCATTACAATGAGAACTAATTCTACAACGATATAATAATGCTGTTTAGAGAAGACCCTCAGTAACAATAACAGGGTTTTATCTGCTTTTTTCGTGTAATTAAAATGCTCAGCTACCATCTCAACTTTGTTCAGCCATCAGCATTTCAAGGCAGAGAGGGGCTGGGAATGGGAAGGTTCTCCGCCGACCCCATCCCAATTTTTTTTATTTTATTTTTTTTTGGGGGTGGGGTGGGGTGGGGAGGAGTCATTGAGTTGTTTTTACTTTTACATGATGATCAGAAAAGTTGTGATCCACTGTGAAAGATGGGTGCACACAGATTTGTAAAACATGAGAATGAATCACAAGGCAAGCTAGACAGATTATCTCAAAGCTTGCAAGAAACCAATCCACCCTATATAGACACTATTTAGCGATTCTCTGAAGAATATTCAGCTGTGACTAGTACAACTGTAGAGTGGGATTCTTCATTGTAGCCCTAAAAATGTGGCACAGAGGAGGGAGGTTATGAAGCCAAAGGAAAGAACTGGAAAACTTTTACAAAAATAATGTTTGGCAGTTAATGAAACATCACCCAAAGACACTACATCAAAATGTTATGTTCTGCATCTGCTCTCATCCAATATCAAAAAGTTTCGCTTGTTTCTCATCCCTAGTGATACTAACACTACTTTGGAAGATACGTAGCCTGTTTATATAAGACAATTATTTAGTAACATACATGAAATAATCATGCACAGATATGCAATATGGCAGGTATTTTATGGAGCTGTTACCATATTAAACAAAGAATTCTTTTTTTCCATATATTCTAGGTCCAAGGATATTTAATCACAAATTCTACAGGTAGGTTTGAACAAGGTCAGGGGAAGGAGGGTGTAAGGTCAAAGACACTGCCAAACTATTCACACACGTTTATGGCTTCTTGATATGAGTTCCTACAAAAGACGGGGTGAATATCAAAACACATGCATGGCTCAAATGCAGAGCTGGATGCTGCTCTGAAAACCTTCAATATTTTTTGCTCTTGGTTGAGTATAAGTCAGTAGTGTAAATTTTGTTGTTTTTTTCCCCAGGCAGCACTAGCATGGACACAGAGTTTCAGGAAGGTCTTTTTCTTGACCAGGATCTGCTGTCCAACTCCAGGAGCATTGTTAATTGCTAGGAAACAACTGGCAACCCCAGACTTTTGGTACATTGCAGATTTTTATATAGATAGCCGAGAGAGATCAATACATATTTACATATATACACACTTGTTTTGCTCATATACAGGCTTTAGAATCCCCCTTTTCAAGAAAACATTGGCTGCCAACAAGGAATAAGCAGTTGCACTTCCCTGGAGATGGTCACAATCTTTAATGGGGACCTTACCTGCACCAACCTTTCCATTTCCTCAAGGAAGAGGATCATCTCCGTGTGCTACCCCACGTTAAACAAAACATAGCATACACTTAAGAAACAAATGCTTTTAGAAGGCTTACAGAAAAGTTATGTTTACAGCTTTACAACATGGCTTCATTGGGAAATCAATAAAATTGAGCATGATTTACACCAACCTACCCAGAAGCAAAGCTTAATTATTCACATTTGTACAGCAATAAAAAGTGCCTACACAATCCTTTAAATGGCCACAGACTCAATTAGCCTCAGAGGTGCAGATAAGAATTCCCTCCCCTCCCCCCAAGAGCCATACTAATCAAGTGCATGGAATTAACTCAGCAAATAAATGAAACATAGCAAGACCATCCTATTATTTAGCTCAGAAAAATACCCCTATAAATTTGACCCCCCAAAAAAAGTTAAGCTGGTTTAACTGTTTGAATACAACTGTTTTAAAATGTCCTCACAAAAGAAAAAATGCTTATTTAAAAATAAAAAAAATGTTCCTTGCTTTTGCTATAAATACACATAGCACCATACTGAATGATCATTTACAGACACCCTGGACAATGGCTGTAGTAAGACTCAATACGGATTCAGGCAGCATTCATCATGACTGCAGCTTGTTCGCAGGGCTCTTAAAACTCAGTGCAGAAATCATGCTGTGTGTCTTTTACTCAATGTGTATGCAATTTGTGATTAGAAACAAAAAAGAGACAATTTGATTGCATGTATGGTACAGGTCACACCTGGCACAAATCACACTTGTCTCTAGGTTCCTCCATCAGGGGCAGTGGGTTGTACTTGTTTCCCTCAATTTCATTGCTATTGAATTTTAACACTTTTAGAGACTACATAACTGTGTGTATCTCTACACTAGAATCATTTGTAACAGACATCAGGAAAACATTTGGGTTAACAAGAATGTCACACCCCCCAGAAGCGTTTAAATAGGAGATTACAATTTCAGCGAAAGGATGTTTCAGTCCTTCCAAAGAAAATTTTATTCTGCTTCGAAAACGTTCAAACTGTCTCAGCTTCAAGCTAAATGGAAAAGTTTTCAGCATTTAAAACTAAGGTTTTTGTTATCTGTTCAAGATATTATCCGTTTTTAATGGTAATAGATGGTTTCCCATTTTTATTGGGGGACCTATTTCCACTTTTAAGGAAAGGGGGTTTATTTTAAATTCACAGCCAGCTGGGAGGACAAAAAAGGACATGGAAGTATGAAAAAAATAATCAAGTATTCATGCTTTTAAAATTAAGGTTTAAAACAGTTTAATTAAATCAACTTCAAAGTGATTTGAGTCAGGCCAGCTCTACCTTTGTTTTTAGAGGGGGCTGTCGTGTGAAACCCTCCACGTTGGCCAGAACACTATAGACATCTCTTCCTAACAGATCGGGGCAACAACAGCTTTGGCATAGGTATAAAGAACTCAGAAGCTGCTGTCCTGTGACTCATTGACGATTTGTCAAAGGAAATATTTGTGCACGTGAGACTTCCAGAGAGCAAAGCTCAGGAGGGCTGTTGGTGTAAATCAACGGAGCCGTGAAGTGCCGGGGGGAGCAGCTCCTGCCACAGGGATGGCAGCGAGCGAGCTCACTGCAGCTCCTGCGCCAGCGGTTTTGTACGAGTACAAAGGAGTTGTGCCTGCTACTACACTTTGCTTTGAAGACAACTATACCTCGGTGATGAATAAAGTAACTCTAGAACTTCACCCCAGATTCACCCTCTTAATAGCAAATACCTGTTGTTTTCAAGTATGTTCGTTTCATGGATGCAGCCTGCCACCCACAAAATGAGTCTATGGCTCAAGAAACATGCAAAACCTCACAAAGTTTTACTGTAGGACAGTATTTTAAACCAACTATTACAGCAACAATCACGCACAGACTTTTGCAGACCACAACAGTAATGAAGAGGTAAAGAAATCGTGTTCTAAGATAGCTTCACATTTTATTAGCTTTCCAGTGATGCAGTGCTAATCAAAGCAAGATACAGGTGTGACAACATCAGATATTTAAATCTTCTGTTTATTCCTGGGTAGATATAATAGTACAGGTACCAAATCCAAACAGCTTCTCACTAATCCCACTCACGTACCTTATTTGAAACACAGAAGAACTGCACTACAAACAGTAAGACAACTGGAGTTTCTCTTCCTGTTTAGTTTCAAATCTCCCAATAAATGCTACAAAACAAGTGGATCAATTATAATCATAGTGAGAAAAAGATGCTGGAGATGAAGCTGAGACAACTGGAGTGAGCCATATCATTTATCATGTAGGGATGGCGATGAAATAATTCGACTGCTTACTGCCTGGATGAGAATCAAACTACTTAAGTCAGAGGGGAAAAAAACATGAATAAATGTATTAGTCTGTAAATCAGGTACCCCCAAAAGCTCTTTTCTTATGTTAGTAAGGGACCACATTAGAGCAGGCTGGAGAAGCTTGTATCACCCTATTTTGTGAGCCTTCTCATGCTCTAAATGCCTCTATTACTTCATTGGAAGACATTATTTGAATTTTGGAATGATCTGACCATTGTTGTAGTGTTTTTCGTGAGAGTTTTTTGTTTTTTTAAGTATTAGAGCAGCTAATTCTTATTTCAGTCTGAAAAGCAAGGAGATTAGAAAGTAAGCTAAATCAGCTGATATGTGGCAATACAGTGCCTTACAGTAACTGCACACATACGCCTGTCACAGACCACTTCTTAACACCAGGATAGGATCTTTGTCTCCCTCTTTCAGGACACAGAAGACAATGGCAAAGAAAGGGCCTCCTTCCCAAGGACACATTTGACAGTTGAACACACATCTGAGTCAGAGGAAAAACCCAGGCCTTTGAAGCTCCAATCCCAAATACTGCATTAAAAAAATAAATAAATAAAAATGTTGTCACTAACAGCACAGTGCGAGAACAGCAGACAGTCCTGCTACCAGCACTTCTTTACTCAGATACCAAGAGCAAAGACCAGCAGCATCACGCATTCAGAGAACCTAAATTTCTTTCTCATTTAAGGTACCTTTCCCTGTGGCACCTGAGTGCCTGAGGTGTTACAAATGCATGCAGAGTTATCTTCGTGGTTACAAAGACTATGACATGAACTAGTTTCAACCTCCCTCTAAGAACACAACAGTCAACATCACAGAAATTATGTCTAACTGATTTCACCACCAGCAGGATTCCAGTCTTCTGCAGGGGGTACAGAACACTGCGTGCGCTCTTGAGGTTTACTTCTTTTTTTGCAATGCTACTTCCATTCTGAACTTTGCCACTCTTTTTTGATCTATGGTGCCAGCCAAGTAGTTTTTAAATTCTACATTGCATATTAGCCAGTATTTATAAGTGTACCAAAAACCCCACGTGTACTGGGAGGGAGAATAACATACGCATATAAATCAAACTATTAACAAAAAACTACCAAAATTTGCAAGTGGAGACCTTGTGCTTTCAGGTGTTACTGGTAAACTGTGTGTGCATAACTGGTAATGCCCATTGGCCCCTTTTGCCCGAAGCGAGAAACTGGTGAGGAGGATGGTAAGTGGTACTTGGACCTACATGCAAGAGTCTCTTTAATTAAGGAGCTATTGAGGAAGGATCAAATGCTTCCAGAAAACTGAGGGATCTGTAGTGCAGACTGGAGTGTTTAAAGGAATTTAAAAGCTTAACCATCTCAAAGAGGTGTCTTTTGCAAAAAACAGAATAGAGACCTTAACTGCTGTTACCTTTTGAAGAGTCACTGACTATTCTCCTGTCCTTTAAATAGGAATGGTTAGCACAAGATAGCAACCACATGGCAGCACAGATGATACTATCCTGACTGAACTTCTTCATATTTTATAGATAAAGCACTAGTATGCATATTACCTATTTAAAGTAAGCTACATTTCAGTAATGACTATACATTTCCAGGTTACGTACCAGGTAACAAGTATGACTAAGTAAAAACACTTTATGGGAAAGTTTTACTGAACTGACCTATACAAGGACTAGAGACATAAAACTGTCTTTCCAAATGCCCCCTTGTCCTTTCTCTTTGAGCTGTTAAATCCCATTTTTGTTTTGTTTTTTTTTTGGATGTCATCCTCTAAGCCTTTCATTTACATCTTAACATTTACAGATTTCCTCATTTTTCCAGGATGCTACAATGCCAATGCATCCTTAAAATAAGGTTGAGGGATACAGCTGACCACATTTAATGGGGAAGAAACTGAGACATAGTTATATTGCCCAAAGTGTCACAGCAAAAGTTTGAACCCTCTTGAATAAATGTTTTCCTTTTCTTTTAGCAAACTTGGCAAAACTGGATAAAACTTGACTAGAATTTGGAATCCAGATTGGTACTGACTACAAACTCTAAAGATTAAGACACATCCAACAACCAAGAAGCTGGTTAGAAGTCTAGCTGCAAATAATTTGGGTAATGCCACTGAACCCTTCTATTTCCAAAAACCTCTCTGCAGTAATCACAATGCATACTCCCCAAAAAACCTGGGACCCCCGCTAGCAGAAACCCACCTGAGTCACTGCAACAAGATCTGTGACCACTGATGAAAATCCCCCTCAGATGCTCTACAGACACCACCAGTCTCCAGTCTACTGGTAGCGCGCACACTGACTCCTTTCACCTGAACTGAGAAACCCTGATGAGAAGGATAAAAGATGATACATAAACCTATGGGCAAGGGACTCCTTATTTAGGTTAAGGAGCTATCAAGGAAGGATCACACACTTCTGGAAAGCCGAGGGATCCGCAGTGCAGACTGAAGATAGTTGAGGATTTACAGATAAAGATGACATCTGAGGCAAATATTGAGAACCCCTTTGAAATTCAGATGTGAAGAGTCACAGCTTTCATGTCAGCTAAGGAGCATGTAAAGGAAAAAAATGCCCTGGGAAAGGAAGGGGAGAGAATGGTAAAGCTAAGCACAGGTGGCTTTAAACATATCAGTATCTCTTTGCCCCTCGAGCTCTGAATGACAAACAGTATCTAAGATCCAAAGTGACGCCATCCTTCCTCTCAAACATACCTCCTGAATCACTCAGTTTCATACATACACCTTCATACAAACCCTGTATGTTTCATACAACATCCACATGTAATCCTGGTATCGCTAAAGTTAGACAAAATTACACCAGAAAATTAATTGGAAGGAATCGTCCTAAAACAGCCACAGATAAGGAGAAAAAGAAAACAGAAGGGCAGCAGATCTCTTCCCACCAGGAAGTAGACTTATTCCTTGCAAGGTACCACTAGAGTTTGGGGGTCTCCTTTTCTTGCCCAGAGAATTCAGTGCCCACTTAAAAAAGACCACAGGTCTGACAGCAATGTCAGAGTACAAATAATGAACTGAGCAGAAGGAAGGAAACTTTATAGCTCCTGAGATCAGTCAATGCCTGTGCATATTTATCAGCCATCTTGGTTACAAGGATTATCAATCCTTATACACCACACTTAAAATGGTAGTAATAGCCAGCATTGTGAGGTTTCTAGAAAATAAAAAAAAATCTAGTTGTATTGGAATTACGTATTAGTTCAAGCTGTTCCAAAGACATTTAAGCAATAGGGTTGTTTGACTATCAAGCAATAGTATGTGTCAGCCTCTGGCTAAGTTGTAAAAACAGTAGGATTTGATTAATGGCATAAGCCGGTCACAAATATCTCCCTAGCAGTTTCATTTCCCGTTGAAAGCTTAGTGACAAGCATACTTTGTTTTCCATCGCAAGTTTGGAAAGACATTCTTTTGCTCTGAGAAAAGGTTACTTCTTCGTTGCCTTTTAGAAAGTGCACACACCCCCAAAACCACCAACACAAAACCCTCACAGCCTCTATTGCCTTCTCCAGTTGTCTGTTAGGCAAGGAGGTAGTAGTCATTACAGGGATGGGTAGATTATACACACCTCTCCCTATGTATTTTTCCCCACAATGTCTTTATTTCTAGCCAACAAACAGCTAGAGTGCTACAATGTTGAGCAAACCACAGTTTTTGTGGTCTCATTTCTATCGTTCACAAGAGCACCTCGAGAATTAATCCACACGTTTAGAAAGCATTCAGATCCTATGCTGAACAAATGCTTTAACACTACTAACATTTATGTAGTCCATACCATCAGTGAATATATTATTTTAAAACTAACACAGCAGCAGAGTATTTAGAGATAACATAACTAGAAGAGACCATCAAGTCCCAAGTGTCAATCAGCTGAGGAAAATGGATTCTCAGGACATAGCACAAGAATGCTAACACAGGCCACAATACAGAGAGAAACTACTATCCAGGGCAAAATTCTTATGCTTTATACAGTTCCCTTGATTTCAAGGAGAGTAAGTACTCCCCTCAAGAAGGGTTTTTGGCTGGAGGGCAAGTGTTGGGATTTTGTTTTTAAATGAAAAAGGTTAAGGCACTTTAGGATGATTCATTAAGATTTGCAATCCCACTGCAGAATCAGTCAGGAAAAACAAATGCCACACACGCCGAGACCATTAATTATGTGGGGAAAGAAAGGTTTGACTGATTATTCAAGGCAATAGCCAAGCCTGGAGAATGAGAACTAGATTTCAGAAGGCTGCTGTTCCCAAATCTTGAAAGTACTGATTCTTCAGGGGTCTGGTTTTCGTAGAAATAAATACTTTCACCTACAAGTGTCATATTAGTCTGATCTCAACGGGGTCTTTAAAATAAAGCACTGTGTAACACTCTGCAGGACCAATGGCCAAGTTTCTGATGCTTTTTCACTGCAAAGATCAATTAATAGTATCTTAAATGGATAGCAGTTCAGCGTTAATAAATGCAGCCTGCATGACATCAATGGCACCTTGATTTTCAGAGGTGCTGCTCGGAACTACAAAGCACATCATTCTGCAAGGATCAGACAAAGGGACATAAATTCAAAGCCTCGGTAAATGACTGAGTGCTGCTACGCTTCAATTCCTGTTTTATAGGAAGCAAAGTGTTTATAGATGCGTTCTCTTTCATTCGGTCCCAAGCCCAATTTTAAAAGTTGATAAACATTTGTATAACACAAAGCATGCTTAATATCAAATAGGTAACTGATGTTTTACCTATAAACCAAGCTATTTGTACAAGCCTGCAGGCAACTGGATCACTTCTAATATCACCTAACCTCACTGTAGTAATTTCAAGCAGGTAGAGAGTAAAAGAAGTGGCAAATATTACTGTGATGAGTTGGAATTAAAGGATTTCTAATTTCTCATTTAACATCACTAGCATTACAAAGCAAAACAGCTTCCAGTTTTATACCAATGCTGACTTTTAATGATGTGTCAAATACAGGCACACGGTTTCATGCAAACAATAAAAAGACTCTTTGTATCAGACCACCAATCTAGGACAGCCATCTGGATCAGCAAATTTAGTCTTTTATATTTATAGTCAACTGTGCAATAGCCACATAGTCAAAAATGATGCACAAAACATCTGCTCTACCACCAACACATAAAGAAACATCCCTTCAGCATATAAACAAATGGAATGTGTAAAAGCACCTTTCCTGTGAATTTCCTCTTCCGTAAGCCACATCTGATTATCTACTGAAGAATGCTAGCTGATAGAATATAATACACTGTATATCATATTATGACATTACGGTGAATATTTATACTATATGCAGATGTGTGCAGAACAGGAATTGGACTACAGGGGTGCAGCCACAGCACAGACTGTATTTGGCACCCGAGGAATACAAAAAAACAGGAGTCATTTTTGGTTCAGTGAACAAATTGGAACCATCAGGGGAAGGCAAAGAAAATCACTTCGGGCCAACCTGAAAATGTCCTTGCTTTTTTGGACCAAAAACTGCGCCCTGAGAAACAACCCAAAAACAGTTCTACACTGAGCTTTTTAAATTCAAAGCTGAAAAGGTCTGAAGTACTCAGTCAATACCTTCTTTGCTGTGGTATTCAACGGCAAGGTCTGCCCTCAGCCCTCCAAAGCTTTTGACGTATATAAATACATAGGAGCAGAAAGGCTGCAATCAGACATATTGAAGGAGCCAGCCACTGTCGATGCAAGGACAGCATCAATCACCTTTGAAAGGCTGCAGTCCTAGAAGGAAGTCAGAAAATACACTCCCCCCCAAAAAAAGTAAGGCAAATTTTAGAGAGCTGGCCCTGTTTTGAGCAGCAAGTTGGACTGCAGAGCTCCAGAGACCCCTTTCCAACCTAAATATTTCTTTCAAAACATTTTGTTTCACTGGTAAGCAGAAGGTTTTGTTCTCACTGACTGGGAAAGGAGATAATTTTAGAATAAATTAAATGCTGAGAAATGGTTAAAATTGAAAAGTCAAAATATTTTTACATCAAATGTCATAATATTTTTATGTTTGCCTTGCCATTTCCTTTTTCATAAACACTTGCCAAGTTCAACTAAATTCACAAATGGATACAGTCAACATAAATCTGCATGTTTCAGCTAATAAACTGATCAAATGAAAACACTTAATCTAGTTCTACTTGCCAGCTGCCTTTAGCAATACTACTGCTGAAAAATCACAAAATATTTGTGAGAGAAACCTCTATTCAGAAAAACTACATATAAAATTAACTACAACAGGCAAAGCCTATGGAGAAATGTCCCTATTTACCAATATTTATTTAGCTAATCTACTGACCAACATACACACAAACATTCTTAGTGTCAGACATCAAAACCACAGACTACAAGTCACAGACTTGTCACCCTGGAAGCCTGGTCCTAATGAACCTGAGGACTATAAGCTGCAGCTGACCAGCAGCTCTGCTGTATAACGAGCAGTGATGTTCTGCAACACGCTGAAGACAGTCGCCTTTTCCCATCAAAGTTATGCTTTTGGAACATATTCTTTAAATGCTATGTATCTTTACCGTATACTCTCTTACGGAATGATCCCTAAACAGGTAGATTCCGCATACATATGTCAGTAGAAAAGGAGAGCTTGCCCTAACCAAACTGATCTTGATTCTTCTGGTCATCAGACTAAGAAATTTGTCAAAAACACTTCCTACGCTCCTCATCCGTGTTCATTGCAGAGGCAGCTGCTACAATCCAATCGCTGGCACCACATCACAGAGCAACACAGAGGAAATCAAGTCTCCCCTGAACAGGTAATCATACCAAGTCACCCACATTCTCTCTGGGTGCCTCTCATTGCAGCAGTCGTTCAAGATCAAGCCCTCCCCAGTTATAAAACACAAATGCTGCAGTCACCCGGGGCCTCTCAGCAGGAGGAAACCTGGACATTGCCATTCTTTCATAAGCCCCCATATGGAGAGAAACCAGTTGTATCTGCAATGCACCTGACCTGACTGATGTCCTCTCAAAAAGAAAGCATGAAGAGACATTTCTCTGGTAGTCCTCTCACCCCACACAAACACTGGAACTACTTATGAAGTCAAATTGCAAGACTGTGCAGGGAAATGCCTAAATCTCCTTACCAAGGCTTTGTGCCAGTTTTCAATTTCCTTCTGGACAGTGTCAATCTCCTTGTTAACATAATATGATTTATGCACATGACCACAGCTAGTATAGGAGGCATATATTTTGTTATACCCAGAATTTATGTGCCCACAAAGAAAGATTTTATTTTTTTTTTCTGGCTGCAAGACTGACACTAATGCTACACAATCGCTTCTCTGGCTTTGGGCCAGAGACCCTGCTATACCTGTACCTTAACGTCCAGTTTCACAAGGACAAGAACTGCAGCTAAAACTAACTCTCTGAATAGGTCTAGCATCTTTTGTCACTGGTGTTTGGGGTGGAATTGTAGCATAAGGCCAGGTTCAGTCTGCCTTTCATTAAATACAAAGGTTTCTGCTAAGCCTGAACCAAGGAAGTATGTGTGTATGTGTGGGAAGGCATGGTGGGGAGATGCAAAGCAAAAAAACTTTCCAGATGTGCTGATCCTGAAGTTTTTCTACAACCCCTTCCTTCTCCTCCTCCTCTATTTGCAGTATACCTTGTGTCTATATGGGCAACACATTGGATGTGCAACAGAGCCATAACTGGTCAGTGCCACTATGCCATTTCTGTCCTTCATAAATGACAGAGACCCAAGTGGTAAAGCATCTCAGCAAACAACTATAGATTGGCAAGGCTCAGAGAGGCTTAATTCTACATAAACCTTCCAAAAAATGGGGATATTTGGGAGCAATATATGTATTTATAACAATTTATATATCTGTGAAGCTTAATCAAAGGGAATTGTAAGATGCAAAAACAGTTCAAGAATTTCTTAAAAAGAAATGCAGACAATAACTAAGACAAAGGAATACCCTGGAAATATTATAGGGTTAAGAATCTTTCACTGACACTTTCTCATGTCCAATGACACTGATCCAGCCCTACACAGAACATGGGTAAGTTCGACATTAGCTACTCGAACAGCTTTAAGTGCCATCCTAACTACTGTCTAGGTATACCAATGGAAGGACATGACAATGATCAATCATATTCTAATTTAACAATTACCAGAAACTGTCAATTACCTTGTAATTTCTATTTTTTTCAGAATTTTATCTCCACTCACCTATCCCCTCAAAAGAATTCAATGCATCTAATAACAAAAGGGGGAAAAAAATATGTATTTCAAAAGGTTCAGAGGGAAAAACCTCAACATTACAGATAAACTGCACAAGCCCTTGGGAAGATTCAAGATGTATTCAAACCTGCAAAACTCAAACGCACATAGTTCCAGCTGATGCCTTACATATCCGTAGTGACAGGATAGTGCAACAGATATAAGAAGAAATGACCTCATAAAGCTTCATACTTATATAAAGTATCAAGCTCTATAAAGTATAAATATTTAAACTCTATATATCTGTACAGCCATAGATTAGATCAAAAGCATTTCTCTTTTTCTTACAGAGGCATTGCAGGACAGAGAGGTAGATAAGTCTGGAGTCCCCACACTCACACTTACCTGAATATCAGGTTAATAGTTTTTTCCTACATTACAGCAATATTGAGAGACTTCTGGCAAAATATTATGCCTCTCTGTAATGGGCCTTTAGCAAAAATAAATGGCTGTTTATCACTCTGAGCATGAATAGTTTATTTCTCTAGTGCCATCAGCATTACTTTTCTCTAAAGATGATGGCTGGTAATGTCAAGGTACAGTTAGGAAACATTAAAACTATCATGGCAAAGAAAGAAGTTATAAATATGTTGAGAGGTTCTGGCACATTCTTCACAGCTGATTGACCTGAATTAGTTCTTTCTCAGCTTCTCCTCTAAAGCCTGACAAGCAATCTATAGTTCCAAAAACTGTTTCTCACATTGTCTCTGTGCCATTTTCGTTTCTATGAGTTATGCCTCTGACTCTTTCCCTGCAAGACTCAGGAGTCATGAGTTTTACCATGCTAAGCAAGCATGGTCAGGAAAGCAACTCCTTGCAATGGTGCAAACATAAGCTCAGTACGTACATGGAACTCTGGGGAGGCCACATAGATCTGGAAGAGCCAGTTTGTCCTCAGCTTGCATATTCCTGGAACTAAATTAATCCCAACTATAGTATCCTTGAGATCCATGAGTGCCAATCTTATCAGGAAGAGGTAAAGTAGCTAAGGACCCTAGCAACACACAGGAAAAAGTTTATATGAAAGCAATCACAAGACCAACCTACTCTAAAAAGCAACACAAGTGAGCCAGTGGCAAATATGACTCGGCATACCTCATGCTCCCCAGTTTCCAATTCTGCTCATTAAGGCTTTCTTACGCATTAACTAGAGCTCTAGTCAGACAGCCAGACTTGCATCAGCCCCTACAGACAATGAAAGCTCTTCCTGAGAAAAATTACAAGTAGTGGCTCCGCAGCAAACAGAGCCCCAACATCTTGTATACATGAACAATTTAAAAATTCATAAGAAAAAAAAAACCTCTACAAGATAAACTTGTATTTTAACATCGCAATCAGCTACAAAATTAAAAGCCTTCTACTCTCCTACCCAATGCCTTTCATTTCCACCAGAAGAAAGCTTGCACGCAGAGTAAGTTATGCAAGATAGACCTGCTAGTCAAAAAAGATTAGGAACTAATGTTATGACAGGGAGAAAGAACACAAAATGAAAACCCAATTGCTAAGAAGATCTCATGTTCCCAGTTCCCTTGCATTCAAGCTCAAAGGATCATCTCAGGCACCTCTGCTGTGATCAGCTGCCACAATGTCCTAAAGGAAGAGATACAATCTCAAAGAACCAGGATCTAACAGCTGCAGATGTTTTAGGATTACACTCAAATACCCACTTTGAAAGTAAACGGGAGATAGGTATGGCTTTGAAGTTCATGCTGCAGTTCTGCAGCCTGGAGGTGCCACTGGTGTGAGTTACAGCTGAAGCGACCTGGAGCAAACAGAAAAGATTCAACCATTTGACCAAACATTAGTGACAAAAATAAATCACCACATGGATAGCCAGGAGGAACTGATAAGCCGCTAACTGAAGAAGCTGTTTGGAACAGTCAACTCCATCCATTATGAAAGTGGCTTTTCTTCAGCCAGCCTGCTAAGACTCAAGCAAATCCCCTTGGTTAGCAGAGGATTTTGTCAGGACACAGGAATGAAAGCCACTTCTGCCCACTATATCAACACAAGACAAAACCCAGAGACTACAGTCAAGACTCATATACTAAATTGATATAATTGTCAGTGATGCTTTGCACATAAAATTATTATATCTGAAGAAATTTGTTCAAGTATAGCAAATAAGTCTGGTAAAAGCTGAGGCATATGGTCAGGCATTATTGTCCATAGTTCACATTAACTTACCAATGTATTATTTGGGGATTTAATAAAATCACTGACAAAGAAAAATGCTTGCAATGTGGACAAGTCAGGCAGTTATTCCATCAGTGCATACACAGAGGAAGAGCAGCAAAGAAGAAATGACTGAAACTGCTTACTCTTGCCAGAATTCACAACAATTTACTTTCAACATTCATAATAAACAAGGCACAAAGAGTACTAAAGGTAATACTTCTCCCTTATGTATGGTTTGAATGACAGTTTCAATATGCTTCTGATTTGCAGATCTAAAAGGGGCTGAAACACATACCTTCACTCAGAAAAATAACCCAAGACTAACACTTTAATTTTTTTTGTTGTTGTTTCAGGCCCTTTTCTCCTGATGTCTTCATCTTCACCTCTATATCTTTTCATACTTTTGGCACATATGCCCTAACAATGCTGCATGGTTTTGAGAAAAGCCAAGCGTGCCTATGCTTTTGCCATGCCTAATCCCAACAACGCCGTAATGTCTGCTGTTACCAGAGACTTCCTCACAGAAGAGCCCAATCTCACAGCTTTCAAAAGGCTTGGTTCTAGTACTGTCTATGACTGTCAACCCCATTTTGTAATATTCTTGATAGTTCCCAACAGCTTTCCACCATTTTTACATGATGTTTGCATTGAGTTCTCTTAATTTAATCTTTTGCTTTGCTGTTATGTTCTGCTTTTTTAACAGTAACAGCCAGGTACTTATATAACTTGTATAAAAGTGATGAGTTCTTCACGAGAAAGCAAAACTGCATTCATTTTACTGGAGCTACAAGCCATGTTCTCCCAGCTGCTTGTCTCCAGTGCCACAGGTAATCACGTGAATGCTGTGGAGGACTCTGCTTGCAAGGCTCTGCCACTTCTTGCAAAGCTCCATGCACGTAGCGCTATCTCTAACATCATAGCATCCAGAAGTAAGGTTGTAAAGATAGACATACGCAAAAGTTTCCCAAGGTGTGAAATAGGCTTATGATGACATAAGGGTGGTAATCTCAACTCAGGGAGATTTACAGTAATATTCAAAACTTCATTGGACAAGGCCCTGCAAACTGGCCTAATCAAACCTACTTGGCATCACATCTCAGTCTGAATGGCTCAGAAATCCCTTCCAAGCTAAATTATTCACAATTCCCTCGTCTCTTGGAAAAACTAGTACTACTTGTTCTGCCTACACTACTTGACTTGGTTAACACACCTCCCAGTACCAAAGACTCACATGCTGAAATATTTTTTTAAAAACTACAGATAATTTGGAAGACAGGTGGGAATCCGGAAATTAAAGAGAGGCACAAGAAGTTACCATATAGGCAGGTAAAATATGAGAAGATATACTGAAACAGAAAGTGGCAAGGGATGACATTAAAGAGAGGAGAGCATGCCCACAGCAAGAACGATCGCTGTAGGAAACAATAAGGATAGGTTTTGAGTTAGAAAGACAGAGATACATCATAGGTAATTGGAAAGAAAGACTACATCATTTGAAAAGACCCTTGGGAATGGAGAAGCTGATAAATGCTTTACTAGATAGAAAATATTTAAAGAGAACAAAACCAGAGGTAGGAAACTGCTTTTTTAATGCACAAAGCTGAGGAACAACAAATGCAGGCCTTCACGCTGAAATTAGCATTTCCAAGTGACCTCCTGGTCTTCAGAAGAAAATAACTTTTCAGAGTGCAGAACGACAAAGAAAACGCCGGCAAGCAGCATCCTGGGCATTTCTAGGCAGCTCCACAAAGCACAGGTGAATGTTCAATCACCTCCCAGATTCAAATACTGTCCCTGTCATTCACGTAACACATATAAATATAAGCAGTCACTGAAACCCTTGCCACATGTACAAAAGCAGCCAAAGAACAACAGAATAATCAGAAATGTGCAGTACCATGAACATGTGTGTATTTTTATTGGAGTGAGGAACAAAGCAGAGGGGTGTACTAAGACGAACTTTCAGTTAAAATCCTACATTAACTGCTGAAGTTAACATTGCATGCAGGGATTTATATACTTGGATATGTATATGAAAATTGTAAATAGGTTTACTTGCATTCCTAGGCACACACTTAAAAATCAGCAAAGGTAAAGAAACTGCAGTTTTTTCCGGTGAAGGTAACTTCTTTTTATCTCTCTCAGTCATAAAAATGCCAGATTAAAGAGACTCTTTTAATTTTCCAAAAACTCCAGTTTGTTATACTGCAGAACCACGCTACTAAGATAGAATCTAGTAAAATTCTACTATAGTTTCTAAAATAAAGGGACTACTAGGTTGTCCTGTTTTTTTCTAAAGCAATTAAGCACACACAACTTTTTCCACAAACTAGCCAGTTATGAATCCATCTTCTACACTCCATATGCTAAACATAAGTCATTTTACTGGACCCTCCTGAAATGCAGTACGCCTCGTCACAGCAGGCTAAGTGGAAATAGCACATATCAGAGTTGGAATCAAGCTCCAAGTACGTTCAGTGGAGTTGCATCCAGGATTAATTTGGCTCACTAATTCTTCTGCAAAGATGATGAACTGACACAGCAACTCCAGTCACTGAAGTGCAATGCCCCAGGGAAGCAAGCAGAAAATATCGTGCCCAAAGTCTTCATCTGACCTGGTACTGGTGTCCATTGCAGATTCTACTGGCTTCTCTAACAGAAAAGTGATGTGCTGATTTCTTGGGCCGCAAAGATCTATGCAATAAAAATGATCTTGACAAAATAGCAATGAATTGGTCATAACCCGCTATTGATGTTTTTTATACCTGGCACGTGGAAACCATATTGAATGAGACTTCATCAGAGAGTGGACCCACCATGACACAGATTAATTATGAAGAACAGACAACATGCTTGCTTCCTTAATTTACTTCATTGACAAAGCATTCAGGGGCTATCTTTAGATTATTGAGTTATTATACATAGAGCTGAAATAACAACAAAATTGGATTGCACTTCAGGAGACAGAAAAAATTCCTAAGTCATGCTCTGTGGGACCACTCCAAAATTAACATAAAAGAATAATCACACTGTTACCATATTATTGAAGAGGAGTTAAACATCATGGTATTTGAAATTTAACAAAATAGGCTGATTTTAATTCAGAAGACTGTTCGGCATCCAAAGCTTCTAAGTCAGGCAAACACCTTGGGAGTGCCATGAAGGTGAGAGTGACTAGTCCCCTTATACAACTTTTCACTATTCAGTTTCTCTAAAAGACAACGAAAAATCTACCATCAAAACAGTGCTAGTATTTAAGGTGGAAAGAATCTCCATCCTTTGCCATGGTCTGTCACGCACTAAACCAGTGCTGCCACCTGGTCCTGCTGAGCACTGCTCTATTTGAGACAATACACATGCAACCGCTTTGCACTGAAGTTGATTCTCTCACAAAAGAATACAACTTATAAAAGCAATAGCAAAATGCAAATACACCTGGTTTATTGTTGGCTGAACTAATGCTCAACTATGGCAAGCAATATAGTCTTCCTTAAAGCCTAAAAATGACAAAACTGAAGATAGAACTACGTTCAAATTAATTGAAATGCAGTGCTGGTGCTCCCATGAAGTGAAACGGCTTCAAAAAGAACAGGTATTGGAAAAATCCTTTCTACTTCCTGAAAAATCAGGCCATTTTAAGTTATTACATCAGCTAAGATCATGCATTTTGAGATGCTAAGTAGCCTTTCTTTTAGCAGCCTGTCTTCTTCACTTGCACACACTCTCATTCAACCAACAGGACTTCAAGCAAAATTTTATTGCAATAAAAATGCTACTGCAGAAATTAGGGGTTTAACCTGACCATGACGTTGATTTGACAGTTACATTTGAAAAACTTAAATACCTGTTTTCAAAAAAAAAAACCAAAAACCACACAAAAACCACACCCAAAAAACCCAACAGCCAGAAGCAGTTGTCTTCTGTTTCCTGCTGACATGAGTGACTTCATTGAGGCTCACACAGATAATTGCAAATCACTTCTACTCTACATGTGACCACACAATAGTGAAATACATACTTGTATAGTTTGTAATTCTGGAAGTAATTTCAGAATAGGGCTAGTGCAATTTACAAGGCTGACTTAGAAAAAATATTAGTCCAAATCCAAAATTAATGGGTTTGGGGAAGAAAAGGGAAGAGATGAGGACAAAATGTGAGAAGAAATCCTGAGGTTCACAGCTACTAGAGTAAATTAATTTGGTCTACGAGTTTTACCATTCACTTTCAGTGAAGAAAAGTTTTCTTCAAAGTGTCTTCATTAGAAAATCTGGAGAAGAACGTTTTAAAAGGGCAAAAAAACCCAAGACTAAATCAAAAAGCACTAAATCAATGACACTGAGGTGCACAAATCTCTACAACAATCAACACCTGATTCATGGCCTTACCAGCAGCTCATTTGTTCTGCATATACAGCGTAGGAATAGATGGTACAGTATTATATCTCTGTAAAACTTACTTCAAAACGACCATTGATTTGGTCAGCTTAAGGAATGATTTTACAAGATTGTTTTTCTTTCTCCCAAACCAGTGTTTCTGGCATCAAGACTGACATTTAAGTACCTTCTGCCTTTGAGAATTATATTGGTAATAATCTGTGGCAATTATCTGTTTATTCCCAGAGATGCTGAAAATGCAACCGTTCGCTCCTTTACTATTCTATCCAGTCTATGGCAAAAGGCAGGGAAGGGAGAATGACTCTAGCAGGCACAGTCCTCTTACCTGCAAGACAAGGTAGTGGTATCCTGCAAGGCAGCACAAATCTAACGCAGTAAAAGCTGTTCACGTGCTCCCCATGGAGGTGGGCAATACATTGGCTTAAACTCGCCTATTTTTACCAGACAGAAAGAATTGATCAATACCAATCTTTTACCCTGACTTCAACTTTCGCAAAATTTGGTTAAGGAGATATTTTCACAGTCCCTCTGACCACCCTTTGGCAAGAATTGTTCTCTCTTGGGTTCCACCAAATCTATCTCAAGAAGAGATAAACCAGTGCGATTCCATCATTTGCAGACACATAAAAAAACATGAAAAAAATCTCCAATAGTCACTAATCGCTCTTATCACACACAGTCATCCCTTTACCACCATTTACACTACTAGATTCCCCACATACTCCTCTTAACATTGAAGAGCATCTGCTGTGGCACCATGCCACATTTGGGGCAGCAATTATATGACGGATTTCACTCAGAGGAACACTAGACTGGAAGGTAATGCACAGGATAATTGAGTCCAGTCAAACAACCGCAAACATCCATGCAACTGCTATCAAGTAGTCCAGAGTACACACTCCACTAATACCTACCTGCATCTCAAACATTTCCCTATATCCTATAATAAATTTAATATTTCCTGTAAATCTCTTCTGGTTTTCTCTTTCATATCAATCTGACGTCTGTTCAACATTGGCTCTTCAAAATCTTACAGTTTATCATCTACCTGGTACAGAACTGCATCCAGAATGGACTGCAATATTCTACTGCAGATGCTGAAATGCTCAAGAAGACTATAAAAAGAAATCATCACTTCTCCACGCTGCAACAAAACATTGTCACATGGCATTCCAAATCAAAAAGGACAGCCACACTATAATGGAAATGCAGACTTAATGTTTTTGACACTCACATGACAGCATTCTTTTCAGGACTTGAAGGCAACTGTCTCACTTCCTAAAGAAAATTACTACCAGAAACAGACAGCTCTGAAAGAGAGGCACTAGTGTGAGAGAAAAAAAAAAATTAAGAAAAAAGAAAGGAAAGGAGAAAGAAATTGTTTAGCAGAGGGAGCTGCTTCATGCTCACAGCTTTGGACACAAGAGTCCTTCACAGCAGATGCTTCATTACATGCACTGCCTCACAAGTCAATAGAGTTGAAGAGCCTGAGCAACACAAATCTCTGGGCTTTACAGAACTCTTCATACAGCTCCCACATTTGCTCTTTGAGAACTCTTAAGCACTTCATCCTGCAAAGCTCATTTACCTGTCAACCTCGCCATCCCTGGAATTCTCATGAGACTTCTCTGATAAAAAGCAATATATTCAACTGCACACTGAGCAAGTATCTGGTCCTCAGGGACTCTGAATACATCCCAAGCTTTATAATTACATATAAATTCCTCTCTCGATGATACCTAGTAACACTACACCTTTGGTGCCAACTGCATCTTTTTTGGAGAATAAAGACGACTGGTTTGAACTAAACCAGTGGTACAATACCCAGGCAGGAGAGGGAAACAACAACACACACACAAAAAAAACCCCAGAAAACAACAAAAAAACCCATACACAAGCCACCAAAAAGAAACCACACAAGCCCAAACCAAAATAAAAACAACCTAACACAAAACCCCACACCAAAAACCCAACCTCTACTGGTAGAAAACAGGGCTTCCTGGTTTTGACAGGTTAGTCTCTGCTTCCATAAGACTTACTCCACACAATAGATGGGAAGGCCAGAATTGGTTCCTAACTACTCTACAAGGCAATGGAGGGTTTCTGGAAAAACACCATACGGTTAGTAACAGGGAAACAAGCAAAGAAATCTGAGTTAATAGCAGTACTTAATTGTCAGGATGAGACAGGGTACAAGGTGTAGTATCATAACTGCTATTTTGGGGCTGTAGCTGCCCACATTGATCAGTTCAAAGGACTGTCTGCAAAGTGAGAAATTTATGAAAAGATAATTAAGTGAAGTATTTATGGTGATACTGGAGAAAAGCTATTTCTAGATGCCTTTGAAGCACAGTCAGTGAATGCTACGAACTACTACGCTTGGGCATACAAAATTTAATAGCCTCAAGTCACAACCATAAGTAATAACAGTTTTGAGAAAATAAGTACAACAGAAAGGTTATCACTAAGCTTCATGAGAAAATGAGAATAAATGCAAGAATCCCAAAGCAATTGCAACCAGAAGCAAAACACTGATAAAGTACCATCCCTTTCCTACAGGTAAAGAAACAAGAGTCCCAGGAGAAAAGCCCCTCGGGCAGGAAAGAGGGGGATAACCAAGGCCACTCGGCAGGTTAGGTGCTTGGCTGGAAAGGGAATACAGTTCCACAAGCTCCATGTATCCCTTTTTAAGTAGAAGTTATTACACAAATAACTTTATTATATAACATATAAGGTGGGGAAAGGAAGTTTAACAATCCTATACTTTTACTGGGGTTTTGTTTGGGGGTTTTGTTTTTAAATTACTTACAGATGCAAAGCCAGAAATGCTTTATGCAGGTTACCATAAAAAATCATCAGTAGATCTTTACATGATTACCAATACCTATTCTTAGTGTGCCACGTTACAGAAGTTACTACAAATAAGTTTTAAAACCCTTACATCAAACATTTTTTGTTACATTCTATTAACTGTAAATCCAAGTGTCTTAGTTACACAATTCAATCTGTTCAAAGGTTAAAGGGACTATCAGCAGCAGCAAAAAATTGATCCAAAAAAAAAATCAGGACTTTGAAGGTTAAAACCCAAGCTATTCTGGGGTAAAATGTAAGGGATGGGAAACTCTCAGTATTAGATACTTCCTTCCAAAAAGAATAAACTCTTTATTCCCAAGAGTTGTATTATTTGCTTTGTAATGACAGATTGTCAATTTAATCATTGGAGATAGACCTCTGGAATTTATGTGTATATTTACACACAATCCCACCAATCCTTGCTTGATCATCCTTTGAAAAAACTCTAACACTCATGCAGTGTACATAAACTCTTCAGAGAGAAAGACGGCAGCAGGGACATGTCAAGACTGGTTTATTTTGGAAAAGGGAGAATGGTAGAATAGAAACAAATCCTTGAAGAAACATGGGCTAATTTAACACGGCGCTTCCCTGGGTGAATAACCAACAAAATCTCCTTTGCTTGCCCATAAATTAACTTAGTTCTAGGTGGCCAGGCAAAAAGCTGCCCACATCATATTACAAGGCCCACATTAATGGAGCAGAGCGTGTAAATGGCTACATTAACTCCCCAATCCAGAACAATGAAGACGACATTAAAATAAGCCTCTTGCTGGTACACTGATTTCAGTATTGCCCCCATTAAAGCCACATCACTGAATCCTCTTGGCTGGATTCTTGGACTGGTTTCTAGCACCTCATAATGGAATCTGCTGGGCATATCTGGGCAACGAGAGGTGGCCAGTGCCACTGAAGGGATGAAAGTCCTCTGGCCCTGTGTGATCCAATTTGTCTCTAATTACAGCCTTATACTGCTTTACTTGGAGACCTGCTGCAAGAAGTATCCACTTATCTTCACCCCACTTCCTAGATATGTGGAAACAGTGAGTTTGTGACAAGAACTACTAAGCAGTTTCCCAACCCTACCTGGCCTTTTAACTGGCTTTGAAGGAAAGCCACAATTTCCAGCTCACAGGACTTCCAGAACAATGAAAAGAAGCAAATTTCCCACAGATGTCCCTTAACAGCAATGCTTTTGCCCTGTGCTTAACTATATTATGCAAGAAGGACCATGCAGACTTACAGTTGAAGTATTTTTCTTATCAAACCCACAGTGGTAGCATTGGAGCCAAGATGAGAATTTTGATAATAACTACAATGAACAATAACTACAGCAAAAAACATCTTAGGCTTATACAAAATTATTCTGCTTTCAGCTGTCAGTGTTGAATAAGAGCTGTAAACCCTTCAATGCCTGAAAAAAATGGAATTGTAATAGGAATCACTAGCAATTAGCAAGTATATTATCTTAATTGCTTTAGAGTATCACACACAAGGCTTAGAAACCTACTAAAAAGAGCTTAAATAAGTGGCATGGGGTAAATGAAAGGAGGGACTGTCTCACCTAAAAGACAACTACCCTTTGCATACTAAGCCATGATTCCCTTTAAATGAAGTCTAGCAGAATGCAAAATATATACTAGACTATGCACCTCTGCAAAGCATTCCCCAGCTGTGTGTCAAAATTCCTCTAAACAGGCAAGGAAAATTAAACAAATCTTTAAACTGCTGGAGATCCTAGAGGCAGAAAAATTCTAATGCCGGCATCCACTCTAATTTAGACAAAGTACAACTTCATTTGGGACTTCTACAGCCTCTAGAAGCAAAGCAAACATCTTTGACAAGAACAACAGAAAGAATCCTAATGAGATTAGCCAGTCCTGTGCCATGGATTGGAGACCAATTTTTTTTTTGGTCACTCCTCAGTTCACTTGCAAAGTGTCTCAGATGCCAGAGCAACTCCCCAGATCACCACTGAGGCCAAGACAGTGGGGAGACTAATCAGAAACAGTCTAACAGTCTTTAATACTGGAATATACCAAGTAAATCAGCACTATTGTCTCTTGATTAACTTCTTCCTGTTCATGGAATTGCAATAATAATAATAATAATAATAGCAGAACGTAGTATTATTAAAACTACTATCGTGCTGCTTAGGAACCCCAAAAAAGTTAACATCTACTTGTGTATCATAACTGAAAGGAGGTTAAGATTATTAATGGATTTTATTTAAATTTCAAAACATGAGCAGCAACAAAATTTAAAAAAACATTATACATTGGCTTAATGTTTAAACGTTCTTGACTTTTGGCTTTTCTTTAAATAATGATTTATACTTACATTGGAAGCACCTGAAATTTGTAAGTTGAACAAAACATGAAAACTTGATCAGTATTTTGTTCAAGTAAGAAAAAATACATTGGAAGTTTGAGTATAGTTATAATAATTACCATTGAGAATTCTAGACTTACTTCAGTAACACTGTGAAATAACAGTAATAAAAAAAAAAAAAGAATCTGTATTGGCAGTAAGTCTCCTATCAGTAGTAAGCCAATAGCAAGTTATCCTTCAGAACATTCTCAACATATACAAGCAAGCCAACACTTCAAGCCAAAATCACGAGGGACCTGGGATCAACTCCTGGTCTCTTTTAGGGCTGTTTACACAGTTCTACTTAGTAGTAAAATGGGGGGGGGGGGGGGGGGGGGGGGGAGTGGGTGGGTAAGTCTTGGCTTAAGGAATTCACAAATTTGTTCAGAAGGATTTAACATTCTGTGAAATAAGAAATGAGGTACACATTCTGGTAAGCAGCCGTTCAAGTATGTGGTAAAGTTCTGCCCTTCCTTACTATCTGGCTGTCAGCACCTTCAAAGGCTGACTAGCAAGCATTGTAGGCAACTTATAACTGGTTGAAAGCATACTGAGGTAAATTGTACCAATAAAATACAAGCCATCTGTGCACCTCCCTAAATATGGTCTCTTTAATTCAATTTTTCTGAAATAAAGTTCAGAGACTAGATCACTGCTGCCTGCAGACAAAACCCACCTACATTCGCAAACACAAGCACCGCTGCAAACAGGTCCGTTTCTCCCCTGCTGTAGGAAAAGGGCATGACCCAGGTGCTCTTCCAGGCTGCTTGCGGCTGCAACATCAAGTTACAAATCACTCTTCATGCACATCTAAGATGCATAGCCCAGTTGAGGCATCCAAGATACTTTATCCTTTCAATCTGTAGTCTGCAAGAAACATACTAGAAATACTAGAAAAGAAATGTATTTACAAAAAAGCCACCACCTCTAAAATTTTTTAATTTCATCACACTTTATATGTTTTACTTCTTAAGAGACAGGTTCTTCAATGTCAAAAAACTGTCAACCACTAACAGCCTACTAAGATCTGTACATTTACATCAGGGACTTTATGCATCAACTGTGGCAAAGGATAGCATCTGTTAATTTGAGCTGTACTTTTACTGCAGTTTGTTCCTGTTATTAAAACAAGAACCTACTTGCATATATATGACAAGTAGATTCCATGAATGCCAACCATTACAATACCGTGCCTCCCGTATCTGTTCAAGGGCTGAAGTTAAATGTTTTCCCCCAAATGGACTGAATTTATCTCCCCATATTCCTCAGAAAAATAAAGAAAAGCAGACCCCACAGCCCATATGATCCTTCCACAGCTACATACATGGTGGAAACTCCTTTCAGCCACAAATACATTCACCACTTCTCTGGGCCAAAATTAGATAAGCCTTATCACCACAAGCCCAGTTACCATGACAAATTCAGGTCACATTGTAGAATAACAGGTGGGGTGTTTTTGCATATGTGTTTTGTTGTTTGTTTTTGGTTTGGGTGGTTTTTTTGTCACCACATTCAGAAGTCTAAACCATGACAAGATGTAGGCTTCCTTCATCAAACAGGTTGTTCACCGAGACATCAGCAGGCACTTCAAAAAAGCACTCAAAAGCACACAAGTAGATATAGAAAGAGTATGTTCAAGACAACAAGTGTTGTGTTTCTAGCCTAGTGTGTCTGATTGCCTGGCTTCAGCTCAACGACTGAGTGCAACAATCTCCCACATAATCTAGGATTATCTGAGGCATCAACTGTGCCATATCTGATACTGTGAAACAATAACATTACATTATTTTTGTTCTCAAAGTTACCCTGATATAGTGCTATTACTACTTCTACTTTGACAGCTCACATGGAAGTTTGACCTGTTGGATGGAAATATTTGAAATACAGTTTTTTCCGAAGGAAAGCTTTTCAAATGTCAGTTCAAAAAAGTGATGTGCCTGAGGTTGAATGTTTTGTTTAGACCATGTTTAAATGTTGAGTTTCTGGTTTAAATCTGCACTTTAATATGAAAAATTTTCCTACTTCCTGATGGGGAACAAGGTAACAGATTTTTAAAGCCTCATATCATTCTCCTATGACAAAAATGATAACTTGCATTATCACTAAATACTAGACCTTCTGAGCCACCTTTGGAACACGTAGTCATACTACTACTTTCTTCTTACCTTATAGATACAGTTTTCAGCTCCATTTGACCATCTCCCTACTAAGCTAAAATCACCTCTACAAACGGGAACTCAGCACTATCCTATAGCCCACTTTGGTGGCCTACACTTTTTCCTACTTTGCCTGTGCTAGGTCTCAAGTTGGGATTACAGGTCCTAGCACTGACTGGTTTCCTGCAACGGGATCTGTGAGCAGGAGAACCAAAGCACTGTACACAAAAGCAATGCAAGGAAAACTGAAAAACAACAGGAAAAAGGAAAAATGACCCAAACAACAAACAAAGGACATCCAAAGAGGACAGTATCAGTAGTAATGATCATCAACAGTCCAACACCAGCATATTTAAAAGTATTTGTAACCAAGCTAAAGAGTGACTGAACAAGTAACTGCCCCAGACCAGTGTTTGTACATTGCAGGAAATACTTTCTACTACTACTTCTTTAGCATTACACAGTAACATTATTTGCTTGTAAAGACATTCTGTTCCTCAATACATATAAAAAGGATAGCCTGAGATCTTTTGGTAACTAAAGCAACTAACTATCTTTTGGTAACTAAAGCCCAGATGGGTCACATCCCAACGGAACAGTTACACTGCAGACTACATCTTCTCATTCACCAACCTCCTCACTGATATTCCAAATAAACCTACAGATTGCGGTTCTGATGCGCGCACCATGAAAAAAGCGCTTAGCCTGAACAGCCCGAAGGCAACACTTCATCTGCATCTCTGTGCATGACTTAACGCCAGACCCAGGATCTCAACTCTGTTGGAATCTTCTCACACCCTTCAGAGAGCACATTCTACATAAAAATGCAGTAAGCAAAGCGTGTATGAGTACAAATATATATACACACCTACATAAATCTGCATTTTGTATTCTTACTGCAACTTCAACAGACATCTTGGTATTGCCAGATGCATACAGCAGCAGCATTGACATCAGCTTCTGAAAAGACCAGAAGTTCTGAAACTGTGTCTCATTATTTGAGTAGGGTGCTTTCACAGTGGGTTCACAAACACTTTAAAGACAAGAGACTGTACTTCTGCAGTTGTTCTGGGGGTGGTACTTTACATCTACTTTTTATGGATTAGTCCCTTCTGCAAACACTGATAAAATGGAACTTCAGCAGATTAGTCATCAGAAGCTCTTACAGTAAGTTTTAAAGTTGTTTAAACATTCACAGTAGTTTTCAAAATATATTATCTCACCACAGCGATCAGATTCTTTGCACTAGCATTTCTGCTACTCAAACGAATACTTCCCTGCTGAGACACTCATACACATTTATTTTAAAGATAATTTTGTAAGTAACATCAGGTTTTGGAAACTTCCAAGAGCTTTACATCATTTTACACTATCTCCTTAAGCTTCCAGGACTTCTAAAAGCTGCTGCCGCCTCAGGAATATGCATTAGATTCTGCGAGAAAAGAACCTAGAAGATGTCAACATACGGTGTATTTACTGTTTTATTGTTTCAATTGCCAACAGAGATCTTCTAGAAAAATAAACATGATGCACACCCACTGGGCAAGGTGTCATACATAAGGCTTATATGCATGGAGGAATAGGTATGTATTTCTACTTACGCATTCATGCCCACTTAACCTGGATGCAGTATTCTCACTAGACTGAATTATGTACGTATTGACTTGTCAGTTATGAAAAGTACTGCTGAAAGCTAGCAAAGATTTCATCTAGCTTTCCCCCTCCCTCCAGTTTCAGCCGTGAAAATACGTCGAGTGGTTGCACAGTCTGTTTCTCAACGATCAGCCATATACAGTACACTTTAGACGAACATAGAAAATCAGAGTATCACCAAACAATCCAATATAATGATATGGCATAGACAAAAAACCCAAGGACTGTTGAGAGACTCAAGCTTTATTACTGTCAATATCAACTGATTTCAGTAGTTACAAGTGGGAATTGTTTCCTAATTGACCATCTGTGCCATAGTCTCTCCTTCACTCTAATGGTATGAAGATGCGTTTCACTACGTCAGACAGTAGCTCCTAATCAGTATTCTGTTACCTTCTGCTTTCACTCTATTTTCTTCAGTGGTATTTTACAGAAGCTCTGGTCTAAGTACTCATGACAACTTTCTCAATCCCCAAACTAACAGACACAGTTATTCCTTGTAATTAGCTAAGCAGTCTACAGAGAATAGGCAAATTCAATCAAACATCGGAATACCAAGGACAACGGGAGCAAGACAACTGCTTATAGACAAGAAAGTTAGGCTTGTCAAATTTTTTAAGTATCTCATGGGATAAGGTCCTTAATACCAGTGACGGGTTTCATTGCTTTGAGCAAATCTTAACCTTTATGCTATAGTTCAAGTAAAACACTGCAACAAAACAAACAAAAATCCACCAAGCCAAAACCACCCAAACTAATGAATGACAACAGAATTCTGAGACATGAGGCAAGAGAGAAGTAAACAGACTCTTCACCTGACCCAAGATATCCAGTGCAAGTAAAAAAAAAAAAAAAAAGCATCACAGCAAATGTGTACCAGCACAAACATTAAGCCTGTTTTCTTCTTTCTTTGGTCCTGTACAAACCTACAAGTTGGTTTGGGGTTGGTTTTTTTTATATATATGTAGATTTATATATAGACTACAAAGTGTCCTTCCTATAGGCGAACATCATTCAATCTACTGCAGAGCAGTGTCATTACCTAGCTCAATATTTGAAAAGTCTGCACAGACCTCTTGTGCAGTGTCTGAGTTCCTTTGGACAAAAATTACACTTGCTTTCCTTTGTTTGCTCCAACCTAAGCATTTTCTTTCAATTAGCCCATACAGACAGCACAAAGAGGCATACATCCCTGAAAAGTGGTGAACATTAAAAAAAAAAAAAAAGCCCAAACCTTTTATTATCATGTTTCTCTTTGAAGTGCCTCAATTATTGCATTCTACAGCCATTTTGAATCTGTTCCCATTATGTTTCATATTTGAAAACCTCTTTGAATGGTCATGAAACCTATATATGCAGGCAATTACTTTTTTCTTCTTCAGCCTTCAAAAGCAAATATTTATTGTTATAAGCTGTCTATTCTTCCTAGTATAAAAATGATACTTGCAGGAGGCTAGGACAGCATTTGCAGTCCAGCCCTTTTGTCTGCTTTTCCACGACCCACACAGAGAGTCTTCTCCAGACTATTCAGATACTGGACAACCTGGACAACTGCCGATTTCCATCAACAATCGCAGTTTAACCATTGTGCTGGCACACAACAGGACTTGTTGCCTCTGCTTTTACCCACAAAGCACTTACCTATTTTTAAATGTACAAAGCAAAATTAAGTTAGCAAGACACTAGAACATGCATCTTGCCAAATAAAATAAAAATTAAAAAAAAGACAGAGAATAGTCCAAGCTATGTCAATATTAAATTGATATCAGTCTGCATGAGCAAAATGCCAGTCAGACTGTTCTTTCAGGTTTGAGGGAAACCTAAACAGGGAGTTTAAAAAGGTCTAAAACCAGAGATGCATAGTTCACGAATGCAAGTCATTAACTCTATGTTTCATACCTAAACTCCTATTTCCTTCCTCTCCCATTGCTCAACCATTTTTACCACACGCATAAATATACGGATACACAACATACAGCCAATTTAGTGTGATTTTTAAGAATTTACATGTATTAGTGGCTTATTGCTCTGGTTTTCTTTTGTTTTCATCACCATCGTATACTGGTGCCCAAGCACAGATCTTAAAAGAAATTCCAATCCTGCAATATTTCCCCATCAGCAAAAGTGTTTCACTCTCTCTCAAGGACCAACCACATTCCACTTGTCAGAAGGGACACTGTGGGTTGGATCACCCTGGGTGGCTTGCACATCTTTAATTTCTAAAGGACATATTCCTCAGCTTTTGTTTTCCAAATTCCAAAAATGGCTTAGCAAGGAACTTTGCACTAAAACCTTACATACAGATTGATTAAGTATATTAAAACAACAAAAAAGTTAAAGGCCTTAAAACTGCATAAGTGCGAATTTAGATAAGGTAGAAAGAAAGAGCTGCTTAAAATTAAATGTAATTTTGAAGAGGAAGTACTAATTGAAAGAGTTATGAAAGGACAAAAAAAATAACAAAACTAAAAGCCAGATTAAATAATACTTCCAGTGAAGCATCACAGTAAAAAAAGTCTGCTGTAGTTTCAGCATAAGTCTGCCCCCCGCCATCCCCCCACAACCATAAGCCCTCAGATTTACAGATGGGGAATGCCGAAGGGGAAGTGACAGTATTGGGAAGGAGCACTACTTTACCCATTAGCAGCATACCTTTCCACAGAAATATCTAGGTTAGAAGGGACTTCTTGAGCTCATCTAGTCCAACAGCTGTGCTTGAAGCACGGTGACTTAGAGCAGGTTGCCCAGATGGGTGTCCAGTCAGGTTTTTCAGAGCTCCAAAGGTGGAAATGCCACAATCTCTCTGGGCAACCTATTTCTACATTTGAACACTCCCACAATGAGAAGAGAAAAAAAAAATGAAAGGGGGGAAAAAAAGAAGTGGTTTTGTTTGTCTGCTTTTTCACTTGGTGTTCACATGGAAGTTTTCAAATTTTTAGTCACTGGGCACTGCTGAAAAAAAGCCTAGCTCAGACTTCTTTACTCGCTCCTGAATCCACCTCTCAGGCTCTTCTTCCTTCGCCCTGCTACTTCCCCAAATCATGCCCAAGATCACTTAGGAGGTCCTTCCTAATCTCTGCAAGCCTCCTGCTGCTTTTGTTTCATTTCCTACTTGTTGGGATAGACCCTCCTTGAGCTTGGAGGAGGTGACCTTTTAATATCCACCAGCTCTCCTACACCCCCTCTTCTCTTCAGTGCTGCATCCCATGGGATTTTTCCATGCAAATCTCCGAAGCAGCTGAAGTCTTCCCTCCTCAAGTTCAGGGTTGCAGTCCTGCTTTTTGCTCTGCTCCTTCCACTTAGGATCCTGAACTGCATCAATTCATAGTCAGTGCAGCCAAGTCTGCCTCCAGCTTTCACATCCACACAGAGTTCTGCCTTGTTTCTAAGTATCAGGTCCAGTAGAGCACCCTTCCTTGTGGGTCCTTGATCATCTATATCAGGAAGTTGTCATCAACGCACTCAAGAAATCTCCTTGAGCCATACTGTAGCACCCTTTCAAAAGATGTGGTGCTTAATGTTCTCCAAGGACCACGGCCTGTGAGTGTAAGGCTTCTTCCAGTTATTTGAAGGCAGCCTCATCTGTATCTTCCCAATCAGAAAGTCAGTAACAGATACCCACTGCACCACCACCCATGTCCTTCTGCCCACCAATCTTCACCCATAAAGTCTTGGCTGAGTCCTGACCAGTCCCAAGACAGACCCTCATGCATAACAGCTGTTCTCTCACAGAGAGCAATTCCCTTTCCTTGCCTTCCCAGCCTGTCCTACTTACAAAAGCTGTACCTTGCTATTATAGCACTCCGTCATGTAAGCCATGCCAGCATGCCTCTGCAATCCCAGTGTGGTCACAGCCCTGTAACTGCACACAAACCTCTAACTCTTCCCTTTGGTCTCAAGCAAATGTGCGGCATAACTTAAGTTCTGCCCACCTTCCCAAGAAGTTGCAAGACACTGCCCTATAAGCCACCAAGTGCAACAAGCATGCTAATAACTCAATGACTTCCGCCTAATTACACAAGAAATATTCCCTTTCACCAGCTATTAGCTCAGCCAGAAACATATCAATAAAGAGAATTAGCATGGTACAGTACTGGTGGTTGCTAGGATCTATAAATAGAGGAACCTGACAAGTTTCAGAAGGGAAAAAAAGAGGCAATAAGACGAAATGACGACGTGAAGAAAGATGAGACCTAAAGCTCAGCAAAAAAGTGATAACATAAAATATACCCCACAGTCAGATATGAGTATGTGTGAGGAAAACAGATAAAATATTTGGTTTATGCAACAGATGTGGCAAGATGTTAAAATAGTTAGGGAAGTATTCTTCCTCCTTCTAACAAACAAAAAAGAATCGTACAGATTTGGATGGGTGTTTGTATGTGCCTCTGGTGGAAGAGAATCAGAAAATCATGGCATGTGAGAAGAGCTTCTGTTGCCCTCTGCAACAGCAGACCACTTTTTCCTCCAAAGAACACTGAAGACAATGGATTAAAAGACAAAATAAAAATTGTGAACTTAAACAGGATAGCTAGATTCTTCTCTCACAGCAGATGGTGAATGGGTTATAAATAACCTCTCTTCTACATGCAATTTTAATTAAAATTAAAAAAAAAAAGATAAAACTTGTGTTTGATTGTTACAGTCTACAGTATTATTTAATTGTACCCTCTTATTGTCCAATGCCTGGTGTCAGCTCCAGGCAGCTTGCCTAGGAAATGGCTGATGCACAGCATGACTAGCTGTACATCAGAAGACTTTTCTCAAAATAGAAAGTTTAGCTTTGCTTATCAAAATTTTTCCCCTCTCACTTCCAAGGTTATGCTTAGGCTGCAGTTTATGCTGCAATCATCGCATCGCCCTCATGACCACTGTCACAAGGACTGGTAATAATCTGGCATAAGCAGAAGGCTGCTCAGTATAGACCAACCGTGCACAGGTGCCTGCCTTGCTACTTGGGAGCATTCTGGAACCTATGCTAAGTCCCTGGTGCTGTAGAAATATCCTGCCATGCCTACCCATACTGGTTTGCCAGCAAGATCCAAGTTAACCTGAAATAAGCTAGTCTAAATCTATCTTGGGAACCCCAGGAAATACACATCTATGTGGGCTGGGGGGGTCGTCTTTGCCTCTCAGCAGCTACTGAGCTTCGCTACCCCTGTTATTTTCATAGCAGCTGCTACAAAGGTAGCACCTTGGCAGCGCATCCCCACAGCTCTACTACTAATCTGCAAGGCATTTTCTATGCAGTCTATGTGCTTCCTTAGGTGGTCTTCAAGGGTTTGAGGTGGAGAAAGGCATCCTGCTGCAGCAGGGGCTCCACAGCTTTCCTCTGGCTACCAGCACAGCATCTGAAGGCTCAGCACTGTGGTACCCCAGCTTCTTCCCTGTAAGAGGGGCAGCATTATCTTACTAACTTAGTTTCTAACGTGACCAACATGCAGAAATATTTTTGTAAGCCAGCCTGGAGTTCTGTACTTCAAGGCACACTGAAGTCAGCCCAGATTACTCTCAGATAATAAGCTTCCCCTTTGTGTGAGCAGCAGCCAGCACAGACCTCACATTTCTGTTCTGCAAGTACAAGTTTCAGTTAACGAGCTAAAAGATATGCTCTATTAATTATGAATAATGTACAGCCAAGGACTTACAGCTGAGCTGCCCAAGACCAGTACACACATGAAAGACCTCTCCAGCATTTACACACCACGGTGCTTATAGCCTTGCAGTAGTAAAACCCCTGAATCGTTGCCATGAGAAGACCAATTTCAGTTTCTGTTGAAGTTCACCACAGCAGTAATACAGCGGTATGGCAGACTAGAGGGAAAGGCTCCTGTTGTTTTTGAACTTTCAAGTGATCATCAGTATTGATGTTTCTTATAGACGGCACGCGCATGCATAAGGAGTTGAACTATGACTTAATGTAGCTGAATTATTTTTGTCTCTTCAGAAAAAAAAAAAAAGTTATTTTATTTAAGTGCAAACAATCTGTAGAGAAAAATAAGTGTAATGATACGATTAATGCCTTCCACTTCACTCTTGCCTATGTTTTCCTCCTGTTAAGTGCCACCGCCCTGCCCGTTAGAGATGAATCACAAAGCGCCAGGCTCGCCTCGAGCGCGCACGGGGGCTGTGTCACTAGATGGAGCTCGTCACCTGCCAAAGCCACCACACATCCCAGGACTGTAAGAAAGGAGCTGGAGAACCAATGTAAATCAACGGAATTTATATTCAGACAAGCTATCTTTTTTGTTTGTTTGTTTGGGGTTTTTTTGTTTTTTTAACGGTTCCATATGTTTTTAACAATAAATCAGAGGAGATTGATAGGACGCAGGGAAAGCAAATGGAGGCACAAAGGTAAGGCTCCTTCTCTCTTCTCACTCCAGTTTATGCATATAATCCCCACAGCTGACTGATCCCCATGCAAAGGAATTTATGCCTTAACTGCTTGTTTCT